>NC_090940.1:230131560-230757049 GCF_040938575.1 Ambystoma mexicanum
TCCCGTAAGCCACATGTATTGGCTGCAAAGGTTTTGGACAGGTTACAGAAAATTTGAACCCGGACGGTCTCTTTCCAGTTTTTTTTGTGATCCTGGTGTTTATGTTCGCTGCCGATGCCATCCTTTTCTAACTCATGCCCATGGACCTTGAGAGGCAAATAAAAGCCTTCTCTGAATATTGTGAGGAGAATGGGTTAAATATCAGGACCTCAAAGACCAAAGTCCAAATTTTTAGGGGCAGCAGAGGGAAGCAAAGGGCAACTTTGAACCTTGAATTGAGTAGTGAGCCTATAGGCCAAGTCGAGGAATATGACTATCTGGGATTAAGGGTCAAGGCTAATTGGAAATGGGACAAGCAGATGGCCAAAGCTTGGGTCACTTTAAAAAGGTAGAGTGGGGTTTTGGCAAGGTTCACACGCGAACATGGGAACAGAGCCGTCTGAGTATCTCTTGAAGCCTATAAAGCACAGGCCAGGCAGGCGGACATATTTTGTGCAGAGCTGTGGTGGTATATGGGGTAACAGAACCTGTTGATAATTTCAAACAAATACCTGAACAATGTTCTGGGTTTGTCTTTCAGCACCCTGAACCTCCCAGTGTTCTTGGAAACCGCATGTTACGCGTAGAATAATACGGTAGGGCCAGGCCACTCTACTATTGGGTGAGGATGTGAACGTCACCCGACGTAGCCAAATACAGAGAAGCAGTAAGCGACTTGATGTCGCAAGCGGGAGGAAAGACATTGCCTTGGTGTACCCGTATTAAACGAGAACTGAATGACATTGCGTTAAGCGAGTTCTGGACTAGTCCAGCGTGTATGAATGGGAACTGTAAAATAACCATCAGAGACGCCTATGGAGCCAACATGGAGCGGAATACTCTAATTAGTGCTGGCCAATCCACTATGATGCTCCGTTACTGGGGCTTGAAGCGCTCGTTTGATTATGAAGAGTATTTCAATTATGTTAGGCCGAAGCATACTAGAGCCTTATATCGAAATGTACGGATTGGCCCCTTACCGCTTGCAGGTCTATGCAACAAGCGGAACCCCTGGGTCTCGGCAGCTTGTCGATTCTGCAGTGAGACTGTTGTGCACAATAGTCCTGACTGTTGTGCAATTTCTTCAATCTGTCCTTTTTTTGGTGGTCTCAGAAGAAGGTTTTTAATGTCCCTTAGGAGAGACAGGCGGGAGGGAACCACCTCAGATGCAATGCTACTCTGTTGTACCACCAACCAGTTTGCTGTTTATTGTACTTCTATGTATCTTGTGTGGGCGTGACAAAGGAGGCAGAGCAATTTAGCCACTTCATTTTCTATTTCCCGGCATCGGGTAATGCATGATGACACTGCATAGAACATGCGTACGGCCAGGTCTTGGTGAGATTCCGATTCTGACGTCCCAGAATGAGATACTGATGGTATTTAAATTGTCGACTGTGCTGTTTTACTGACTATGCTGTCTGGTGTTGTGTGTTAATTATTGAGTGATTAGATATATTACCCCCCTCTTGTATCTTTCCTTGTAAAATAATATGCAACTGTGATTTGATTGCATTTTATGAGCTTGGATGTTTTATATTTCATTGTTTTAACTTCGTTTTTATTTACACTGGAATTGTGATTGGTTATGATTATGATGCTTATATGATAACATTTTATCGAAATAAAGTGTAAAATGAAGACTCCAGGCAGATAAGACCCCAACGGGAGTTTATTAATTCAAGCAATATGCGACAGCAGGCACCGCTCAGAGCAGCAGCCCCAAACTGATTTGTTAAGAACATTCACAAGCCAGGAACATACATAAACATTCTAAGAACCATATGAGCTCATAGTAGAGCTGCTCTCTAAGAATCAATAACTCACAGCTTAACATCATGAACGAAAGTAACAAGCATGTATTTACATAGCAGTGATGCATACTTTGCCCATCACAACACATCTCAATCCTTACATTTGGAACTGGTTTATTTCACATAGTAGTCTTTTAACCACTTAGGTTTATTCTTAACTCTTCCTGACCTTGTTTCTGTTCCAAAATTTGTTTCAGCATCCTCATCAGAGTCTTCATTTGAAAATTGGTTACTTTCCTTAACACCAAAATCTGCAAGGTTGTTATTAGCTCCATTACACTCTGAATGTTCATTCTCTTCAACACTAACAGGACATTTGACTAACTTGGACATCGACCAACACTCTCCCCCTTCCATGATGCCCACATTGCCCCTTATAGCAGATATTTTTTAGGACCAATATATTTGCTTTCCACACATTTGGGAGTAAGTCTATGATTTTTAATGAGAACCAGATCACCCTCTTTCCAATTGATGACCTTGGCCTTCTTGTCCTCATCAAACCTTTCTTTGTACACATCTTGTGCTTCCCTGATAAGTGTCATAATCCTCTCATGATCTATGTTGGCACTTTTTGCTAAGTCCAGCCAACCTGGACAAAGCTTTGTGCCAGGCTGTCTTCCTTTCAAAGACATGAATGGAGAGATCTTTGTAACTGAGTGTGGCGTAGTGCAATAGTTCCATACCATCTCTCTCAAAATGCATGACCATTTCAAACCTGAGGCCATAGCCAGTTGTAACCCACCTATCACAGACCTATTGGCTCTCTCCTCTAGGCCATTAGCCCGGGGGTGATACTGTAAAGGAGGCCCCAGACATGACCTGCACCCCTGCCCCCCATTTTGAGCTACCAGGAAGGAACTCGCCAAGGCATGTGACGTATGAAGAGCAAATGAACCTACAAAGAGCTGTACTGGGACTCTGCCCAGTATACATCAGAACATCCATACCGGTTGAAGCACCCATAATCAGACAACCCTGGGCAGCACGGTACCCTATTAGACAGCCATACCAGCCTCTGATACGAAATGAGGAGTACCTACACACGGTCCACGAAGAGACCCCAAAAGCCTTAATGGAAGGCCAGTGGAAATGACACAAGGGCCTGAACAGATCTGTGAATGAACAAAAGCAGCTATCGAAGATAACACGCCAGTGCGAGTAACTACGAAATTGTATGGAATAGGCACAGAGAGGAGACAATGTTACAACGTGAGGAAACAGTGTTACGAGACAAGATGGAAGCAACCATCCTGTTAAACATGTGTAAATAGGCTTGAAACACAAGATGCTAAGAAATCGATACTGCTTGCAATGCTTAGTAGAAGATAGAGCGGCAAGCGCCAACCGTATATCTACCTCAATAGGGCACATTACACAAGTGCGACTCCATTTTTAAAAGCAGAAAGGTACCCAGGCGGCCAGAAGCCTGACAGGCTAATTTTTGAAACCCAGCCAAAGGCAGGAGAAGGAGCGGAATTGAAACTCAGCAAAGAGCGGCTCATGCTTAGGAAATCAAGGTCAACTAGAGAAGGGGAGGAGAGCATGAGCTCACAAGACTCCAACTACAGAGCATACCAGCCCGTCCGTGAAGGTCAAGATAAGAGAGGCCCATGCAGGTGGCTAGGCTGACACAGAATTAAATGCACAAAAGGCTAGAAACTGAAGCAGATTCACGGTGAACCAACACGTGACCAGCCAGGCGCGAAGAGGTACCACCGCCTGATGTCATCCAGAACCCGAGGATGCCATAACTTTTCCCGATAAGAGGCTACAGTTCCAAGGCCATACCCAGCCAACTAATTGACACATAGCGCTAAAACACTGATTGATGGAAAGGTGGAAGGGTGAATCTTGGGGCATTAGGCACCTGGGTGTCTATTCTGCATGCTGCTAATTAAAGTGGAGATTTATGTTTAGGGGTGTAACTTGCCCAATCACAATGGACCAAGTTATCTGGAGTCCTATAGATATCGTAACCAATAGGACGTCGTAGTTGTCATGACGTATATCATGTGTGTTGTAGAGGGATGGGCATAGACGCCGACCGGATAAGAGTTATCCAATCCACATGCTTTATTTCTATATACAGATATAGCACCTATACTTAAGTTACCTTTCCTAACCAATTATATTGCATGATGATTTTTTATAGAAATTAGACGTCAGTGATGACAATTTTTGGCTATAAGAATTGCTTTTCTACCAAAGTTCGTGGAAGTCGGAGCGAGACCGGTGATCGCACTACAGCTGATTCCCATTTGTTTCCCTGTTTGATGTATGTATCATTAAATAGACTTTGATTTGCCAAACTACTCGTTATTGAGTCAGGTCGGAGTAAGTGAATCCTGCAACCCCTGTCCTGACATGGTGCAGCTATCTTGTTTTACAAGTTCTAGAGGGTGAGTGCTGACCAATGGGCTCGTCAGCGAATTCCTCTCCTCGTGAACACTTGGTAGCAGAGGATGGTTTCGGCCATCGATTATGGATTATCGATTGATATAGTGTAAGACACCCTTAGACCGAAGGCACAAAGTAACTCTGGGCCTTCAGTAAGATCACAAGTCCTTTCGCCATTCCGGCTGAGTAGACTGAGAAGCTTCCCGTGGACAATGATAGAGTAAAACATTTCCAAAAATCTGCAGTGGGTCGGAACCCGCCTTTCCAAGCATAACCCTTCTCATTCCCACGTTCAGCGAATCGGACAAAAACCTTAACAGCAGGAAGAGGAAGGGGCAGTGATCCCAAAGTTCCAGAGAGGAAACGATGCGATCGGTGAGTAATGCAATAAAACTCGTTACTTTGGCAAATGTCGTGTATCAGGGGGGCACCTGAAGTAAAAACGTAAAGGATATCAGGGGGGCACCTGAAGTCAAAACTTAAAGGATATCAGGCGGGCACCTGAAGTAAAAACGTAAGGAATACCAGGGGGGCACCTGAGCAAAAACGTAAAGATTCGCCTTGTTCCTGCGCTTTAAAGAGTGGTCAGAAGGAACGTGAACCCAGAGCCCACAGAGGGGGGACATTTAGGCTACGATAACGTTTAAAGACATAATTTAGGGGGTTTGTTCAAATCCCATGGTGGGGTAGTGATTAGAAGGCAGGTATATGTATGACCAGCTGGCATCCGTCTAGTCTGTCTAGTCTGTCGTATATGTCCTGTGTATGTCAAATGTGAAATAACTGTACTGTTGACTGATTGCAATGTATTTTGCTTTACGCAATTTCGTAACTAAGAGGGAATCGCCTTTGAATTGATGAGTTTTGAGTAAATTGTTGATACAAAATTTGGCGGGAAAAGGTTGGATTGGAGCTTGCGTATGTGGTGCTCGTCCATACTAGTAGAAAGCTTAAAGAACTGTGTGAATATTGTTGGTGACAAAATTAAGAATGGAGGAAGTTACCCCACTTGCGCATTTATGTAAGCAGCTGCCCAAGCATGCAGTAAAATTGAAAAAATACAGCCAGGAGTGGGTTAAGGGTACCGCCAATAAGATGTTTATGCCTTGGCCCCATAACGGGCCACTGTCTAAGGCTGTTTTATAGCACTTGACAACATTTCTACACGCCACGTATACCGGCAAGAAGCTTGAGAAACGCCTTGCTGTTCTCGAACTTTGGAAAATGTTCGAGCAAGCGAACGAAGAAGAACCACCCGCAGACTGGATATTAAATGTATGTACGGAGGGGGTGAGACGCCTACCGCGCCACCAGCTCCGCCAGAACCAGTCATTGAGGGAAGCAAGTCAGAGGACCTTTACCCGTTGAGAGAGCTCAAAGCAGCCACAGGGTATAGCAACCCCGCATATGAGTCACCTACATGCAGTAGTGACGAGACGAAAGAGAAGGAACAGGAAACTGATTTGGCCTCCACAGTCCCGAGGAACAAGGAGAGGCGCAGTGATGGAAGAAAGGATCAGGCACAAACTAGTGCACTTCTCGATAGAGAGAGAGAGGGAAAAAAGCGGAAAGGAAGTGATGAGTTAACATTCACAAAAGACGAATGGATGAAAGGACAGATATTATTGAAATTAGATGGAAAAGGAAATGATGACGTAAGACCGAGTGAACGGTCTGATGAGGCGCAAAGAAAGGAAAAGGAGAAAGAGCAGGACATGAGAGACGAGAGGGTAAGAAGGAAGGATAGGTTGAGGCGAGAACAACTATATCGCGAAGAGCAGGGAATACCGCTCAGTCGCACACAATACGCTGCCTATGAAAAGTACAGGCAGAACATACTAAAGTTGGAGGAAGAAAGGAGAGTGCATGAAAAGAAAGTGAAGAAGCGAGAAGATGAGGAGATTAGAAGGGCAAAGGAATGTAGAAACGAATGAATGAGAGAAGTACATATGGCTAGAGAAGAAGCAAAGAAGCGAAAAGAAATAAATGAGGAAGCAGAACGCAAGGGTAGACAGAGGGCACGAGATCTTGAGTATTTGGAACGGGAAGTCATTAAACCCAATCCTGTTGTAGATTGGGATGACATAGAAGAGTTCTTTCCTGCAAGCGATGTGGTACCAGGTACAAGCGGGACAAATATTGACAATGACTTCGACACCAGAAGCATCGGCGAAACGAATGATAAAATCTATGACGAGATGGGGCTGGAACTAATTTCCCAAAGGGGAAGGGAGGATGAGCGCTTAGAGAGCACTCAGCTATATGACACCAAGGATGTCACCCGAAGTAGTGGGAGCAGGGGACTGTCCCTAGATAGGCTAGACATTGGGCAGAACAAAGATGATACAAGAAGTTGTGTAAACTGGGAGTATTCAGAGTCTGACTCCGGTGGGGAAACGGAGGAAGTGGCACATGATGAAGGGAGACGGTGCGAAAAACGGCTCCCAAGGGACCGAGAGGTATGATGGTCAGATGCTAGTGGGTCCACAAGTAGGACACCGAAGTCCGCTGGACAGTCCAGCCGACATAAAGAAGCACCCCACGGTGAGAGGGGGATGTCAGCACCTGCCTATGCGGACAGGTTGAGGGCATTGCCAGGTAGACAGCAAGGCGGGGACGCCACCCCGGCGAAAGACCGGAGAGGTACGGGGAAGGAGAAGGAGGATTGCGCATTCCAATGCCCACTGCTAGAAAAGGGGGAGCAAGACCACAATATATCCCATGGCGCATATGTACCGAGAAAACCTGAAAAATAAGCTTCCAATGCTGACATCGGGAGCTGGAAAGTGGATACACGAGTTAGAGAAAATGACGGGGGGTGTCACCCTAGCCATAGGGGACATTAAGGGGCTCCTAATTGTTATACTTGGTGAAAGAGCAGACGACGTGTGGAAAAGGGCGGGATACCCTAGAGTAACCATAACTGACACCTCCCATGATGGAGTGCCATTGAATAACTGTAGAGCAGCAGTGTGGAAAGCGCTGCATACGCTATATACAGACACGTCTGATATGGGAGCTATAATGACTCGAAAAATGAAAGAGTCAGAGGATCCGTTGCTTTATATCCCGAATTTTCAAGACGCATGTGTGCCCGAAACACAAGAATCTTGGATGAAATCCATCCCTGTGTTCTAACATATATTGTGCCAAGGGTCACCAGAACCGGTGCAAAAACAGCTCAATAAATTGGTAGGAATAGAAGCTAAACCATGGGCCGAAATCCAGTTGACAATTGCACATTATTGTAGATTGCTACAGGAAAAGAATTGGAAAAAGGAGGCAATGCGTAAGGGAGAGGAGGCAAAGCTGGTGCCAAGGATGTCTCGAAGTATGATCTCAAGGGAGCATTGCTCACCTACCCGGCCGAACCAAGCATACAGCAAGCAACTAACCTCTCGCAGAATAATCAAGGTAGCACAGGATTTTACCCGGATGGAGGAGGGTTTGGAAATAGAGGATGGCAGAGTAATCAGGGAGGGTTTTGAGGTAACCAAGGAGGGTTTCTGAATGTTCAAGATGGCTTCCAGAACACACAGATGGGCAATCCAACTATGCCAGATGGACAGATGGCACGACCACTGCCAGTATGTTGGCTGTGTGGAATGACTGGACATGTGGCACGCATGTGCAGCAGCCAAAGCACATGGCAAAACAGTTAAGGGACGGGGGCAGGCATGGTGAATCAATCTGCTATCCCGCAACAGGGCAATGCACAAAATTATACCGTGCAGCAGCAGGTGGCACGCTTGCAGAAAGGTGCACAGCAAGTGGTTCAACCAATGAAGATGGGAAATTTGCCATAGGGACAACCCCAGCAGGCACCGCCGCAAATGGCTCAGGGCACTAATTCCGGTGGGGGAAATAACCCTGGAAATGGGGGAAACCCACAAGTATACAGTGGACCGAACCTGTATATGAAATAGGACGGCTCACAGGGGACTCTGATGTGTTCTATCCTATCAGTGACACCAGACCCTAACAGGGAACCTAGGGTAAATGTCACCATAGGGGGGAAAGAATATTACTTCTTAGTTGACACGGGTGCAACGCGCTCGTGCATACGAGAAGGCAAGTTCTCCGTGTCCAGCGAGGCTATAGATACCCAGAGTTTTACTGGAGCTTATAGTAGAGTTCCCTTTACTGATGCACTCCCAGTCTCTGTAGGAGAGCGCAAAATGAATGTACCTCTATTGTACTCACGTCAGCCCCCAGTAAATATCATGGGTTGGGACTTGATGACAAAGTTGAATATGACCATCTCATTTACTGAAGATGGTATAGTGTGTTCCACCCCAGGAATGCATTATTCAAACGTGTGTGAAATGATCAGAGCATACTCTGGACGTGCAGCCATGAGAGCTATACCGCTGGAGCCAGAGGTTTTCACATATGGTGTACAAGTGCTTATGACGGGATTGCCAGGCCTCGCAAACAAAACTATGAGAACCCCTGATAAGTTTCTATTCAGACCAAGAATACCCATGCACGAAGAGGAGGGACAAGTATTTCCCTTAACAATACAATCTGCCACAGTACGGGGAAAAGTGGTATTGGTTGAAGGATATGATGATGAAGGCAGACAATGTTGTGCGAATATTGCCATTGAAGAAGGGTATTGAGTGACTGATGTCACCAATGACGATCTGTTCATCTGTTCGAAGAACACCCTGACCTAGAAGAGACAAGAGTGGAAGTGAGTCTCATATTTTGGGTCAAAATGATCAGAAGGGAGGAACCACAGAGAATTATGTTGGCACTAATACGTCCAGAATACTTTGATAATGACATGGCCCAAGTGCCTGCCATAGTATGGACTACAGGGCCCTATGATGTAGGTCTCCTGAAAGGGGCGGGTGAAGTGAAAATCAAATTGAAACCAGGAGCAATTTTACCACGAGCACGACAATATCCTATGTCCAGAGAGGCAGATGAAGGAATCACGAAGACAATCTCTGCCATGATGGAGTAGGGCATCCTAGTGACGTCAGAATCACCTTGCAATACAGTGATTTAGCCTGTCAAAAAATCGAAGGGAGGGTCTTGGAATTTAATCCAAGATTTACAAGCATTAAATGATATTGTTGAAGCCGAGTTCCCTCTAGTCCCGAACCCCTCCACAATTCTGTGCAACATACCCACCGAGGCAAGATATTTCACTGTGATCGATTTGAAAATGCGTTCTTCTCAATCCCGTTGCACCGTGACTCGCCAGACTTGACATCATTTACTTTCAGACAAATGCGTCTGAAAAGTACGAGGTTACTACAGGGGTATTGTGAGTCCACGTCTATTTTCAACAGAGTCCTGCAAATAGACCTAAGCAATATTGCGGTGGACAGTGTTGTTTTGCAGTATGTAGATGACATCCTGATCTGCAGTACCACTGAAGAGCAATGCAGGCGCAATTCTGTCCAACTATTCTACTATACTGGCTGAGAAGGGATACAAGGTTGATAAGGAAAAGTTGCAGTACTGCCAATAAGAGGTGTTGTACATAGGGCAACTGATCTCACATGAGGGAAAGAAGGTAACCCCAGAAAGGGCTGAAGCCATCATGAACACGGCCAAGCCGCGCACGATAAAACAAATGCAAAGCTTCTTAGGCCTGTGCAATTATGTCCGAGCATGGGACTTTGACTACAGCTCGTATACCAAGCCCTTGCTACAGTCCCTTAAAAAGGCCCAGGCAACAAGAGAAGAAATTGAATGGAATGAAGCAATGGAGAAGGGGTTTACAGAACTCAAGGGGGCAATTTGTAAGGCCTCAGTTCTCGAGATTCCTAATTATGCAGAGGAATTTTATCTGTTCTCTCAAACTGATGGTAATTTTATGACAGCAGTACTCGCACAACAAACCTCGCTGGGGTACAAGCCCCTAACATATTACAGCGGGAATCTGGACCCGGTCATGAAGGGCCACTTCCCATGTGAACAAAATCTAGCTGCTGCCGCGTTCGCCGTCGAGAAGGCATCATCCATTGTGATGGAGTGCTCCATGACCCTGTATTTTGAGCACTTGCTGTTCGCCATACTGGAAAAGCCAAAAGACACACTGACATCTCAAAGAGCATCCGCCTATGAGGTGATCATCTCTAATCCATCGATAAAAATAGTGTGATGTAAAACTGTGAACCCTGCTACATTCATAGCTGAGCCAGTCACTGAGGGAGAACCTGTGCACGACTGTGCGAACTATGAGGAATTCTATGATGAGATCCCCAGGGTAAAGGAAAATGTCCTGGCAAGTGGAGAGATCATCTTTATTGATGGGTCTTTGAGAATTGACCAAGAAGACGGGCAAAGGTAGAAAAGGCGCGGCCGTGGTAAAACACATAGCGAATGGAGAGTTTCAAGTACTCGTAAGTGCACGAATACCATCTCACCATTCAGCACAAGCTGCAGAACTATTGGCATTGATACTCGCCATTGAGAATCATGCAGACCAGGAAGTAACAGTGTACAGTGACTCCGCCACGTCTACAGTTCACGCAGGACTAGTGCGCTGGAAAAGGAGGGGCTACCTCCGAGCAGACGGCAGGTCAGTACAACACGCAGCCTTATTGGACAGGCTGATAAAAGCACTACAGCTCCCAGTGGGCATAGCGGTTGTGAAATGCGCCGCTCATACCAAGGGGACAGATTTCGTGTCACGTGGAAACCATGAAGCAGACAGGGAAGCCAAGCGCATGGCATTCAAGAATGAAACAATCATGGATGTTGAGGTGGCACGTACCCATGAAAGAATGATGGTAGCACGAGCCACTCCAGAGGCCTATAGCAACATGGGGCAGACTCAGCTAATGGAGCTCCAAGGGGAAGCACCTCAGGAGGAGAAGAACTTGTGGAAGCATTGAGGGTGTTCTTTAAACCCCTCTGACGGACTGTGGAGGCAAGACAGCACTGGTAAACCAGTAATGCCTGTCACCCTTCTAAAGGTAGCGTTAGAACAGCTTCACTACCCCATACACATGTCAAAGGAAAATCTTGCTCAACGCTCGCAGAAGACTGGTTCACACCGAATTTAGCAGAGGATGTTGCATTTTTTATGGTAGACTGCATTATCTGCCAGCAATTCACCTCTGGGCACACATTAAAAGTAGTGAGAGGAATCATCCACAGACCAAATGGACCCTTCCAGCACCTGCATATCGATTATGTCGATATGATCCAGGTGTGTAATGGGTACAGGTATTTAATTGTGGTGGTGTGTCCCTTTTCAAGATGGGTAGAAGCAGGTCCCTGTACACACCCCGATGCAACCTGTGCCGCAAAGTTCCTGGTGAGGGCAGTGTTCCCTAGATGGGGGGGTGTGCGAGGTAATGAGATCGGATAATGGGGCCCATTTTGTAAATTCAGTTTTTGAACAGATCAGCTTGTTGCTTTGTATAAAGCACAAGTTCTTGTCAGCGTATCATCCTGAGGGGAATGGGATATCTGAACGAATCAACGGCTTGCTTAAGGAAAGGATAGCCAAGTTGAAGCTCACATTAAGGAAGGGATCGTTGCACTTCCTACCACTGGCATTGTATGCTCTTCAGAACCAGCCAGGCTCCGACCATCATCTCACGCTGCACAAAATAGTTACTGGTAGAAGGAGGAGGACCCCTCTTACCTCCCGAGACAGAGCTAGATGTGATGCCCAGCCAACTAGGGAGTTACTAGGAGAAGAGGTGAAAGCCTATCTGGACTTTTTGACATCTAGCACCTTTGTCATTTCAGGCCAGCTGCAGCGACGGCAGAAAGGGGACAGCATAGCACAGACCACAACATATAGTGCTGATGCAGGCGCAGCTCACAGCCTTTGTGTGCCCCTTGTCTTCCCTGGAGACAGCTTCCTCGTAAGAAACTTTACCAGAAAATGGTGGGACGAGCCAAGGTTTAATGGCCCTTTTATCGTAGAGGACTGCATCCCATCCGCTGTCAAGCTCAAGGGCAGGAGAGCCTGGATCTTCCTAAATGACATTAAGCCCTTTGTAGGAGAGAGCCCTCCTGCTGCACCTAACTCAGAAGAATCTACAGACAAAGGAGAAGAACCTCAGCACGTGCAGACAAGATCCATGACGAGGAAGAAGGACGCATGAGCAGCAAAATAAAGGCAAAAGAACACTGGGTGAATTGTGGCTTTTAAAAAAAGACATTTCCTCAAAACCAGAGAAAGAGATAAAGGACAAAAAAACGGACACTCTGTGCATCCTTGTTGCAGGGTAAATAGAAGCACATCCAAAAGCCACAACAACAGTGGTAAAATGAACGTTTTAAAATCATGTCACGCCCAAGAAGTACAAGGAATCAAGACTCTGATAGACTGCCAATAAAATATTCTCTGAGAGCGTAACACAGTATCCTGAAGCAACCAGTATCAGGACTTTCTTTACATACCTAATGGTACCCCCCAGCAGAAGACTCAAGTGGGATGTGCTCACGTACTTTCAATTGGTGGTGCTATCATATCCGTCACTCATAAGAAGAGAAACAAGTGTCACATAATTCATTCAAGATCCAAATAACAAGAAGGTAATCTGGCAACTGCTGACTGTCATCACAAAAGCTTTCACTGAGCTGCCTGAATGCAGTGAAAAGGGCACAAATGGCACCCACCACAAGTGATCATCGTTGAACTGACCTATACCATATTTTTCTGAATCATAGAGGAGTGCCCAAGACTTGTCGGGAAAACCACAGATACACTAACCTTTATCAGAGATCCAAGGAACAATGAATTTCTCAACCAAGTATGGTACAAATTAAATTACTTGGTTGCAACCCATGCAGCAGGAAAGTGTAAAACTTGTTTGCGTCAAAAGAAGGGCTTGTGATCGGGACCCAGAAAAACAAGGCAGATATCTCTGTCTCCCGCGGATGCACAGCTTGCACACAATGTTATGCTCAGACTAGTCACTGACTATCCAGAAATGGTGGGAAGGCCTGCTGATGTTGACATTGTCACCTTCCTAAGAGATCCAGTCAATTTCCTACACATGAGGACCCTTATCCATGATATCATGCTCCAAGCGGAGCTGTCCAATTTCCAGCGAGAATTCCTAAGGAGTTTCCAGTGAGACTGTTCACCGAGAGACAGATCGAGGAACGTGCAAGACTGTTCACCCTGCAGGAAAGGCCTGTGATCTAGAGGCTAGAGAATCAGAGTAAATGTCAATAACACCAGAAGACAGCCAATAGGCATATCGTGTTTTCTTTCACCTCATTGAAAACTGTCCAGAACTAGTGGAAAGACCCAACCACATTGATGTGCCCACTTTTCTCAGTGATCCAGCAAAAACGCTCAACTAAACAGGCTCCTGAGGGCTATTGCAGTGCAACTAAGAAGCAACTATGGACATCCACTGCTGAGGAGAGCCTTAGGAGGAGGAGATCCAAAATAGAATTTTGTCGTCATCATTTCACTGTGGAGCAGATAGAGAAAAGAGACACTGTTTTTCAACTTGTCAACGAGAGACTGAGAGAAAGGAGCAGACCCAAGAACTTCGCCATCGAATTTTTTCTGTTCTGCATCTTTCTAATTTTTTTTATTTTTTCATAAATTGACTTCTGCTTTTATTTTTGTTCCTGTTGGTACAACATCTTATTTTAGCGATTTTGACTCGTTTGCTATTTTTCCATATTTTTATTTTTATTTTGTTCCTATTTTTACAACTTTATTTTGTACGATTTGCTCATTTTTTCCTATTTTGCCACACATTCACTTTTCTTTGTATTTTTATTTTTATTTTTTTATTTTTTATTTTTTCAGCATTACATTTTTGTGCAAATTTTTAGCAGTCCTTTCAGTTCTTTTTTCACATTGAACTGTCACCAGCATGTCTTCAGGACCAAGGCCAATTCGAGGCATCCACTGGGACCTCACCTACTTTAGACACGCACAAATAAATGTGATTCCTAGCCTAACCCTTTTCCTTAGTCTAGCGCAGGAACTGTACTGAGGACCCAGAGACTACCATCGTCACTCACGTGAGGGGGGATATTGGAGAAGCACTCGTCCCTCTAATAATAACGAACTCTCGAAATACGAGACGAATGCAAAAAGAAGGAATAAATCACTGACTACAAACTCATTTGAAATTGGGTCCCAGAACAGTAACTTGGTTTTACCCACAACAGAAAGGCGCCCCTGCTTTCCTGGGAAAAATGCTGCCAGATGTCTTACAAATCTATCATGTGTATATGTTTGGTGATCATTATTGTCTTTCTGTCATTAACAATCAGAACTGCTTTCTTTATTGGTGCACAAAGTGTCCCACTATCAGCACGCCGACAGGATAATGAACATCAGAGTCCCATAAAAGCACCCAGACCCTACATAGTAATTCCAGTTCCAAGAAAAGCTAATGATGAAGCAAATGACTTAAATTTGAATGCAATTAGCAGCGATACGTATACACATGAGGTGATGAATAAGAGAAAAAGCTGGAGACAGGGTCAGCACGGAATGATAATGTAGCACTGGCCACGGCACGCACCCACATACAGAATGCACACAAACAAGGGCAAGTGTCAATGGCTACAAGGCCTCCAACGAAGGAAGCAGAGAAGGACAAACTGCCTGCCGAACAGTCAATTCCAGAGAATAGTGGAGATAACCAAGAAAAGCCAAGTGAAGTGCCAAAGAAGGAGGGAATAGCAAAATCCCTCGAAAGAACAGAAGTGGCCACGAAAGAACTCACAGAGAAGGCACACATGCTAATAGAGTATTTGTTCCCATTTATAGTCCAAGCAAAGAATCTACACAAGGAGCTAAAACACAGAACTATAGAAACTATAACTGCATACCCTAAATAGTGATTCCAGTTCCAAGAAAAGCTAATGATGAAGCAAATTACTTAAATTTGAATGTAATTAGCTGCAATACGTATACACATGAGGTGATGAATGAGAGAAAAAGCTGGAGACAGGGTCTGCACGGAATGATAATGTAGCACTGGCCACGGCACGCACCCACACACAGAATGCACACAAACAAGGGGAAGTGTCAGTGGCTACAAGGCCTCCAAAGAAGGCAGCAGAGAAGGAGAAACTGCCTGCCGAACATTCAGTTCCAGAGAATAGTGGAGATAACCAAGAAAAGCCAAGTGAAGTGCCAAAGAAGGAGGGAATAGCAAAATCCCTCGAAAGAACAGAAGTGGCCACGAAAGAACTCACAGAGAAGACACACATGCTAATAGAGTATTTGTTCCCATTTATGGTCCAAGCAAAGAATCTACACGAGGAGCTAAAAAACAGAACTATAGAAACTATGACTGCAAGCACACCTGCTCCAACGCAAGGAACAAGCCGCAGGCCTACAACACAGCCACAAGTTGGGAGGTTGGTGAACCAATGGTGGTTACGGGAAGTTTATGGCAGACTGCAAAAGGGAAGGAAGGGAAGCACAAATCCATCCCCTACCACAGCGATGCAGTCAAGGCAGCCTGCTCCACTGAGATACCCGAAGTGGAAAAGCAGCACTGACGCATTCAGAGACGTAGTAATAGAGAATTACAGGAGAACGCTGAGAATCAAGAAAAGCCCGCATGAAGATAACAATGAACTTAATACCTGGACAGCACAGCCCATCTCGGAAATAACATATGGTACCAGCACATGAAGGAAGTAGGGCGAAGGCAGTCGAAAGGTGAATGATTTGTCTGTGCTCTACTACCATACAGCATGGGAAAATCCAAGATCTTCGTGGCTGTAGAAATTGATGTCCCTACAGCACACTGTATGTCACACGTAGCAATGTGTAATGCCAGAGGACAATTTATGGGAAGGGAGGCCTCGTTGATATGGGCCAACAAAAAGGATTACCCGGATGAAGATGGCTATGTCCAGGACATTAAAACAAGAAACCGAGCGCACACCAGAAATCATGTGATCAGGTACAAGAACCCTGGCGTCAAAGGATCAGGGATAAGATGGGAAGTTAACCCGAGACTGAACGTTCGAGGGAAGACTACAGAAGAGGCTCAAATCTGGAAGAACAGAGGCAAAATGCAGATCTGGGGGTCAGTGGTCTCCCCAGATGGATGGGAAGACGGAGTAGTAATCTGCCGAGCATGGATGGTCCTTGGAGCCTGCAAGGAAGCAATAGAGAATTCACAGAGGTTATGCAAATCTCTGTGGCCAAACCTAGTAAAGTTACTAACATAGGTCAAAGATAGAGGGGGACCCCTGCAGATAGTGCCACTGGAGAGCCCGAAACTATGCTTCAGAAACAATGGCACAAGGAAGATGGGAGAGAATCAAAACTGCGGACGACCCAAGGAACCACAGTTATTATGGACCTTTACTGGGCGTTTGGATCCAAGGCATACATAAGGCTGCCGAAAAACTAGGGCGGCATATGCACACTAGTGAACGTCCACGTTCCCGCACTAGTGATCCCTAAGAATGACCTAAAGTTGGACAGTTTCCCGAAAGCAGATGCTCATCTAAGAAGATCGGTGGAACTGGTATCAGGATGAAGAGGGAAAATTACTTTTCTCCCAAATAAGAAGAGGCATTCCATGCAATCCCGTACGAACATAGGCTGTTCATCCTCACCTCAACAGTATTCACACCACTACTCCTGCCCCACATCCAAGTTGAAGTGAATGCTAAATGGTTGCAGAAAACCAGATGGGAGTTATTGCAGACCATCTATACCACTATAAAAGGATTCAACGCGATCAAAGAAGAACTGAGAGCAATCAGACTGATGACCCTCCAAAACAGATATGTGCTTGACATGATCACAGAAATGGATGGAGGTGTTTGTGCAAAAATCAGAGAATCATGTTGCACATTTGTACCATCACACAATGAAGAAAACGGAACCCTAACAGAGGCCATAGGCATGTTGACAACTCTATAAAAAACAGATGACCGATGAAATGGATGAGGTGGACTATGACAGCTGGTTTGGGAACCTATTCTCATGGGTCCCGCAATGAATGGCTGATATATTCAAGTTCCTACGAGCCCTACTAGCCATGGTACTGCTAGGATTCTGCATTATCAAGATAACCATCACACAATGCCAGAAAACTGCAAAGAAAGCCATTGGGATGAAAATTATGGTCAATGTCAAGCCAGGCTGGAAGCCAAGAGACCTGACAGATGAAGAAATCCTGGACTTTTTGAAGGCCAGCGAATTTGCACCAGAAGGAACGAAGTTTACATATTCTAAAAAGTGAAGAAGGTATGAAGGAAAGTGGATCTACTGCAGTCCAAACGGACAGTGCCAGCTTATGACCTGGAACAAAGATGAACATGTCAAAACAGCAGGAAGTTTGAAAGGTGTGATAAAAATATGGACTCCAAAGACGCACATGTTCACGCCTTCATGTACCAATCCTGAAGATGATGAACAAAACACTGAAGAAGCAAAAGAAATAGAGGAGAAGAATGAAGCAAAAGTGGTCGATGAACCGACCAGAGGGGGGAGTGTAAAGGAGGCCCCAGACATGACCTTTACCCCTGGCCCCCATTTCGAGCTACCAGGAAGGAACTCGCCAAGGCACGTGATGTATGAAGAGCAAATGAACCTACAAAGAGCTGCACTGGGACTCTGCCCAGTATACATCAGAAGATCCATACCGGTTGAAGCACCCATAATCAGACAACCCTGGGCAGCACGGTACCCTACTAGACAGCCGTACCAGCCTCTGATACGAAATGAGGAGTACCTACACACGGTCCACGAAGAGACCCCAAAAGCCTTAATGGAAGGCCAGTGGAAATGACACAAGGGCCTGAACAGATCTGTGAATGAACAAAAGCAGCTATCGAAGATAACACGCCAGTGCGAGTAACTACGAAATTGTATGGAATAGGCACAGAGAGGAGACAATGTTACAACGTGAGGAAACAGTGTTACGAGACAAGATGGAAGCAACCATCCTGTTAAACATGTGTAAATAGGCTTGAAACACAAGATGCTAAGAAATCGATACTGCTTACAATGCTTAGTAGAAATAGAGCGGCAATGGCCAACCATATATCTACCTCAGTAAGGCACATTACACAAGTGCAACTACATTTTTAAAAGCAGAAAGGTACCCAGGCAGCCAGAGGCCTGACAGGCTAAGTTTCGAAACCCAGCCAAAGGCAGGAGAAGGAGCGGAATCGAAGCTCAGCAATGAGCGGCTCATGCTTAGGAAATCGAGGCCAACCAGAGAAGGGAAGGAGAGCATGAGCTCACAAGACTCCGACTACAGAGCATACCAGCCCGTCTGTGAAGGTCAAGATAAGAGAGGCCCATGCAGGTGGCTGGGCTGACACAGAATTAAATGCACAAAAGGCTAGAAACTGAAGCAGATTCACAGTGAACCAACACGTGACCAGCCAGGCGCGAAGAGGTACCACCGCCTGATGTCATCCAGAACCTGAGGATGCCATAACTTTTCCCGATAAGAGGCTACAGTTCTGAGGCCATACCCATCTCCACCATCCACCTTGAAATCCTAGGAGACCCTTTGACCCACTCAGAACTGCTCATCAGTTGAACTAGGGGCTTATGATAAGTTCTGACAAGAAAAGCTTGACCCCATAGAAATAATTGAAAGTGTGAAATGGCCCATGAGACCGCCAACGCCTCTCTTTCAATGACAGAATAATTTCTTTCTGCCCCTCTAAGTGGTCTTGACGCAAATGCAATGACATGTTCAACTTTACCTGAATCAAACTGAGTTAAGGCAGCACCCAATCCTAGGGTACTCGCATCAACTGACAGTAATGTTTACCTGCCTGATATAAATCCTCCTAATGATGGTGCCTTGATAATTCCTTCCTTGATTTGCAAAAATGCTTCCTGACACTCTTTGGACCACTCATACTTCACCCCCTTCTTTAATAGATCTCTCAAAGGGGATGATATGTTTGCAAATCCACCCACAAATTTATGATAATACTCCGCTAGTCCCATGAATGAACGCAATTGGTCCTTGTCTTGGGGCTGGGGAGCATTACTAATGCTATCAACAAGCGACATCTTGGGAGAAATGCCTTCTTTGGAGATCTTATGGCCCAGGTACTTCACTTCCTTAACAGCTATCCTACATGTGTTCCTCTGAACTGTCAAACCCACTTCCCTTAGTTTGTTTAGGACGGCTCTCAGTACCCTGTCATGCTCAGACTCATCACTCGCGAATACCAAAATATTGTCCTGAAACACCTTTACATTTTTCAAACCCCTCAACACTTCCTCCATCACCCTTTGGAACACAGACGCAGCTGAAGCTAGCCCAAAAGGCATGCGATTATATTTGAACGTGCCCTCAGGTGTGATGAAGGCGGTCAGGTGTTGTGACTCTCTAGAAAGGGGAACTTGGTAATACGCTGCAGAGAGGTCAATGACTGAGAACACTTTGGGTTCACCAAGAGTGGAGAGTGTTTCTGAAATATTAGGTAAAGGATGCCTACTCTACCAATATATTCTGATTGAGACTACGTAGGTCTACACACAACCTTAATTTACCATTGTTTTTAGCCACAAGCACTATAGGCGACAACCACTCCGTGGCTGCCACAGGCTCAATCACTCCTTTACAGACCAGATCATCCAGTTCACTACAAAGCTGTGCCCTCATGTTTAACGGCTCATGCATCACTTTATGAACCATAGACTGAGCATCTCTTTTCAGCTTTATGTGATGCTCAAAATGTCTGAGCTTCCCTAAGTTCTCAGAAAAAACCTCCGGAAACTCCTTAGACCATATATCATCAACCTCAGCGATGGTGACAGGTTCAAGAGCGCTGGCCTGCACTCTGACTCTCAGATTCCTTTGCTCCTCCCATCCTAATAGGGAGGCACCCTTCTTTGCAACTAGAATGTTCATCCTGCATTCTTTCTCCTTGTATACAACTCTTGCAGAGAATGGTCCCAGAATCTGAACGGGAGACTCTCCATAACCACAGGGTTGAATGTTAGGTGGATCCAACACTGTCTCATTTTTCTTCAGGGTCTTTACCAAAGTGTCTCTCAATATGATGGTCCAGGGAGAACATGTGTCGACTTTCATCATTATCTCATGTCCATCAATCATAAAAACATCTGCTGGCCCTTTCGCTTCCCCTCCAGTGGCCGATATTTCAAACACATGCCTGGGACTTGACTCCTGTGTGGTGGACGCTTTTTGTATGTTGTAGCCCATGCGAACACTTTCTTCGCTGCTGTTTCTAGGTTCCAGAAGATTTATCGACAAGCCCTTGCAAACATTTGTAAAGTGCCCTCTGCCTATGCACTTTAAGCATTCAGCAAATTACGCTGGGCAAGAAGGGTAATTCGATCCATGTCTGAGACTGCCACATCTGGAGCATCTCGTACTCCACGCTCCCCTCCTGTTCATATTGACGCTCGGTTTCCTCCTTTGATCAACTGCGCACACAGCCTGAGAGCCTTGCTTGTCAATCTTTAGTTCCTTAAAATATTGGGACGTTTGCTCTATACTTCTGGCTAGATCCACCGCCTCCTCCAACTTCATATCCTTGGCCAGCAGCTTCTCTTGAATTTTGACATTATTCATACACCTCACCAGTTGGTCCCTGATGAGCGAGTCAGTGAGTGGTTCAAATTCACAAGAGTGGCTTAGTGTTCTTAAAGAGGCAATATATTATTCCACTGACTCAGATGGCTCCTGCATGTGCTGAAAAAACTTGTGTCTTTCAAAATGCACATTCTTTCTTGGTTCAAAGTGATCCTCTAATTGCTTGAGAGTGAATGCATACTCATCCACATCTCCGGCTTCAGCACCCTGACATCTGGTCAGCCCATCAAACACAGTGCACCCCTCTATTCCCAAATTATGAAGTAACAATGACTTCCTGCGCGCCAAACTAAATCTCTCTCCACCCATCGCCACCAGATAGTTCTCGAATATGTCCTTCCATCTGTCCCATCTGACTGGCGGACGGCATGGCTCATTCAGGAAAGATACAGGTGGAGGTATCATTGATGCCATGTCCAGACAGAATAAAGCTGTGGCTAGGCGCAGAAAACAGGAGTAGAAAGGACAGAAAAGTAATGGGAATTGAAAGAAGCACTTAGTCAAAGCAGCTCCTGAATCATGAAGTTTGCAGATACACCGGCAAGGTGAGGAATGCTCATTGAAGTACCATTGTGGCACAGGAACGGAGAGAAAAATAACTTTGATTGTCACAAAGATTCTCCAGCAACCTTATGTGAGCACGTCACAATGCTCGACGAGCCACGGTGCAAGGAGATTCTAATGGGAAAGCATTGCCAGGCAACCCCATAAACAATGCCAGCCAGAAATGGAAGTCCCATTCACGCAACTGGACACGCCCCCTTTCACGCGCAGTGCACGCTCCGGCCCGCGACCTCCAATGGCTCGCAGGTGCGTGGATCCAGCTGGCGCTTGGTCTCGAGCAGGGCCGCAACAATGTTGCGAACACGCGCTGATTTGGGAAATGCAGCGTGAAGGCACACACGGCCCCCACCCTCCAGGGCACTCCTCCTGACCTGGGCTTGATCCTGCTCCCTCCAGGCCTCATTCCGCTCTGCCCGTTGTCGCGCAAGGTGAGGAGCAAGATAAACAAGCGGCGGTCCGTTGCAGTCGCCGGCAGGGGAGCGGGAAACGAGTCGGTTCATATAATAATCCTTGTTGCCAGTGTAAAATGAAGACTCCAGGCAGATAAGACTCCAACAGGAGTTTATTAATTCAAGCAATATGCGACTGCAGGCACCGCTCAGAGCAGCAGCCCCCAACTGATTCGTTAAGAACATTCACAAGCCAGGAACATACATAAACATTCTAAGAACCACATGAGCTCATAGTAGAGCTGCTCTCTAAGAATCAATAACTCACAGCTTAACATCATGAACTAAAGTAACAAGCATGTATTTACATAGCAGTGATGATCACTTTGCCCATCACAACATAAAGCTGAACTGAACTGAAGTAATATGTGGGAGTCGTAAGCCGAACTAGAAATGCACTTACGTCTTCAGTTATAAGTACAGTTCATGATCTATATAGAAATGCAGAGAATGCTGACTGGTACATCCATTTCCCAGACAGCCAAACCTTAACTCTTGCTCACGGAACACTCATTCACAGCATTCACAGAACATTCCACTCAGAAGCATACCTGTGACATCACACACTTGTCACTGCATCAGCATGCATACTTTCACAGAAGACACACCATAAGACATCTCCCTCCTTGTGAGGTGAAGAAAGGAAGAAAATAGATGGAAATGTGACTCACAGCATGCAACAGAGAAAAACGTAACCACTAAAGCATTGAGCACCAATCCTCATAACACACAAACACTACCATTCCACTCTGGCGTGGTCCAACCTGGATCATAACCACAGGGAGAACAACCAACCTTAACTGCAATGCAAAACTAACTACATGGGATCAGGATAACACCAGATAACCTCCTAACTCCCCCTCACACACACACACACACACACTCACAAAAAGCACATGCACACACAAACACACACACATCAGTTGTACCAAAACTGCTCAAGCAATCCAGATGAACACATTGTGGTCTAATCTACCCCCAGTCTCCTGTGGATTCCCCCAAGACCTCATGCTCTCACCAATCCTTTTAAAGCTTTACATGGAGCCTATTGACACACTCCTCAAAGACCAGGATATATCCATCCACTAATATGCAGACGATACTCAGCTGTACATCAGAGTAAAGAGCCCACAGGACATCAGTCATCTAGTCCTGGATGTTGATTGCCTACCTCAAACTTAGCCCCACCAAGACCAAATTCATTCTCATTGGTCCCCTACTAAACAACAGCTTGCCCAAAAATGGCTCAATGATATGTGCCTAGAAGGATTTGATACCCAACTCTCAGTTTCAGCAAAATCCTTAGGCTTCACCATTGACAGCAGCCTTTTCTTCCAGAAACACATAGCCAAGAAGGCCTAAAAAGTCTGGCTCCAAATCTCCACACATCACAAAATCAAACCCTGCATCCTGCCACAGGAATTCTGGCCATTAGAGAAGTCCTTTGCGGTCTTGCACATCGATGGGGGAAATGCCCTCCTGACAGGTCTCCCAGCAGCTCACTTTGCCCTCCTAAAACCAGTCCACCACAGAAGCACGTCTTATTACGAGTGGCCAGAATTTGAGCAAATAACCCCCATCCTACACAAACTGCATTAGCTTCCGCTCCAGGCAAGGATACTGTTCAAGAATGTATGTATCTTCTACAAAGCAGTCACGAGCAGCACACCAACATACCTTTCTGTTTGATGTTTTAACCAGGTGATTTCTAATTCATAGGATATTTCCACCCACCTCAAACCAAGTATGCACAATTCTCCTTTATTTAATAAAGTTATTTTTATGAATCTAGGCCCCCCAATTTACTATAATTGATTCCTTACATTGTCCCTCCCCTTTTGGGACAAGAAACACATAGGGTTGTACAGAAGGTCTATGTATTAACAAAACAGAAGTAATTGAATCATATTACAGATAAACAAGTTGTTTTATCACAATTGGCCAATGATAAGAAATAATCAACACGCAAGTCACTTCACTTTTCAATGCCACAGATATGGAAACAGAGACTTTAATAACACACTCTTCACCATATGTATCTATGCATTTAATTCACTCTTATCACGTGCGCACCATGGATTGGGTGCATGAGAGTCCTGGATCTTTCATTTGTGAAAACAACAAAACAACAAATTAGTTAAAATACCATTGGGTATGTGAATGGGTTGTAGCAAAGAAAATGTATGTTCTGCAGTATGATGCAAAACGCTTGAGTGATGGTTCTAAAAGTATTCTACTCACAGGCGACTTTAATTACTTTATTTGCACAGGTATGCACACAGTGTGATTATGCTCTTCTGTGCTTGCACAATGCACAGAAAAGGAGTCATGGGATCTCACTATCTACACACAATGGACCTAGTCTATCAATTATATATGTTTTTCCAGAAGCACATACACCTCTGAATTGTTCCCTAACTTCATGGGATGCAAAATTAATGTATCTTTTGCACCCCTCAGTACTAACTCATAATATGGGCTGAGCTTTGCTCTAATTCACTTTTTTATGATAACTCTCCACAAGATGACTTCCCTTTTAGAAAATACTAGCATCAGGATTTCTTTTGGCGGAATCACAGACAGGTGGGCACCCCATCTGAAAGACTGTTTCAATTCTCCCCCTCTAGAAACAGGTAGGTCTGCAAGATGTGTTCAGCTTTTCTCCACAGACGGTCTGCTTTCTCTTCCACTGAAGGAGACCTGAGACTTTAACTCCTTCTAGGCCTCACTTTCAGGGATCTAAAGAAAGCAATGTATTCCATCTTCTTTTGTTATTATCAATCCTCCTTTCTCTCCTTCTTCCCCATCAGTCAGTGAGTGAACGAGGGAATTTCTTCAGTGAGTGTCCATGAGTAAGTGTCTGAGTTGCCTTTTTGTGTGTGTTTTTGACCTTTTATAGAACTCAAACCCCACCCTTTTGAGGTGTGTATGATTTCCCCAATCTAATTGGTCAAGGTATATGATTGGAAAATGTTCCGAAAGTGACATCACAATAGACATACCCCTCTGCAGTCACTGGACATATTAATGAAGAGGGCAGTCTGATGGGAGTAACTTGTACACCCTGTTTCACCCCCATTTAATATGATGTCATCTCAGAGGTGTCTTGCATTAAAATGTATCACATGCTGAAATATTAAATTCCACCTGTGTGACCACTTTAATAATTTGCTCACCAGATTAATCACTCTGGCATGAATCAATTGATGCATATTTTATCATTATAGCACAAATAACCTCTGAGTTATAAATTATTCTCTTTAACTAACTTCTCCATTTATATCTAAATTATTTTTCCATCTCAACATAATGGGCTCGTCCAGGCAAATGCTTCGATATATGACACACAAGCGTGTGCCCTTTCTTTGGGAAAAAATGCAAATGAACCTAATTTGCATACCGGAACTACATTAATAAAGCATGTTTGGTCCAGCTAATAGAGTATGTTCAGCTGGGCATTTCGGCACCTAAATGAGTGCGCTGAGAGGTTTGGTTTCAGACACACAGGCAATATAAACAATTCAACATACATTTACAGTGCATTTTCCTTCATACAAAAATATGGCACTGGGGCTGGCTCATTTCGTCTTTGTGGCTCAGGGCCTGCCTGATGAAAAGAGCCTTTATTATTTGCAGTTCTTGTGGGTTATATGGTGGTGATTCTGTCTCCTCTTATGAAGTTTCCAGACCTGCCAACCTGTGGACTGTTAAATTCGGTCATGTAGGAATTCCTGTGAGATAGTGTTAATAGATTTGACTGAGCAGGACCATGGATGCATCTGAATTTATGTTTTTTTTTAAATGTCAGCACTAACACACCCATAGGGCAGGTAATAAAACTCAAACCTTAAACTTTATAGCACAGTCTGATTTTGCCTAGCCTGTTGGCAGTATGATCCTTATCTTAAGTAAGCAGGCTTAAAATAGGTTATTAGCTTGGGAAGGGAACTTATCTGTCCTCCCATCCTGTATGCCGGGGTTGGGGGATGTTCTAGTGGGTTAAAAGGATTCCCATATGTCAGTATTCAGTGCTGGCTCCACTTAAAGTTACTTTCAGTCAGAATTGCAGAATGTTCCCTCATTTCACACAAATGTTGCAGGTTATTTTCAGGTACTTGAAATGTTCATCTCAGGCCTTGTCTCTATATTCCCGTTTTAGGGACTTGAAAATATTACACATTTTGCTTGAAGGTGTGTTTTTTCCAAACTGTTTTGCACATGCCGCAACCCACATGTTGTCTTTTCAGATCACACTTTTATTCAACAGCAATATCCTTACATGGCAGCTAAGCTTCACATAGCTGGGGGCTCATGCTCCTTGCGCAGCAAATCGACCAAACAGCTCGAATCCCATTTAATCTGAAAACAGAGGGCTGATAACCTTCCTTCTCTTGTGACGCACCCACCCTCTGGTGCTCGATCCTGGTGTCTGCTCGTAATGCTTCCACAATTCTTCAATTGGGCAAATCTCTCAAAACCTGGCTTTTGCAACAGCACCTGGCCATGGACAAATCTCATTGGATGCAGAGACTGCAACTTAAAGTACTGCACTACTTTAAAAAGGTGCCAGCCCAAACACTGGTTACCCACATTTTTTACAGCGCTCTGCTGCTCTCCAGCTAGTTTTGCGCTTTAAATAATAAAATAAAATGAATCCCCAATGACCTTCACCATTAATCAAAGAATCACCAAAATGAGAATGGCACAGACACACCGCCCATGTAGTACCCGAGTATGTTCTCCATAAGGCTATGACACAAACAGAACACAGTCACCGACAGGCATTCACTCTAGACCAAAGAACAGGGTACCCTAATTTATTATCTCACACACACCCAACATCTCATTTAAAAACGATGGCCATCACGGTGAAATGTGTGCTGTGGTGTATTATGGAAGGGTTATGTGTGCAGGTATCACGTTGCAAACGTGTACACTGCCGCATGAGTGAAGATGAGTAAAGCACTATGAAAACACTGCATACTACATCTAGGCAATGCATTGATAATAGCGTCAAGCATTGCCAAATGGATCTGTGAAATAGTAACACTGCACAGGAAATACCTAGGGCAAACGTCACTGTGGCAAGCCAAGTGTGGGGGAATGTTTATTTTTCACTTTGTCACGTGACTATTTAGCTTTTCGCCTTTCCGATGCTTTAGTCTGAATGACACACCAACGTGTTCTTGCAGAACTGTATACTTACATCGACTCCATCGTGGAAAGTACATCTGCCCCATTCTCTCTTTGCAAATATGCCTCCACTGTGCCTTGAGTAAGCAATCTCATGTTATGTGTATAGAATAGGAAAGTGGGAGTAGAGCGTTCTTAGAATGGACACCCTCTCAGAGGTCACGTGATCATGGAAAGACACCCGAACGTGTAGAAGTGGACGGTGGCATTTTTGCCTATTTTCCAGCGTGAGCTCTCTAGAAGGAACTCGTCAGGTGATTTATGTAAGAGACATCTGCGTTGATGACGGACTCTGAAGAACCTGTATGCTTTTGTGAACTCGACAGTGTTGGTAGGCCTTCTCCCCTGATTGTAATATGTAAGTTTTGATTCTCAAACATTTTGGGTGAGTTTTGAAAAGGACACACATGTCTGGCCTATATTGGTGGAGGTCCGGTGGCAGGGTCAACTTGTTGTATGGTGAACATATCCTTCTGTGGATTGTCCTACACTACATAAAAGCTGTCACTGACTCTGCTGCTATATGAGAATTATTGTGTTAGCCTGGCTCCTTTGATCCATGTCACTCGTTTGTCAACTTCCCAGTTGAGAAAATACCATTGTTTTAAATTGCATCATACAAATATGTTGGAATGGTGGTGTTGTACACCGACGGTGTCAAACAATAGTAACCTAACTGTAAAGGAACATTGGGACCACAAGATGATGGGTATTACAGAGAAGTGTAGGTGCGAGCTTCATACTGTGGCAGGAGGCGTACTGTCCAGGTGTACTGGATTTCTTCATCAAGGTCGCAGTAAGCAAGAGTAAGGGACAAACAACAACTTCTTCCCTGCTTCTTCATGGGAACGCTTCATGCTACTACTCTTGGGTACGCCCTCACTGTTGACAGCCCACCCTACATGGCCGAACTACCCGAGCCTTTTCATGTAAAGGATCATCCCAGTGCATACAAGAGTGCCAGTGCTGTAGTATAGGACATGCAGGAACTATATAGTTTGTTACAGGACACATCAATTCTACATTGTGTAAGGGTATAGCATAATGTAACAATAGGCAGCAATTCACTTTTCCAAATGGCCAACAAGCATGCATTTCTCTTCACTTAGTCCTTTTATCACACTGAAAGCATCCTTTACTCCCTAACTTGGCGAAGCACACACATTACAAGTTTGCATGCAAGGCACAGTCCCATTTTGCTCAATTACAAGTTGCTGATACAGCGCATGCACGTGCAGCAAAGCAGGAGCACCTGTATACCTCTGGACATGGTCATAGTTTCAGGCAGAATTTAAGTACATGCATTCATGAACACACACCCATACACACACATGCACACGAACAATCTCACATAGACACAAACAACGGTGTCATTGGCAAGACACATAAGAAACACACACGTACCACTGGAAATTACACACACACACTTAGCAGCAGTATTGGCATATGCGCGCATAGTGACACACTGACATACGCACACATACAGACAAACTCTCAGCATCAAAACACACATACACCGTCACAAGAATTCACAAACCTGGGCTCTTCTATCAACATTTGCAATCTATACATGTGGACCCCTCTGCAAATCAGGTATTTGCACCATATATGAACGTGTACAAATACAAAAACATATAGATACACATGCCCAAACGCACACACTGTGCACACCCACACACAGAGTGAAACTCATCCACAAACACCAAGGAAACAAGTTAAAATATTTTGAGAATAACTAAGGATGCTAACTAGAGAAGTATAAAATCTACGAGCATTGATAATGCCAGTATTAAGGTTAGCATCAGCACTCAAAAACAAAACAAAAATAAAGTCTGCAAACACTGGAAACGTAAACACCCACTCTGTAGTAAGTCTTTTAAACTACAGATGAAACCTAACTAAGACTAAAACTCTATTTCACGACAATTGTAACTGGCCTCACTATTTGCACTTATCACAAGCAAAAGTGATATTTGACTCTTGGCGAGAAAGAAATTGTGTAATGTGCATATGTGTGTAAAGGAGAGGGTGAGTGATATTTTGCGTGCCTCACTAGTGCCTTGAATATTGAAAATGTTCCCACTGTTTGATGTGCAATAGGTAAAGGGAATCTTACGACATAGTAATTCAGTGGGATATACATTGTTGAGCTTTTGAGATTTGTATCTATCTTGAATGTGTGTTTATACTTGTTTTACTGGGAATATGTGGTGTTTCATCTGGAAGCATCTATCCTCAGTGAACAGGGCAATGGGCAATCGTGAATCAGGTGCCATGCATTAGTGGGAGAGTGGGTGAACACCTGACCAATGGATCGTGAGGAATTCACGTTACAGAAACCGGGGACAACACAGACAGAAATGAAAAGCCTACTGGACTGACTAAATCCAAGGTAGTGTGTACAATGGGATTTGATGTAGGGTGATCAGGGAGGAGGAGAAATATCGGAATAGGTTTAGGGAGCTTGGTTGTGGAGGTGGAGCTTTAGTGCAGATTGTAAGGAGTCAACAGTAGCAGTATTGTTGACATGTAGTGTAAGGGAGTTCCAAGGGTGTGGTGCCCGAAGGGGGACCGAGCAGAAGCGAGAGGAGGCACAGGGTGGTTGGGGGGATGACGAGATTTGGCAGAGTACTAAAGCAAAACGCATGGTTGAGGAGCATATCTGGAGATAGTGCTGGCTAGGTGGGCGCAGCAAATGTTTGCAGGGATTTCAAAACAAGTAGCAGGATTTCCATGGAAAGCCACCCTTCGTGAAGGAGCAGTACAGGGGTTGGAGAAGAGCGGCGAAATGAAGAAGAAGGTCTGGGTGGTGATATTGAGTACACTAGCCAGTGGGAGAAGGAGTAGAGGGAGAGGCGAAGGAATAGACCGGCACAATAAAGTCATCACAAGGCTTTTGGCCGCATTTTAAGCGAGGAAGGAATGGAGCAGGTTAATAATGGAAAAACAAAAAGGTGATGGCTGGAAGGTTTTGAATTAATCATAACCATGGGCACGGCTGTGGGCAACCCTCCAGACCATTATTTTTCAGCCTACCAAGCCATTACAGAAGGGAAAAAAACCATATGAAAATCAGGCTTGGTCCTACCCCAAAAGGGGCAGTCCAGCCCGAACTGCTAGGCCACATCCCTTCTGCACGAGACTACAAGCATCCCCAGACATGTTTCAGCCTTGTTGGGCATCATCAATGAGGAGGAGCTTGGGTCTCCTGGACCGGCAGACTCGGGAACCACATGTGGGCATACACGTCCCACTCGGGCGGACTAGCAAAACAAAAAAGTGATGACTAGCAAAACAAAAAGGTGATGGCTGGAATATTTTGAATTAATAATAACCACAGGCACAGCTCTGGGCAACCCTCCAGACCATCATTTTTGAGCCTGCCAAACCATTACAGAACGGGAAAAAACATATGCAAATCAGGCTTGGTCCTACCCCAAAAGGGGCAGTCCAGGCTGAACTGCTAGGTCATAATCCCTTCTGCACAAGACCACAAGCATCCCCAGACATGTTTTAACCTTGTTGGCCGTCATTAGTGAGGAGGAGCTTGGGTCTTTATGCCCGGCAGACTGGGGACCCACGTCTGGGCATACCCGTCCAACTCCGGGTGAGTTTAGAAGAAAAAAAAAGGTGATGGCTGGAAGGTTTTGAATTAATCATGACCACGGGCACAGCTCTAGGCAAACCTCCAGGCCATCATTTTTCAGCCTCCCATGCGATTACAGAAGGTCTCATGAAGAAGGGATGTGACCTAGCAGATTTGGCAAGACTTCCCCTTTTGGGGTGGGATCCAGCTTGATTTGCATATGGTCTTTCACCTTCTGTAATGGCTTGGCAGTCCAAGAACAATGGTCTTGTGGGTTTCCCAGAGCAATGCCAGAGTTTAAGTTTCATTCTAAACCTTCTAGCCATCACCTCTTGGTTTTTGCAGGTTCATATTGGCCACAGCATAGCTAGAAGTAATACAATTATCGTTATGGTCCCTATCGAAAAGGACCCCAGAGTTGATTTTCTCTGGGGAGAGTATGTCAAGTAGGAAGGAGATGGGAAAGATAAAACAAGGGGGCTTTAAAAGCAGGAAGGCACATCACTTGTGATGAGCAGAATTTGTGAATGAAAACTACAAATGAACAAACATTTTTTATAATAATTTTAAAAATAAATTTGATAAATTGTCTATGACTGCACAGTGGTTTTCACCTGTCGCATAGCCTCGCTTGGGTCCTTATGAGTCATGTGCATCTTTTTATTTCTTTGTTTATTCACACACAGCTCTGCAGCCTGACAAGCTCCTGGTGCATTAGTCCCAATAGTGCTGTCCCTATCTCAGTGCCGACGCTGGTCAATGCCAGGGGTCATTTGCACTTAAAACAGTGTTTCTGGAAGAGGCCTTATCGTACTTGCTCCAGGGCCTGCATATCCTTTAAGTGGCCCATTGATCAGTCTAGTATTTATATTCTTGGGCCATGGCATAACGGGCCCTAGTGTGACTCCTCAAAAGTTGTTACTTGGCAAAATGATTATTGCTGATGTGATATTAGTGCAGTAATGTGAACATGTGACCACCTTGTGAGGTCAAAATAGACTTGAATCAAATAGACTTCAATCAATCAATTATGGGAAGATCAGTTCCTCGTTCAGCCCATCGACATGCAACCCTAATTTGTGGATCCACACGCTTCCTTGTGTAGAAGGGTCCTGTTGGTGTTGGATGAGTACTTTACTGGATCCAAAAGACACTGCAGTAATTTTGTATAGTAGAATTGTGTAATAGCACCAATTGGGTGTTGTTACGCTCACCTGGCACCCACAGGGGCGTCGGTCAGACCCGGACAGCTGCAGCCTCCACCCATGTGATGCGTAGTGCAGCGATGACTGACTGGATCTGCCCTCCTAATCTTGTCTGCTTAACCCGTAGAAATATTCTCCTGCAAGTGGAGAGATGGATTTAGCCACTTGTGGATTCAAGTGATGGCACCCCCACAGTCCTCCCCAACTAATCACCTCCGGAATGCCCTCACAGCAATCTCACCTTATATTCTTGAAAGATGAGCTCTCCATCCTGCGTGGATTTGCAGGGGCGCGTCGATTCCAGTTACTTCACTGGTTTGAAGGCTCGGGAGAGTTCCGGAGAGTATTGACTCTGAGGTTCCTGGTGAGGACCATTAAGTATTAAGTTCATAGAGTTCAATATGTCCGATGTTCACTCTTGTTCCCCCCTTCCTTTCTTGTCTTGCAGCTGGCTCGTGAAAAGATGCTCTTGTGGCAGCTGGTGGCGCTCAGGTAAGAGTCTGTATTACCCGGCGCTGTCCGGTAAATGTTGCACGAGGAAAACGTGTTGTTTTGTCTCTCTTTACAGATGCGGCACATGAAAATATGGAGAGTCACAAAAGGATGCCTCCGGTGGTAAATCAGGTAAGTCTATGGTTGTAAGAATTATATTTGTTGGTTCCCTCGGCTCCCCTTGTGGTTTTCTTTTGTCTCCTAGGTGCCGAAGTTCGGCGAAGAAATGATGGAGGCAGCGCCGACCCGAAGGATGCTGTGCAGACTGGTGAGTATGGTGCGGCGCTGCAGCTAGGGCTGCGGCACGTGCAGAAATGATGTTCTTTACAGGTACGGAGACAAGATGGATCCAGAATCAGGTGTGGAATAGAAATAAGTTTGTTTTCTAACCTTGTCCCTTTCTTTCCTCTTTGTTTTAGGAGATCCAGATTCGAGGCGGGCGTGGCAGAAGACTGGATGCAGGCTGCAGGAATGGTGTGTGTTACGCTGCTGGATGCAGAATAACGCGAAGCGTGTGTTGCTGGTCGGGCGTGGTTTAAATAGCCTCAAAAGTAGTCCCAGGCAAGAAGTCCCTAGAACCACACCTGAGTAAAAAATAGTCCCTGTAGAAAAATAGTCCTTTTCAGGCTTCATGTTGGATTGGAGTCATTGGCAGCATGGTCTGCCTGAGGTAAGTAATGACTATGAGCCTGGCGCCTAAGGCGCCAGGACTGAACCCAGATAGCCCCTAGCAGGGGCTGCTGAGGTTTTACTAAATGTCTAGATGCATGCTCCCGGGGCTGATGGGCTTGGTCCGGATGCCTGGGGGTAGGCATCATGACAGCACCCCCCCCCCCATGGCCCCTCCTAAAGTTGTTCTTCCCCTGGGCCCTGGTTTGTCTGGGAAGTTCCAATGGAATCTTTTCACCAACCGAGGTGCATGGACGTGGTCACTAGGTTCCCGTGACCTTTCTTGTGGTCCGTAGCCCTTCCAATCAATTAAATAAAAAAGTTTTGATTTAACCATCTTGGAGTCCAGGATATTTTTTACCTCGAATTCAGGTTCTCCATCTATCAAGATGGGGTCGGGTGGTTTGGTTAATCTTGTTCCTGGTTGAACTGGTTTTAAAAGTGAAACATGAAAGACAGGATTAATGCGCATATTAGAGGGTAATTCCAATTTGACGGCTACCGGGTTTATAATGGCCTTAATAGTGTAAGGTCCCAAATATCTAGGGTTAAAAGTCTGAGTTCCCTCCAGAGGTATGTGTTTTGTAGCCAGCCAAACTTGATCCCCAATCTGGTATTGTGGAGTTTCATGTTCTATGTTGATCAGCATTTTTCTTATATTTCTCTTTTGCTTGTTTCAAATGTTCTGTTGCCTCTTTAAAGGCTTGTGTAATAGTAGAATGCAAATGACTAACTGCAGGCATTTCTAAATGCTGAGGCGAATCTAGTTCTGAGGTTCGAGGGTGAAGTCCATGTATGGTATAAAAGGGGCTTTGTCCGGTTCCTAAATGTACAGAGTTATTGTATGCATACTCGGAAATCCATAAAATATCTTTCCAATTACTTTTGGTCTGGTGTAGCATGCAACGTAGGTACTGTTGAAGGGTCTGGTTGGTCCTCTCCGTCTGACCATCGGTCTGGGGATGGTGACTGGTAGATAACCTCACGTCGATTTGCGCCAGTTGACAACATTTCTCCCAAAAATGTGAAATGAATTGACTACCTCGGTCAGAGACCAATACGGAAGCAAATCCGTGTATTCAAACAATGTTTTCGAGGAACTCCTTGGCCAGAATTGAAGCAGAAGGTAATCCCTTTATAGGAATAAAGTGGGCCATCTTGGAAAAAAGATCCACAATAACTAGAATGGTGTTAAATCCATTACATAGAGGTAGATCTGTAATAAAGTCTAACGATAAGGTGTGCCATCGTGTAGGTGGAATATCCAAAGGTTGTTAGAGGCCAGCTCGTTTTTTCTTCTGACTTTTGTTTTGGGCGCAAATGCCACAAGACATTACAAATGACTTTACGTCTTTTTGCCAGGTGGACCACCAGAATTGTCTCTTAATTTTAGCTTCAGTTTTTGCGATACCTGGGTGTCCTTCCATCAGGGTGTCATGATAATTGGAGATGACTAGTTCTTGTAGTTCCTTGTGTGGTAGAAATAGTCGCCCTTGATAATAAGGTAGGTCATTGATGACTGAGTAGTCCGGGCCTTTCTTCACCCAGTCCTGCAGGGCTGTTGGATCGAAGAGTTGTTGGATCATTACTTGAATATCCTCTAGTGTCTGTAGAGTGGTTATGCCAAGAATTCTTTGTTCTAAAATTATAGGCACCGGTTCCGGGTTCGCATATGCTTCTCCCATCCCTATTCGGGATAAGGCATCTGCCTTGCCATTTTAACAACCTGGTCGATAAGTGATCACAAAATCGAACTCGGCAAAGAACAATGCCCATCGAAGTTGACACGACAATTGGGCCTTAGCTGTTTTTAAATACTGCAAGTTCCGGTGATTGGTGATTACCGTAATGGTATGCCTGGCACCGAGAAGATAATGCCGCCAAGCCTTGAAGGCGGATTTTATGGCTAATAATTCTTTATCGGTAACCTCATAGTTTAACTCGGGTGCCGAGAACTTTCTGGACCAAAATGCTACTGGGTGAAGTTGACCGGTTTCAGGATCCTTCTGGGACAGGACAGCTCCCATGGCTAAACTGGATGCATCAGTTTCAACTATGTATGGAAGTTCGGGGCATGGATTCTTTAAGACAGGTGCAGACGTGAATTTGACTTTCAGCTCTTGGAAGGCCTTTTCAGCTTCTTCGGTCCACAAGAAGCGTTTGTTTTTTCGCAAAAGTGCTGTGATAGGGTGTACAATATGTGAGAAATCCAGAATGAATCTGCGGTAGAAATTAGCAAATCCGAGCATGCTTTGTACCCCTTTAACTGAACTGGGTGATGGCCACTTGAGGATTGCGTCCACCTTTCGAGAGTCCATTCGGACTCCTTTTGGAGTCAGGATAAATCCAAGGAATTCAACTTCCGTAGCATGAAAAACGCATTTTTCCAATTTTGCATATAACTTGTGCTTGCGTAGTTTCTCAAGCACTGCACGAACGTGCTTCGCATGGTCTGATTCTGAAGAGGAGTACACTACAATATCGTCTATGTATACAACAATACAGACGTCAATGAGTTCACGAAGGACATGGTTCATAAAATACTGGAAGGCTGCTGGTGCATTGCACAACCCGAAGGGCATCACCTGGTATTCGAATAACCCGTACTTAGTGCGAAAAGCAGTCTTCCATTCGTCGCCTTTCTTTACACGTACCAGATGATATGCCCCTCGGAGATCTAATTTAGTGTAGATGCAAGCATCCTTTACTTGGTCTAGTAATTCGGGGATCAGAGGCAATGGGTATCGGTTCTTACCCGTAATCTGATTTAATGCGCGGTAGTCTATGCATGTTCTGAGGTCACCTTCCTTTTTAGGCACGAAGAACAAAACTGAAGATGCAGCGGACTGGATGGATAAATGAAGCCATTAGCAAGGTATTGGTCCAAGTATTGTCGTAGGTGAAGGTTTTCGGGTTCCGTAAGGGCGTAGATCCTACTACATGGAGGTTGTGCACCGGGTATGAGATCGATTTGACAATCTTATGATCTGTGAGGTGGTAGGGTGTTTGCCTGTTCCTTTTGGAAAACATCCTGGAATTCTTGATATTCCTGAGGTAACTGCACGACTGGAGTAGCGACTGTGGCCAGGCCTTGGTTCAAGGGTTTTTTTGGGTAACAAGTATGTGCACAATCCTGAAAGTTTATTCTCTTCTCTCGCCAATCAATACAAGGATTAAGTGTTTCCAACCAAGGTATCCCCAGTATTATTTGGAACTGTGGGGCTTTGATTAAATTAAACACAATAGTCTCTCAATGTCCATCCTGACCCAATAGTGTCATCTCTGGGGTGGAATGAGTTACAGGCCCAGAGGCAATTTCAGTTCCATCGACTGTGGTGATGACATCCAAAGTGTTCTTTTTGCAGAGAGATAGATTCATCCTAGAAGCCAACTCGTGGTCCACATAGTTTCCTGTGGCCCCGCTATCAATGTATGCCCTCACTGCGTGCATACGTGATGGCTGCCTTTGATCTATAAGGACCATTGGTATGATGAAGTCCGAGGTCTGAGTATCCTTCTTCAAGCTCGGCAAGCGGACCTCTACGCTTGTCGGGCGTGTTAGTTTCCCGAATCAGGTTCTGTTTGATTTTTATCAGCAACTCCGACTACTTTTTTAGATGTTTTTATATGGCAATCCTGTAGAAAATGTCCTGAGGCCCCACAGCACAGACACAATTGCATCTGCCATCTTCTTTCTCTTTCCTTTTGAGTTAAGGGTCCCTTGACCCCTCCGATCTGCATCGGTTCTGATACATCTGTTCCTTTGAGGGTAACATTGGGTTTAACCAATACCCGATTCTCGAACTTAGCTCGATCAGACTTTCTATTCTGAAGTTGGTGGTCTAACTGGACCACTAAGTCTATATATTCTCCACAATCCTGAGGTGGTTTCACAACTTGGACCAAAACGTCTTTGAGTTCACCCCGAAGTCCACGATGAAATAATGTAATTCGTTTTACCTCTGGCCATTCGGTTTCCACCACTAACCTATTGAAAGTGGCGATATAGGTTAGTAGATCCTGGTTACCTTGTAATGATAAAAGGTCGTTATCCAGGGCCTGTCCCTGTGAATGTCTGGCAAATAGTCTTTCCATGCTCAATTGAAAACCTTGAAAATCCTGAAGAAGAGGGTCATACTGGTTAACTAATGGAATTGACCAATCCGCTGCGCTGCCACTAAGATATGATAGTACAAAGGCTAATTTGGTTTGGTCGTTCGGAAAAGCTCCAGGTCTGCATAAAAATTGCAAGCGGCATTGGTTCATAAACAAGGCAAACTTTTTTGGGTCCCCAGCAAAACGTTCGGGTGGAGCTAAAGGAATGCTCCCTGGTAGAACCACTTGCACAGGATTGCTCGATGAAACAGGAGTTGGATTCCCCCCAATGGTGTTTGCCCAGCTTGGTTTTGCAGTAATTGTCTAGTAAGATCATCAGTGCGCTCCTTTGACACAATCAGTTCTCTCCTGAGGGCATTAGTCTCTTGGCGCGCGGAGTGCACTTCTGCCCTAAGTTCCCCTAACAATAGGGCTAGTTGGTCGGTTTCTGGGGTTCCATAACGCCCGGGTGGGGATTTGTAGATAGGCTTCGCGTTCTGTCACGCTCACCTGGCTCCCACAGGGGCGTCGGTCGGACCCGGACAGCTGCGGTCTCCACCCACGTGATGCGTAGTGCAGCGATGACTGACTGGATCTGCCCTCCTAATCTTGTCTGCTTAACCCGTAGAAATATTCTCCTGCAAGTGGAGAGATGGATTTAGCCACCTGTGGATTCAAGTGATGGCACCCCCACAGTCCTCCCCAACTAATCACCTCCGAAATGCCCTCACAGCAATCTCACCTTATATTCTTGAAAGATGAGCTCTCCGTCCTGCGTTGATTTGCAGGGGCGCGTCGATTCCAGTTACTTCACTGGTTTGAAGGCTCGGGAGAGTTCCGGAGAGTATTGACTCTGAGGTTCCTGGTGAGGACCAGTAAGTATTAAGTTCATAGAGTTCAATATGTCCGATGTTCACTCTTGTTCCCCCCTTCCTTTCTTGTCTTGCAGCTGGCTCATGAAAAGATGCTCTTGTGGCAGCTGGTGGCGCTCAGGTAAGAGTCTGTATTACCCGGCGCCGTCCGGTAAATGTTGCACAAGGAAAACCTGTTGTTTTGTCTCTCTTTACAGATGCGGCACGTGAAAATATGGAGAGTCACAAAAGGATGCCTCCGGTGGTAAATCAGGTAAGTCTATGGTTGTAAGAATTATATTTGTTGGTTCCCTCGGCTCACCTTGTGGTTTTCTTTTGTCTCCTAGGTGCCGAAGTTCGGCGAAGAAACGATGGAGGCAGCGCTGACCCGAAGGATGCTGTGAAGACTGGTGAGTATGGCGCGGCGCTGCAGCTGGAGGTGCGGCGCGTGCAGAAATTATGTTCTTTACAGGTCCGGCGACAAGATGGATCCAGAATCAGGTGTGGAATAGAAATAAGTTCGTTTTCTAACCTTGTCCCTTTCTTTCCTCTTTGTTTTAGGAGCTCTGGATTCGAGGTGGGCGTGGCAGAAGATTGGATGCAGGCTGCAGGCATGGTGAGTGTCACGCTGCTGGATGCAGAATAACGCGAAGCGTGTGTTGCTGGTCGGGCGTGGTTTAAATAGCCTCAAAAGTAGTCCCAGGTAAGAAGTCCCTAGAACCACACCCGAGTAAAAATAGTCCCTGTAGAAAAATAGTCCCTTTCAGGCTTCATGTTGGATTGGAGTCATTTGCAGCATGGTCTGCCTGAGGTCAGTAATGACTATGAGCCTGGTGCCTTAGGCGACAGGACTGATTCCTACTATGAGGCTGGCGCCTAAGGCGCCAGGACTGAATCCAGATAGCCCCTAGCCGGGGCTGCTGAGGTTTTACTAAATGTCTAGATGCCTGCTCCCGGGGCTGATGGGCTTGGTCCGGATGCCTGGGGGTAGGCATCATGACAGGTGTTTAGAAGAATCACAAACACTTGAGGACAGACAAGGAATACATTTCTGTTTTTGTTTAGATTGAATTTTTTAGGATATTTTGTATGGAATTATGTTTGTCCTTTTCCAAAATATTTTTCGCCTTGGTGGTGTTAGGCATAAGACATAAAAGTGCTTTCCAGTGCTGGATAGCAGAGGGAAAGCAGATATATGAGCAGAAAGGTCAGTAGTAAGGTATGAAAGGAGAAGATTTGTTTGAGGTGGCCGGGGGACTCGGCAGAGGAGATAAGTTGACAGAAGGAGAAGGTGTAGGCGGTGAATGGAAAGGAGCCAATGATTGAGCATTGCTGAATGCCAAGGACGAGGGAGTCGGATCAGAGGTGTCAGTACTTCATGCAATGGATAAGGACTAATAGATGAGACAAGATGCCATCCAGTCCAGAGCAGTGCCCTGAATGCCAGGGTCAGCAATGGTCACCATATCATAGGCGGCCAATAGGTCCCGAAGGATTAAGAAACAGGATGGATTGCAGTGGTGAGCAGAGGTCAGAAAATTAGAGACTTGGGTTAGGGCTGATTCTGTAGAATGACAGCTGCAAAATCAAGATTGAAGAGGGTCATGGAAGTTGTTGGCACACAGATAGGAGGAGATTCTGTTAAGGATGAGTTACTCAAGAATGTTTTAGTAGTGGGGAGAACAGATATGAGCCAGGAGTTTGCAGTTGGCATTGTTGTTGGGGACTAAGGACTTCTTCAGTATTGGAATGCCAGTTGCCACCTTAATTCAGGATCTGAAGAGGCGAAGGGAATAGCGAGGTTAAAGAGGAATGGGAGGTAGGAGCAGGTGAGTGGTGCAAGCTGCTTGGCAGTCTGTGGGGCAAATGGGTCAGTGGGCGCACAGAAGGGGTTCACTGCCATGAGTATTGGAACAAATGCATAGTGAGAGTAAGAGGGAATGAGCAGGAAGATGAAGTACAGAAATAAGCCATTAGGGAGTAAGAGCAGGGGGCGTCCGATTTAGAGGGATGGGCGGTGGGTCATGAATTATAGATGAGAAGTAGAGAGTCAAGTATTTTGCAGAGACAGAAAATGGAGAGTACAAGGATGAGGTGGAGCCAATGAAGCTTGAAATGTGGAGAAGAGTTTCCATAGGAAGCAATTGTAATGTAGAAACTAGATTGGGGAAGAGACATGCTTTGTCAGAGTCGAGGGCTGTGATCAAGGAGAGGGGGGATTTCTTATAGGTCAAGAAAAGGTGGAAGGCACCCCCTTTGCACAACTTGATGAGCTGATGATGTATGTCTGTTTTGGGGAGACACATCTGAGAAGTGAGCCAGGGTTGGGGTGGCTGAAAGGTGTAAAGGTATGAGTGAGATAACGATGGTAAAAGGTGAAGTGGAGAGCAAGATTGAAGTATGAACAATTCTGCTCAACAGAAAAGACTTGAGGAAGGGCGAGAGAGAGAAGAGATGACAGGCAGCTTCGAGACAGGGGGATATGAATTCCGGTTTAAATTCCCAGTTGGAAGATTGTTTGCATGGAATGTAGAATATAGCATTATACTTGTGGAAAGAAGGGGTGATTGGCAGTCACACTGTTCTGAGAGACGCTGTACGAGCATTTTATGTGAGATGAGCAACATGGACCTTTGGGTTCTCTTGAATCAATACATTTAAAGGCATGGTCTGGTAAAAAATTGTATTTAAAAAATAGATAGGCAACATAAAAAAAAAATACTAGCATTCTCTTTTTTAAAACTTCCTATGTAAAATTTTGAGCTATTCAAGCTCAAAATTCGCAAAAGCAAGCACATGGGCGCATCATTTTGTGAAATGGATGCCCTCCTGTGCTGGCTTTTGCTTTTGTGGCACTAATGAAGGAAAAGCCAGCCAGCTGTAGTAAACAAAAGCTACCGCTGGGTGGCTTTCCCTTCATTAGTGCTGTACGCGGAGGACGGGGACCGGAGACCAGAGCAGGAAAGCTGCAGCTGAATCTCGGTAAGTGCTATTTTTTTTTTTTAAATAAGCACTAGCTGCGTTTTTTTTTCTAATTTTTCCGGGCTGGAGGAGCCCGGAAAACTTAGAAATAAAACTGCAGCTTTAAAAACGTTGTATTTATGTTGGCGGTCGCTTTTGAAGCGACCGCAAACATAAATACAACGTTATTGTGTTGGAAAACGCTGCGGTTTTTCTTTCCAAGTTTCGCAGGCTCCTCCGGCTCGGAGGAGCCTGAGAAACTTCGAAAGAAAAACCGCAGCGTTTTCCAACACAACCGCGTTGTGTTTCTGCCTGCTGTGGCTATCACTTTGGGTCTCCGGTGCTCCCCTACGAGCACCGGAGACCCAAAGTGAAAGCCACAGCAGGCACCCGTGTAGTGTTTCTGCCTACAGCTGATTTCCCATTTTGGTCTCTCGGAGAGCCCCAAATGGGAAATGCTAAATGCTGCGTTGTTTCTGTCTAAATCTGCTTTCCCATTTGGGGCTCTCAGGTTCCCCGTGGGGAGCCCGAGAGCCCCAAATGGGAAAGCAGATTTAGGCAGAAACAACGCGGTTGTTTTCCGCAATGCCGCGTTGTTTCTGCCTGAATCTGCTTTCCCATTTGGGGCTCTCGGGCTCCCCATGGGGAGCCCGAGAGCCCCAAATGGGAAAGCAGATTCAGGCAGAAACACAATGCGGTTGTGTTGGAAAACGCTGTGGTTTTTCTTTCCGAGTTTCTCAGGCTCCTCCGAGCCTGAGAAAAGCAACCGCAAACATAAATACAACGTTTTTAAAGCTGCGGTTTTATTTCTAAGTTTTCCAGGCTCCTCAAGCCCGGAAAACTTAGAAGAAAACCCCCAGCTAGTGCTTATTTTTTTGTTTTAAATAAATAGCACTTACCAAGATTCAGCTGCAGCTTTCCTGCTCTGGTCTCCGGTCCCCGTCCTCCGCGTACAGCACTAATGAAGGGAAAGCCACCCAGCGGTAGCCTTTGTTTAGTACAGCTGGCTGGCTTTTCCTTCATTAGTGCCGCAAAAGCAAAAGCCAGCACAGGAGGGCATCCATTTCACAAAATGGATGCGCCCATGTGCTTGCTTTTGCGAATTTTGAGCTTGAATAGCTCAAAATTTTACATAGGAAGTTTTAAAAAAGAGAATGCTAGTATTTGTTTTTATGTTGCCTATCTATTTTTTAAATACAATTTTTTACTAGACCATGCCTTTAAGTTTTAAATACCATGCACATTTGAGTCACCAGCTATCTTCCATCTGCTTCCTAAATAATCACACTTTGAAATCGAAGAGCCTTGCATCCGGCTTCAATTCTAAGTAAAGGCAACATGAGTAACTCAGATAGAAACATACCTACTCTGGGGAAACATATGCAGTCAGCGCGACCAGAATAATCGTTTAAAATAGAAATGCGTATGATTCAAAAGAAACGAGCACTGACTGCCTCCTACTTTGATTGCTGTTATGAGCTCCGTCAAGAAAACTTTCTTTCAATTGCATTTTTAGTTAATTTCAATTGATGGAAAAATTAAGTTCATGGAACTACATAATATAAACCGCAGACTCGGCTGGTGAGTCTCAAACTCATGCTCCGTTCCTGCACTGGGGGAGCCTTGACCTTAGCACCCCCATAGGTCTTTTCTAGTGCACAGAGTTCATTTCGGAGAATGATGAGCCCAATTTGAAATGAACAAACATTTTTTCTAAAATCAAAAACAATGTTTTTGTTAAATTGTTTATGTCTGCACAGTGGTGTTCACCTGGCCCATAGCTTTGCTTGGGTCCTTATGAGTCATGTGCATCTTTTTATTTCTTTGTTTATTCGCCCACAGCTCTGCAGCCTGACAAGCTCTGGGTGTATTAGTCCCAATGGTGCTGTCCCAATCTCAGTGCCGACCCTGGTCAATGACCAGGGTCATTTGTACTTAAAACAGTGTTTCTGGAAAAGGCATTATCGTATTTGCCCCATGGCCTGCATATCCTTTAAGTGGCCAAGTGATCAGTCTAGTATTTATATTCTTGGGTCATGGCGCGACGGCCCTATTGTAACTCCTCAAAAGTTGTTACTTGGGAAATGTTTATTCCTGATGCGATATTAGTGCAGTAATGCGAACATGCAACCACCTTGTGAGGTCAAAATAGACTTGAATCAATCTTTCTTATGGGAACACCAGTTCCTCGTTCAGCCCATGGATATGCAACCCTAATTTGTGGATCCACCACGCTTCCTTGTAAAGAAGGGCCCTGTTGGCGTTGGATGAGAAATGTACTGTATCCAAAACGCACCACAGTAAGCAGAATTTCTGTATAGCATTACTTGGGTGTTTAGAAGAATCACAAACACCTGGGGACAAACAAGAAATACATTTTCGTTTTTGTTTAGATTTAATTGTTTTAGGATATTTTTATGCAATTAATGTTTGTCCTTTCCCAAATATTTTTTGTGATGTTGAATATTTCTTGAAATAATCTAATTATCAGCCAATGATGTGCACAAGACAATAGCTATGAGATAATTTGACACAAGGGAAATGAAGGCTGAGAAAAAAGGATATGAATAAAAGGGAAAAGCTAAAATTGAAAAAGGATTTTTTTTCCGAATAAACAATGACATTAGTTTAGATCATTTGGCTCCATTAACTTTATTTTTTCATCAATTGAAATTAACTAAAAATGAAATTGAAAGAAATGCAGTAAAACACTGTTGGGCATACCAATGTAAAGCATATTTGTTCTAACCCATTATACCCAATAAAAGGGTTTCCCCTATGTAAAGGGGATAGACAATGTAACTGATAGCTACATGTCCAGGGTCAGAAGGTGAATCATCATCAACCAAATTCATCAGCTTCATTGGCTATTGGTGACCATGCAAGTGGAACAAAGGGTTCTTTGGCGTGCCATTGGCAGGGGCATTCTATGCTTGTCTTGCTCCCATGCCAATCCACTTTCCTCCTATTATTCAGCATTCTGCAGCAGGCAGGCTGATCTTTGGGTGTAGTTAGAAGCACATCCCAAGAAATGCTTTGCATTGAGTAATGTTTAGGCTGAAAACATCTATGCTTTCTTAGACAATTTAAAAGGTGGCATTGTTTACAGGCTTAATCATTGTATCTTCCTAATCCTCTTCGGGTGTCATTAACAGGACATTTGCTTGGGCTTTGAGTGCCAAAAGGTCATACTGCCAGTGGAAGTGTGATCTCCAAATATTTGACATAGCATAATTTCATGGCTCCGAAACGCTGCAAAAACATGGTTTTACAGGATTATTCAAAGCTATCACAATGTCTGTGTGAACAGAATTAACTGCAATTAAATGTGAGGATTACATTTAAGGCAGCAGTCACCATGCTAGAATTTTTCGGGAACGGACCTCAAAACATCTTTATTTCTGAATCCCCTGGTATATTACTTTTAGGATCTTGATACATAAAATCATGCAATTTCCATCCCATGCTTTTATTGTAAGTAAAGGTCAGCGAACCCCCACCAGATCAATCTCAGAAGAAGGGTCGAATAGAATTTGCAAAGGTTCACAGATTGATCACACTTGCTGAAGTTCCCAGAGTGCTTTGTCTGGCCAATCAGTAATCCCAAATCCCTCAGGAGGTGCCGTGGATTGTTAAACGGCCTACCTCACTTCATGATTCTCCTTAGGTTGTGGCTGGGAGGAAATGGTTGAGTCACAAGTGGAGAGAGCAGTACACCTTGTTATGTGGCCATCTTTGAGTGGTCTTTCCATCCTCAGAAGGGGCTTCAACTTGTCCAAAAGCCACATTGAGCTCAGCACAACACCACCAGAGGCACTCCTTTCAGCTGCCCGAGACTGCCTGCAGTGGTCAGAGGACCTGCAAGAAATCCTGTGTTAATCTACAGGCTAATCAGGTGAACTTTGACCCCAAAACCGCCATATTGTAATGGGCTTTCCATTCTCAGAGGGGGCTTCAACTGGGCTGAGAGCAACATTGATCTCAGCCCTACTCCCAATCTGCCATCTGTTGTTCCTGACTCCCTCCTCCTGCCATTGGACGCTCCTTGCCACCCCTACTACTTTACTCCTTATTACTGGAGTGATTTGAACCCAGGCGACCCAAGCAAAGGGCAAACCGCTAATACCTTTCCTCCCCACCTACCGGTAGTGGGCTAATCATATTACACACCTTATTGGGAGAAGGGTGTAGGCGGGTACACAATATATATATATTAAACCTTAACTTATAACTTGACCTGTTTCTTACCTGTTTCTGTGGTTTCGAGATCACACCAGTGAGCCCTGCTGTGGAGGTGGTGAAGGTAGGAAAAATCTGAAGGTTAGGGCAGGCTCCCCAAATACCCCTAAGAGAAAGAGACACAACTGGCTCACAAAAGGAAAGGCAGACAAAGGACTGCTGGCATATAGTTCTTTTAGTTATTATACCTTCACTTGTTCTCTTCCTGGTACACCAACAGGGTTTAAAGAGTTTTTTTTTTACAAAAGAGGGATCACTTGACACTATATACAAATAACCAAAGCAGTTGCGTAACTAACAACAAATATACAAAGGTCCATTTAAATATTTAAAAAAATAAGTTTTTAAAAAGCATACCAAGTCGATACAGTGCACTGTATCAAAACTATATTTAAAACACCTTACTTCTGATACAACCTGGTCAAGGCTGTCTCACTGTCTCTGCAGCTGCTCTCTAATTGTTCTTCTCTCTTGTGCAACTCTTGTGATGGTTCTTGTGGCAAAAGACAGCAGCAGGCAACAGCAGCAACAGCAAGGGGTGAAGTCCTCAAAGTCTTTACTTGAGCTTCTCCCTGTAATAACACCTTGCCGCCAAGTCTTCTCCTTGCTCCTATAAACATCAAACCACTGCTCCTAGTTTTTCACTCTTCTTTTGCTCCCCAAGTCAAATCTCCAATCCGATCTCCATCTTGTCTCTAGACTCTAAGTCTCATTCAATCTCTCTTTTGTACTTTTGATACATCATTCCTTCCTCTCTTCCTCCAACACACCACTCTCCTCTACTGACATGTTCTAAATACGGTTTTTCTTCTGCACAACATGTTCCTTCTCTTCCTTCAAGACAGCACCCATCACTTTCCTCTCCATGGTGGTACCCATCACTCTCTTCTCAAAACACTTTTAAATCTCTCTTTAGCAAGCCAGGACATCCTGCCTGTTCTGCACAACTATTATTCCTCTCTCAAAACCCCACAAGCTCCGTCTCTAAATCTTTCTCCACCCTTCTCTGTACACCACACTTCTGCGTCCTTACCACGTACATTATCTTAGCCTTCCTGGTCTCAGCAGTCACATTCTCCTGGCATACATTCTACAGGATAGGGGTCTCCAAGGTCTGATGCTCTCCTGCCGGCTCTTTCAAGTATTGACACTAACTTACTGGGCTGGCTGCCCCCTTGACCATCTTTCCCCAACCCCCATCATACACATGCTTATGGGTATCTGACTGTAAATACTGTTCTTTGTGCCTATGTTAGTTTATTTTTCTGTTCCCAAATCATGTCCTGACCCTCATCCATCATTACCATGGAGACACTTAGGAAAGCTATATTTCTGTGTTTCTCTCTTGTAGCGTGAAGACAAGCCAAAGAAATCTCATGTTACTGCCTTCCAAGTAGTGGGGAAATCTCACGTTACTGTTTTCCAAGGAGTGGGGAGAATATGAAAACTTCTCAAGTTGGTGGCTATTCGATAGACGGGAACCCCCAAAAATGGCCCATGCTCATGTCTCTCAGTAGCAGGGAGAATCCAATAAGTTCTCATGTTGGCAGCTATCTGGTAGCGGGGAGACCCTAAGAGAATCTCATGTTGGCAACTCTCAGAAAGCGGGGAGAACCCAGCATATTGTCATGTTGGCATCTCTTAGTTCTGTTGACAATCACTTTCCCCTTCACTACAGTGGTTTTAAAATACCAGGATCAAGATTTTACTTCACTGTAGGCTTGTCTGAAGTGTGAGCTGATCGAATGGGATATGGCAGTCATGAGCTTCATAGGCTGACAATTGCTGATGCAACATGTCACCACAAGATGAAGGACATGCACAACGCAAGGAACATTGATAGTCTTGTCAATTCCTTGGGCAGCAAGGGTATTAGACCAACTGTAAGCAGCAAAACAGCCCAGATGTAGGTGTCATGGTCTTAACCCCTGTGCCTCCCATCTCCTAACCTTGCATACACAAAGTGGTTTGGTTCCAAAATGCATGTGCTTGCTGTCTAGTAGGAATACTTAGGAATCCAGACCCCAAGTGCAGTCTGTCATTTATCTGGTAATATTTTGGTCCACAAAAGTGCCTCTATCACACTGTCATGGCACTTAGGGATAGTATCACTGCAGGAAGCAGAGCTTGGGATCAGCCTTTGGAAATGTTTTCCCACAGAAATGTGTTCTTATATAACCATGCGCAACACTAATTCTTTAAATTCCTTAATCTAGTGTCCAAAGCAATCCACAGACTGGTCCCCCATATGTAGCTACTCTCGCACTTGCCAATTGCCACCTTGCACTCTGCAATATCAAGCCTTCCTCAATCTCTCAGGCCCTTGTCCAGCTTGTGTTACCTGGTCCCTTTTTTCTTTCAGCCTACATGTACCCCTCTACTATAAATCTCTACTCGTCACATTAAGTCCACCCTAACCTTATTAGGCCTCAAATCGGGAGCATGTTGTTGCTTCCAGAAACAAGTTGCACTGAAAATGAGCAAAATCTCCCTCATTTTGAAACAGGATTTTCAAATCCTGTTTCAAAATTGTCCCAAAAAACATGGGCAGGAGAAAGTGCTCAAATCGTTAAACCAATAATGCAAGTGAATATATTGACAATTTTATGTTTTTATCCTTTTCTCTCTTCTTCCTTGATCAAGATGAGTTTTCATGTATTGTTTGGAGCAGGTCCAGGGTGTGCATGTATGCCTCACTCTTGCAATAGCAGAACTGGAGGAACGATGTGCAGGACCCTCAATATATTTAAATATCGATGTACAGACCAGGGTGTGCTGTCCTACCGAACATATTGGGTATTGATAGAGATATTTCTTGGTGGTAAGTTTTGGTGGTATTTTTGGTGGTATTTCTGTAGTATATTGGTGAGTCTAGAATACAGGGAACTGCCTGGTGATTGTTTTTATACCAGAGTCACTAAGGGTAAGTCAAGACTGGATTTAGTACACTCTAGAACATAACTTCATACCCTTGCAGTATTTTATTTGCAATGCCACGTCATGCCCTTTCGGTGGTATCTCAGAACCCATTTACCATGTAAACCAAATATGAACAATCATTCAGAGCCTCATAGAAGAACACAATTTACAGTGGCCTTCTTTGCTTTGTATTTTACCATACACAGCAATATGAATTTACTGCCTATGGTAAAATGAATATACCATTTGCTTTATATCAGTCTGAATACCAACTCAAGAAACCAGAACACATAATAAACAGACCAAGGCTAACTTACTCCTTTTGCAAGCACTTTATAAGTAATTAAGATTCAAGAATAAAACAAAACAGCACATGTAATGCACAGGAGAGATATGTACCTTTGTTCAATTGGCCATGCTGATTTTACAATCTGTTAAAATGATGCAATGCATTTACAATTCCAACAGCAATATTTAGCACACCGTTTGCTCTCTCCTGCCCCATGCGATGATCCCTCCAGAAGTTCAAAGAATTACTGTTGCCCTTTCTCCCACCTCTATCTTGGCAGAGAACACTAGGCAACAACCTTGAGACACTTAGCCCTGAGAGCGGTAACTTCTATCCTTTGCAATTATCATTTCTTGGCAACTAGTTTCGCATAGGGAAATTCACTTCACTTCAGTGGAATGGGGAACAAACAGACTTTGAGATAGATGCCTGATATGTAGAAACCCATGCAAAATCGATATCTATATTTGTGGTTTAAAAACGACATACAGCTCAATTATACTTTTTAAGCTCACCTAGAGGATGTCTGGTGCAGCATGTCCCCGGATACAGCAATGTATGATTCCCCCTGAGATCGGCTGTTGACAAACTCCTCCACAGCAGCCCTCTGGACAGCACTCGCACTGCGTCTTCCTTTATCTACCTTCTCCCCTTTGTGCCTTGGAAAGCTCATCCCACACTCTTCTGAGAGATAGCCTGCACACCACCAGCAAGTGCCCCATGCGCTAAACGACAGCCCAGGAAGAACAAACCATTTGACATCACTGCACAACTCTTTTAATGCAAACCCAGAGATATGCCCCCTGATGTATGTTCCCGTAAAGAAAATGTAAGCACAGCCTGTCTCTGATAGTGACATCATGTGCTCATCAAAAACCATCTCCCTTTGGAAAGTCCCAAAGAAACACGTGTTCTGCCTGTCACCTTTGACCGTCATCCAGGCTGCAGCAACAGGTGCAAATAGCTACATCTCTGTGCGGGTTTCATGCTCTGAAAGTCTTTTAAACAATAAACTAGTTTTGAGCTAAACGAATTTCACACTCCACAATTCTAACTTGTCACGTCTTCATTCAAACACAGCACAGCCTTAATTCTGCATGTTTTATTTATTGCATTTCCAAGCTAACAGCCCAAATTCCTTGAACATTCAGTTTATCAATCTGCACCAAAATTATATAAAAATCATGGACTGATCTGCCCTGAATGTTTATAGGGCTATATTAGAGATTAGAGGATATTAGTATAACTTAGTGTATGCTAGTCTCCTGTTTTTGGTGCAACTCAGCCCAAAACTGTGGTGTAGTGGTGCAAAATAATAACATGATATTACGCGGTGCCAAATTCAAAACCTTTCTTTTTCTGGCATGTGGTCTGTGCATTCACAATACTTGATTCAATGCAGATTCTCACACCCCTGAGTCTCACACATGAGTCTCACACTCGTGCTCACAAATAAAGCCAGTCTTTATCCTTGTTGAAATGTGGAGTCTTAGCTAAAATTGAGAGACTCCTCTCCCTACAGTATATGAACTTGTCTGCTGTGTCACATATGTGATTATATAAAAGGCTGCTGACCGATTTAGTGTTTGGTTTATGGAGGGCTACCTTGATCGATGGTGGTGCTGAAATGAAGTAAACTAGACAGTTTAAATGCATTTTGAGGCGATCAAGCTGACTGTAAAAGTTAACTCTGACATTGAAATGCTGGGTGGAAGTGTGGTGAAGTAAAAATGTATGGGATTACAGTGAGAGCTCTGCTCCTTTGAAATGCATCAATTTCAAAAGGGTGTAAACGGGTCCTCCGAGAGGTGTCAAGTCGCCAGAGATTTTAAGAAAAATTGGACTCCTTGCTACGGAGTGGGCTGACAATGTCCAGAAACGTTATTCACCAGTATGGAGGTGTCGCACTAGCTCGAGGTTGTGTGCATGGAAGCTGTGCTGTGCTGCAAGAGCTGTGGCAGGACAGTGGAAAGATGTGCTTCCTTGCCCTTAGTTTAGTTTCTTTAGAGTCCACTGCTGATCAAAAGACAAGGGTTTGGTTTTCCCACCTCTTGGGCATGCATACCTCAAGACTAGGGTATGGGCTATGTCTTTCATATGCTTGTCGTCCACTATTTATCATGCACTGACCCAATTTATTGACAGTGTTTTCTGACACCTTACTAGCCGATAAGATGACTTCACATATCATGAATCTGGGGTATCCTGCCGTAGCACTGGCTCCCTGCACCTGAAGATGTGAGCGCAAGCCCATGGCATTGCTTGGCCCTGCAAGGCCTGTGCTAGAATTCTGTCTCAATGTTTGCATGATGCTGGGTAGAGTCTCATCACTTTAATTTAAATTCAGTTTGCATAATCTTGTCTATTTTCTTCGTCCTAGTCAACCAATGAATCCCAAAACCAACATCACCAGAAGCCAGTGAACTCTTTGTTGTACTTCACATGATAATCCGGTTCTTCTGGCATCTCACGATACACCTCAAAAAGCAACTTCAAACCTGCATTTATGGCAACCAAAGGATCAAACATGAAACAACCAAACAGGCAAAAGTAATAAAAAAGAGAGCTACTGTCTGTTGTTTCTAGAAACAGGATCCAGGAGCTGCACCCACACTATTACTGAGTGATCATGCACTATCCCACACACCTTCAGAACAATTCCGACCCAGGACTGATCATTAAAACCCTTAACCCACCAGAGACTGGCAGATCTTTGAAATGATAAAATCCATCCACTTCTGACTAAAACTCATAACGCAAATTCAGCCTTTCCATAGAGAAATATACACTTGTCCCATAAAGCTAGGCTACTCTACATACACTTACATGGAAGCACATGAACAATTGACTCATCTAAAAATGACCTTGAGTTTACCAGCCAGGATAGAAGTGACAGTAAATAAGTCACCCCACACCACAACAATGCTAAAAAGTGCCTTTGCTTTCAACTCAATTGTAATTTCAAGATTCCACTGTAGACCAGTCGGTCTCTGACCTTTCCCGATCCAATCTTCAAATCCTAAATATCAGCAACGAATCTACACCAAGGGTGAAACACTCAGCCATCTTCCAAAATGAACAATACCCTACAACAACACCTGCATATTTGACGTTGAGAGTTGCCACTTCCTCTTTGACTTTGGACACCAGGCAACAGCAGCCACAATTAAACTGTACTGGCAGTCTCATAGAGACACACGTTAAGATAAGCAGTTGCTGTTTTGGCAGTCCCGCCCGCTTACTTAGGAGTTGGGATCTCTTGCCTGCACTCAGAGCAGAGCGTCTGGTCCTTTTCATCTAGAAGAGTCACAGGCCACAAGAGGCTAGCGCAGTTTACACTAAAAAGGCATTGTTCATCGAAGCAGCCATCTTGCAGCTTCGGAAAGACATGTACATGTGACTCCAAGGATATCATAAACCCTATGCTTAGAGAGGGTATGGATGAAGTAATGTTCACTATTCTGAAAGGCAGCACTTCTGGGGTTATCCACAGATGGGATTGATGCAGATGCCAGCTGCCTTGCAACAAGGCTGCATTCTTGCACTTGGGGAATCAGGGATTCCTGCTGATCCAAAGTGGACCACAGTTTGCATTTCCTGGCCTTTGTTCACACATAGCACAAGACTCTGAACCACTTACCCCAAATTGACCTCTGCTACATGGATTGTCTCTATGTATTAAAATCTGTGTGTGCGTTCCTCTACACTGCATACGAAGAATTGCCAATTATCTAGAATTGTGGGTTTCCAAATTGGCATCTTATTTTTAATCTTGTGCCCTGTGGGTTCATACATCCCAGACTTGTCTGGGCTGCTTGTGGTTTTGCGTAGATGTGATGTGAAATAGTAGTTGTTGCTGGTAGGCCCCTTTTGATATGGGACAAAGCCACGTTTCCCTTTCACAAAGGAATGGCAGGTTGGAGATTAATGGCTTTGGTGATTGTCCAGAACAATGCCAATGGCTGTGATTCATTCAAAATATTTCACCCATCACCCAGTTTTGATTCCATAATCTGTGCGGTGTTTTGCAGATACGTTGGCATTGATCGAGGTACATCTCAGAGCCACTTAGGATTTCATACTCCTTCTTCTGCATAAGTATTCCTCCAAGTCCATCTAGTTTCAAACAGGGGATTCACGTTTGCATCCCATATTTTGGAAGTTCCATCAGCTTGTTCCTAAATAAGTCATCCTGAGTTCAGAATAACTCCAGACATGCGAAGAACAGATCCAAACCTCACATAACAGAGACAGGTGAATTCTACAGATAACACAAACATTCATTTCTCAGACTTTCAACAGCTTCCTTATGGGTCAGTTAAAAAGTAAAGTGCCAAATGTCATGTAGTCCATTGATTTTTTATGTTATGCATCATTATTTAGACACTTAAATGTGTCTAAATCCAGATATTTTATAGTTTTCACTTAGGAAACCTATACATTATTTATCTGACCAAAGGTCTTAAGGAATGAGCATGGTTTTACGATTCTTGTCTTCATCTCTGTGGGGAAATTCATCTTTATAGTTAGAAGATCCAGAAATCCAATGAACATGTTACATTGAGACACTGCCGTCTCAGATATTCCCAGTATTCTCCCACAGACCTCCCCTCGCCTGTCCACCGAATGGAAATGCTTGTTCCTTGGGAATGATAATCCCACACATACGATTGCTCTATGCTCTGACAAGCAAAGCAGGAGATTCCGAACCAATGCTCACCAAAAGAGTGGGATCCAAGTCACGGCAACTTGTGTAATTGTCGCTAACATCATAAGTATGCAAATGTACACCTTCAATCAATAAACGTAATTAAATATGCAAAATGCCAGTGGGGTGCCAGGTTGCAATGCAATCCAATTTTCAATATTTGAAGTTAAAAGTAAAAGAAGAAAAAGAAAAGTGTATTGGCAGAAGAGCCACTTTGATCTAGGTTCAAAGCACTATCTCCACCCACTCATGTTCTGCCCAAGGAAACTATCTACATCCTCCTAATGACAATGCTGGCCCTGATATACAACAGGAATCAGAGCCAAGTTCCTTTCTTGGAAGACTTTCCTGGGATTTACCTGGCTTTTCTGACTGTACTAAAATGCAGACATGATGTCATCTGACAGCGAGGGGCCTACAGATGAAAAGAAAAGATGCAGTAATTAAAATAGGCACATGTTTGTCAATGTTCCTGGAAGGAATGTCAACTGTTTTGCAAATCTCCATAATGCTGAAGTGCCATAGGCATGAATACTGGAAAAGAGAACAACGGCGAAAGAAACAGAGCGAGAAGAAGAGAATGCAAAAGAGAGCGTGAGCAGATGAAGATGCAGCAGATGGAGGAAGAAGAGCACAGAGAATCTGGAGAGGAGCAAGAAGAATAAATAGTAATAAGATGAAAATAAGTGTTAGGAAAGATTTCTATTTCATGTGTAATTTTCCCTCCAGTTGTGCACCTGTCAACCATTTTGCTGCTGTTTACCACCATAGACCAGTGGTCGAAGTGGGTGGGAGCGGTCGGGAGCGGTGCTCCTCTACTTCTTTAAATCAGGTTTTAGTTCCTATACTTTTATTTTAAAAAGAAACCGTTCCGGAACGGTTTCGTTTTAAAATAAAAGTGACGGAAGAAGTTGAAACTTGCACTTTCAGTGCACTGCACTGGACGTTCCCTTAAACAGCACGTACTTGTGTTTTGGGGTTTGTGTTGTGCATGGGAGGCAACGTGGCGATGGGGTTTGTGGGGAGCGGTGCAGACCAGTAAGGAACATAGTTTCACTACTTCTTTTCATACACTTCGACCACTGCCATAGACTGACTTTGCAAGAGCAGCACAGCCCTCATCTGCACCCCTCTGGGCTTTTTCACTCACTTTTTTATGGGGAAACTAACATTCCCTTAAGGACAGTCAGTACTGGGAGACTTTGCTTCCCTTAACCCTTGTCAATGTTGCACCTTTTCTGGAACATGTTGCAAGTGCACAATGTACCTTACACTACAGTGCACTTGGGTCCTCCCGTCATTTCCAAAGGCCGAAGGATTTTTTAGGAGATGTGCAGATGTGCCTTGGACAGGGCTGCTGGCAGCTTATCTTTTCTCATATTTTTAACCCTTTCCTGCCAGGTAAACTGCGTTTACTGCATTTGGCACGAATAGGCGCCCTGGCTCCAAAAGGCGCATGCCACAAGGTTCTTTGTCCTGTCCTTTGGCCATCTTGCCCCTTCACCTTATCCAGGTCGAGCTGACCCGGGTCAGTCCTTATTTGAGCATGCATTCTCACGCAAAATGCCAAGCTTTCACGGGCTTCTGTATGCCTTGTGTGTGTGCTTCTAGGATGTGGGTTGGACTGTATGGGTCCAATATACATCCTGGGTGCCAGAGAGTCTGGTATGCTGTGAATGCTTGTGACCATCATGGTCCATAATTGTTCCACATATAGTGGTCCTTGAATTTGAGCAGATCTCCCATTGGGTCCTCTTCGTTTTGACGTGAAGGAGATTCTGATAAGAGAAGGCTCCAAACACCCATACCATGTCGATCTCTTGAGTTATCACTGAACAAAGGATAGGATCCAAGTATCCTGAAACGAAGAAGCCAAGTCGAGGATCCGCTGGTGACCCGCTGGAAGGTTTGGCACCCAGAGCCCGCTGTCGTCCCGCTGGACCCCTCTGCATGTGATTAAACTAGAAGATCTGCAAAGACGCTTCGACCAATTGAAATAGTGGGACCAAATATTCTCGGCACCTTCATCAAACCCCGCAAGTAAGTCTTCTCGGAAGTGTCCCTGGGCAAACTAGTGGGCTGACCTTCGCTCTGACACTGCCGCTGCTTCCAAACTTGGTACATCGCAAACTCTGTTTTCCCGACACTGTCACACCAAATTCCGTACCCTTTGCATTCCCAGGTGTGGAATAAAGAGAGCGCCCAAACCGCAGTATACAAAGTTAACGTGTCGCCCAGCCGTGGTGACGAACTGTGCAAGTGCATTGCAGCTGTGCCCCTCGGTGCCCTGAAGCCTGCTACATTGAAACTGGCCTGATCCATCCACCAGGAGCAGAGAAATCACCACTGTCCCATTTGGGAATCAACGCTGTAAGAGTGCGCCAGGGGTCGGTGAGTAATTTCAACCCTTACTGGTGGCCCCTAGCCCATCCATCAATTTTTACGCACGGGTGGCCCCTGAGGGCCCCTCTCCTTTCCACAGATAGCCTGAGCTATGGAACTATTCCCATCTCCTGGAACCTGTTCTGGCCTCTCGGGGAGACCCTCCGCGAATAGTGAGAACCTATTCTGCATCGCCTCTCCCACCTTCATGAGCTGCTACAGACCTTACAAGAGACCCTGTTTTCGCCAATCTGTATTACCACATGGGCCAGCATTGCAAGTACATTTGAGCAATAGGCTCCCCTCTTCTTGGGACTGGACTGCCTTTCAGTTAGGAGTGTGATTGCTGCAAAACTGCCTAAAGACTCTTTGCACTACCTGCTTCCTTCCCTTTTTTAGGTTGTGTACCAATTTTGTGCATTAACACTTTAGACCATTTGGTTTTGTATATTTGTATTTTTGTCGAATTGTGCTGGTTTAAAAGTGTTACTGTTAATAACTATTGTGTTGAAACTCAATGGCCTTGAATACATGTATTTGTATTTTTAATATACACCTGACTGGGAGTGATTTGTAAGTGTCCTTTACTCTGTGTGCTCATTGAGGTCTTTCAGTCACCTTCACCCCCCCTGAGACCTAGCCTTGACCGCCTCCAATTCTACCTTGATTGGTCTGGCTTGTCCAGAAGGTTACCCTGTTCCAAGAAACTAGGCTGGCCACCAGGTCAGAGTTCAGAAATCCATCTTAACAATATGCCAGTCACAAAATCGGTCTATATGCTTGTTTGGCCCAATTAACACCATTCTATTCAGATTTTTACTTAAGAGCAGCTCCTTCCCTTTAATTCGAGATGAGAATCGTTAGCGTATGCCAGACCAGCATCTAAATCCGCACTGTGGGCTTATATATGAAGTATATGCAATCTTTATCTACCCCAAAAGATCCAAATATACATATACTTTACTGAGTTTCATGGGGGATGGTTGCTACACGTGGGAGCCAAACATCCATTGCAGAGGTAATACAGATATCAGAGAAAGCTATATCCATGTTGATAGAGTACGAAAGGGGACAAAAGCACCTTTCATGGATGTCGTCTTAGCATGAACCAATAAAACACTGTAGCTAAAGCCTGAGCTATGTGATACAGCCAATAGACTAGGATATGCATTAATGTTGAATTGGGGATATGGAAAAATAGGAGACAAGTGAAGAGTGGGGAGAAGATATACAGAGATATAACGTGTGAGAAGGAAGAAAAGGAGGCAGGGGGTGTATTTACCCAGGATACAAAATAAAACAAGACTCTCAAAACTGTCACAGAGATTAAGGGCTTCATTACAAGTGTGCTGGTCAGGACATATGCTGGAAATAAATTAAGATAATTTCGGATCCAGCATTTTTCCAAACCAGCACACTTCAAGTTTGGGGGCCACGGATCAGCCGGCATGCCTGACCTGCCGCTATATCGGGCACCTACTTGCAAAGAAAGGCCTTTATCACTGGCACCGGTAATATCGGTGCTGGTGATTCAGGCAGTCCCATCCCATGGAGTACTATGAGACTCAATCGGAATGGGAACTTAACGACTCTCTGCCGCTCAGAATATCCCAGTAATACCGGGATATTGGGCAGCGGAGATGGTAAGTACAGTTTGCCAGTATCCCACCAGTAATACTGGTGGGATACTGGCAAACACAAATGAGAACCTACATGCTCATCGTCAGCATGCATGATTATAATTTCTCACAGTTGTGCTCACAGGTATGGCACACAAAATGGTGATTATGCACACACATCTCAACTTATTCCCACTCTAGTTGTTTGAAAATATTATTTACTAGGAATTCAATTACTAGTTTCCATTCTTAGAACATTTTTACCACGGGCAACAAGGTCATTCCATGAGCATGTGCTCATGATCACTTTTACATGGCACACCAAGCTCGACCACATTACTTAAGTAATCCCTTCTAGATGTGCCCAATCTCACACAATGACTTTTATCCATAGAGACAATCGTTTTCTAAATAAACCTTGACTCCTTTTGACATGCCAATTGGCTTGTCTAACCAGACTTGCCATTTCTATGAACCAATTTAGAGCCACCTCCAACTTCAAGATAAAGGCAAGCACCCTCCAAATATCTGCAAATACATTTGCATAAGAAAAGCATAGGATGTAGGATGTCTATGTCTTTCCTAAAGAACCAGCACTTGTCATCTATCAAAAATCTCAATCTCTTCATGAATCCATGCAATTTATTGTTTATTTGTAATGTCAACTATAATGCACAATAGTGTTTCAAGGTGCATCAAGACAAGGGGGGGAGGGCAAAAGGCAGGTACAAAATAAGAACAAAACGTTCATAAATGGTCTTGAAACATTTGGAATGTGCAAGTGCGAAAGCAGGAGAGCAAGGAAGGAGGAGGTGAAGGAGGGCTAGAGGGAGGATGACAAACAAAAATATTCTGACTAGGTCATGAGATGATTTAAAATGTGCACATGTTGAACATGAAATAAGGAGCAGAGGGCATGAAGGGAAGTGTAAGAGGGGAGGAAGAGAGAGGTATAATACAAAAAAATAAATAAATTAAGTGCAGGAACAAGTATGTAGAACATTAGGAATCCCAGAATGCAAATGTGACAATCAGGTAAGCGTGAATGCAGACTGGAAAAGCCTCGGCTCATGGAATGAGGGGCTACATCAGGCATGCAGACAGACAATTAAGACTAGGCAAATAGGTGTTGTAGACTGCAAACGTCTCGCCTCATGGAATGAGGAGCTACATCAGGCATGCAGATAGATAGTAAGACTAAGCAGATACGTTACTGTAGGCTGTGGAAACCTCGTCTTGTGCAAGATGGGATACAATCAGGCAGCATACAATGACAGTGTAAAAAGGAAGCAGTGGGGTACAATATGATAATACAGAGGGCAAAGGAGAGTGGAGCAAGAGGGGAAACAGTGAGAAAAAAGTAAGAACCCACCATGCACAAGGGTTAAACTATGTATACAAGCAACAGGGCTAGAACAACGCACTGTGAAGTTTGAGTATAGGTAGGTAACAATTGTGTCAGCAGCAGCAATCGGGCCAGGAGCAGAGAGAAAACTGAAAATGTCTGTTACAGTTAGGTTCATAAGCAGTAGGATCGATCATCAGGAAACTGGTGTTCCAAGAAAGTGCTCGCTGTAGCAGTGAAACAGGAAGTGAGCAGAAGAACAAAGGTGGCAGTCAACATGGAATGAACCCATGGGAAGGGGAATCAGCCTTCCTTACCTTCGAAGGAAAAGATATGAAAGCAAGTGTTGCCTCAGGATGTGTGCCAGAGATGAAGCAGGTGCAGCCGAAATCCAGCTGGAAGGCGTAACGATTCACATTGAGCCGCCGCAAGCCTGGTACAGGCCCAGAAAGGAAGGATCCTTAAACAGGGTCCTTCCATGGTTGTCAGCTTTGCTGCCGGCTCCCCGCCATTGTGCAGTAGTAGAAGGAATCAACCAATGGGAGTTAGGCATCGGGTCACAGGCTGGAACAAGACGCCTTCGTCATGAGCAAAAAGGCATCGGCCATCTTGGAGGAGCATGAAGCTGTGATGAAACAATGAAATGACCAGAGAGGCCCATGATCAGAGGTAGCTCCACCACCTTGGCTGAGGATGGTAGCTGCATGGTGATGGTGCTGCTCAGCAAGGCATAGAGCTGTGCCTGTTTGTTCAGTAATGTCCAGGCAGGAAGGATCCTTACACAGAGTCCTTCCACAGGGGCTGGCTTTTGTAGAGGAGGTCCCAAATATGGCGTGCACTCCAGTTGCCCATTTTGAAGTACCAGGAACATTCACAATGAGAAATGTGATGTACGATGAGCAAATAAACCAGCAGAGAGCCGCATTAGGGCTCTGTCCAGTGCCAATCAGAAGCGCAATACCTATTGAAACGCCAATAACCAGACAACCATGGGCAGTAAGGTATCCATTGAGACAACGATACGAGCAAATGACAAGAAATGAAGATTGTTTAAACACGGTCCCCGAAGAAACTCAAAAGGCCTTAATGGAAGACGAATGGTGACGTCACAAGGGCCCGGACAGAGGTACAGATGAAGATCGACAACCAAAAGTTGACACACAAAGACTAAACACCATAGATAAGGATATCACAGACATAGAAGAAGAGACGATGTTGAAATATAAAGAAACGTAACTGTAAAGCAGGATGAAAGTATTCAACCAGCTATCGCCTGTAGATAGGCTTTTAACGCAAGAAGCTAAGAAAACAGTGCGACTTGCTATGCTTAGTAGAAGAATAGAGTGGCAAGCGGCAACTATATATCTACCTCAATGAAGCACATTATATAAGTGCGAGTCCACTTTATACAAAAGCAGAATTAACTCAGGTTATTAAGGGTCAAACAGGCCAGGATTCTTATTCCAGCTAAAACAAGTAGAGAGACAGCGGAATCGATACTCAGCAAGGTGCAGGCCGTGCCTGGGAAATCGAGGTGAAACCAAGAGAGGGAGGCGGACAGTAACTTCGGAGAATCGAAACTTAAGAGCAGAGCAGCCTGCCCCGTGAAGGTCGAGATAAGGAGGCCCAGGCAGGTGGTGGCCGAAAAAGAGAATTAAATGCCCAAATAGAAGGAAAACGAAGCCGATTCACGGTGTGGTAACACGTGACCAGCCAAGCGCAAAGAGGTACCAACGTCTGATGTCACCCAAAGCAGGAGATACCATAACTTTTCCTGACAAGAAGCTACAGTTTCGAGGCCAACCTCAGCCAACTAATTGACACATAGCCCTAAAGTACTGATTGATGGAAGGGAGGCAGGGTGAATCTTGGGGCATACTGCATCTGGGTGACCATTCTGCATGCTGCTAATTAAAGTGGAGATGTTTGCTTAGGGTTGTAGCCAGCCCAATCACAGTGGGCCAAATAATCTAAGGTCCTATAGATAGTAGAACCATTGAGACGTCGTACTTTGAGTGACGTTTGCATGAGTAATGTACAGGGAAGGGCTTAGACTCCCACCCGTTAAGAGTTATCCAATCCTCACACTCCATTACCATATACAGATATAGCACCTATACTTAAGTTTCCTTTTCCAACCAATAGAATTGCATGACAAACTTTTGAGTGTTACACGTCAATGATGACGAATTTTGACTATAACTATTGCTGTTTGAATGAAGATTGTTGGGAGTTGAAGCGAGACGGGCCATCGCATCATTGTTGATCTCCATGTTTCCCCGTTTTTTGTACTTATCATTAAACAGACTCTCCTTTGCCAAACCATTGAGTTGTCCTTATTGATTGGTGTTGGAGTAAGAGAATCCCACACCCCATCCACCTCAAGGTGCAGCTATCTCGTCTTAAAGTACTTGAGGGCGAGCTCTTATTCTATGGGCCGGTCAGAGGTCACTCCCCTCGCTGTACCCTTGGTAGCAGAGGATGGTTGGAAACCATTGATTATTGATATTGATTATCGATTAAAATAAGACACCTATTGACACTAGGTCTTTGGCAATATCAAGAGTCCTTCGCCATTCGGCTGAGTAGACTGTGAAGCTTCCCGTGGACAATGGTAGTGTAATTGATCCAAAACTGTAGTGGGGCCTGAAGGGACCCATTTTAAAAAACCATAACCCTTCCCATTCCTACGGACAGCGGATCAGGCAAAAGTCTGAAGGAGGCAGTAACGGAGGCGGTGATCCCGAGGGTCAACTATGCGAACGGTGAGTGAAATAAAAATTGAGTGCTTTGTCAAATTTCATAGGCGTTAGAACAAGTAAGGGAAAAGGTAACGGAGGGAGGTGGAACACCAAATTAGTCAGAAGTAGAGAAGACTGTATATACATATAAGCGGATAATGACTCGAGAATAATTGAATAAATGAAGACTACCGGGGCGGACACCTGCGAAGAGATAGAATACCAGGGAAGACACCTGAGAAGTGAGAGGATTCGCCTTATTCCTGCGCTTTAATATAGCGGTCAGAAGAAACGTGAACTCAGAGTCTGACATAATAGGGAACGACTAGGCTACCACCACGTTTAAAGACGTTGTGAACGGGGTTTGTTTAAACTCCATGTAGGGGTAATAATTAGAGGCAGAGATATTTGTGTCCAGCTGCTGTCTGTCTAGTCTGTTAAGTGTCCTTCTTACATGTTCTGTTATGCCGTCACATGTGAAAGAATTCTTTTTTGTGTGTTTTGTGTGAGACCTGATTAAGATTTGCACAATTCGATAGTTGAGATGGAATCGCACACGAATTGATGTTTTTGAATAAATTGGTGATATAAAAGATTTTGGTGGAAAAAATTGGATTGGAGCTTGCAGTGTTTGGTGCTCGCTCATATTGTTGGAAGTGTTAAAGTTGCATGAAAGCATTGAAAAGCATCGTATAAGAGGAACAGAAACAGAATTAAGCATGGAAGACATTACTCCATTAGCACACTTATGTAAGGAACTCCCGAAACACGCACCCAAGCTTAAAAAATATAGAACCGAGTGGGTTATGGGTACCGGTCACAAGATGTTTATGCCATGGCCACAAAATGGGTCTTTATCTAAAGCCGTCTTACAACATATGACAACATACTTGCATGCCACATATACAGGCAAGAAGCTAGAGAAACGCCTTGCTGTTCTAGAACTCTGGAAAATGTTCGAACAGTCAAAGGAGGAAAAGCCACCTGCAGACTGGATATTAAATGTATACACGGAGGGGGGTGAAACGCATACCGCACCACCTGCCCCGCCTGAAACAGAACCCGAAGACAGGAAGCCTGAGGGACTCTACCAACTAAGGGAGCTTAAAGCAGCCACAGGGTACAGCAACCCTGCATATGAGTCACCTACTTACAGTAGTGACAAAAATCAAGGGAAGGATAAGGACAAGAATCTCACCTACATAGTCCCGAGGGACAAGGGGAGACGCGATGATGAAAGAAAGGATCAGGCACAGACAAGTGCATATCTCAATAAGGAAAGAGAGGGAAAGAAGTGGAAAGGAAGTGAAGACAGAACTGATGAGATAGCATTCGCAAAAGATAAATGGACGGGTGGACAAATCTTATTGAAATTCGATGGGAAAGGAAGTGATGATGTGAGACCTAAGAAGAGGTTAGATAAGGCACAGAGAAAGGAGAAAGAGAGGGAGTTGAGGGACGAAAGGATAAGAAGGAAAGATAGGCTGAGGAGAGAGCAGCTATATCGCGAAGAGCAAGAAAAACAGCTCAATCGCAAACAGAGAGCAGCCTATGACCACGACAGACAGAAACAATAAAGGTTGGGAGAAGAGCAAAGGGTACATGAGAAAAGGATAAGGAGACAAAGAGATGAGGAGATACGAAAGGAAGATGAACATAGAAATGAAACTCCCAGTCTCCATCGGAGAGTGCGAAATGAATGTACCTTTATTATATTCACGCCAGACCCTGTAAACATTTTGGGTCGAGACTTAATGACAAAATTGACCATGACGATTTCGTTCACAGAGGAGGGCATAGTATGCTCTAATCCAGGAATGCATTATTCGAATGTATGCGAAATAATTAGAGCATACTCAGGACACATAGCCATGAGAGCTATAACGCTGGAACCAGAAGTTTTCGCATATGGCATGCGGGTGCTTATGGCAGGATTGAAAGGCCTCGCAGACAGAACTATGAGAACTTCTGATGAGTTTTTATTCAGACCAAGAATACCTATGCATGAAGAGGAGGGACAAGTATTTCCCTTGATGATACATGCTGCAGCAGTGCGAGGGAAAGTAGCATTGGTCAACAGATACGATGATGAAGGCAGACAATGGTGCGCGATTATCGCCATTGAAGAAGGGTATCGAGTGACTGACATCACCAATGATGATCTGTTTGAAGAACAACCAGATCAGAAGAGACAAGGGTAGAAGTGATTCTCATCTTTTGATTAAAAATTATCAGAAGAGAAGTGCCTCAGAGAATGATGTTGGCGCTGAAGCGTCTAGAATATTTTGATGAGGATATAGCTAAAGTACCTGTCTCAGTATGGACTACAGGACCCCATGACATAGGCCTCTTGAAGGGGGTGGGAGAACTGAAAATTAAACTAAAGCCAGGAGCAATTTTGAGTCCGACAATATCCCACATCCAGAGAGGCAGACAAAGGGATTTTTAAGACGATCTCTGCCTTGATGGACCAGGGCATCGTAGTGACGTCAGAGTCACCATGTAATACGGCAGTTTATCCTGTCAAAAAATCAAAGGGAGTGTCTTGGCGTTTAATCCAGGATTTACGAGCATTAAACGATATTGTTGAAGCCGAGTTCCCTGTAGTCCCTTATCCATCTACAATCCTATGTAATATACCCGTCGAGGCAAAATATTTCAAGGTGATTGACTTGAAAAATGCTTTTTTCTCAATCCCATTGCATCGTGAGTCACAAGATCTGACGTCTTTCACGTTCCGACAAATGCGTCTGAAAAGCACAAGGCTGCCACAGGGGTACTGTGAATCCCCATCCTAAGCAATATTGCCTTAGAAAGTGTCATCTTGCAGAATGTGGATGACATTCAAATCTGCAGTACCACAGAAGAGCAATGCAGGTACGATTCTGTTCAGCTACTGACTATACTGGCAGAGAAGGGATATAAGGTTGACAAGGAAAAGTTACAATACTGTCAACAGGAAGTGCTGTACATAGGCCAACTGATCTTTCATGAAGGGAAGAAGGTGACCCCAGAAAGGGCTGAAGCAATATTGAACACAGCTAAGCCTCACACGATAAAGCAAATGCAGAGCTTTCTAGGCCTGGGTTTTCGATTACAGCTTTTATACCAAGCCCTTATTCCAGGACCTAAAGAAGGCCCAGCTGACAAAGGAAAAGATTGAATGGTCTGAGGTGATGGAAAAAGAGCTTCTGCTTATGAAGTGATCATATCAAAACCATCGATCAAAATAATTTGATGTAAAATAGTGAACCCAGCTACGTTCATAGCAGAGCCAGTCACTGAAGGAGAGCCGATACATGACTGTATGAATTATGAAGAATTCTATGATGAAATCCCCAGGGTAAAAGAAAATGCCTTGGCAGGAGGAGAAATCATATTTATTGATGGGTCTTCGAGAATCGATCAAGTTGACGGACAAAGACATATAGGTGTTGCTGTGGTGAAACACACAGCAAATGGAGAATTTCGAGTACTCGTCAATGCACAAATACCATCTCATTATTCAGCACAGGCTGCAGAATGATTGGTGCTGATACTCGCCATTGAGAATCACGCAGACCAGGAAGTAACGGTGTACAGTGACTCCACCTATGTGATATCCACAGTGCACGTAGGCCTAGTGTGCTGGAAAAGGAGGGGCTACCTCCGAGCGGACGGCACGCCAGTGCAGCACGCAACCTTATTGGACAGGCTGATTAAGGCACTACAGTTCCGAGTGGGCATAGCGGTCGTGAAATGCGCTGCCCACACGAAAGGGACAGATTTTGTGTCACACGGAAATCACGCAGCAGACAAGGAAGCCAAGCGTATGGCATCCAAAAGTGAGACGATTATGGAAGTGGAAGGGGCGTGCACCCATGAAAGGATGATGGTAGCACAAACCACACCAGAAGCCTATAGCGATCTTGGGCAAACGCAACTAGTGGAGCTCCAAGGGGAGGCACTGCAGGAGGAGAAAAACCTGTGGAAACGTCGAGAGTGTTCTTTGAACCCCTCTGACGGCTTGTGGTGGCAAGACAGCACTGGTAAACCAGTGATGCCTGTAGCCCTACTAAAAATAGCATTGGAGCAATTGCATTACCCGATGCACCTGACAAAAAAGAATCTAGCAGCAACGCTCGCGGAAGACTGGTTTATACCGAATTTAGCTGAGCATGTTGCATTCTTTAAGGTGAGCTGCATAATCTGCCAGCAATTACCGCTGGGCACACATTAAAAGTAATCAGAGGAGTCATCCCCCGGCCAAATGGGCCTTTTCAGCATCTGCATGTCGATTACATCAACATGATTCAAGTATGCAACGGGTACAGATACTTAATTGTCGTGGTGTGTCCATTCTCTAGATGGATAGAAGCAGGTCCATGTATACACCCAAACTCTACCTGTGCGGCCAAATTCCCAGTGAGGGAAGTGTTCCCTAGGTAGGGGGTGTGTGAAGTAATGAGATCAGATAATGGGGCTCATTTTGTAAATGCAATCTTTGCGCAGATCAGCTTGTTGCTTGGTATAAAGCACAAGTTCTCGTCGGTGTATCATCCAGAAGGTAATGGGATTTGTGAGAGGCTCAATGGCTTGTTAAAGGAAAGGATAGCCAAGTTGAAGCTTACTCTAAGGAGGGGATGGTTCCACTGCCTTCCATTGGCATTGTATGCTCTTCGGAACCAACCAGGATCCGACCATCATCTTACGCCACACAAGATAGTCACACGAAGGAGAATGAGGACCCCCTTAACCCTTCGAGACATAGCTAGATGTGATGCCATGTCAAACCGAGAGTTCCTAGTATCCGAAATGCAAAAGTACTTGAACTGCATGACATCCAGCATTACTGCAATTTCAGACCAGCTGTCACAATGACAAAAAGGGTGCAGCGCAGCACAGAACACCGAAGGGAACACTGCAACAGGCTCAGTTCAAGGTCTACGTGTTCCACTCGTGTTCCCTGGAGATAGTGTGCAGGTGAGGAACCACACGAGGAAAAGGTGGGACGAGCCAAGATTCAATGGTCCTTTCATCGTGGAGGACTGCACTGTGTCAGCTGCGAAGTTAAAGGGCAGGAGAGCATGGATTTTTCTAAATGATATTAAGCCCTATATCAGAGAAAACCCCCTGCCTGCACCCCACCACGAAGAAAATACAGACAACGGGGAAAAACCACAGCACGTGCAGACAAGATCCATGACTAGGAAGAAGGACGCATGAGCAGTAAAGCAAGACAAAGAACCCCATTGCAAATTGTGACTTAACTTGGACATTCCCGTAAGCAAAAGAAAAAAGGGGTAAGGACATAAAAAACTGACACTCTGTGCATCCTAGTTGCAGGGTGAAGAAGATAATTGCGCATATAAGGCACAGCAGGTTTTGTTGACACAAACGTTTGAACCAAGCCTTGTTGAAGAAAAGACTATAACAAACTTTGATCAAGGACTTTTACATTGAAAGCAGATACAGTATCATGATCCATCCAGTACCAAGACTTTGTTTGGCAGCACTTATGGTGTCCCCCAGTAGAGACATCACAAATGACGTGGTTACATACTTCCACTTAGTATTAGAATCATATCCGTCACTGGTAGCGAGGGACACCAGTGTCACAGACTTTCTACAAGATCCTGAGAATGAAAAGGTAATCAGACACCTGCTTACTGTCATTGCGGAAGCCTTCATCGTACTCCTGGAGTACAGTGATAAGGACACAAATGCTTCCACCACAGGTGATACTAGATGAACTCATCAATATACTTTTCCTTTGCATAATCGAAGAGTGCCCATCTATTGTCGGAAGAACCACAGACATGCTGACCTTTCTTTGAGATCCAGCAAACACTGAACATTTGAGCAATCTGTTAAACAAAATTAGCAGATTGGTCGCACTCCATGCGGCCGGACAGTGCACATATTGTTCATGTCAAGGAAAGAACTTATAATCCTGAACCCAGCAAGACAGGATGAATGTCCCTTTCACTAGAAGACAGCAGATTGGTGCACAGTGTCTTTTTCCGCACAGTGGCTGACTTTCCTGAATTAGTGGGGAGACCTATCGAAATTGAGGCGCCCACATTCATCCGAGATCCAGCAAATATTGCACAATTGGGAATGCTCCTGCATGGAATAATCCTCCAAGTGGAACTTTCCAATCATCAAAGAGACTATCTGGGGAGATTCTGAAAAACCTTCCGCTGAGGGACAGATCGAAGGAGCAAAGTCAAGAGCCCTTATTGTTATATTTGTTGTCATTTTTCTCTATTTCTTCATACTGACTTGTGTCCAACACAGCCGCAGGATTGAACCAGATTAAAGGAGTGAACCGAGAGCTCACACACTTTGAACATGCACAGTAAAAGTGACTCACCGAAGTGTTAGTCTAATCTGTTTTTTCCATAGTCTAGCAAGGGAACTGCATCCTGTATCAAGAGAAAATTACCTTCCGCAAGAGGTGGGACGCTTGTGAAGCACTTGACACTTTGTGACACAAACTGTTCAAAGAAAGATATTGAGTGGGGGAAAACAATAACATTGACACTTGGCGAATGATCGAGATGGGGGCCCAGAAAAGTAACCTGGTCCTCCCGCAAGCAGAGGGGCACCCTCGCTTCTCTGGAAGAAAATGCTGTTGCCTTACTTATTGAACTATAATGTACCTATGCATTGTGTTTATCATTATTTTGCTGTCATTTACGATCAGAACTGCATTTTTTATTGGTGCACGAAGCGTTCCAATTTCAGTGCACCCACCTGATGATGTACGCATGCAACCCACAAAAACACCCAGACCTCAAGTAGTAATTCCACTCCCGAGAAAATCTGATGGTAAAGTAAATGAAATGAAAATGAATGTAATTGGCAGTGATACATACACACTTGAGGTAATGAATGAGCAGGAAAGCCGGAGACAGGGTCGGCACGAAAGGCATGAAGACAAAGCACTGACACCCACACACACACTGAATGCACATGAACCAGGCCTAGTTGTCATGACCATAGAACCGCAAACGAAAGCAACAGAGAAGACGAGACTGCCTACTTAAAAAGCTTTCACAGGAGATTGTGAGAAAAAAAAACGAGATGAAGTAAGAGGAGAGTCAACAGAAGCAGTGCTGTCAGATGCCTGTGGAAAACCGAAGCGGCCGCAGAAGGACTCTCCGCAAGGACACACATGTTAGTAGATCTTCTACTACCAAACATAGCCAGAGTAAGAAAACTACAAGAGAAACTGAAGAACAGAACAACAGAGACTGTACTATCCAGCACGCATAGTCCAACACGAGGGACAAGTACCAGGCCCACCATAGAGCCATACACTGGGCCAGCGACAGGCTGGCGGTTGATAAATGCACTTATAGATGGCAGGAAAAGGATGCAAGAAGAGAAGGAGAGAACTGCAAAACCTCCATCTACCCCATCGATGCAGATAAAGAGACCTGTACCATGGACCAGAATTCCTGAGAGTCCTCCAGCAAGAAAAAGCCATACAGATGCATTTAGGGATGTAGTTATAGCAAACTACAGGAAGACACTGAGAATCAAGAGAAGCCTACATGAAGATAACAATGAACTGAACGACTACCTGGACAGCACAGCACATCTAGGGAAAAACATTTGGTACCAGCACATGAAAGAAGTTGGAAGGCGAACTTCAGAAGGAGAATGCTTTGTTTGTGCACTTCTACCGTACAGCATGGGGAAATCCAAGATCTTCGTGGCTGTAGAAATTGATGTCCCAACAGCACATTGTCTGTCACATACAGCAATGTGCAACACCAGAGGCCAGTTCATGGGGAGGGATGCCTCATTGATATGGGCAACTGAAACAGATTACCTCGATGAAGATGATTATGTTCAGGACATTAAGACGAGAAATAGAGCTCATACAAGGAATCATGTGATCAGGTACGAAAAACCTGAAGTTAAAGGAGCAGGTATAAGATGGGAAATAAACCCGAGACTGAACGTCCAAGGGAAAACCCCGGAAGACGCTCAAATGTGGAAGAACAGAGGCCAAATGCAGATTTGGGGAACAGTGCTTTCCCCCAATGGATGGGAAGGAGTGGTGATCTGCCGAGCATGGATGGTCCTTGGAGCCTGCAAGGAAGCAATAGAAAACTCACAGAGGTTGTGCAAACCTCTATGGCCGAGGCTCAAAAGATTACTGACATGGGTCGAAGACAGAGTAGGATCCCTGCAGATAGTGCCATTGGAAAGCCCAAAATTGTGCTTCAGGAACAATGGCACAAGAAAAATGGGAGAGAATCAGAACTGTGGATGAATTTTTGAAGCTCCAGGAATGACTCACGGAACTGCAGTAATTAAGGATCATGATTGGGCCTGTGGATCCAAAGCATGCATCAGACTATCAAAGAATTGGGGAGGCATATGCACAATAGTGAATATCCACGTTCCAGCATTAGTGATCCGAAAAGTGACCTGAATATTGACAGTTTCCCGAAGGCAGATGCTTACCTGAGGAAAAGGAGATCTGTGGAGCTGGTATCCCGAATGAAGAGAGAGAATGACTTCTCTGCCAAATCAGAAGAAGCATTTCATGCAATCCCATAGGAACACGGGCTGTTCAGCCTCACCTCATCAGTGTTTGTGACAATCCTCATGCCAAGATTCCAAGTTGGAGCAAATACTAAATGGTTACAAATAACCAGATGGGAGCTGCTGCAAACCATCAACTCGACAATAAAAGGATTCAATGCAATCAAGGAAGAGTTAAGAGCAATCCGACTGATTACTCTCCAGAACAGATATGTACTTGACATGATCACTTCGATGAATGGAGGTGTTTGTGCAGAAATCGGAGAATCATGTTGCGCATTTATACCTTCTCACGATGAGGAAAATGGAACTTTAAAAGAAGCCATAGGTATGCTGACAACCCTACAGAACCAGATGATTGATGAAACTGATGAAGTTGATGATGACAGCTGGTTTGGATCACTATTCACGTGGGTCCAGATATGGATGGCAGACATATTCAAGTTTCTGGGAGCCCTGTTATTGATGATACTATTAGGATTTTGTGTTATCAACATAATAATCTTGCAATGCCAGAAAACTGCGAAGAAAGACATAGGGATCAAGATCATGATTGATGTCGAACCAGGATGGAAGCCCAGAGACCTAACTGACGAAGAAATAAAAGACTTTGTGAAGGCCAGCAAGTACGCACCAGAAGGAACAAAGTTTCTGTATCCCAGGAAACGCAGAAATTATGAAGGAAAATTGATCTATTGCAGCCCAATTGGACAACGTCAGCTAATGACATGGAATAAAGACGAACATGTGAAAACAGCAGGAAACCTGAAAGAAGTGATAAAAATATGGACGCCGAAGAGACATTCCTTCAAACCATCATGTACAAACCCAGAAGACGAGGAAGAAATGGATACAAAAGAACCAAGTAAGATGAATCTCAAGGAGGAAGCAGAAGTGGTCGATGAACCAACCAGAGGGGGGAGTGTAAAGGAGGTCCCAAATATGGCCTGCACTCAAGTCGCCCATTTTGAAGTACCAGGAACATTCACACTGAGATATGTGATGTACGATGAGCAAATAAACCAGCAGAGAGCCGCACTAGGGCTCTGTCCAGTGCCAATCAGAAGAGCAATACCTATTGAAGCACCAATAATCAGACAACCATGGGCAGTATGGTATCCATTGAGACACCCATACCAGCAAATGACAAGAAATTAAGATTGCTTAAACACTGTCCCAGAAGAAACTCAAAAGGCCTTAATGGAAGACGAATGGTGACGTCACAAGGGCCCAGACAGATGTACAGATGAAGAACGACAACCAAAAGATGACACACAAAGACGAAACACCATGGATAAGAATATCACAGACATAGAAGAAGAGACGATGTTGAAATATAAAGAACCGTAACTGTAAAGCAGGATGAAAGTATTCAACCAGCTAACACCTGTGCATAGGCTTGTAACGCAAGAAGCTAAGAAAACAGTGCGGCTTGCTATGATTAGTAGAAGAATAGAGCGACAAGCGCCAACTATATATCTACCTCAACAAAGCACATTATATAAGTGCAAGTCCACTTTATACAAAAGCAGAATTAACCCAGGTTACTAAGAGTCAAACAGGCCAGGATTCTTATTCCAGCTAAAACAAGAAGAGAGATGGCGGAATCGAAACTCAGCAAGGAGCAGGCCGTCCTGGGAAATCGAGGTCAAACCAAGAGAGGGAGGTAGGCAGTAACTTTGGAGAATCGAAACTAAAGGGCAGAGCAGCCTGCCCTGTGAAGGTCGAGATAAGGGGGCCCTGGAAGGTAGCGGCCGAAAAAAAGAGAATGAAATGCACAAATAGAAGGAAAACGAAGCTGATTCACGGTGTGCTAATACGTGACCAGCCAAGTGCAAAAAAAGGTACCAATGTCTGATGTCACCCAAAGCAGGAGATACAATAACTTTTCCTGACAAGAAGCTACAGTTTCGAGGCCAACCTCAGCCAACTAATTGACACATAGCCCTAAAGTACTGATTGATGGAAGGGAGGCAGGGTGAATCTTGGGGCATACTGCATCTGGGTGACCATTTTGCATGCTGCTAATTAAAGTGGAGATGTTTGCTTAGGGTTGTAGCCAGCCCAATCACAGTGGGCCAAATAATCTAAGGTCCTATAGATAGTAGAACCAATGAGACGTTGTACTTTTAGTGACATTTGCATGAGTAATGTAGAGGGAAGGGCGTAGACGCCCACCCGATAAGAGTTATCCAATCCTCACACTCCGTTACCATATACCGATATAGCACCTACACTTAAGTTGCCTTTTCCAACCAATAGAATTGCATGACAAACTTTTGAGTGTTGCACGTCAATGATGACGAATTTTGACTATAACTGTTTGAATGAAGATTGTTGGGAGCTGAAGCGAGACGGGCCATCGCATCATTGTTGATCTCCATGTTTCCCCGTTTTTTGTACTTGTCATTAAACGACTCCCTTTTGCCAAACCATTGAGTTGTACTTATTGATTGGTGTTGGAGTAAGAGAATCCCGCACCCCATCCACCTCAAGGTGCAGCTATCTCGTCTTAAAGTACTCGAGGGTGAGCTCTGTTTTGATTCTATGGGCCAGTCAGAGGTCACTCCACCTTGCTGTACACTTTGCCTACCGGCTTCCCGTAATCACACAGTAGTAGAAGGCATGAACCAGTTGAGTTAAGTGCTGGGTCAGTGCGTGGAATCAAATGACTTTTCGGCATCTGGGATGACGGCAACAGCATGGGGCTTGGCATCAATCGGGGCCATTATTGCAAAGGGTCTGCATAGATTTAAAGCCGTCAACCTGCCCATGAGAAATCCTGACTGATCCAGATGTGTAAGGGGCGCACCATGTTTATTATGCAAGGACTTGTGGAATATTTCGATGCAATGTTAAGTAGTGAGAAGGATCAATAAGAGGCACAGTGAGTGGGATTTTTGTTAGACTTTAGGATTAAAGTGATGAGAGTGTTATTTAATGATGGGGGCAGGGCTCCCAAAATTTGAGCTTCCTCCCAGACATTCACCAGGTAGGTCGCCAGCCTGGGAGCACATTCCTTGTAAAATTCAGACAGTCTGAGCTGGGGGAATTTGCAGTCAGGAGATCCCTAATGGCATTCAGGATTCCCGCAGTCACTATTGGTGAGTATGTGTATCACCTCCAGGGCCCCAGCACCCAATCTGCCAGGGTGGAATCCTGAACTGTAAGCATGAATGTCTCCTAGTGAGACCACGTCATTTAGTTTACATAGTTTGGCATAAAAGTCTTGGAACGTCTGCAAGATTTTATTTGAGGAGGTTTGCAAGGTACCTTCCTTACTCTCAAGAGCAGCAATATCCGCACAGCCTGGTCGGTTAATTTCACGATACTTAACGGGACAATAATGGGCCTTCCATGAAGCAGATCTCTGCCTGCCTAAAATAATCCAATTTCTCTTTAAGTGGAAGTAATATAACCTCATGCGTAGGTAGCAGTCCGAAGCTCCAAAGCCTTAATCCCGCTCTAGACAAGTCAATTTCTGTCTCACCGCAGAAAGAACTCCCACCACAGATCCCTCTTTTATAGGCTTCCAAAGCTTACCACACTGATGCTGTAAGTGATGTGGAGCCCAAGATAGGATTAAAGAATGTAGAGATTTCCGTGTCAGGTGCCCCTTTGAATGTTAAAACAAACAGAGCCTGCATCTTAAATCACCAGCGAGGTCTCCTTCTGAGCACAGAGTCAAATGCAAGGGTTCATTTTTATCAGGGAGTGGGCCGATAGACTTCTGAGCAGCATGGTGCAATACAATGTTCTGTGTATTAATGCATGGGAAGTTAAATCAAGGTCAATACGCAAGTAAATATAATGCACCGAGGGATAGAACAAGAAGTCTGACCTGTCCAGATTACGGTTACACCATAGGTACAGAACATTAAAGAAAGACATGGCATTGTGCACCTCATGCTCAGCAAGTGTAAGTGACCTATGTCTAGAATCCCCCCTCCGTCAGTGTTCATGATGATGTTGAAGTTTCCCACCCAACCTTTGTGTGGCTACATACTTCAAGCAATTATCTGCTAAAGCTGAGAAGAATTCAGGATGTTTGCTTTTGGAGCATAAAAGCTGGGCAATATAGTCCTTGACTCAATTTTCCCTCTAAGCTGTGTGCATGTGCGCTTTCCCAGCTTCTTTCTCAGCCCCGCTCCAAATAATTTTAGCAGCGCGCACAGACAGTTCGAACCTTCTCAAGAAGTAATAAGGCACAAGCCACAGCGGTTATCTGGCATTTGCTTTCTCTCCTAATAAAACGAAACTATACTATCTAGTCTTGATATTTTGGTCTTGCCTATTTACATTACACTACTATGTAAGTGTGACCTTAAAACCCCTAAAACACTATACACCCTCAGGAGTTAAAACGAATATGAAAAAGTGTCTCCTGTTCATTGAGCATTAGATATGCCCACATACATCAATGAAGTAACCTTCCATCCCCACCCATGACTCCTATACTTGACTCTACCTCACGTGTACCTTGTACCTATTGCAACTTCTGCCTTAGTCCACATTCAGATATTACCGGACAACCTTTGGTCTGCCTATGTTGGCTCTGTGAAAGGTTAACAGATGTGTACTATATCGACTTATTTTATGTTTGTTGTAATATGAATAACATTCAAGCACCAGAATATGTGTTACTCATTGTGCCTTAGTAATAGCATCACCCACACTATATAACCCAACTGTGAGCTCAAACATCAGATATTAACTATTAAGGGCCTAATTCATGGAACATTTTCCTATGGGATTGTGCCATTATAAAACACTTCCATGAATCAGGCACTACGTATTCAGGCTGCTTGAATGTGTAACCTCACCTCATGCTTCTTATTTGTACATATGCACAAACACTTTGAAACTGTGCCCTTGCAAATTGATGTATTATTAAAATCAAATATTACTTTGCCCTCTAAGGATTTTGAGTAAGCAAATGTCAAACTCAAAGTCTACTACTTTAGCACTGCAAACATCGCCCAATAAGTGGGGAACAACATTGCAATATCATTTACTTGGCCTGTAAGGGCTAATGGGCAATGACTATGCCTGGAATTACTCGTACATTGTATTAGGGCAACAGATATTCAGACAGCTAGAATACTTTTCTCACAAGCTGCAATCTCTCAGGGTTACTTAGATTCAGCTTCACCTCCTCAGAGTATTTATCTTTCTTTCTTGTATTCTGTAACCACTCATCGGCTAATCGATTCAGCGTCAGCCCCTCTGAGTATTTCTCTTTCTCTCTTGCACTTGATAACCACTTTTGGGTTATTACATTCAGCTTATTTGGCAACCCCTCTTGAGTTGTTGCTCTCCTGCTACTGGACCCCAGGCGTCATTTGATTTGAACAGTGGGGGGCGGGGGGTACGGGTGCATCTTCTGATTGGCGCATTAGTGCTGGTAAAACCTTTAGGTGGTGAGGTACAGAAACAGGAGTTGGGGGTAAGCACTAGATGGAAAGTAAGAAGCTGTGGCTGCCGGCAGGGACATTTCTTCTGAGTAAAGTGAGAATGGTAGTGAAAGTGAGGACAAAGCCAATTGCTGCTTTTCCTCACATCATCCATTTCAGGCAATGTTGTCTGTGACCCTCAAGAGACCCTTGAATAACCTGTTAAAATAATCCATGGTGTGCTTTAGTGATGATGATGATGATGATAATGGGGCTGTTGTGAACCCAGGTCATCTGCGACTGAGAAGCAACAAAAACACAGCACAAAGCAAAGAGTCGGCCTCATTACGAGGTTGCCGGTCATCCAGGCTTACTTACAGGTCCGACCTTTTGTAGCATATGGTTGAAAATGGTATCCACAAAGCCTCTGAGTGAAAAGAGGTGCAAGTCAGGACTATCAAGAAACCCGAGTCCGGTGAATTTAATGTACAACATTGGCACATGGACAGTAAAACTATTTGGCGTGTATTGGAGAGTAACCTTTTACAAGCGTACACTGTATCTAGTATGGGAAATAAATGTTATCAAAAACCTTTCAAAACCGTTTGCAATTTACTCAACAATATTCTTCTATCACATAACCTTTCCTTCCCTGCACAACCAGTGGTGGACTGGCCTATAGGGAACTCTGAAGATTTCCCAGTGGGCCTCTGCACACTGGGCCTCCTTTGTGTGGTATTTCTAAATGTCACCATAGGAAAAAGGTTGGGATTGCTGCCAATGTGTAATATGGGGCCACTTTGAAAATAATTTCCAGGGCCTCTTTTGCTTCCCAGCCTATCCCTGGGCACAACCCACGCATTTAGACGTTTTCTTTCCTGTTCACATACCACACAACATGTACACCTGGAATGGCATGTGCAATTGAAGTATGTTCGCATATACTATTCAGGGAACTTTTGTCAACATGCTTAAAGGTTACAAAAACTTTGTAAGTGAACATAAGTTTGATTCACACACCACATTGCCCAGACAAAAACTGTGGAGTGACCACTTTTCTGCATAAAATCAGACACATGTGCATAAATGCACACCAAACCTCTGTCTGTTCTAGAGTCATAACTAAAATAAAAATGTTTTGCAAATCAGTCATAATTTACATAGGAGCATGGTGCCACCTTCTCCAGGAGTCCCTCGCACACCTTGAAAATGTTTTATAAATCAGTGATTTTGTTTGTGATTTCAATGTTTCTTACCTGACGTAGAAGGGGCAACATAGCGCGACAGGTAATTTTTGCACATCTCCACAAGAAAGTCAATTGTTAATCTGGCACAATAAGGTATGCTGAAGATTTTGTGAACTGAGTACCAGAATTCTTTCTTCAGCTAGAGGGCCTGATTCATGGAATTATCTGCTCAGAAAACCGGGACTTTGCGTGCTGAATGGCATGCAAAATCCTCGACTGCGCAGCACTTTTTCGTACTTTGGGGGAACTTCGTGCAGGCTCGGCATCACACCACGGAGAGCATGGACGTGGCTTGAACAGATGGCAGGGAAGGGCGCGGAACTCGGAAAATGAGGAACAATAAGGCAAAATGTGCACGTTGCAAGGGACGGCCCACAGGCAGTCCATCGTACGCCCACTATTGCGTGGAACGATACATATTCATGGATCTGAGTGTGCAACTGTTCGGCGGGGAAATGCACATGCAAAGCCCTCATATGATCCGCCACTCAAAGGCAGGCGTACAGACACTTGGCATATGATTTACTGCGCAGAGGTAAGACTGGGTGTCGGATTTAGGGGTGTGTGTACGCAGCAGTGGTTCCGATCTGACTCAGGGGTGTGTGTACACAGTCTAGCGGGGTGCAGGAATGGTTTAAGGGGTTTCGCGAGCAGATTTTCTGAGTTTAACCCGAGTCACAATAAATCGTGCACATGTTGTCGGGGTGCTGGTAACAGTTACGAGGGACCCTGTGCAGGGTCCTCGAGATGCAGGCATGCTTGCGGGGGACCCTGCACACTGTTTGAAGGGTGCATGTTTTTGCTCCCAATGCAAAGTTAGCTGCTCTGGCTGTTTTTGATTTGTGCGTGGGCGTGTCGGGGTGTTCCAGCTGCAACTTGCGTATATGGTTACTTTGCGCAAACATTTCCATGAATATGCGTAACGCGCATTAATTATTCTGTGCGCATGCTCGCACAGTGTTGTTCTCGTCATGCGGCCTTTGCAGGATCAATGCACACTTTTCCATGAATCAGGCCCATAGTGTTTGTATGTTCAAACAGGTAATGTATTACAGCAGAAACATTACTGATTAAAAAGTTTACTAAAAAACATTACATTTTGCATATTACATTTCAATTTCCACATGTCTCATATTTTTACATTGGCACTTCTTACTAAAAACAAGTTTAAGATCAAACTGGTCCCTGCATGGTTTTTATTTATGCAGAGCACTGGTAACTATATTTATTTCACCACTATCCTGAGGCCTAGTGTGACCGCAAATTTAGATGGATTTATATTGTGAAGTGTGTGTGCTGTAAGTGTAGTCTTTTGCTTGCATCACAGATGCTTATTCTTGAATGGTATTCTCTGGGTGTGTGCCATTGTGGCTGTTGCCTTTTGATTTATCGTCCTTACTTTTTGGTGCTTGAATTCCTGCTCTTTAGTGCCCATGTTTGTTTGTTATCTACACCTGGTGTGTATGAATTGTAAACGTGTGTGGTTTGATTCAGACTTCCTTTGTATTGTGAAAAGAAGGAAGGTATGTTTTGCGTTGAGTGATATGCATAGTAGGCATGTCCTGTGTGTTTGGTCCTTTCGGTCATCTATTCACAGTACTAAACTGTTGCTTAGTGTACGTGAATGACAGCTTAGGAGAATGTGTTGATGCATGAGTCTTCTATGAATACTCTTTGGGCCTCAGCTGAATATGACTAATAGTGGCAGGTGGGTGTACTCGTTGTCTACACGTAGCAAGTGACTGAAACCTGTAAATTGTGCAAGAATACAGTTGTGCCTTTTCTGATTTTATCTTAACTGCACTTGTAAAGTGCAACTTACGCCCGGAGGCATCTTGGCACTAACTTAGGGCGATCGAGCAGAGAGAACTAGGAAATGATTATAATTAAATTGTTCATTTATATCGCACTTAATACCAGGAATGGTTTCTAAGCGTGGGATTGGGATTCGTACCTGTGTTGCACTGCATGTACCTGAGCTATCCTTCCTTCCCAAGATAAATTGACCTTAGGGCCCTTGGCGGGTAGCGTGTCATGCAGTTGGATGGGAAGCAGAGTAACTCTTTACACCAAATAAACCAACTCAGGAAGATGGCAAAGTCCTTTTACTGTTTTATTATCAATTGTCTAAAACAGGGAGTTACACGGACATCAACGGACGTCGCACAGCATTCTCTCGAAGCATTTAATAAAAAACAACACTTTTATAGTAAAAACTCATCATACGTGATGTCATACTATGTGGCAAATAAGGAAAACCTTTGGGGGGGTTTGATTGGCTCAAGGGGAACATCTAAGTATAATTTCTATAAGGGGTCGGGTTGTGATTGGGTCTCTACAGTCAGGTGGACAACTCATACCCACCCCTAGCGCAAGTCATCTTCAAAAGTTATTAGAAACACGGTACATTATTGGCTCTCAAACTATAAGGCTCTTCGTTATATGGCCCTCCACAATTGGTTGGCATGCTCGTGCCCTTATGGAACATTCGGTTCACTTAGCAGCACGTAAGCTCATACCCAGGTGTCAGGGGGTGGACTGGACTGCACCTCCCCACCCAAGTAGCCCAACATCTCTCATCACCCATGCCTTCTGCCATAAAGATTGTCTTTGAACTTGGCCTTGCAATATATTCTGTTCTCTGGGAATGTAATGGAGTTCACACTTTTCATAGTTCTGGAACTGCGTGCCCAACTCTATTTTCATCCTGGGCTCACGTGACAGGAGACAGTCATTCCCCCCATTTTGCAGCATTTAATTGTCTTGAATTTATAAAACTTGGCACTCATGGTGTTCTCACTTTGTACCTTAACAAGGGATGATTCAGCGTCTCACGTTCTCTTCCTTCAAGAATAGATAACCAGTCTTGGCTGCCTTCAGTCTTAACACCAGGCCAGATAGCCCTTCTCATTTCTTCCATGCTCCCAGATAATTCTCTGGTGCGACACAGCTTTCAGCCCTTCTCTTCATGGTTTGAACGTACTAAAATTGTGACACTGATGTCTAGCTTCTATACAATGGCGGCTCTGCCGGCAGTCTAATCAATATATGTAGCCAGCTTCTAAGATTACTTGATCTACTTGAGTTGCTGCATCTGTACAGTGATTGAACGATTTGTATTTTCTACTGGGCTCTTCATACATGCAATCCTCGTTTCGCACATGAACGTTTACTCAATTCTTTACTCCATCATCAGTTTCTATAAGGTCCATACATTCTCTTCTTCAGCCAGTCTTCTCAGTGCATCACATTCGTTTCTTGTGACGTCACCAACTTCTCTTTCTCTCTTTTTCATAATCCTTCGGGGATCTCCTCAAAGAGATTGTCATCTCTTAGGGAATACATCTGACAGGGTTTTCTTAGTGGATAACGTTTCTCGAAGATTCGACGCAGAACTGTCACAACTGCTGGTATCAAGCATGGCACAATGTCAGGGTGCCAGCATACAGGTAGTAGGGGGCGGGACTTCCTGCAGGGGCAGTTGGCTGCTGCTCTACAAAGTCTTCAAGGATTGCCTGAATGACAGCCATTCAAAGGGCACAAGGTAGACAGTTACCCAGGGAAGCAGCAGCAACTGAGAAGGACTGACTGCTAACCCAAGTCAGTCTGAATCGTGGAACCTCAACCAGACAGAACTCAGCAGATCGCAAGATCAGACGGGGCACATAGAACTTAAACGTTGCAGAAGATAGAAAGCTCTTGACCCGTGAATGGCTGGATGTCCAAATTGGACATGCTTTGCCAATGCTAGCCAATGCAAGCTGCACAGGACAGGAAAAACGTGGGCATACCGGGGAGTAGAAGTAGCCACGCAGGTTGCAGAATTCTGAAGGATTTACTGTCACCAAATCAAGTCAGCCGGCTGTGAGAGAAACAGGGAGTTGCAATAGTCTAAAGGAGACAACACCAGAGAAGAAACCACGGGTGCCTGGAGATGTAAGTGTATAAAAGAAACTTGAGCAGCATTTTTAATTTAAGATGCCCTGCCTGCCAGACCGCACTGATCTAGGCAGCCATAGATAGAGATGAAGTGATTTAATCCCAAGGTCTTTCACCACCGGCACTGGGGTAGGGCATGGGCCCAGCAAAGTAGGCCAGAAAAGGAGTGACCAGAGAGCAGCAGCCTCAGAATAACCCACCACCAGTATCTCCATCCTTTCCCCATTCAATTTCAGCCAGCTGTTACACATCCATTTTCCACTCTTCAAGGCAAGTCCTAAACCTGATAGCAGTTTCAGGCAGAGACAGATCCAGACGGACCAGGATCTGGGTGTCATCAGCATATGCATAGCCAGAGACGATGAGCTTGGTGAGTGACTGAACATAGACATTGAACAGCACAGGTGAAATAGCGGAGACTTGCGGGACACCACAGGAAAGAGCAGTAGGAACAGAGCGGAAAGGTGGAAGGGAAAGAGACTGAGAGTGATCAGATAGAAAGAAAGTGAACCAGGACAGGACGGCAACCGAGAGGCTGGACCCCACAAGGTGACCATTCAAGACAACATGATCCATGACATTGAAGGCAGCGGGCAAGTCGAGTAATATCAATGCACACACGTCACCTTGATCATGCAGCTGAGCAAGGTAATTCACAACTGAGACAGTACCGCTTCTGTGCTGTGTCCTGGATGAAATCCCAATTGAGAAGTGAACCCTTATGGTCCTTTTAATTGAGGTAACACAACAAATGACGGATGGGATGCAGAACAACTCTTACACCAAATAATAAGACTGTCTCAGGAAGTCGCCAAAATGTCCCATCAGACTGTTTTATTTTAAATTGTCTAAAACAGGGAGTTACAACGGACATCAACGGACGTTGCACAGCTCGCTCAAAATATATTTTTTAAAAGTGTTCTTATATTGCAAAAATGTGTCATTCGTGACGTCATACTACATGGCAAACAAGAAAAACCTATGTGGGATTGTGGTTGACTTAAGGGGAACATTCAAGTATACTTTCTATACTGGGTAGGATTGTGATTGGGTCTCTACAATCAGGTGGAATGTATGCCCACCCCTAGTGCAAGTCATCCGCAACAGTTATTAGATACACAGTACATCATTGGCTCTCAAACTATAAGGCCCTTCGTTATATGGCCTTCTACAATTGGTTGGCACGCTTGTACCCTTCTAGAACATTCAATCACTAGCAGCACGTAAGATGCTACCCCAGCTGTCAGTGGGTTGACTTGACTATGTCTCCCCACCCAATTAGCCCCATATCTCACATTGCTCATGCCGTATGCCATTCAAATTGCCTTTGAACTCTGCCTAGTAGTTGCTTCTTGCTCCTGGGAATAAAAGGGAGTATGAGCACTTCTTATCGCAGTTCTGGTCTGTGTGCCCCTTGGTACTCATGATGTACTCTCTTTGCAACTTATCAAGGGATGCCTCGGCTTCTCACATTCACTATTCTTCAAGGACTGATAACCAGTTTTGGCTGCTTCAGCCTTTGACACCGGGCCAGACAATCTTATTGGTTTTGCTTCGAGCTCAAGCTTATTCTCTGCTGCGACACACACATAGCTATCCATCCTTCTTTCTCCATGGGCTAGAGCTTACTAAAATTGTGACATTGAATATCCAGAATAATTATATATATATATATATATATATATATATATATATATATATATATATATATATATATATATATATATATATTGGCGGCACCGCCTACAGTCTATTTCACTATGTAAAGCCAGCCTTATGATTACTTCGTGTATTTGAGTTACAGCATCTGTACAGTTATAAAATGGCTTGCATTTTCTGCAATACTCGTCACACGTGCAATCTTCAATCCACATATGAAAGTTCACTTGATTATTTAATTTGTTATAAGATTCTATACAGTCTTTGCATCTTCTTCTTTGACCATCCTTCTTATTGCGTCATGCTCACTTTTTGTGATGTCACCAACTCCTTATTTCTCTTATTTTCATATTCCTCCGGGAACTTCCTCCAAGGAGAATGTCAGTCCTCTGGGGATACATCAGATAGGGATTTCTTAGTGGATATCTTGTCTCGAAGACTCTCCTCGGAATAGTCACAGTTACTGGTGTTGTGCACGTTGCAACTTCTTGTTCCGAAAATATAGGTAGCATAGGAGTGGGACTTCTTATAGAGGTATTTAGCTGCTCCTCTACACTCCCCCCTCTGGTTGATCCATCAACCACACCTGCACCGGTATCCACATTTAAACATCCTCTCTAAGAAATGCTTCTTCAGTGTCCAGATCTTTACTACTCCCTTCAGGTATCTTGCTGATTTCATGTGTTCATCAACACTCCAGGTCATGTAGCTGCACTGGCCATTCGGATTGAAGTAGACCCATCAGCCTATGTACGTCTTGTGATTCCTTGTATACCTGAACTTTGTTCCCTCAGGTGCTACGATGCTGGTCTCTATGCACTTTCTGATTTCTTCATCAGTCAATTCCTTGGGTGCAAACCTTGATTCAGCATCAATCATGATCTTCATTCCTACGGTTTTCTTTGCTGTCTTCTTGCACTGTGTAATTATTATCCTACTCACATAAAATCTGAACATGATCACCACCAATACTGCTCCAAGAAGCTTAAAGATATTTGCCATCCATTGTGGGACCCATGAGAAGATAGACGCAAACCATCTGTCATTCATAATTTCTTCTGTGTCATCTTCCATTTTGTTATGCAAGTTCGTCAGCAACGTTATGGCCTCCGTCAATGTCCCATCATCGTCATTGTGAGAAGGTATGAACGTGCAACATGATTCTCCAATTTTGGCAAAAACTCCTCCATCCATTTCTGTGATCATATCAAGGACTTTATCTGTTCTGGAGGGACATCAAGCGTATGGCCTCAATTCTTCCTTGATAGCGTTGAATCCCTTCATGGTTGTGTTGATCGTCTGCAGGAGCTCCCAGTGAGTAATTTGCAACTGATTTGCATTCGTCATCGTCTGGATCCCTGGCATAAAGATGGTCATGCAGATCGAAGCAGTTTTACTGAACAACCTATGCCCATACAGGATAGCATCAAAAGCTTCTATCGATTTTTCAGAGAAGTAATTGTCCCTTTTTGTTCAATTGAGGAATTTGAGAGATCCCCTCCTTCTCAACTGGGCATCTGCTTTAGGAAATTCACCAATGTTCAGGACACTTTGAGGAATCACTAACGCTGGAAGATGAATGAGCACTATGGGACACATCCCTTGACAGTCTTTGGGCAGCTTCATGCAAACTCTGGACCCACAAGCCCAATAGTGGTCCATCAGAACTACTGTTCCATCCTTCATGCCTGGTACATAAAAAATGTGGCCACACTGGTGATTCTCTCCAACCTTTCTCATACCATTATTTCTGAAACACAAAGCTGCACTTGCTAATGGTACTATCTGTAAGGGTTCTCCTTTATCGTCGAACCATGTCAACAACTTTGCAATCTTTGGCCATTGATTCTTGCATTCCTTCTCTACAGTATCTATAACTGGCTCATAGTATCCAGTTATTGCCACTGCTTTGCACACAATCAAGCCTTCAGCCCATCCTTCTGGAGTCAGCACTGTTCCTTTGATTTGCAATTTGCCTCTTTCCCAACATCTCTGTATCTCTTCTTTATTCTTGCCTTTACAATTTAGCATCTTGTTTTCTTCCTTTCGGATTTATGCTACGCTCATTCCAGGTTGTTCATACCTGATCACTAAGTGCCTTGTTTCTGGCTTCCCTCTCATCTTCAAGTCTTGCACATAGTTATCTTCTCTTTGAGATGTCTTCCCATTCACCCATATCATGGATGCTGTTCTGCCCTGGAACTGTCCTCTTGTCTGGCACAGTGCGAGATGTGTCAGGCAATGAGCTATTTGTATTGGTACTTCTGTAGCTATGAATATCTTAGAGGTTCCCGTGGCATAAGGTATGAGTGTGCAGACATAGTAACTCTCCTTAGACGTTCTCTCTCCCACTTTTTTCATGTGTCAATACCACATGTTATTACCCAATTGTGCTATACTGTCTAGATAAGTGTTTATCCCATTATCGCGTTCCTCTGTACTTCTCTTGTGCCTCCCTCTCAAAATGTTAGCAGCCCATGGAAACAACTCTAAAGCAGCTCTGCTATGGGAAGATAACACAAAGGTCTTTGATGCTTTGTTAATGAGTAAATCAACATTAGTTCCTGGGGTGGGGAGAATCAAAGGGATTTCTGTCATTTTTGGATCAAAATAATACAAAAGATGAATCATAAGGAAACAAAGTACACAAAGCATAACTATGCATATGTATATTACAAACCAATATATTAGTCCCCACATTTTATGCCATTCTGGATAAGCTTGAAGAATGAATACAAAGACAACAAGTAGAAGTCAATGGCATCTCCATTTCTTCAGGACAATAGGGCTAGTTAAATACATGCTAAGTGAAAAACTAATCGGGGTACTACTCACACTTCCAGTTATCCAATCCGAACTCAAAATCCAGTTCAGGCATATCCCTGATACATCAACAACTTTCTAAAGATCATTTTCAAAGATTCCTGTGCCTCAAGCAAAGAATCGCACTCCTGCTATAATATCTATAACACGTGTCCAAGCCACACTCCAAATACAATCTGTATTTATTTATCAGTAACTTTATCGTCCTTCTTTTTGTCATTGATCGAGTCTGCAAACGCTGAAGCTCTTCTTTTTGTCTTGCTTCTGAAACGATTGTTGGGGGTGCTGTGGCCTCACCGGTGTAGAGCTTCATGTTGTTCAGATGCATCCAGGCTCGTCTGCCTTGGACTTTTACTGCTGAAGGAAAATGTTCTCAATGACAAAATGACCAACAAACCTTGTCCCGTGCCACTTCCTAGTGAAATTTCTGATCAGCATGGTGTGCCGGGAAACAGTCTTGAAGCTGATAAAAGTTCAGAAAATCTGGTTGCTGAATGGTTTTCATCTGTGTTCTGAGACCGAACCCCCTGGCACTTGAGTTGTTCTGAAATGACAGAGATACTAGCGGTCATTCATGTCAAATACAAACGTAGCTAATTTCCTAACAATTCTGCAGTATTCTGGGCATCACTTCTACTCCTTGATGGAGGAGTCAAAGGCGTTCTCATTCGCCTTCCTGTCACTAGTTCATGGGGTGAGAGGTGGTGGTCCGAGACAGGCCGATTCATTAGGGCATACAGAGCAAGGGGCAGACAATATAACCATCCCTTCTTTAGAGTTAACTTGAGCTTGGTAATTCTCTCCTTTAGGAGGCAGTTGAGTCTCTCACATATCCAATTCACTTTCCGGGAGATAAGCAGTAGAAAACGTGTGTTTAATATGTAATAACAGACTTAGCTGTCAAATACTTCATTGACAAAATGTGTCCCATTATCGGATCTCAGCACCTCACACGCAGCCGGTCTTGGGAAGACTTCATGTACTAAAAACTGTGCTGCGCAAGTGGCATCAGAGTGTGTACACGAACCTTCTTTGATCCACCTGGTGAAGGGACACACCACCACTATCAAATACCTGTAGACACTAAATACTTGCAGCATATCAACATAATCGATATGTAAATGCTGAAAAGGACCATATGGTTGAGGAATTATTCCTCTAATCATGCACAGTGTATTCCTAGCGGTAAACTTTTGACGTATAATGCAATTTACTACATAAAATGGCACAAACCATTCTTCTGCAATTGTTGTAGCAAGACTTTCCCTAGTTACATGTGTAGGGTAGCGCAGTTGTTCAAGCGCTGCCTTTAACAATGATACTGGCATCACCGGCTTCCCAGTGCTATCCTGTTGCCATAATGCTTCTGTGGGGGATAAACAACACCCCCTTTGTTTCCATAATTCCTGCTCTTCCTGTGGTGCACTGCCTTGAATCTCCATGAACTGGGTTCTTGGTAAATTATTAATTCCTTCTGCCACTGCAATAATCATGAAACCAATGTCCTTTCCATCCTGAGTATCAAAACTTGAATCTGGTGAATAATCAACCCTCTTCGCCTCTGTCTCTGCTGCGTCGTTCCAGCAAGAGATAAAGTCAGTTTGCTTAGTATGCGCTGCACATTTAACTATTGCTATGGCTACTGGCAGTTGTAGTGCCTTAATAAGCCTGTCAATTAAGGATGTGTGCTACACTGGAGTGAAGTCTGCTCCAACGTGCTAGCCCTGCATGTACAGTTGACATCACATAGGCGGAGTAACTGTACACTGTCACTTCCTGTCCTGCATGATTCTCGAGCGCGACAATAAGCGCTACCGATTCTGCTGCTGAAAAGTGAGATGGTAGTCTTGCACTTGCTACAATCTTAAACTCGCCATTTGTTCTATGCCTCAGTACAGCTGTGCCAGAATGCCTTTCTCCACTCGTTTGATACATTTTCAAGGAACCATCAATAAAGAGAATCTCCCCTCCTGCTAACGCATTTTCTTTGACACGCAGTATATCATCATAAAACTCTACATAATTGCATGCTTGCCTTCAGCTATTGGCTTAGCTACAAATGTGGTGGGATTCACTATTTTACACCTGACAATTTTGATCACTGGGTTGGAGATTATTACTTCTTACACAGACACTCTCTCAGATGTCAATGGGCCTTTGGGTTTCTCTAATATGGCAAATAAAGCATGTTGTACAAAAAGCATCATAGAGCAGCCCATTACAATACTTGCATATTTCTCAATTGCGAACGCAGTGGCTGCCAATTACTGTTCCCACCGAAAGTGTCCTTTCATAACTGGGCCTAATATCCCACTATAATATGCCAAAGGTTTGTACCCTAATGTAGTCCTCTGTGTAATCACTGCAGTCATAACTGTCCCATTCGTATGCAAAAACAAGAAAAACTCCTCAGCATAATTGGGAATTCCGAAAACAGGAGCTGCACAAATTGCCTTCTTCAATTATTCAAACCCTTCCTCCATATCCTCAGTCCATTCTATTTTCTCTTTGTTCACTTGTGCTTTCATTAGAGCCTACAAAAGTGGTCTCGTGTATGAACTATAGTCAAACACTCATGCTCTCACATAATTACATAGTCCCAAAAACTGTTGCATCTGCTTCACCGTGTGTGGTTTTCAGTTTTCATGATCACCTCAGCCCTTTCAGGTGTCACTTTCTTTCCCTCATGTGAGATCAACAGGCCTATGTATAACACCTCTTCCTGGTAATACTGTAACTTCTCGTTGTCTACCTTATATCCCTTGTCTGCTAGGATAGTCATCAACTGAAATGAGTCTTGTCTGCAGTCATCGTCTGTCATACTGCAAATCAAAGGTCATCTACGTACTGTATCACCATGCTTTTCAAATCAATATTGCCTAAGTCCATCTGTAGGACTCTATTATAGATTGATGGAGACTAACAATACCTGTGGGGCAGCCTATTGTGTTTCAGGTGAATCTGGCAAAATACAAATGAAGTCAAGTCTTGTGAGTCTTTGTGCAACAGAATTGAGAAAAACAAATTCTTGAAATGAATCAGAGTGAAATATCAAGCTTCTACTGGGATACTGCATAGTATTGTCGCAGGATTAGGAACTACAGGAAACTCAGCGTCTGCAGTCTGGTTAATCGGTCTTATGTCTTGTATGAATCGCCACACCCTCCCTTTGATTTCCTCACAGGATAGACCGCAGTATTACACAAGGATTCTGACGGTACCAGAATACCTTGTTCCATCAGTGCTGAAATAGTCTTACAAATACCCTCATCCACCTCTCGAGACATTGGGTACTGTCTTTGTTGAGGTAAAATTGCTCCTGGTTTCAACTTTATCTTGACCTCCCCTAGTCCCTTCAATAGGCCCATGTCATAAGGGCCTGTAGTCCATAAGGCGCTTGGTACTTTCTCCAACTCTTCGTAAAAAAATGGTGGACGCTTCCGTACTATTGACATTCGCTGTGGGATCTCCCTTTTCTCTATTTTGATCCAATATGTAATGCTCATGAAGAACAGCACTTCATCATCTGCTGGGTCATCCCTAAACATGTCACGGTCAGTGACGTCAGTCAAGCTACACCCTTCCCCAATGGCAATCACTGTTCTCCATGGTCTACTTTCGTCATTAGTTCCTAGAACCACTGCCATTTCCCCTCGTACTATGGCTGCATCTAACTCTAGAGGAATTGTCTGTGCCCCCTCCTCATCCATAGGTATCTGTGGCCTAAACATTAATTTGTCAGGTATCCTCATAGGTCTTCCCACTAAGCCAGGTAGCTATGTTAACAGAATGATCACCCCATAAAGGAAAACTTCTGGCTCCATCGGTATATCTTGCAGAGCCACTTGCCCTGTGAATGCCAATATAAATTTGTCCACATTCATGTAATGTATTCACGGAGTGGAACACTCTATGGGCCTCATTACACGGTAGGCGGTGGACCAAGGTGCTATTAGCACCTTGGTCCATGCCGGTAAAATACGGCACCGCCTTGGAGGAAAGGGGAATTACCGCCCTATTCCAAGGTTGGCGGGGTGGTAATTCCCCCTTCCCCCATTGCCCTTCCCCATTCCCATTTTTGCCCCATAGAGCTCTATGGGAATGGGGAAGGCGCTAATTACGGTGCCGCAAATTGCGGTACCGTAATTAGCACCCTGGTCCCTTTGCGGGTTGGTTTTTAACGCCTGTTAAAAAGCAGGCGTTAAAGTAGCAACCCGCAAAGGGACCTTGTAATAAGGCGGTAAGGGTTTACCGCACTACGTGTAATGAGGCCCTATGCCTTCATCTGTGAAAGAAATCATCATGTTAGGCTTTGTCATTAAGTCTCTTCCCAAAATAAGAACTGCTGTCTGCCTTGAACACAACAATGGAACAGACATGGCACATTCTCCTATAGAGACTGGTAATTCATCAGTAAAAGGAATTCGACTCATAGCTCCCGGAGAACCCTTGAGCATTCATGGCAATTCCCAACATTGGATATTTTCCCTTGCGTATACATGAGCTTGTAGCTCCAGTGTCGACTATAAAGATTTGTCTCCTATAATCACATAGACCCTTGGTTCCTCTTCGGGGTCTGGTGTCACAGATAGTACTGAACACATCAAGTTGCCCTGTGAGCTATCCTATTGTGGATACATGCATACCCCTGTACCCATGAAAGGATTTCCTCCTACCACAGTGACATTGCCTATTCTAGGTGTCAATAATTGTCATGTGTTTGCATTCTGCTGCGACTGCCCTTGCAGTGGATCCAATGGTGTTTGCTGTGGTTGCTGGGCCTGTTGCATTTGCAGCGCTTGTGCCTGATACACTGTTTGACCTTGGGCAAACCCTTCCCTATCTTGTGAACTATATGCAGGAGAGTAAGCTGTCCCCCTCTTGAGAATTGGCCATTTTGTACTTATCCTTGGGTCCCGCATGTACGCGCAATGTGCCCTGTCATCCTGCAAGTCCAGCATATAGGATGAGCCCATATGATTAGTCCCCCTTGGTTGAACCCTGCTTGCACATTCTAATTCTTATTCTGCACATTCTGAAACCCGGCTTAATTATTTTCTAATCCACCCCTGCCTCTGTACCCATATCTCTACCTCGTGGCACAAAACCATAACCTCCTTGGTCCATCAGGGGCTGGTTACTTGCCTGCGATGTACCCTCTGCTTCCTGCATTCCCAATCCTTCTTCGCTTGTCAATACCACCCCTTCTATGGCCTATTTTGACAATTTTTTCTGAACTAGCTTGTCTTCTTAGTTTTCTAGCCTTGTCTTTCTTCTTATTTTTCTCCTGCAACAGCCGACGGAGATGCACAATAGTCAACTGTATTTCAGGCCATGGCTTCGCTTTCATTCCCACTTACTTCTTGAGTTACTTCTGTACCTGCTGGGCAATCCTTGACATAAAATGTGGTAAAATACTGCCACTGTTTTCCCCACGGCTCGCATGTTTCAAGAGTCCAGCGCTCTTGAATGTCCTGAATATACGCAAGAGGATCCTTGTCTTCTTTCATTTTACGTGTCATAATTGCACTCATATCTGACGTGTCAGGATGCTGTACTCTGAGAGCCCTCCAGATATCTGCTCTGCAATTATTAAAAGGCGCTCTATCATGCGCTGTGTTCTGTGCTGTCACACTCAAATAGCCTGCTTTCTTCCAAATGTCATTAGCTCGCTCCTCAAGAATGGCTGCTAGGAGACCCTTAATCTCCCCTATTGCCAAGGTATTTCCTCCTATCATTTTTTCTAATTCATAAATCCATTTTTCCGCACCCGCCGTTAAACTGGGGAGATTGCACCTTAAATTCTACTTGTCCATTTGCAGCCATTGAACATAATGTGGTCTCACTCCTCCTTTTTCCTATTAGGGAAACTGCATAAATCCTGATTCGCAAACGGCTCCCATCGTCTGCCTATCCATAGTTGGGACAATGGTTCCTGGTCGTCTCCTTCCTGGCAATGATCTTAGCCTCTTCACATATGGCGATGATTCTCCCTTCTCGCTATATGATCATCCTTTTGAATGCTCTGGATATGCTGAAGGGTAGGGCATCCTATCCTTAGGTTGCTCTAGATCAGACCATTTTACTGCCTTGTCTGCTTGCAGGCCTCCCTTTGGTGCACATACACATCCTCCTTCACCACGGAAGGATTTTATCTCTTCGTCTGATATATCTAGTCCCCTACTAGTGTGGCTCCCGTCCCCTTCACCCTTATCTAAGGTTAGTCTGCTTAAGGATGAGGCTCTATGCTTGAGACTGAATGGGTTTTCCCCTTCACCTTGTAACTGGAACACTAGGGATTGATCTCTCTTCCCTCGTCTTCCTGGTTTACTTTGTTCCCTTAACTCTTTATAAGCCTTATCAATCTTACATCCGAGGCTTCCTATATTGATGTTCTCTTCTAGGGTTACTCTTGATGGTCATGATGTTGCTCCCTGTAATGAGAAGAACTCCTCTATACTGTCCCATTGTATACCTGGACTCGGTTCCATGAACTCCTTTTGAATGAGACTGATCTCATGCTCTCGCTGTCTCTTCTTACGCTGTAATTCTTCATCTAGTTCTCTTCGCTTTCTCGCTTCCCATCTAACTCTTTCCTCTTCCTGTCTTATCTCTTCTCTCCTTGCTCCTGCTCGCCTTTCTTTCTCTTCTTTTCATCTTTGTATTCTTTTGTCTCTTATTGTCTGCGCTTCCTCCTCTTTTCCTTTCTTGCCTATCCTGTTCTTCTATCCCTCTCTGTTGTCATAGCTTCTTTGCTCCTCCGCCCTTTCTTCTTTCTTTTTTTGCTCCTCCTGATCCACCTGTTCTCGCCCCTGTCTTCTCTTTCTTTTGCATTCGTCTTCCTTCAATCTTTTTTCTCGTACCCTGTCCTTTCTATTTTGTTCGTCCTTATCTTCCTATTGCCTTACTTCCTCGAAACTTCTCCCATCTAGCTTGAGTAATATATGTCCTCCCATCCATTCATTCTGTATGAGATTTACCTCGTCAGCTTCATCCTTTGCTCCTTTTCACCTCTTGATTTCTCTTTCTATCTCTGTCAATATATTCAATTGTTCACCTTTCTCCTCTGTGTCTTGTATGATCTTGAAGGTCTCCTCTTTTTTCGTATTCTTCTCTGGACTATCGTTACTGCTATAAACGGGTGGTTTGTGTATATCGGATTACTATACCCTGTCGCTGCTTTCATTTCCCTTAAGGGGTACAACCCTTCATCTTCTGTACTAGCGCCTTTCATTTCAGGAGAGGTAAGTGGAGCAGAAGGCTCGACACATTCCTCCTTACACTTATTAAGCATCCACTCCTCAGGTGGTGGATACTCTCTCTCTTCCTGGTACATTTTCCAAAGCTCTAAAATAGCTAACCTTTTCTCTGATGTCTTCCCTGTTTATGCAGCGTACAAGTAAGTGTTCATGTGTTGCAGTACCGCTTTTCACAGCAATCCCCTTGTGGCTATGGCATGAACATCTCATCTGCTGTGCCTTTCTCCCATTCCGCACTATACAGTTTGAGCTTGGGCATGTACTTTGGTAATGTCTTACATAAATGCATCAGAGGAGTGATATCTCCTGTTTTGATGAGTCTCAATTGACTGTCAATACTTACCCGGCTTTGTATCACCCCCTTCTTCTCAACACTCTCTCTTCCTTTGGATTCAAATGCTCTGTTCTTAACTGTTTCTGTTCCTACCTCTCCTCCCGCTCTTTCACTGTCTCCTGGGGAGGCCGGTCCTCTCCAACCCAGCCGCTGGATTACGGTGTATGCCAAGGCTCAGTGCTTGGGCCTTTCCTTTTGTCACTATACACCTCCCTTCTTGCCGCTGTTATCTCCCCGTTCAGCATTTCCCAAAATTTCCATGCCGATGATACTCAGCTCTTCCTTTCCTTCTCTTCCTTCTCTCCCGACCTCCTCCTAAAATTCTCTTCCAGTCTTTCTGCTATCAAAAACTGGATGTCCTCCCGCTTTCTCTCTCTCAACACTGACAAGACTGATATTCTTCCCCTCCAACTCTATTCCCCCCCTCTCCTCCCCCTTTCATTCACTTTCCTCCTTCTAAACGCCCTATCACTGCCCACGCTTGCAACTTAGGAATTCACTTTGACTCCTCTCTCTCTTTTTCCCACCACATCTCTCTCACCTCGCGATCCTGTCGCTTCCATCTTTTTAACATTCGCAAAGTCCGCCTCTCACTCACCTTCCATGGTATTAAACTTCTAATCTCCTCCCTTATCTTCTCTCGCCTCTTCTTCTGCTCCTCCTTATTCTTTGGACTACCTAATTCCCATCTCGCCCCCCTCAAATCTATTTACCATTCTGCCGTCCGTACCCTCTGTCTCCTCTCCTCCCGTGACTCCATCTCTGCTTCCGTTTCCTCCCCTGGCTGGCTCCCCTTTCACTCCCAACTTAAATTTCACTTCCTCTGCCTAGTCTTTAAATCTCTCCATGGTCTTGCTCCCCCTTATCTCTCTTCTCTTCTCTCTTTCTACACTCCCTCCCGCTCCCTTCGTTCTGCTGACCACTTCCTTCTCACCGTCCCGCCATCCCCCTGTACCCACTCCCGCTCCCATTCCTTCCAGCTCCTTGCCCCCCTGCACTGGAACTCCTTAACTCTCTCTATCCGCTCTATTCCTTCCTTCTCCTCATTCCGCACATCCCTTAAATCTCTCCTTCTTCATTCTCTGCCATGAAACCCATTCCCCCTCCTCCCCCCTCCTTCCTTTCTCTCTCCCCCTTGATCATCTCCTTCCTCTCTCCCTCCTCTCCACTCCCATCCTTTTCCCCTTACCTTCCCTCCCCCTTCTCCTCCTCCCCCTCCCTCTCCCTTTCAGTTCTACTGCTTTGCTTCCCTTCCTCCCTCCAGTTTAATTGCTCTTCTCACTCTTTTGTTGGACTGATTCATTATTGTATGTTGCTTCCACTGTTATTGTTTTATGTATCATGTTGTTCTGATGTTCAGCGCTTTGGCGTAAGGCGCTTTAAAAATAAAATAAAATACAAAATACAAACACAAATATAATACCTTCACAAAAACAACAAATATGAGCGCGCTCCAACAATCGCAGCTCAAAACCTCTATATCTCAATCCCTAGATAAATAATATAACTCTTGACTGTTTCGCACTCTTCTTTCACATATGTCACACTTCAACACTTTGATTTCAACACAAATACACAAACACACAGACTAGTCGACTCTTCACATTAATCCTCAATGATCACACTTAATTTCTGCCCCTAATAATACCCTGATTACAGGATTTAAATTGTTATCTTATACGGACCTGTCATATACATAGCCTATTTTACTTTGACAGAAGGGTATAACAATTTCTTCTAAAACCCCTTGGGTTAGAAATCTCGAGCCCTCTCTCTATCTCATTTATACAAAAAACAAAACACCTCATTACTTTCCCGTTACTTTCCCTGTTACTTTTTAAATTATCAAAATCCCATCCCCTTAGTTTGCCATTTTCCTCAATCTACTCACCATTTGCTTGCTCAGCTCGAGGCCTTCGGTATCGAATCCTTCTCCAATCGACCACTTCACCTTCTGTCCGCAAGGCGCCTGTGGAAAACAGGTAGGGATTTTGTCAAAGAGCGACCCTGCCCACCATCTCGACTTTACTTACAAGAATTCTATATCGTCTGCTCTTCACAGGAAACCCCGCGATCTTCTGGCTAGATGGTGAAGGACGTTCGATTATCCGAAACTCTAAAGCCTACAGGTCAATGGGTCTTACTTCCAACCATCGACATGATAGTAAGTGAACCCTTATCGTCCTTTTAATTGAGTTAACACATCGTATGATGGATTGGATGCAGAGTAACTCTTACAAAAAATAATAAGACCTACTCAGGTAGTTGGCAAAAGGTCTCGTCAGACAGTTTTATTTTCAATTGTCTCAAAGAGGGAGTTATAACGGACACCAATGGACGTTGCACAGTTCGCTCAACATATTTCATAAAAAAGCATTCTTATACAGCAAAAACTCCTCATTCGTGATGTCATACTACGTGGCAAACAAGAAAAACCTACCTGGGATTGTGGTTGGTTTAAGGGGAACATCTAACTATACTTTCTATGCTGGGTAGGATTGTGATTGGGTCTCTACAGTCAGGTGGACAACTTATGCCCACCACTAGTGCAAGTCACCCTTGACAGTTATTAGATACACGTTACATCATTGGCTCTCAAACTACAAGGCCCTTCGTTATATGGCCTTCTACAATTGGTTGCACGCTTGTACCCTTCTAGAACATTTGATTCACTAGCAGCACGTAAGCTGGTACCCCAGGTGTTAGTGAGTGGAACTGACCATCTCTCCACACCCAATTAGCCCCATATCTCTCATTGCTCATGCTGTCTGCCATTCAAATTGTCTTTGAACTCGGCCTTGTAGTTGCTTCTTGCTCCTGGGAATAAAAGGGAGTATGGGCACTTCATATCGCAGTTCTGGTCTGGTTGCTCCAACTCCTATTTCCATCTTTGCTCACATGGCAGTAGCTAGCATAGGGGCAGGACTTCATGTAGAGGTAATTAGCTCCTCCTCTACAGAAGGATGAAAGAAAGAAGATTTCTCTGGAACAGAAGTGAGGAGAGGACAGACCAATGACTCAAGTAATTTCATAAGAAAAGGATGAAGAGAAATACAATGAAAGTTTGCAGGGGCGGAAGAGTCAAGTGTGGGTTATTTTAGTAAAGGAATCACCAGGGCGTGTTTAAGAGAAGTTGGGATGTCGAAAGTTTTAAACGAAATGTTCACCACTTGTGAGACCAGTGTGCCAATCTGAGTTTCCACCTCCTTCAAGACAAACAATTCTACATGCTGACTCCATGCTGGTGACTGATTGGTGGAGCTTTCTTGAATATAATATGAACCCCATAAAAATGATCTCTAGGATACAGGCATTGTACAGACTTCTGTTGGTATTAATGTTTCAGACCAAAATTGAAATACTTAAGGGTCCGGTTCACATAGCATTTCTCAAGGGGAAAATCCCATTGAAAAACATTTTTTTTCTGCTGTATCGGGCCTTAAAAACATTAATGGGACTCTCATTCCAGTATGTTTGCAAGTTCAATATTATACATTATTGTGACATTTTGAGATTGGCTAGTATTGTTAAGAGACTAACATTACCCCATGAACTTTGATGTTGAAAATTGAATTCCATTTGTTCAATATTTTATTAATTTATTTATGTATTTTTGTTTCTTTTTTCTTTATTGAATTTTACTCAGGCGACCTGAATTTTATCAAGATTTGGAACAAACTTAGTAACTTCACTTCTCACTTCACACTGAGTCCGCTATCAAGACCATCTGTTTTACCGTAAGTAGTCAGAAACTCCCTCTTCTCCATAATCAGTAAGAAGAGTCTCAGTTCGACTGGGGAATAGATGAAGTCGATGTCTGGTTAATCTGCTGGAATGCTAGTTCTATTAATTTAACCATGGCCACCGTCCATCTGGTAGTATCTCCTGAGATTAATCTGTTCCACAGATCGTCTTCTTGTAGCATCCAAGGTTTTGTTATCAGCGGTAGGAGATATGTGCTTCTGTTTTGTTTGGTTTTGGGGCAGTCTATCACCAGATGTTTCAGAGTTTCTACCACTGTTGCCTTTTTGCATGGGCGACAACCGTGTTCACTCGTCGATCCCCGAATGGTTATAATTTTGTGAGTTAGCAACAGATTTAGTCTGGCTTTCATGAACAGATTTCTCTTCCTTTTTTCCGGAAATTTGACACAATAGTTTTGTGGTCTTTTCAGCTTGTTAAAGGTCAGAGGAAGATGAGTTAAGAGTTTGTTCCCTGCTGCTTTCTCAACCGTGTGGATCCAGTCCATCGCCTACATTTTTTGTTTAATTCTATCTGGGTTTTCTTTTAGCTCCTTTTCTGTGCAGGCTATTTCAGTTAGCTTCTCTTTTCTGCTTTCTACCCATTTTTTTAGGGCTTCACATTTTCCGATTTCGATTTCTTCCATGATGATATTATACGCGTCCAATGTATCTGCCATGATGATTTTCCTATAGAGTCACATGGCACTTTTGTCAACCATGGAAGCTAGTGACACTAAGCCCAATTCTCGTCTGATGGCCGGCATGGAGGTCGACTATGGCAAGCCTAACACTGCTTTCCAAACATGACCTTCCAATTTGTTCCAGAGCGGACGTGGGATGTTCAGAGAGGCTTCCATTCCATACACCAGTGATGGAACTACTTTTGTCTTGTAAAAGTTTATCGCAGGGATTAATGAAAACTTCCCGAACCTGTTGTCTATTGCTCTCGCTTGCGAAGTTAGACGTTTAGCTTTATCCCATATCATATCTTGCATAGACTTGTCCGTTCCTGAGCTGTCAATTTTAACTCCGAGATATTTGATGTTCTTTACCATTTCGATTTTGGTGTTGTCGAGAAACCAGTTCTGCTGCTTGGTTGATTTACTTGGTGCTTTCTCGATTGCCAAAATGTTAGTTTTTGTTTTGTTTATCTCTAGGTGGTTGTCGCCAATGTATTTCGCCAGATTAGATAGTTTTTGTTGCAGCCCAATTTTCGTCTGGTATATTAGGATGACATTGTCTGCGTACAAAAGATTTGGGATGATGGTTTTTCCAATATTCGGAGGGAAAGCCCTAATTTTTGCTTCTGTATGCTGGTAATCTCCTAGGAAGGCAATGAATAGGGCCAGGGCCAGAGGGCATCCCTGTTTGACACCTCTGTTCACCGTGATCACTTCCGATAGTATACCTTGGTGGTGTAACTTAACTCTTATCTTAGTTTGAGAGTGGAGAGCTTTTATTGTATCGAGCACCTTTGCTGGACAGTTCCAGCCGTGTAATTTACAGTTCCAGCCGTGTAATTTCGACCACAGTTTATTTCGGTCGATCTTGTCAAAGGCTTTCGAGAGATCCACAAACGCCAAATACACCTTAGGCGCTCCTTCTTTCACTTTAGCTTTCAAGATGTTTATTAGCATGATGTTAATCGCTGTGCTGCCATTTTTCTGAAAGCCCGTTTGCAGGTTGTCTTTTGATGGACCATTTCTTTCCCAGGTCCTTAAGTGATCGAGCAGGTGTGTTGTGTATATTTTTCCTATGAGGTCCAGTAACGCTATCGGCCTGTAACTCTCGGGATCATCTCTACTTCCCTTTTCATACACCGGTACTCTGACTGCTTTCTGCCATGTTTCTGGAATCAGTTTTTTTTTGCCACATTCTGCGAAGATCTTACCGATCACTTCCGACCACTCTTTGGGAAACTGTTTATTTATGTATTAATATTTCTTGTATAGAGCGTAACATGGCAAAAAGCATCTAGCGCTGTACAAAATACATTTATAATAAAAAGTACAAACAAAATATAATAAATAGTAACAGATTTAGGTGCAAAAGTATGACACTGATCATGAAGAAAAGAAAGATAAAAATGAGAAAGCAGTGTTCCAAAGCCACGTTTTAAGCAATTTCCTTAATCTCATGTACACAGACATTTTTCAAATATAAGTCGGCAGAAAAGGCCATTTTCAAGGTTCAAGTGTACCTAAACCTACATATCAATACTAAGCCAGTGTTCTTCAAACTCTAGTCCACGCCACCTTGGTGGAGTGCGGCATCTTGTCTGAGGGGGTGCCAATCCCGCAGCTTGAAGAACAATTACAAGCCGATCAGCGTCTATGGCAGTGGTGCGGAAATGCAAAGGCAGCTGCTGTTTTTGCAGTCAGCCTTTCCGTAAGATGCTACTTTCAAGAGGTAAACACAGCAGGATGCTGTGGTAACTGCTTAAAAGAAGCATCCGAAGAAGGCAGAAAGCAAAGGCAGCGCTTGCTGCATCACAGCCAATAAACACTGACCGGCTGTTAAGTGACTGTGTTGTGGGAAGCGTTGTCTTTCAGTAAGGTGTTATTGCCATGGACTCTTCCATGGTGTATTTACTTCATGAAAGGAGCACTTTACTGAAAGCCAGAAGGCAAAGTCAGCGCCAGCCACAACACAGCTGCTTTGGTATTGTTGTGGCAAGCGTGCCTATCAATAAGATGCTACTTTCAAGAAGTAAACTCAGTGTGGACTTTTCCATGCAGTGCTCACTTCAAGAAAGGAGAACCTGATAGAAAGGCAGAATGCAGAGATAGCAGGTGCCACTGCACTGACCCTTTAACCGTGTTGTGACAAGCACTGCCTTTGCATTATGCCTTTCAGTAATGAGCTACTTTCATGAAGTAAGCATGGCGTGGAATTTCCATGCTGTGTTCACTTCATGAAATGCGCACTTGATGGAAAGGTAGAATGCAAAGATAGCACTTGCCACTAGCTGTGTTGTGAGAAGCACTGCCCTTGCATTATGCCTTACAGCATGGTGCTACTTTCCTGAATGACAGGGTGAACTGAAATAGGAAAGGAGGAAGAGACAGAATAAGAGACAGAACATGAGGCAGAGACAGAAGAGGAGACAGACATAGAAGGGAGGGCTGTAGACAGAAAAGAAATGGGAGTTCACTGTATTGAAGAGGGGGGGCAAAGCGGGAGTGATGGATGGAGACAGCAGCAGTGAAGGAGGGAGACAGAGCAGGAGTGAAGGGAGTGAGAGAGAATAGGGGGGAGGACAGAGTGCCGGAATGGGAAAAGAAAGACTACAGATTGAGAGGGAAAGACTATGTGAAAGAGGAGGACAGAGAGAGATAATGGAGAGAGAACTTAAAGGGATGTTAGAAGGCCGAAGATTGAACGATGAGAGAATATTGAAATAAGAACCTAAGATAGAACAGTCAGAACAGAAGGAAAAGAAACAAGCGGAACAGGAGAGAAACCAGGAGACAGAAAGTAAAAGGAAAAAGAAAGAATTGTAGGGAGCCAAGAGGGCAGAAACCACAGGATGGAGAGAAAGAGAAGACACAAATCAAGAATGATATCAAGACAGGAGACTGAATTAGAGCCAACAGACTGAATGGGTGCAAGGCTAGAGAAGTAAGAGACAGACCTGGAGGAAGAGGAAAGACAGAATGGCAGGGTTGAAGGGGAGGTAGAATGGAGAGTGGTAAGTGTGTAAAGAGGAACAATAAGAGACTGAATTTGAAGGCATGAAAGGAGAGCGATATTGCAAGTAGTAAGGTGAAAGAACAAAAGAATGACAGTCAAGCCCAAAGCAGAAAGAAGGAATACAGAACAGGTGCAGCAAAGGAAGACTGGAGAAACCAGCAGAGAGTTAAGGATGGGAGAGAACATACAAAGAAGTGGTGCGATGCAGATGGGATTAAAAGAGAAGGAGGAAGCAACAAGGAATTTTCAAAAAGTGATAAGGATACAAGGGACTCTGCTTCTAAGTCATACTGCGTAAATCCCACCCATCGTAGCTAAAAAAAAAAGTGTTATGCTGCGAGCGACCTCAATATCCCAGCTTGAAAAATGTTCTGCAAGCGGGGCTTAGAGTACAAAAGTCTGAAGACCACTGCTCTAAGCGGAGAGAATCATGGCTATGGAGTCCTCTCAAACCCCCGGAGCTCTCCAGTTTATCTGTCAAACAGGATGGGGATTTCAAACATAATTCCTTTATGCACAATATAAAGCACTTTTAAAAAGGTTCTAGCGTGCAATGGCAGCCAATCTAGGGCCATTAAAACAGGAGTTATGTGATCAAACAATCGAGCTCCAGAAAAGAGACGTGCCGCTGCATGAAAAACTGCTTCCAGCAGGGCCAGAAGAAAGGAGGGAAGCCCAATTAAAACCGAATTCCCAAAATCAATCCAGGAAAGTACAAGTGACTCAACCAGTGGATGAAAATGCAGGAAAGAGACAAAACATTTTACAGCTCTTAAAGAAAAGAGATGATATTGTGCAGCTTTAGCCAAAGAACTAATCTTGAGTCCGGTGTAAAGCCCCGGGAATTGGCTCTGTCTGAGAACGCATCTGAAGACCCCAGAATCTGAGTCTCTTTAAACCCAATTGGATAACAGAAAATTACAGGGGGAGTGAGAACATAACAGAAATCCAGTTTTTGACTAGGTTTAAAAAAATAACTAGAGGTCCAGATCCTGATATTAGACAAACAATCTGGCAGTCTGCACGTGTCAGTTTCAGAAGAGATTGTCAGATATACTCGGGGCTCCTCAGCAGATTGATGCATTGCTACAATTCAACAGCAAGATCTGTCGGCAGTTTCATGTAGAGATTAAACAACAAGAGCCAGAATTAGTACTTGGATGCTTTGGAATGTAATATTGCTTAATATCAAATGAAAGAAGCCGGTGACATTTTTTAAACATGCAATATGCTATTTATTCGGTTTGGTCCGCAAAATATACATTTTGAAATATGGGGGACATTATTGACTGTTGACTTTAAAATGTCAAGTTAAGCAGGTTCTTAAATCTGCGTCTTCCTCTACATTTTCCTTTTGCTTTTAAGAATCAAGTGATTTTAGCACTAGTCATGCCGAAACCGGACCTTTTTTTATGTAATCCAAAATGTTGCATCCAGTATTTGTTTCTACTTATTTACTGTGCACAGTAACAATCTAAACTTCTTGTAAGCCACTCCCCACCCTCCCCTACAGCACTAGTTGCTTTAAAAGAGCTGTTGACTTGAAGCTGCCCTCCCCTCTTTCACTTCTCGTCCTCCACCCATGCACATCTAAGTGCTAAGTGCTGAGCTGGAAGCTAGCCTTACCCTGTCCCCCAACCCCCAAATCCACTCACTACATATGCACTACCATCCAGGCTATCCATCACGGGAACTATGTGCTGCAAACCTCTGGCAACCGCAGGCTAACGCCCAGCTATTTACCATCCCAAAATCCATCGAAATTCGCAGCCCATTACCCCGTGCACCTCCCCAGAAAACAACATCCACCGTGAGAATTAGAGGGTCACTTATTTCTGTTATTTCATCAAGCATGTTGTCAAGAAAAGCATGAACAGAACCTGTATTAAACTACACACCAAACGCACACAAGTTGCATATTGATTGCTACCCCATTCCTTATGATGAGCACTCATGGGGACATTTACATTTAAATATGGGTAAATGTCCTGCCCAAATATTGTGTAAGTACTTGAGACTGGGCCAGATTCATGCAATATTTGCCAGGTTCAAAGTAAATTTGCACTGCTGAAAAGTGACTTTGCACTGCCGACACAAATCCTGATTTGTGGAACCGTGCAAAGTGTATTTTTGCAGTGCAAAGTCCGGCCAAAGTCAGTGCATTGTCATTTTTGCAGTACGAAATTACTTGCCCGGACTTTGCACGGCAAAAATACACTTTGCACGGTTCCATGAATCAGGGTTTGTTTCGGCAGTGCAAAGTCACTTTTCAGCAGTGCAAATCCCTTTGAACCCGGCAAATATTCCATGAATCGGGCCCTAAATCTTTGTAGATGACAGGAAATAGCTCTGCCTTGTTCATGGGTTTATTAAGCTGCCTCAAATATCCCTTGATGTCCTCCCAAAACCTTTCAATCATAATTAACTCCATTAACTGAGGCACTCTGAACCCGAGAAAAGAGCCTTGTTTTCAATGAATCCTGCAGCAGAGGAATGCTTGGGATCGCTGAGTGTAACACTCTTAGCTTCGGTGTCCTGGGGATAAAACCTTTGCATATACAGGACAAGTCTCCTGCAGACATCGGCCTTGAAGAAGGCTGTGCCCATTTTGCCGTGGGACCTGGTCCATTCTTGCAGATGTCTCCCCCACCTCCCAAACATGGACGTTCACTGGCTGCTTCGGCTGTGATTTTCAAGGCAGGTGTAATTTCTTGGAACAAACTCACAAGTACAAGAAATGTCTTGCCCATGAAAAACAACTCTTTTCTTGTCCACTGCTTTGTGAGCAGCGCCAGCTTCTCCTTGTAAACTTCAGGGATCATAGTTGATGGCCTAGTGTGCAATAGAAGCACACCACGTGTGAACTTTAGGCCTAAAAACCATGCATGCCAACACTACAAAAAATGTCAGACTGCTATCACTCCGCTGGACCAAACCGTTGCACATGGGCCATGCACTTGCTGATCAGTGGCAGGCTCTAGAGGGAGTAGAGAGGTGCCGTTACTTTCTCTTTAGGCCTATTGGTGATGGAGAAATGGTCTTGTATGGGGCAATGGGTGTATCCAGTGTTGGCCAATATAAAACACTGTACCTGCCATTGCCCCCCCACCCTTAAAGAAACAAGGTGAGAATGAGGCACGAGGACCTGCTTCTCCTGTTTTCAAGCGTTTCTCCGATTATACTGCTCATTCCTTCCCCCCAACAAGCTTGAGCGGAGGTAGAGCTCTGCTTAACCCTTTCATTGCCGCAAGTCTACACTTACTTCATGCTGGTAAGAGAGCTCCGCGGGTTAGGCGCTCGCTGCTGAGATATGTGTTTCGGATCTGCAGGTCTCAAGAGCAAATTACTCACAAGGCCAACTCAGCTTTTCATTCTTTCAAGGCCAATGAATGAGTACCAACTTCGGTTTGGTGATCATAATTGTATTTAAGTGTTTTGTGAAAAGCGCTTTGAGGAAGGCGCTCCATAAATGACAGATTATTAATACAGGCAATTAAAAAGTTGTTTAATAATGAGGATAGAAAACAGAAATTCTGCCGATTTTAAAGATGGCTCTGGCCTGTAACTGTCTTGTCCTCTTCTGAGTGGAGGGGGGACAGAGACATGTAATCCTCATAATCACCAGCATTTCTCTTTTGCACCCTCGCTGTGGGAGCTCCACCGGCACTGGCCTCCTCCCCCAGGATATTGTGACAGAACGTTGCTATAAGAAAGGTGGCACGCACGGATGCCCCATAGTTGTGTGTCACTAATGCATTGCTTCTTGTTTTCAAGCGGTCATAGAAACACAGTGCTGATGTCGCACCCCTATCATCCCCCATTGCCAGGACTGGCAGTGGCATACCACAGCTTGAGCCAACGTGGCGTACACCCTTCTGTGCCTTGCTTTTACACTCACAGCAAAATGACGTGCAGCATTAAACTGATAGACTAAAGGGCCGCACCAGATTTGCGCTGCCAAATCCCAGTCAGGATTGGCACAAAGATTTGGTTGGCAGCTAAAAAAGCATTATGTTCCGTGATCAAATCGGGGGTATGTTATCTCATCGAGAACATTTTCTCGAAGACGATTTGATTGAATTTTCTTTTAAATACATTTCGCCGTATATATGTGGGGAATCCCCTCACATAATACCCAAAATCCCCCTCATTAAGTACTACTGTAACTCAACCCCTGCATATATTTGCAGTGAAATTTGTTCAAATAAAGTGAATCGAATCGTTTTCGACCAAATCTTCTGCGATGTGATCTACGTATATCATAAAGTCAGATCTGACTATAGGGGACCGCCAATCCTCACCCACTATGTGAGCTACAAACTATAGATGTTACATGGCAGATTCCACAGAGACCCATCAAATGCCAGGGATCATGCTCCATCCTTAACTCAATCAGTACTGATGGCCAAACAACATCTGGAGGCCTCAGCTCAGACTACATCGAGGGAGAAAACCACTGCCGTGTTCATGGTCACCTCGTTGTGTCACTTTGCGGTGAACACATGCATATCAGATTGGGGTTACTCACAAATACCTACAAATGACTGCACGCCCATACAGCTGTAACCCTCAATTCCCAATTGTTGCACATTTACCGGCAACTTAACAGATTGCACATAACCGTACCCAATGCAGTGGAGAAACTCCAGCACCTGCAGCAGAGCCGTTGCAGAATGCACTGCTTCCCTTATATTAAAAAGACTAGTGGAGCTACCTTCTAGTCCTTCAGTTGCCATCAAAAAATACCTTGCTTCGTGGCAGAGGCATTGCTAGGGTGAGGCTGAGGGGTCGATAGCCCCGGATCGTTTGGTTGTAGCCCCGGATAGAAGCTCAGGGGCTACACCCAAAAGGCTAGTTAGCCTCGAGTTCTGACAGGCCCGACTTTAGCGTAGCCCCGGATCTTTTCAAGAACACGCTTGCTGCATGGATAGAGAAATGGGGCACACGCTGTCAGAATGCAGAGCTCATATTAGCAGGGGGAATAATCTGTTTGGAGAAGGACTCTGTAATCAAGAAAATGAAACCCCCTATTAAAGGGAATAGGTTCAGACAGAGTGTGTCACAGGCCTGGGTATCTCCATAAATGAAAAAGAAGTAAGAAAGCAGAACCAAAGAGGGAGGGCTTTTGGGAAGACAAGATCCCAGAAGGAGAAAACTACCTGGTGGTTGATGCCTATAACTCAGACATTGCGGGTTCCAAACCAGCGAGAGTGACATAAACATGCTGCGGGCTAGATTTTGGACCCTGTTTGAAACCAAGACCAAAGGAACGTGGAGAGGAAGCAAAACATAATCTGAGGTCCTTGCGTCAGATACTAGCTGGAGCCAGACCCAAAGCAAGAGAAGAAATAAACACAGAGCCTGATGCAGTGGGGTGTATTCCAGACTCTGACAGAGGACAAAGCCCCAGAGAAAGTATAACAGGACTTGGCCCAGGAAGGCAACCTATGGATGGGGATTTGGAAAAACTCTGCCTAACAAAAACTGTGGGAGGAAATACCTGCTGGCAGGAGAGTGTGAAAAGGTAACTGCATCGGCAGTAGAGCAGGTGGGAAACCTGTGGTTAGACGGTGAGGATATCTAGGCCAAATGCGTTTCAGCAAAGCAAGAGGGTGAAGTGCTTGCTGAGAGTGAAGGTAAGAGTTGAGGTGGGTGTTATATTCCCGAAACTGTGAAAATGACAAGAGGAATGGGCGTGAGTAACCTAGGACAGTGAGAACAGAAAAAAAGCTTCTAGGTGCTAAACTCCGAGATTGTACACAAAGCCAGCAAGTGTCTGGGCGCTAAATCATGAGACTATACACCCAAAGACTATTATTGATTGTTATGTATATACAACTTTTATCCAAAGCGCTTTACATAGAAAATCTTCATATAAACAATTGTGTATAGGCACGTTATAAATGCCATATCATATCATATCATCAATTATTATTACCCAATCGAAATTGCAGTATATGATGGATTGGGTAGAGGGTGGTAGGGAAGTCCCGAAGTGGGAGAGGAAGAGCTTTAAGAGGGAACTTCATTCCACAAAAGGGTAATGCCTGGTATTGAGCTACCCTTTCTAATGAAACACAGCACAACCGAACAGAAGCAAATGAAGAGCATCTCAGTGAGACCAAATGTATTACCCTATAATGGTCTATAAAGCAACTTATTGTTGCATTTCTGTTTCTCCCTTGCCAAAGTATGCTATATTTACCTTTTAATTTTGTTGGAAATGATATGTCCTGTATTATTCGCAAACATCTTTTCATCAAGGGATTAGAAACCCACTTACATCCAAAGTCATAGAAGATAATCAGATCCCCCTTCACCTTGGTCACCCTACCAGATGAATATCATGATGTGAACCCGATAGTCGCCCGATCCTCCCTTATGTGCACATAAAGTGCGATGTTCAGCTCTGGTTTACGGGGGACATGCACATCTCTCCTAGTTACAGGAATATTATCCCTAGTTCACGGGTGTGCACAGTGCCAATAGAGTTTCCCCGCATGAGATAATTAGGTGATCAACCTCTCTGCCTTAAAGATCCTCGGCATGAAACCCACAAATGATCACTTGCCTGGAGCATCATCTAGTTAATAACCAATGCCCATGAGAACCCTTTGCTACTTTATCAGTGAGCCGCCAGGGATACGATTTGTAGTCCCTAAAAGCTGATCTACGCATTTCGTGGTTCAATATTCTTTTTTCACATGGGAATATATGTATATGCTCTGATAACATGTTTCAGCTCTGTATGGAATCTCTAAGAATCATTCCAAAGAGCTTTACAGCAGATCTGCTGTGTAGGTACCAAACAACCATACTTCAGGCTGGTTCGTCAACTTGCTATAGTTTGTTGGTACTGGGCACTCTGCCCTCTAATCTGGTCTCTGCTGGATATTCCAATGGTTAACTTGAATCTTCTCTCTCTATGTAATTCGCTGCATCGCTTCACTGTTTCTGTTCACTCAGTGGGGTGCACTTGGTCTGCTTGTGTTTAGTTAAGTTGGCTTCTAGATGGGCACCATAACATTTTGGGGCATTGATTCTTGGCACCTTTGCAGGTAGCAACCTTTAGATTCCCCTTATTAAATTCCGAAGGCATGGAATGCTAGAGAGGTTAGCTCTCTAGCTTTTGGTTCTTCTTATACATTGGATTTTCCCTTCCTGCCACATTTTCATACAATTACCCTTTATTAGTTTGCAGTGATTCCCTATTCAGACATTCGCTCTTAGTGCGAGTTTGGCGCTGTGGTAAAAAAGTGGTGGTCATTCTGTTACAGACACTTTTTTTGCAGGTAAAGGAAGTACCCCAATTATACCACACCACTGAATTCTGAGTTTAGAGGTAAAGTCGAGGTTTCTCCAGCAGCAAAAAAGCTGGATTTGATTACAGCACTTTATCTCCAAAAGTCAATGGATTTACTGTGCTGTACTACTGCTCGAGTTAAATCGGGCAAAACCCCCCACAAGCTTCATATGGCCTCCAAAAATGTTGGTTTACCACCACCCTACCACCAATTGTAATCCTGTGTTAATGCCACAGGATAGAGTGCCAGTAATGGTAAATGGGTTTGGTGGTAAATCACGAGATTTACCGCTGTTTTGTTTGTTGTTTGTTTGTTTGTTTGTTTATTCATTTGTTAAGCGCACCAGACTCGTAAGTAAAAGGGCGCAATGACAAGGAAATGCAAGGCTTACATGATTACACAGGTTACAGACAGGATATATACAATATGAACAATAGGACTGTGGCTAGTTTGCATGAATGCAGGAAATATACAAGATGAACAATAGGGCTGTGGCAGTATAGTATGATTACAGGATATATACAATATGAACAATAGGGCTGGATCAAAGGTGCGTGCGCTAGGATATAAAACTTATATGAGTACACATGCATGGGCAGCAGTATTTACATAAAGAGAGAGTATAGCAAGGTATACTGTTTCTTGATTGCAGGATAGTGTCCTCAGGGAAGGGTGAAGGGTAACTAAGGATTGGTGGCAGTGATATGCTTTATTAAGTTTTTCCTGAAGAGTGGATATGGTTGGTCAGCTCTTAACTCCTGGGGCAGTGAGTTCCAGCTTCTGGCTGCCTTAACAGTGAAGCTGTTGCCCCCGATGGTAGTCAGTTTGTATTTGGGGATATTTAGGCAGTTAGTGTTCCCCATTCTAGTGGGTCTGAGAGAAGTTCTTCTCTGAAGTTTGTCTATGAGGTAACTGGGGGCCGCGTTGTTCAAAGCTTTGTGTGTCAGAGAGAGTGTTTTTAGAAGTATTTTATTGGATGTGGAGAGCCATTTGTGTTGATGTCTCAAGGCAGAGATGTGGGTTTTCTTATTTATGCCAAGGGCTGCTCTTAAGGCATTATTCTGTAGCGTTTGGAGTTTATTAGTGGTGGATTTGTTAGCCCCAATGTAAAGGGCATTGCAATAGTCGATTCTAGAGAGTATAAGAGCTCTAGCCAGGATCAGACAGCTATAGTCAGAGAGGAATGGTTTACCAGCTCTAAGAAGTTTGCATGTGTAAGCCGTAGACGAGGTAAGGGATTTGACCTGTTTGTCAAAGGATAGTGTGGAGTCCAAGTAGAATCCCAGGGTTTTTACTTCCTTGGAGACTTTAATGGTGTTGCCGTCAATATTGAAGGAAGAGTAATCTTGACCTAGTTTTTTAATATTGGCCTGCGAACCCAATATTATTAGTTCAGTCTTATCATCGTTCAAGCATAGGCCGTGTGTGGCCATCCATGCTTGGATGATAAGGTAAATTTTGTTCACTAGGCCCGTGTCCGCACTGTAATCCCCAGAAAGTGGTAGGAGAATCTGAGTATCATCTGCATAGTTAGTGTAGGTGACACCCAGCTGGTCCAGATCGTCGAACAATGGCTTAGTGAAGATGTTATATAGGGTGGGTGAGACGCAGGATCCTTGCGGAACGCCGCATAGGATGGGTGTAGGCTCGGCAGATGCTGAGGAGGAGAAGACTCTCATGGTCCTCTCACTCAGGAAGGACTCGATCCACTTGATAGCGTCCGTGGAGAAGTGAGCTGCAGAGTCAAGGTGCCGACATAAGACCTTGTGGTTGACCAGGTCGAAAGCAGCGGAAAGGTCGAGTAGGAGCAGGAGTACCGTCCTTCCTTTGTCTCTCAGTTCGTCTATCTGGGACTTAAGGTCGATTAAGGCAGTCTCAGTTCCGTGCATTGGACGGAAGCCGGATTGTCTGTTGCCCAGGAGTTTGTGCAGTTCTAAATGCTTCTGTATTTGAGTGTAGGCGGCTTTATCCAGTATTTTTAGTAAAAATGGGACCGTGGTAATAGGTCGATAGTTAGTGGGAATGAGGGGATCAAGTGTCTGTTTCTTGAGGAGTGGTAGCACCCAGGATTGCTTGAGGTTGGCAGGTATAGTACCTGTAGCAAAAGAGGCATTTATCAGTTTGGTTATAAATGGGGAGAGTTCTCTAGCAGCGTCTTTTATTAGCTGTGCAGGGCAGATGTCCCCTTTACAGTTTGAGGGTTTTAAAGATAGGATGATTTTTTCTACCTCTAGGATGGACATTTTTGAGAAGTGGAATGTGGCATTGTGTGCCGGTGGTGGCTCATTGGGCTGGAGAATGTTAGGCAGGTGCTGTAAGTTTAGAGCCTTCTTTTTTAATTGGATTTTGTTCTGAAGTGTATCGATTTTATGCTCTAAGGCTTGTTGTATGTCAGTACACCAGGATTTGTCCTTGGTGCAGACGTCCGGGGTAGCAATAGGGGACTCTAGTTCTTTGAGTATGCAGAAGAGTTCCTTCATGCTTGAGTTTGAGCTAGCAATGCGTTGGTCATATGAGTTACGTTTTGCTTGGCAGATTTCCTTTTTGTAGAGTGAGGAGAGTACAGTTAATTTGGCTTTATTCTCGCTAGATGGGCATCGTCTCCAGTTTGTTTCACTTTTGTTCTTTAGGGTGCGAAGGTCTTTGAGTTGTGGGGTGAACCATTTGTTTAGGTGGGCTATGGGTTTGCTCGGTCTGAGTTTGATAGGAGCAATTTTATCCAGAGTGGTAAGCATAATATTGTTGAATTCCTGAACTAGGCCGCTGGGGTCGAGATTATCAGACAGTGTATTGAGAGTAGGCAGTATGGCGGGGATGATTTTTTCTACCGTAATACTTTTATTACTTCTGGTTAGGCATGGTGGCGCTCGTGGTCGGACCAGTGGAGTGGGTCTGACAGTGGATAAGAGAAAGGAGATCAAAGAATGATCTGTCCATGCTAAAGGCAGGATGGATGTGATAGTGGCAGAGCAGTTGAGGTCGGCTACCCAGTCCAGTATTCTCCCTTTTATGTGGGTGGGTGTAGAGACTTTTTGAGTAAGTCCTAGTGCTTTGATCGTATTGGCTATTTCTGTGGCATTTTTGTCTGTTTGGTCGTTGAATCCTAAGTTGAAATCGCCTAATATAAGTAGTTGGGTGGAGGGTTTCAGGTTGTTCATGATTATATTATGCAAGTCTTCCTCGAAGGTACCAAGAGGGCCAGGTGGTCTGTATATGAGGTGTATGTTAATGGATTGTGACTCATTAATCTGCATTTTGGCGGTGAGGGATTCGCATGATTGTAGAGATTGGGTGGGGGCAAGTCTGAGACCAAGAGCCGTTTTAGAGATGATAGCGATGCCGCCTCCTCGTGTATTATCACGGTCTTGTCTGAGAATGGTGTAGTCGTCTGGGACAGCTAACATGAGGGTAGGTCCTGCTGCAGTATGGAGCCACGTTTCCGTGATTGCGAGAAAATCCAGGTTCCCTTCTGTGATTAAGTCGGCAATATCCGTAGCGTGAGCGACTAATGATCTAGCATTAAGGAGCGCTCCCTTGAGAGGGGGGTCCTCGGGAGTTTTGTTGACTCGGATGGGTTTGTCAGTGGTAGTGCAGGCTTTGGGATGGAGGTTATTAAGCTGGAGGGTGTTCTCATTCGAGGTAAATGTTTGAGTAGGCCGTTTGGGATGGCTAGGCATTCGTGAGCCAAATTCATAATGGGACCCATTATTCTCTCCCTTTCTGTTGCTTATAACAATATGTTGAGCCACATTGACCTCAATATGTGTTTGGTTCATTCTCTTCATCACAGACGCTATTTCTATGACTAGTATTGCATACTTTTAGTTTCAACTGTATATTTTTATGGCAAAGAATATATATTTTTATTTTATTGAGAAGTAAACCGAATTTGCCATATCCAAGTTTTATTAAAATGCCTCCTTACCATTTTTCTGGCCAAAATTCAAAATAGAATACTATGTTCAAATAAATGCTTTCTGCCTCTTCGTCTGAAAGAAAAGAACACCGTGTTCTAAGACATTGATCATTTCCTTAACTAACACTTTCTTGAGTTTGGTTTATTTTATGTAGGTCCTATTTCAAAAAATAGACTCACTAAAAAAATAATGTGTGGGTTTCTAGAGATCAGGGTCACCTTCACCACGAGGGTAGGCGTCAGGCTCTGCACTTCAAGATACACATTCAACCACTAATACAGGAAGGTTGCAATTCTGTTTTAGGTACATTTTCTGTGGTTTGGGCGTGACTGAGAATTATATGTTAAGCTTTTGTGGTTGGTACACAGACAGGATGCTACATGTATTGTTTAACATCTCTGTAAATTTGCATGGTACATTTATGAATTTAAGAAGACAAGAAACTAGAATTGAGTGGTCCTTAGAGTAAAATGACCCTAAAACAAACTTGAGATTTTCAGTAACTATATTCTTGATGTGTGCAGGAGTGATTTGGCAAAAGTATGAAATGCACCTAAGAGGGTGACTTATATGGGTCACCAATATTCAATAAACAGTTTGCTCACGATCCAAAAGCATGCAATCTTAAGTCATATCATAAGTACCCATAACCCTTTTACTAAGGTTCATGGCTTAACTGGGATTACACTGATTGGGTAACGTTCAACAGATTACACAAAGTCCAAAAGAATAAAGATTGAACCCACTGTGCTTAATTGTAAGATTATGAAAATCCTCATGTGGATACAGTGTTTTCATAGCACTCATTCCTAGTTTCCTATACTCACAATAACCTTCACTTAATACAAAAACACAACCAATTTCAACATCTCATTAGGAAAAACTACATTGGCCAAAAGCAAAAAAAGGTTTGGTGACCATTTTAAGGGGAGCTTTCATGTGCTTGAAAAGGACATGGACATTGAAAACACAGAATGGACTAAAGTGGAGTTCACTCTATACAAAGTCTGCATATCAAAAGGGAATGCAACTGGAGCCTTCTGAGTACACCAAAGCAAGATGGATTGCTACAATACAATGACCAAGAGGCAGTTGCCATGTCTTACTGAAAGGCCCACAAATCAGTTTGTGAACTGATTAACTACACTACTGTAGTAAATGTCATGAGAAAGAGTGAATAGTGATAACAATATTCAAGAAGAAAGGGTGACATTAGTTCAAGAACCTTTTACCTGGAGCATGGAAATACATCATTGTCCACAGGCACTTTAACTCAGTCTTGGGTGTGCGAATAGCTTCGCGAGATGAGGACCTGGTGCAGCTTAAGCCAAAGTGGCAAACGGACCTAGACCAAATGATCTTTGAAACGATATTAAGAAGTAGCTTAATACACATACAGAGGTGCCCAGAGAGCCAGAAAGCGATGAATGCAGTAAAGAAGCTTGTTGGAGTGTAATGATCCCCTGAAAGATTGATTAGAGTAGGCAATACACAAAGGTACAGCTGCTGCTGTTGCATGGTGCCTATAGGCAATCTGTTGAACATGTTTTGAGCTTGCAGAAGAGGGGTAATCTTCTTGCAAGGAGTGGAGAAAAGGATCATGTTGGTGGGAGGAGAGGGGTCTACATCTCAATTCCTTGATAGCATCTCTGTGGGCCATATGTGCAATTAGCTCAAATTATGAGGGGGAATTAATGCGAGTCTATGTGCACCCTGGTCTTAAATGATCACACTTAGGTTATGAAAACTGCAAAGCAGGCCACATATAGAAACATGAATGGACGACCAACTCAAATTAGTCTCATTGGAATTCAGCGAGAATTTCAGGAAAAATGCAACCTCCTCTGGGCGGCCGTCATAGATCCCAATGTAGAGAACCTGTGTTTTTGCAGCATTGCATAAATACAGAGAATAAAGCGCTGCACATTGCTCTTTTCCGAATAAGGCAACAAGTAGAAGCTTACATGGTACAGTAAACAATTTGGTTATGTGCAGTTTTAATAGATTTTAATTTATTTCTGTTGCACGTGTAATGCAATGTAATGGAATGAGTTTTATGATTAAAGGTGTGAGTTTTATGATGAAATTCGGAAAGATGTTTTACTTTGTAACTTTGTATAGAAAGTGTATGTTTTAGAAGTCAACTGTAATTATTTACAGATTTGTTGCATTATGATCATTGTTTTTGTATTTATGTCTTATATATATTCAAGGAAAAAAAACTTTAGTTGCAGGGACGTTAAGGTGAGAACTTAAAGCAACAAAACCTCTGAAATTCAGCAAAAGCCACCTTAACTTCATGCCCCCTGTCGCGCAGCCTATGACCACAATGATGACTTCACAGATCACATCACTGATGACATCACTAATTACATTCCAACAGTAACCAACATTAAGGATGGCCTTCAGCCATGGTCAGTGTGCCTGGCCAAATATATTTTTTAACACATAAATGGGTACTAATAATGGCCTTCAGTCATGGACACTGGCCACAGTCTTCACCCATGTGCCCTGTATATTTTAAAACACTACCAGGCAACCAACCAGAGACTTCGGCCTTCACCAGTGGCTACAGTTTTCAGTTGTGTCCACTGTATGCTATGGCCACAATATTTTCCTGTGCCCACTATATGATCTAATATATAAATGGTCCTCACTAGCCATGGCCTTTGACCATCAGCAGTTTGGACATCTATTGCCCAAGTACACTGTATATTTTAAAATACTACAATGCCATAAGCGATGGAATTCAGACGTGACCACTGTGTATTATACAAAACTAACCAGCCCCTATCTATGGCTGTGCCCACTGTATATTTTATACACTAACCAGCCACTAGCCAGGGTCTTCAACACAATACTAACCAGTGGCTACGGCCTTTGGCCATGCCCACTGTATATTCTAACATATTTATGGACACTAGCTAAGGCCTTTAGCTATGGCCACTGACTACAGCTTTCAATTTTGCACACTGTATTTTTTTAAACAGTGACAGGCCACTAGACATGGCTTTTAACCATTCAGGTTAGTATTTTGCAACACTAAATGACCACTAGATATGATGTTTGGTGATGGCCAGTGACCACAGCCTTAATCATGGCCAAGTCTAAGGCCTAAATTGTCATTAAGGAAATCAAAGCTTTTATGAGCTAACATATTAATCATGTTATGTCTAATGCCATTATTGATGTAATCTGTTATATACAATATAATTAGTGTTGTCACCAGTGATGCAATTTGTGTTGTTATCAGTGTTCTCCTAAAATATGTAATTAGTGATGTCATCAGTGATCTGTTCTATGATGTTGTCATTGTGGTCATAGGCTGCGCAACAGGGGGCGTGATGTTAAGGTGGCTTAATGTGAATTTCAGGGTTTTTGTTGCGTTAAGCACTCACCTTAACGTCCCTGCAACTAAAGTTTTTTCTTGAATTTCAAAGGTGTTGTTGCAATGTAATGCTCACCTTAACGTCCCTGCAACTAAAGTTTTTACATTGAATTTCAAGGGTTTTGTTATCTCATACATAATTGACATTAATAATACAGACAGTTGAGCAAATGAAAATGATGTATCATGTGTAGAAAGTAAAATAAAAAGAAATTGTGCAACCACACACCTCCAAATAAACCTGCTCTTAAAAAGCTTTGCACATTTACTTAACTTCTTAAAGTGTTTACATTTATATGTACTGTTAATAAATAGAAATTAATTCAAGTGTTACAATAACTGTGTACAAAGACTGCACTCAATATATCTTGAAACTATTCTTTCCAAGACTACTGCCAAATATATATGTAAATATGTTTTCTTTTTAAGCGGTTTTATGGACGCGGCTACCAAGGATGCATGCGTGGCTAAATGCGGAAACGACTGGGCAGTTCTACCCGCAGCTTCCACAGTAAATAACCACAGCTATAATGAAATTCATAAAGATATTTCTTTTTTTTTTAACACACACTGTATTAAAAAGTTCAATTAAGGGTCTTTGATCCATATATACAGTATGTGTTTTTATTGTCTATTTTTATAACCGAAAAGTTGGTCCTGAAAAGGACCATTTTTGGGGGTAAGAAAAAAAGAGGTAGGAACTAGGAAGGGAAAAACACTAAGATTCATACATATAACAAAAGGTAAAAAAAGAACTTTTTTTGAATTTTATATTTTTTTCTGTTTTATTTTCTAAAGAATGGGGTGAAAACATTGACACTCAAAAATATACCTATCATTAACAATTGACCATATGTTCTAAAACAGCCGTTCACCAAGGTGCCACCTGCCACCTCCATCAAGTTGTAACAGGTTTTGCACATTAAGATAAAATTAGAAAGATCGGGTGCAGGCAGGATAGACTCAGGTTGAGTGTTAGTTGGTGTAAAATAGCTGGTAATCCAATTGGATGTCTGTGGCACAGGTGACAAATGCTACTGTGTTGATCTTGCTCCATGTGCTTTAACCTTATATTTCACATGAGCCTTCCTATAGGATTCATCCACTTCATCCCAATGAACATGGACAAGATGTTGAATTAACATCGATGTCCCCAAGCTTTGCGATGGCTTGTGTGAAGGTCCCCTTCGCAAAACCTTACAGCAGAAATTACACATGACCTCCTCAATCTCCTTTTTGCTGTATTGGTCCTTTACGCAGAAATATTGCCAACTGTCAGCTACGTTTTTTTGTGCACATTGCTTCTTCCGTGGCTGTAAAGCTGAAGCCATCCATACCACCTCATCATCACTGCTGCTCGTAGTCATTTTGAAATGCAGGGCCATGGAGGAAAAATAAAAACTGTAAAAATGCACAAAACAAAAAGGACTATGCCACTTAATATCCAAACACTTTTAAAAAAAATAACAAGCTAAAATAACAAAAACTGGCAAACTACAAAGCACAAGACAAAGGGAAAAGGTATAGGAAGAAGAAAGGTAAAAAAGGAATGGATAAAACAAGGTACTGCTTTTAAAAGTTCCTGAAGGCTCACAATGAATTCCCCCACCAAGAGATGAAAAGCAATGTCAGAAACCATGAAAAAGATGTTTGGCGAGAGGGGTAAGTGACATGTTCGCACCTAAAGTATTGACCAATGACATCTCCCAATGAGGCGCCACTCCTGCACGTGGCAGTAGCTGTGTCAATGGAAGGCCAATAGCTCCAAAAGCTATGTTGACGTGGCGACGTAGCTTTGTACCTGTTTTTAATAGTCAATCGAATTTTGGGCTGTGGTACCCTTCTAGCCGCATCAATCAACAAGCCATTGACATACTGTGGTTAATTGAAGTGACTTCGCCCATGCCATTTGACAAAATCTGCGCCTGCGAAATGACCCAACAGGATGTTAAGCTCCTTCGACGCGGCTACACATCTTTGCGCCTGATGCGCCAGCCAATCATGACACGCTCTGCGTCTCCGCGAATACACGTGACTTCTATCCATTTTAACAAACGGTCTACTCACACGTGACAATATTTTTACGTGGCTACACCCACGCCATATGAGGACATCCACACGTGCGAAAGTGTCCAATCAGGTCGCACAGCATTGTGTAGCTGCAAATTATCACCCTGCCAACACCTGAGTTCCCAATCCGTTGCCACCCAGGAAGAAAGCAACTGGAATTAATGCCACTGCAGACAGTTGGCAATCCTTCAAGGTGAAAGAACACTGTTCTAAAAAAGAGGTGGAAGATGTACTATGCACACTGTGCAAGAAAACACTAAAACATGGCCCTTCTAATGTTTTGTCACAAAGCCTGGGGACATCAATCATGATAAACCATCTGGTGCAAGTGCACTGGGATGATGTTATATGTTATAGGATGTACAAAGCGCACGTTCGACAGAGGAAGCTTGGCACTGCAAGTACAATCCGATTAAGTCATGCCAGTAAGAGTCAAAACAAAAACATTTTTAGGGCTGTGGATGATGCATATCGGAAATTGCACGAGCTCCACAAAATAAAATGCACTGGGCTCATGCATTACATGCACGGAAATCAGCACCATCTCCAGCACCTGCATCTATCAGCAGGACACCAGAGACACTGAAAGAAGCCTTAACTTCAGCAGCAGTGTCAGCTGCATTTGCTGCAATTTTACCAGCTCCCAATCTCTCAGTGATGAGAGTCCTGTGTGAACAATGCGACAGATGGGTAGCGGTGGGAGGTGCCACAACTAAGGATTGGGAGAAGCTAATATTTCAACACCAGATTAACTGTTGTCCTTAGTTTTTTTTTAAAGTGGCAATTGTTTCCCCCTTTTTCTTTTATTTTTTATTAAAAAAAAGAAAATACCCCAAAAAATATGTTCCTTTTTATTTTAATTCCCTTTGTTATATGTTTCATCCTTATGTGTTTTCCTCCTCTGTTCCACCCCCAATTTCCTTTCCCCAAAATGGGCCTTTTAAGGGCTACCCTTTAAGTTACAAAAAAAAGATTAAATTGAGCACAGACTGCAAAAATATATTACAATATCTATTGTAATTTATTTTAAGCAGTTTGCGTGTCTAAAATCCCCCAAAAAGTTAACTTGTAACAGTGGTTACAATGTTAACAGGGGGGGGCATGTAGTTGGGGATAGAATCACTCCAGGCGTTGCTCACTTTAGCCGCACTGCATCTCATCTCATTGGGTTGAGTTAAAATTGGAAGCCATAGGTTGTCCCAGTGGGCTTTTCTATTATCTCAGATTATTACATCAAAATACCTCAGTCAGACTCAAATTGGACCAGGAAGGGCATATGACAGAAAGGGCCCAACAGAACAGGGGGTAAAGCAGGGATGTGTCACTGCTCCACTTGTATACAATCTATATGTGTACGATAAACCAATGGCAATAGCTGCAGTTAATAACTATCCCCCAAAAACTGGTGAGGCCCCCTGTTCTGTCTTAGCATACGCAGATGACCTGGTAATTTTTGATAATACCATCAGTGGGCTACAATGATCTAATTTGGCACTATGGGAATATGCTGACTGTAATGATCTTACTATTAATTTGGAGAAGACCAAGGTCTTGAGATATACTAGTAAAAGAGCATCTCGAGTTAGCCTTATGATAGGCAAAGTGAATATCTTATGAGCTCCTCAATATCACTATCTGGGAATTGATTTCGAGCCCAGCTTTGACTATGTTACATACAAACGAACACGCACCATTAGAGCAGCGCAAGTGTCTGCTCTGGTCTCTAGCTTTACCATTAAGCAGGGTGGATTCACATTATGGGGCACGTGCCAACTATATATACAAGTGATTATCCCTATGATGACAAATGGCCTAGAAGCCCTGCTGCATTTGGATTTGAAATGGCTTCAGGTCATTGAAGGGACATTTTGGCAACGGATCCTTGGTTTACCTCCCAGCGTACCCATGGCCCTCATAAGGCTAGAGCTAGGATTGCCTTCCCTAAAAGCTATAGTTTTGAAAAAGAGGGCAGGGTTTTATCTGAAGATAATAAGTGGAACAACAAATCCACTCTTAATAGCAGTCCATCAGGAATTACTCAAAAAGCACACCACCTGCCCATTGCATGGTTCTATGATAATATTTCTGGTGGAAATAGGCTGGACCTGCAGAGGAGACAGTTACTCAGAGGAAGTACAGAATGCTCTTGGGAAACACGTTAAATTATGGGTTTGGTTGGAGAAATATGCCCACCTCAATACGTGAAAAAGCTATCACTTTGTGCAGTGCAGACTGTATTCCTTTAAGCAGCCACAGGCTTACCTGAACCTATGTCCTTCCAAAAGGCTTAGATGCTTCATTCTGTTATTTAGAATGGAGCAACTTCCAACTATGATGGTCAGGGGGAGCAGAGAGAAGATCCCTGTTAAACAACAAGTTTGTCGGCTATGTAAAGAACCAAATATATTGGAGACAGCCAAACATCTCCTGACCGAATGCCATACTATGGCTAGTATAATTCAGTATTATATTGGTATGTATGTACATGATCGGGAAGTGATTGGGGAATTGTCCTTTTGGCCCTACTGCACTAATACTACGTGTTTGTTAGCTGCCCTTTGTAATATATGGCTAAAGATCAAAGACAAGTTGGGCTCAATGATATAAGAAATTGACATCATGTAACAATATGTTACATGCTCAATGGATGGTGGGGTCTGTTGGGGAGAACAATTGTAAATATACCCCACATTGTCGTATACATTTATAAGTTATTTCCGTGGAAATTGAATGGAAAGTAACATTCTATGCTCAACCCCTTAGCTGAAAGCTCTGAGAGACTATTTATCTACACGCCAAAGATTCATTGGGGATGGTAGATCTATGATTGTCCAATTTGAATTTATTTTATTGCTGTTATATGAGTAATGAAGGTTAATTGGTTTCTTTTCTCTGATGATTTTTATGAATGTTATTGTATTTGATTTTATGATGTTATGTATACCACAATATTATTTTGTTTTGGTTTTATACAGTATGTGTAAAGTTTATTATATAAACAAAATCACATTAAATATTAAATTAAGTAGCCGTGGCTAGAAATAAAAATATTTTAAAATATGCACATCTGTGTGTATACATATGTGCATTGTGCATAGACATATACCATATTTCTAAGATGTCTTACCTAATACCGGTGTATGTGCTGTCTTCTTTCTTGAACATTGGTAGCTCTAAAACAGAATGAAATGCATTTATTAAAAATATTAAAAACAAGAAAATTGATGTTTTTGTTACATAATGGTACTAAGTGAATAATAAATGTATTCCTAGTACACAACCAATAATAATAATAATAATAATAATTAGGCTTTTATATAGCGCTACAAACCCTCAGGTATCCGAGCGCTGCTTATTATTACCCACGGTGTGTGGTGCTCATTTATCGACCTCGGAAGGATGAAAGGCTGAGTTTGGCCCCGCCGGGATTCGAACCTGCGTTAACAGGCTCTGCACGGGTGTCAAAGCAAGCGCTCTACTCGCTGTGCCACTTGACCGGCTTGTATAAAAGGTTGTATTCATTAATCATGCTGCAGAGGAAATAAAGTTCTCATTGGAGAGAAAAAAAAAACTCCATTCACTTTCTACAAGTATATTTATATAGCAGGTTTAGACAAAATGTTAACAATTGTATAAGTAAACATTGTGTCGAAAAAAAACCTTAAAAGAATAACACGTTCATAGAGAAGAGGTATACAGAGTGTAGTATAGAAAACAATAAATGTTGTATGATTACCTCAACTACACTTTTTGGTAACTACAAACTTAGTTTTGCATAAGCAAATTCTAAATAGAATTGCACACAATGTCAATAGTTTGTGCACCTATAAAGGAATTTCACTACAATGAAGATATGTTAAAATACTGTACAAACCATTTTTTAATATTAAATGATGACACATTTGCAGATTAATTTATGCAAACTGAACCAGGAAACCAAGACATATAACTTAACTATATCTTCAGTTTTACAAATAAATGTATGAAGACATGCCAACACTGTAACGTTATTTTGAGTATACATCTTTTTAAAGTATAGTCATACCAATATTTCAAAAATTAGGTGGACAATAAAACCTCTTGTGTCTGTAAACGTATATTTTTTAGGTTTTAGTTTATAAAAAAAGTTTACATTTCCATTTACGTAATTTTCATCGTTGCATAATCAAGTAAAATTAAAACAAATCAGCAATGAAGGGTTAAATCTTGTAACATTCCTGATTACTCAGTAAGTTATTCTTTCACACGAGTATAGTTCCTAGTGTATTTAAAAAGCAATCTGAATTGTGTCCCTTTTAACGTTCAAATTGATCGATAGTTTTTTCGATTATCTCATTCCAATATTGGACAACTCTGACTGTCAGACTCTTGGAGTTACCTATAAGTACAGTTTCCCATCTTTCTACTTGATCTTTCCTGTTATTTTCTAATGGGAGCATGGCCACTATTTTTTTTTTTCTTTCTATATCCAAGGCCATACAATCCATAAAAATGTGGTAGGCTGTTTCATGTTGACTGTCATCCTTACAAAATCGACACGTATTAAATTTCATTGAAATGTGTCTTGTTTTTGGTAGCACTTCTCTCTTTGGTAGGCCATTCAGCCGATACCGAAGAAAGACATCTCTCGTTTTTTGACAGGGAAAGAGTTCTAGATATTTTGGTAATTGGTTTAGTTTTCTGCAGTTGAGTGTGCAGTTGAGTGAAAGTTGATATTTAGGGGCCTATCGATGGAATAAATGTGCGCCGAAATTCATGGCGCAAGCTGGCGCAAGCATGAAAAATCAAGTGCACGCGTGCAATGCATGGAAGGCCTTGCGCGTGTTTTCCCCGGGATGTGCGCCAAATCCGCGGGTGGTGCACACAGGCGCACACATCACTGCAACATCGCGAACGCCGTGCGTGACGCGCACAGCGAAAGCGCACAACGTTAGCACACCCTCCAAAAAGGGGACGTACACAGGGCTGAACACGCGGAATGGGGAACAACGCGTGAAAATAAGGGTGTAACTGGGGAAGTAGTGCTGGGAAGTACATGGAACGCCCACACGCACGCAAACTACACATATTCATGCAATCGAATAGGGGAAACACAGGCACGCACAGGCCTAAACACGTCCGCCACACAAAGGCAGGCGGAAGCGTCCCCGCTACGTTGAATGTCCCATTTCTCGCAGCACTGATCATGGGACACCGCAGGAGGAGGAGAATAGCCAGGCCTCAGCCTTTTCGAGATGCCTGATGAGCAGATTTTTCTTATTATATTTATTTATTATTATTTTATTGTTATTTATTTTTCACCTTGTATCATCCTAGACCTGGTCACTGAGTGGGAGGATGACCTCACATCACCGACCTTGTGCTCCCAAGCACTGAGCCCCTTGGAAAGGGTGTTCAATGTACTGCATTTCTTGGCCACTGGGTCATTTCAGCGGACCACTGCCATAGTGGGGGGGGTTCTCACAGCCCAGCAGTCACGCTGCCTACACTAGGCGTTGGCAATCATGACTGCGCGACCCTGAGTCCGCAGGCACATATACATGCCCAGAACACCCTCAGTAAGACAGGCTATGGTCCAGGACTTTTACAGGGTGGCACACTTCCCAAAAGTGCACAGTCCCCTAGATTGCACCCATGTGGCCCTACGTCCACCTAGGGCCACAGAAAATATCCACCGCAACCGCAAGCACTGGCATACCATCAACGTGCAGGTAGTATGCGATGCACAGGGAATCATCACCTCTGTAAATGCTAACTATCCTCGGTCCACCCATGACAGTTTCATATACAGAATGTCCGGCCTGAGCCGGGACCTGGAAGCTGTGAAGCATGGCGACACATGGCTCATTGGTGAGTACAAATGCCTGTGCACATGAATGCATGTCACACACAGACAAATATACAAACCAAACTAATGACAACCATTATCGGCTCCCCACGGGACAGTGCCTACCCCCTGAGCACCCACATGATGACGCCAATATGGAACCCCACCACACCACCCCAAGTAAGATACAACGTAGCCCATATTGCAACAAGGTGCTCAGTGGAGCTCACATTCAGAGTGCTCAAGTCACGCTTTCGCTCACTTGACCGCTCTGGCGCCAGCTACTATATGCACCCCCAGTAGTGTGCGAGATCATTGTGGCAGCATGTGCCCTGCACAATGTCGCAACACAGCAGGGCTTACCGGTGGACATGGTGGTGCCCCCACATCCCCAACCACATGCACATGGCTGCTCATGGGAGGGTAAAGGGTATGTGGCGAGGCAGCCCGGACCCAGCTTGTGGCCACATTTGTCACCTAAACTCCCACCCCAACTGTCACAACCTTACCACCCTGAGAACCTATTCACAGAAGTGCTATATTGTGTGCATCCCTAGCTACTTAAACATAACCAATCTGGTGTGATCAAAAGAAACACATGCAAGGTGCATGTCCCACCACCCCCCTGCAAAACAGGCCATGTAAATCACTGGTACGTCACCCAAACCCTCCCAACACCCATGACCCCTGTCCTCCATGGCATGCAACAGCTCAACAGCTAACCAAATGCACAACTCATGACACTATCGTCATTAAGTGCAACCTGAGAAATGTAAACAAGCATGAGACATTCACACCTGATAAAATCACTTGGCAAAAATCTCCCACACATACAAAGGGGGTCATTATGAGTATGGCGGTATGCCATAGCCGGTGCCGGTACGTCACTGGCACCGTCCATACCGTACTGCCATATTATGAGTAATCCTGGCGGGTGGCGGGCTCTATGGTGGTCACCACCGCTACACCTGAAGCTACCACTACTGGTGGGCCTGTGAAAGCACATGTTACTTACTGTTGGGTCGCAAGGGTGCCAGGGTCGGAGGCAACAGCAGCATCACCTGGAGCCGCAGGGGGTGGTGGCATGGCTGCACCAGCACGTGGCTGGACATCCTGCACCTTTGGTGCACCCCTGCCTCTTCGTGCTCTATGGCCACCCTGGCCACCCTGGACTCCACGTACTCCCTGGTCACCCCGGCCACCTGCCCGACCACTCCCAACACTGGCAGGACACCCAGCTGAGCCCTCCATAACCTTTTTGTGGCCTCACAACCATGGCACGGATGTACAACTGCCAATGGGAGGTGCATTGAACAATTATCCTGGTCAATTGGGGTGAAGGGGGCAGGGTACGTGATGGTAGACATACCCATGGGCTCCTGCAAGGCTGCCCATGGACCCTGGGGATAAATGACCCTCATGCAATGCTCAGGCACCCCAAAAATACAAGAAAAATGTATACGCAACCCCTGTAGCCCACGTGCGTGTAAACCTCATGCAGTACGCTGTGGCACCCAGGAACACAAAAAAACGTACGTGCTTAACACGTGGGATATTATGACATCAATAAATGTGCTACGCGACAAACAGAGGCACCCGCAGTGGGAAAAATAGCATGCAATAGCGTGCGCTACTCACCGTCTGCATGGAAAAAAAATACACGTAGGTCTCCACTGAAAGCACGAACAGCATGCTGCGGACCCGCACGGACCATTTACACATGTGCAAGGAAACGCCTGCGTGGGTTATGTCACATACGTGCTTACGCGCTAAGGGCCTTTCCTCGAATTACACACTGACGTGCTGTTTTTTCACGTGCCAAATCACTTCGTATCATGCTGGCCATGCGACAACACACAGAAGACCACGCTCCTGCCCAGAAGGCCATTTTTCTGCCCCCCAGAGCACCTAGCCAACTCCCACCAGCCATCTGCTGCTGCCTGCCTGCCTTCTGGCCACGTGCCCTGCTATTTGGTGCCTGCACGTCAGCCATCTGCAGGGGTCCAGTTGCTGTGACCACCCCTGCTGGAACAGAAGACTCCTGACTGAAGTTTCATTGTTCCACACCCAGCATCAGGACCCAGTTGCCCACCCACAACTGCCTTGGAGGTTGCCATGTCAGGGGAAACACTATCAGACACCACTGGCAATCCCCAGCCAGAGAGGCAGAGGGCTGCCAGCTTCACAGCAGGAGAGGTTGGCATCCTGGTGGAGCAAGTCCTGGTGCATTATGATGCCCTCTCCGGAAGAAGATGCGCCGACAAGGATGGACGGGAGAGGATTTGGCTGGACATCGTGTTTGCCATCTACACGGAGGGGGTGGCAACCCGCGACATACAACACGTCCATAACGCTGGGAGGACTTCAGGTCCAGGACCCTCAGGAAGGCCCGGTGCCTCTTAGAAACAGCGGATGCAGTGAGGTGCCGGTCCACCTTATCACCGACGACATGAGGGTCCTGGAACGCATTAACCCAGCGCTTCACCGCCAGGTCCTCGAGAGGGAGACCAGTCCTGAGTCGAGCGGTAAGTGTCCATACGTACTTATTTGATGCAGTGCATGTTGAGGTGTGCCAGGAGTGTGCAACATGGGGATATGTCTAAAAAGGTCCATGTGTGGATGTGTATCTGCAGGGACATGACCGTGCTGCATGTGAGTCCTGTCATGTGTGATGCACATCAATAGTGTATGTGTTCCAAAGCACGATGCACAACTGCATGTGGAGATGCACACATGTTAGTATTTCTGGATATTTACTATGGCATGGTTGGGGTGTGACACATGGATGCTGGTTCCACCTTCATGTATGTGCACGGCATACATGTGCGTGTGTGTGTTTCACATGTGTGTGACAGTGATACACCATGGATGCATGTGACACAGCCATGTAGGAACCCGATTGGCAGATGTGACATAGTTGCCGATGATTGCACTGTGACAGGTGATGGAGATGTACAGATGCATGTTTGTCTTTTGGCGTGTGTGCATGTGTTCGGCACTCCCCATGTTGCTTGTGACATCATATCAAGCTTCGGATGTTCATGCTGGGGTGTGTGTATGGATGCTGCTGCCTGCTGACCGATTCCTGTCCTTTTGTGCATGTGTGTGGGTTCAAATGATATGAGTGTTGGGGAGTGTGATGCCATCTGTGAAGTTTGACACTGCCACTCATGTGCAACTGTCACGTGTGTATCCAACCATTGTACAGTGCCCTGAGGCCTGTGTTCTGTCTCTCCCTGTCTGCAGCGTTGACAGATGAAGAGGGCGCGGACGGTGCTGTGGAGCACAGAGGCAGGGATCCCACCGCCAGCCAGAGACGCAAGGCCCAGCTCTCCTCCCACATTGTCATCTCTTCCGGGAGTGAGGAGTCTGGTGCCACGTACATGGCCGCAGCTGCCGAGGGAAGGTCCAAGAGGTGGAGGTTGGAGGTGGACTCCTCGGCAGCAGTAGGAGCAGCTGAGCCCCCACAGGGGCCTATGGAGGAAGATGGCACAGAGTCATCCAGGTTGGGGGGGGTTTGGTTGAGGAGGAGGCCGTGGAAGGCCCACGCATGGGGCCTGGAAGGGGGGATTACACTGGTGCTAGTGGTGCAGTCCAGGGGCAGGGGCAGGAGGCAGCACAGGCCGCTGCGGAGGTGCCTGTGTGTAATCCTGTCCCCGATCCTGTGACTGCATCATGCCGCACCAGCAGGGATGCCTTTGTCCAGACCCGTTTTCAGGGAGGGGATGCGCGAACAACATCTGGCATTCCTCTCCCTGCCGACGTGGCAATCCATGACCGGATTGAGCCTGTCCTAGCTGGGGTGGCGATGCATCAACGTGGTATTCGGGATGACGTGCAGAGTTCTCGTGTGGACAATGCACATCATTTTGAATACCTCATTGACCACGTCAGCCTACTAGGACAGGTCACCGGCGCTGGGTTCCTCCGTGTGCTGGATCTTCTAGTGACCCCCTCCTCAACTGAACCCCCTATGTGCCAGTCGTCCTCTGTGCCATCTTCCTGCCCAAGTATCACCTGGGCACCCTGTGGAGCTGCCCCTGCCCCAGCGGCCAGGCTGGTGGAGGACACATCCCTGCCACAGTCGGGAGTCGGAGGTCCAGCAGGGGTGGCCACCCCACCAACTGGACCCCTGCAAGAGGAGGGCGTGCAGGCATCGACAAGCAGGGCACATGCACGTCAGCAGCAGGCTCATGGTGGGAGTGATGATGGCTCGGGGCCAACAACATCACAGGGGCAGGCATAGGCCGGAGGGCAGGAGGACCCACCTTGGATTGGGAGTGTCTTCCGTGTGGCAGCGGTTGGGCCAGCAAATAGATACGGAGAGGAGGCGGGCGGAGGAGGCACGGCTCACTATGGTCACGGCGGAGAACTCCATGCGCAGGGCATTGAGGCGGGCTGAGTGCCTCAAGGCCAGGGAAGAGGCCCGCCTCCGGAACATCGACATGGAGTTCGATGATGCCCTGGACCGGAACATCAACAAGTGAGCAGTTGGACTTGCCCGCTGCCTTTGTACATAGTTCTTTAGGGTTAGGTTTCCTTTGTTTTTTCTTTTTTTTGGAGTTCATGGACTTTGCTGCACTTTGTGTATATAGTTTTTTATTCATAGGACTTTTTGTAGGTTTCATTTGGTTTGGGGATCATGGACCCTTTGGACTTGGATTGTATACAGTTGAAGACTTGTACATACTTTCTTTTTTAACATTTCCCATGGATCAATGGTTTTCTTTTTTTTTGATTATTCAATTCATGTTGACATTGGCAATGGACCACCTTTCTTTTTTCATGCCAGGGATTTTTGTTTTTCATTGGATTTTCTATTTTTTTGGTAATAGCTTTCATTATTTATTAATTTGCAAGTTTGATTTTCTTTATGTTATTTTATTATGTTTTTAATACATTTATTAAAACTTCATGATTGGAGTTGTGCACTATCATTGGTTTTGTGCATGTCTCAATGTGCATTGCCTCAGTCAGGTGTTGCTTCTGTGTGGCTCTGTTGTGCATTTATGCATGGGCATGGTGGTTCTTTTAAGACTGTCATGGCATGGGTAATTTGGGAGTAGGTGCAGTGGATGGTTGCATGCTTGTACTGGGGGGCAAGGGGGATTTGGTTGGCATTAGGGCCATAGGTCTGTTTTGTTAGGACATGTTCTTTAGTGGGCCACGTGTCGAGGCCTGCTGGAAGGTGCCCGTCAATGGGGGGGGTGTTGGGGGGACATGAGTATGGGCCTGCTGGCAGGTGCCCATCAATGGGGGTGGTTGGGGGAGTGGGGGGACATGAGTCGTGCCTGCTGGCAGGTGCCCGTCAATGGGGATGGGCGGGACATGTGTCGGTGCTCCCGAGTGCATGGTACCATATGGCCAGCCTGTGACTGTGGGCCACGGACTGGGGTGATGGGCTGCCTGTGGGGCATGCCCAGGGGTGATGGGCTGCCTGCGGGCCCACAGTCAGCCCATCACCCCAGTCCATGGCCCACAGGAAGCCCATCACCCCAGTCCATGTCCCACATGCAGCCCATCACCCCTGGGCATGCCTCACAGGCAGCCCATCAGCCAGTCCATGGCCTGCAGGCAGCCCATCACCCCTGGACATGCCCCGCAGGCAGCCCATCAGCCCAGTCCATGGCCCACAGGCAGCCAATCACCCCTGGGCATGCCCCACAGGCAGCCCATCAGCCAGTCCATGGCCTGCAGGCAGCCCATCACCCCTGGACATGCCCCGCAGGAAGCCCATCAGCCCAGTCCATGGCCCACAGGCAGTCCATCACCCCTGGGCATACCCACAGGCAGCCCATCACCCCAGACCATGGCCCGCAGGCAGCCCATCACCCCAGTTCATGGCCCACAGGCAGCCCATCACCCCAGCCCATCACCCCAGTCCATGGCCCGCAGGCAGCCCATCACCCCAGTCCATGGCCAACTGGCAGCCCATCACCCCAGTCCGTGGCCCGCAGCCAGCCCATCACCCCAGTCCATGGCCCACAGGCAGCCCATCACCCCTGCACATGCCCCTCAGGCAGCCCATCACCCCAGTCCATGGCGTGCAGGCAGCCCATCACCCCATACCATGTCCCGCAGGCAGCCCATCACCCCTGGACATGCCCCACAGGCAGCCCATCACCCCAGTCCATGGCCCGCAGGCATCCCATCACCCCATACCATGTTCCGCAGGCAGCCCATCACCCCTGGGCATACCACAGGCAGCCCATCAGCCCAGTCCATGGCCCACAGGCAGCCCATCACCCCAGTTCAAGGCCCAAAGGCAGCCCATCACCCCATTCCATGGCACGCAGGCAGCCCATCACCACAGTCCATGGCCCGCAGGCAGCCCATCACCCCTGGGCATGCCCCACAGGCAGCCCATCACCCCAGTCCATGGCCTGCAGGCAGCTCATCACCCCAGTTCATGGCCCGCAGGCAGGCCATCACCCCTGGGCATACCCCACAGGCAGCCCATCACCCCAGTCCATGGCCTGCAGGCAGCCCATCACCTCAGTTCATGGCCCACAGCCAGCCCATCACCTGAGTCCATGGCCCGCAGGCAGCCCATCACCCCAGTCCATGGCCCACAGGCAGCCCATCACCCCAGTCCATGGCCCGCAGCCAGCCCATCACCCCAGTCCATGGCCCACAGGCAGCCCATCACCCCTGGACATGCCCCGCAGGCAGCCCATCACCCCAGTCCATGGCCCGCAGGCAGCCCATCACCCCATACCATGTCCCGCAGACAGCCCATCACCCCTGGGCATAGCCCACAGGCAGCCCATCACCCCAGTCCATGGCCCGCAGGCAGCCCATCACCCCAGTCCATGGCCCACAGGCAGCCCATCACCCCAGTCCATGGCCCTCAGGCAGCCCATCACCCCAGTCCATGTCACGCAGGCATCCCATTACCCCAGGCCATGGCCCACAGGCAGCTCATCACCCCTGGACATGCCCCGCAGGCAGCCCATCACCCCAGTCCATGGCCCGCAGGCATCCTATCACCCCATACCATGTTCTGCATGCAGCCCATCACCCCTGGGCATGCCCCACAGGCAGCCCATCACCCCAGTCCATGGCCCGCAGACAGCCCATCACCCCCGTCCATGGCCCGTAGGCAGGCCACACCACAGGGTGGACATTTTCCATGCATTTTACCTGATGCAGCGGGGTACGCTAGCGCGAGCGGGGTACGTATATTCCGGGGTGTGCGTGGACTTTCACACGTGATTTCGCTGGTGCGCGCTGGGTACGTGTATTCCGGGGGTGCGCATGGACTTTCATATGTGATTTCGCTGGCGCGAGCGGGGTACACGTATTCCGAGGGGTGCGCAGGGTGCGCGGGGAGTTTTACATGTGTTTTCGCTAGCGCGAGCGGGTTACGCGTATTCCGAGGGGTGCACAGGGAGTTTTACACACATTTTCGCTAGCAGGAGCGGGGTACACGTATTCTGAGGGGTGAACGGGGAGTTTTATATGCGTTTTCGCTGGTACGAGCGGGGTACGCATATTCCGAGGGGTGCGTGGGGAGTTTTACACGTGTTTTCATGGTTCGGGGGCTATATACTGGTCCACTGGCCTTTGCGCCATGTAGGGGATTGTGCGATGTTTTTGGCGCACGGGGCGGGTTGGGGACGTAACTGGCACTGCTGCAGGGTTGCTGCGCCACTTTGCACCAGGGCTGGTTATGGATGTAAGTATCCATGAATACGCTGTGCACTAAAATGGGTTTTGGCACATGCGGCTGGTGCAGACTGCTGCACGTGCACTCTGTGTACCAGCCGCGTGCGCCACTTGTGCGCTAAATTCTATGAATTACCCCCTTAGCTTTTTTGTCAATAGTTTCTACCCAGTCTTTTCGCTGTATTTTTCTTTTGGCTTCACACGGTCTGCACGTCAATATACCCATGTTTATCATTGATTGCGCGCTTCCTTCCATGTGTTAAGGATTATATTGTTGATGCAATTAGGTCGAGTCCGTAAATAGCGAACCAACACAATGTCCTCATTTACCACATTTTTAGTTTTGTGTTTTCCACATAACAATTGACTGTAAGGATTGCAATGCTAACTCAAATCGTATGCATTGCACTGGAAAGGAGTTTGGTAAGGATAGAGATTTTCTCTAGAATCTTCCCTCTAGAATGTCCCAAACCTGCCATGGTAAATTCAGGAAGGCTTCACTTCTGTATGTAACAATCGCTGTTACTTTCTGGTGATAGAACATAATCAAAGGCATAAATGGAAATCTACCGTATTTCTTATGCAAGACAATCCCTTGCTGTGCCATGGAAACAGTTTTTGTCATCAAATGGTCTCTCCATACATTTCCATCAGTACTCTGGTCAATCCATTCTCTCTGATATTTGATAGACCTTAGACTTTCTAGCTGTGTCTGTTGAAGATAGACTTTCTGAACTTTCTTTTTCCTTCCATGAATCTTAATAGGGGCATTGTTTGTGATTTTGCTAGATAGAAGATTAGGTCATTATCTTCTGGATAAGGCATTAACTCTTTTTTGCAAGCCTATTTGTGTTTTATCATGCAACACTAGATCATCTGCATACATTATCCATTTTATTGGGATTCCGTTCAGGATAGGAGGATTTGTGATTAAAGCCTTTTCATGTATTTCAAAGTCTGATAAGTAGAGACTGTAGAGTCTGAAAATGGTGGCTGCCAACGTATTAACAGTTACCAAAAGCTACACTAAGAATCTAACAAATATTATTTCTTCACTTCTTGTAAAATCTGTGTGTGTACTTTGTTTGGCTACCTACACACAAGAGAAGTTAATAATGACATTTCAAAATGTACAAATCATATAGGAATTGTTATTTAAACTTCTATTTGCACACATAGTTTTGTACAATGCGGAATACATTTTTATGAAATCAAACTTCATTTTAAAATATAAAAATGATGTCAACATTGCCATTACAATACATCTTTCTTGATTTGGTGTGCATCCTTTTTTTGGTCACCTACACACTTCTGAAGCTAATGACAATGTTGTATAAACTACTATAAAAAAACAAAAAACATCCATAGTGTAGTTACTCAATACATTGTACGACTTTTCTTAGAACTTCCACACTGCAAATAGGACATCTTTAAACATTGAGCAAACTAACACTTAAAGTAAACTGTTTTTTCATGTTTTAATTGAATAGGAATACTTTTTAATAATGTTTTGTGTGTCCTTATTTTGACCATGTACACACATAACAGTATATCTAAATCCTTCCCTAAAACTATTATTAGTAGATATATGTAATTTATTTTCAAACATTGCATTTTATTGTTTTGTATCTAAATCCTACTTGTTTCAAATATAAACAGTCATGACCTTCTACACTCCCTAACACTCAAGATAATGTATATGGAATAATGTATGTAACCTAGCACTTATAGGGAACACCTGTACATGTTTTACACAATAAAACTGAAGTTGAAGATTGCAGAATGCTGTTTTCTCTTCCAGTTTATATAATCATAAGAATATTATCTTTATATTGTTTTGTACTAATTTCAAAATACATCCTACTAACAATCTATCTTCTGCTTTACATAAAACACGTATTACCCTCATTTCAAACAATTATTTTACATGTTTATATTCACAAAGAATATATTTTATTCAACTTTGGTTCTAACTATATTAAATAAGTACACTTTAAACCCTTTTGGCAATCTAGCTTGATGTGTAACAATAGAGTCATTACAAACACGACAATCTACTTCTGTACGCATCCATGTTGTGAAATGTCCACAATGAATGGATGCCCCCTCATGAAAAATTATTTCACACATCTTAGAAACTTGACTATTTACAAAATTAATTAATGACATGTTAATTTTCCCATGATCTATACTGTATCTTTGACACACAATCAATACATACTTATTAAAAACTAGATCTTGCAGTGTTGATTGTAAATTACAACCACTGCCACTGTGTTGCATGTCGCGGATACTTTAGTTATAAGATCAGAGAAATGTACACTTTTCTGGACAGGGATAGGAACATATACACATCTTCCATAAATATCCTGTGTAGTGTAATCTTTCTTACATTGTGGACACATATGATTCCAATTATAATGAATTAATACATGCATATCTACACTAACAGTTTCCTGCACTAATAAATCAAAAACAGTCATTAAAAATGCTTGACTATATTCCCGTGTATTTTTAAACAATTGTTTATTTCTACTTGAAACAGCTGCTACATTTTGAACTGACATTACTGTATGCATGCTGTGTGGTCTTTCATTTACAGATATTTTGAGAAATTAAAGTTCCACACATAGCTGCTTGTCTGCACTGGAAGCTATTTCTTGCATCAATGGTGTCATTTGAAACAGAATACACGAAGCTGCTTTAGAATAGCATTCAATCCATGTTTCATTACTAAATCTGCAAAGAGAGTATGGCATAGTTGAACAACTGTCCAACTCTGGTACATTCTGTTGTTTTTTAATCTTCATAGGAATTATTTTATTAGAAGGTAGTTTCACTGACTCCTTATGGTTCCTGGCTAAGTGCTTAGCAGGTACAGGTATAAGGTACAGGTGATGAACATACAGTACAGGCAACATATTGTTTTCTTCAATGCAAGAAATGGCAGCTGTCACTTTTCTTTCATCAAAGTTTATTAAAAATGAACCTTCAATATTTTATCACGTGACAGAGCTACATATGACAATCCTTCTTTAAACACTGTGCAACCAATGTCAATACGTGCTGCTTCTAAAGTCAACCCTTCTGATTTATGAATAGTAATTGAACATGCAGAGCATATTGTGCTCTCGTTACAAAGCATGAAACATGCAGAGGTCGAGAAATCAAATAAGTTTCTTCTACCCAATCAAACTTTACTTCAATATGTTCAATATTTGTACTGTGAGGAAAAGTGTGAAATGCAAACACTCTTCCCATCGCTCCAATGACTAGACCAATTCCTACATTCAAGTTCCTCTTTAACATTACTTGTGCATTGATGCACAGTTTCAAAATTGCTTCTAGACCTAATGTTTTAGAAACTGAATTCTCTAGTTGAACTAATCAAGCGTTTGCTTTCTTATCCAACTCTAATGGCATAACATGACCATCGAAAACATCACACAATTTTTTAGCACCACAATATTTTGCTTCTCTGAGAGTAGCACTGTAGAGTTAGACTTGTTACACTCTGCAAGTGTGCACATCAAAGCAACACGAGAAATCCTTCTTTCCAGAAGAATCAACATGACATCAGACAGACTGCAATCTGTATGAAGATTTTTTTAAATCAGTCTTCCCTTTAAGACTGCTTTCAGATTCTCCTCAGGAACACTTATACAAATCTTATTAAGCATTTCTGCATACTCTAAATCTGCAGATTGCCTCATTTAATGGTAAGTTCTTGGAATTCAAAACATTTATAAAGGTTAAAATTACCAATACTTCCTATAGTTTTTTGACTATCCTCAGATTGCAGCATTTTGAAAACTGGTTGACCTTTGACAGGAGTTAATTGCAACAAGTTTCCAAAAACAAGTTCATGTTTACCTCCAAACAAAGCGTTGTAGTCAGTGTTCAAAACCTCTTGCATTCACAAGTGAATTAAAGCTAGCATCAAGTTACACACCATGCTCACTTCATCTACAATCAAGGTATTTAACTTTCTAAGAACTTTTCCTACTTCTTGTGCTGCACTTGACACAAGTTTTCAATACTCTTGTCATGCTCCACTGGTAGCAGCAACAGTTGATGTAAAGTAACACCTCATACATTGAATGCTGCCAATCCTGTTGGAGCAGTTACAATACATGAAAAAGAGCAATCAGTTACATTTTGAATCATATTGCTTATTGCATGAATTAAAAAAGATGGACCTGTTCCTACTTGTCCACTAACATACAACAATACAGGTTTGTATTGGACACAAGAATGTTCATGCTTGTCATGCTGTAAACCATTTAAGAACCTAGTTTTAATGTTAGAATACATTTGTTTTGCTCTATATTAAGTTTACTATTTCATCATTATTTGCATCTGCAACTTTAGTTTGTTGCATTGCACTTTCTACTTTTTCCTTGGCAAGCTCAACATCTGTTTGTGTAAATGGCTCACCATGCACATTTTGACTTCCTGCTGCAGAATCTTGACTTCCCTCATGAGACTCTTTTGCCAATTTGGCTGTCAAAAGTTCTTCTTGACATAGTTCTTTCTCCAGTAACTCCAAGTACTGTTCAAATTTGGGATAAGTAATAAAGCTTTTTTAGCAACAAATGATTCTTCAAAAGTTTCAAACTTCTGAGCAAATCACTCTCTGCACACCATATGAAGAACAAATGGAAAGGACAAAAATGAAATAATTCCTTTCTGTGCAGTTTGGCAAGACAGGTTCATGTGGTTAATGAGACTTGTCTTCTCATGTCTCACTAGACAACCAGCACAACAATGTACTTTAAACCATCCTCTGTGACCGTTTGCTTCAATATTTAAATATGAGTAGCGTTCTGCTACTTCATATAAACAAAGATCCTCAAACCTCTACTACAGATTGATTTGGATACTATGCATCAATCAGGTTAGTTTTCAGAATCTCTGTAATTTCAGGTACTGTTTAAGCTACCTGCTGAATTTCACTCAAAGTGTTTAGTACGCAACCTCTAGTACTAACTGGGCCAAGACTTAACCAAAGTACATTAATGATATGTCCATATAGAGGCAAACTAGTTAGCCAATCTGCAGCTCCGTAGCTACCACACTCTCTATTTGAGAGCATCTTCAGACCAAAGGTTAGATGTTTCTGAATAGGACTTTTATCTGCTGATAAATCTGCCCATTTCTCAGCTGCACTGCTCTTTTCAGTTGTGTCATGTATGCTGTAACATAATGTGCAACAGCTGTTGTATCATCAGAAATATACTGTACATCATGTTTGTATTCCAAAGCTGAGCAATGACAGGATTGTAATAATTAATTAACTGGCATTCCTTATTTCTTTTTAAATGATAGGCATTTCTTGGTGACTTACCAGTAACATGGTGTCGAACAGATGACATCTAACTATTCACTTGACCAAATGGTGTCACAGGCCTTGGAAAGCCAGATCTGCACTGAGTTTATTACTTGTCTTTACTTTTCTATTTTCTCTGACAGTACTTTCCATATGAATGCTTTTGAAGTCTTTCCAGCTTGTTCCATAGATCAGCATTCACATGCAGGAATGCAGCACGTGACATATTTTTCTATGAACTCTATCACACAGCCATCACTTTCTTTCCCAAACTAATCCACAACAGCATATGTATTTGTGGAGCCCCATGGGCCTGGTACTCTTTCCTCCAAAACAAATACTCCACAGTGCCTAGTGGAGCATTTTCTTTATTACATACAAAGTGTAACATGGCTAAATCTCTGTGATGAAAGAACCACGATACACTTACAGGGTCCATGGAACACAATTTTTCTGGTGTCATCTGTCCTATGTCTTCTTTCTGTGGATTCCTTTCACAAATCCACTCTTCAAGATCATCCCAACCATACTCAGTCCAACTTAAAGTCACAAGCCAAGTTGGAGGGCCCAGGTTTCTGATTATGCATTTAACCTCGGATTGTCTCCTATACCAATATTCCTTGGTTCGTCTCATTGTAGCAAGAATATTGGTAAGTTTACCCTCTAAAACTTCATTTTCTTCTTTGACCTGTTGCATCATCTCACATGCAGAAACATTTTGAAATCAAGTTCCGGTCTGAAATGTATCAACAGCATAACATAATGTTGAAAATTCACTTTCATACAATAAGTTAAAAATATATTCAACTTTGGTGCGCAATCTGGAATACTCAGAATGTATTCTTGTATAACGATATTCCGAAGAAGAGATTGGAACCTTCCGAGCATCCAATCTGTCTCCTGTACCAGTACAAAACAGCATAGGGAAACACAGAGCTTCTAACGTCTTTTCTCAGACACTGATTGGTGCACCTTTCAGTGCTTTTATTTGATACAATTCTAAAATGTTGCTCATGACATCACGTGAGTGTAGAGCATGAATAGTGTAATGTTCATACCAACTATTCCCTTCTGCAACAGATAGACGTTGCAACTGACCTTCACTCCAAAGAGAAAATGAGAAAATGAGAAAATGAGAAAATGAGAAAATGAGAGTGGTACATTTTCCTATATATATCTTTTATTTCTCTGTTTCAAATTGATTGCATATTTGCTATCTTTTCTTTTAAAAATCTTTATTTTTTTACCAGCTACTAACAGATTGAATGCATGTTTTATTTTATTTCCCTAAAATTGCTCTGGGTTCCATTAATTTGTTCACTTGGCACATCTCCTATTTGAAATTGCAGATTTTCAAAAGTATTATCGATGACAGGTACTGTTGTATTATCTACAGTATTTGTATCTACAAATTTGAGAATACTACTTTTTAAAATATTATATTGTAAAACTTTACTTCCTTGCACAACATTCTTCCTTCTGGAACTTTGTTGTTGCGTGCTTGATGGCATCTTAGAAAAAATCTGTAAAGAAAAAATTGAGATGTTGAAGGTCAGTGATTGTGCTCTTTTATATTTTCAATATATAATAGAAATTGTTGTTTATGTTAAATGTATTCAGTATTTTTAGGTTTGTAATTTAGTACAGTGTGTATTATATTTTCAATATATAATAGAAATTGTTGTTTATGTTAAATGTATTCAGTATTTTTAGGTTTGTAATTTAGTACAGTGTGTAGGTATTACTTGGAACGTACAGTTTTCCATATTTTATTTCAGTGTTTTCTGAAGAGGGCTCAAGCAGTAGTACATGTTTAACTATGGTTATGTGTGAAAAAATGTGTTTCACATATCAAATGTCCTTTCTTCTTTTTCTATAGGTATGACCTGGCAAATCCCACAGTTGGTGCATTTCGTTCAGTTCATATGTGCAACCCTCATCATGAATTCTAAGGCTGTAAAACAAATAGTCACTATGATCTATACAATTAGCTCAGGTTTCATTCAGGCTTACCATCTTGAAAATGTACTGTACCAACCACAAATGCATCACAAACTGAGAAGCTCAGTTACCATCCATTCAAACTCTACTTTGCTCCTATTATTTCCACTATGCAATCCTTCACACACTTTCTCTAATCATATAAGGCTAATTTATAAGAGGTATATTGGCCTATTGTGCAAAAGGCATTCCTTCAGCAGAAATGCCCAGCCCCACTCTCACTATGTGTTGAATGGCCAAGAGCCCTGGCCAGTCCCAGAAAGCTACCATAACAAAAATCATCAATAATACGTGTCCCCATTTTAGTGAACATTTCTTCAATACCTGGCATACTGTAACCATAACCTCAGAGTACAACTCCCAAACCCCTTCTAAAGAGAAGAAATGTTCACTGGAAACTTACCAATTGAAATTAACTTTCCCTGTATGATGGTGGCAGAATCCATAAATTACCACAAAAAGGAAAAATAACATTTGCCAACATCAAAACCAAGTTACATTTATCAGCTGCACTGCATCACAACACTTGTCATATTTAAGGCCACATTCAAAATTGTCCACAAATCTGAAACAAAAGGAGTTACAAATATTGTGTCATAGTGAAGAGCTTCATATCGAACTTTGAAGCACAAACACAGCTGCAATATTTTTCAAGGGTAGAGGTATGCTGCTTGTTTAAAGATCCAAATTACAATTCATTTTACATCTACATCTGGGTATTGTGTAGCAACATAAATGATTATATAGCTTGAAACCCAAATAGGTTCCTGCCCTTCCAAAGCACAAACTTTCCAAGCAAATTATGAAACTACCAAATATGGTTGCTAATTATTATTTATAAATTACTACCAACATTTTGTTTTGTTTACCACACAGGTAAGACTTGTGCATGCATTGGTGCAGAACATTATAGTACCCTTACTGTTCTACATACAATACAGTGATGGAATGTATTTTAAAATCTGTGACCAAAACTTTAGGTTCAATTTCACATCTATTGTTAGTGAAGAAACTGTACATAGCTGAGCTACATAAAGCAACATTGAGAGTAGAAATACTGCAGTATAATAAAATGCCCCATGTACATGGGATGGCATTGAGCTGCTCGTAAAGGGTAAATAAGATGAGCAAAGTAGAGTTTCAGTAAGTGCGCACTGTGTTTTTCAGGTTGTGATATATCTGTGATTGGCACAGTACATTTTTGGGATGATCAGCCAAAATGAAAAGTGAGCTAATCTTATATGCCCCAGTAACCATTTCTTTTCATAACCTAACAATTCACGATAAAGCATGCCCATATCGAGAACAAGACATGCATAAACCATGTGATTTGCAAGGTCATACCTATATAAAAAGAGACAAACACATTTGATGGATTACTGCAGAAAAGCTGAAATGAAAACTATGACATCTTAGCCACTCAGCCAATATCAATTCACCTTCTACACTTTGCTTCATACTTCTCAGAAACCATTTACCTGGTATATTTTGCCTGAAATGTCAAAAGATTTTAATATGATTTCCGCAGACCTATTGTTTACTGTTCTCGAGGTTTTGTTCTCCACGGTGGCTGGCTTACATTGCATTGCCTGCATCACTGCTGTGTTAATTCTTTTCTTCTAGGTTCCTTGGATGATTGTTCTGTTTTTTTCGTTTTTAGTTTCTCTACGGTTGTTTGCTTACATTGTACTGTCTGCATCTCTGCTGTGTTCATTCTTTAATTCTAGCTTCTTCTCTGATCGTTCTGTTATTGTTGTTTTTGTTTCTCCATGGTTGTTTGCTTACACTGTCCATTCTTTACATCTAGGTTCCGTTGGTGATTGACTTTTGTCTATGTACTGCATCTGATTTTCTGTCGTTGCTCTATCCTCTGTGTGCCCCTCCTCTTTCCGTGTCCACCCACCCTAGTGTTTCCCCCACTGGCCTGCTTCCCAGCGCTACCCACCGCCACCCTCAGCCCTTTCTTCTTCCCCCCACTCTTCTGCTCTGCACCCTCTATGGTGCTCTCTATCTCACCTATCTTCTCTAACTGCTTTTCTATTGACTATCCTATCCTTCTTACTAGGTCTGTAAGGAAGAAGTTCAAAAGAGACATCCTGGTCTCCAACCCAGGCATCCCTGTCGCTGATACCTACACCAGTGCCTCCTCCAGACAGACCTTTACCGACATCTTCTTTGTCGTTCCCTCTCCAGGCCTATGGAGCCCCTGTTTGTTCTCTGTTCTCTCTCCTTTTACCTCTTCACCCGTTTATGGTGGCAGCCATTGGGAGGCCCTCCTGGCCCCCTTCCACTCCTCCAAGACCATCATTAATGTCCACCTAAACAGGACTGTCTTGGTCCAAGGCCCCCAGGCCAACCTCCTCCTTTTTGATAGATGCGCCTAATCAACTTCCTTTCTTTTCCTGCTGTCCCTTCTTTCCTCTCTCTGCCTCCATCATCTGCCACCTCTACAGCTGCCTCTGCTCCTTCTCCAGCCACCCTGTTACCTCCTTCCTCCGTCACCCCTCTGGAACCCACCTCCTCCTCCTTGGCTACCTTGCCTTCTCTTCCTTCCTCCACTGCCCATCCTCGGGCTCCTTCAACACTTCTTCAGGGAATACCTCTGACCTGTACCCCTCCACAGAAGTCCTTCAAAGGGGGCAACCTTCTCCACATTGCTTCTCTTAACTCTAGCGCTCCTCTGACATCTGCCATCTCTCAAACCCACCTATCCACCCTACCTCCACTCTCTCTATCACCAGCCATCACCCTACTCCCACTCTCTGTACCCCAACCAACCACATTACCTACATACCTAAACACTTTCTACACCCACCCACCCTACCTCCAATCTCTCTACCCCCACCCACCCATTCAACCCCCACTCTCTCCATCCTGACCTACCCACACTACCCCATGTTCTCTACCCCCACCCATCCACTCTCTCTACAACCATCATCCGGCCCTACATCCATTCTCTCTACCCCCGCAGTTTCAATACCCCACCCACCCTACCTCCACTCTCGCTAACCCAATCACCCACTCACTGTATCTCCACTCTCTCTACCCCCACCATCCACCCTCCCTCCACTCTCTCTACCAACCCACCTGACCCACACTCTCTCTACCCAACCCATCTACCCTATCCACACTCTGTTTATCCCCACCCACCCTACCTCCACTCTCTCTGACCCCATCCACCCATCCTACACCCACTCTCTCTACCCCACCCTGTCTACCCCCACTCTCTCTACCTCCACGCACCCTCCCTACCTCCACTCTCTGTACCACCCACCCACCCACTCAACCTACCTATATTCTCTCTATCCCGACCCACACTACTTCCACACTCTCTACCCCAGCCAACCCACCATACCTACACTCTCTCCACCCCACTCAACAAACCTATCTCCAATACCTCTACCTCCACCCACCCACCCTACTCCCACTCTCTCTAACCTGATCCACCCACCCTACCCCCTCTATCTAACCCATCCACTCAATATCCCACAACTCTCTCTACCCCCATCCGACCACCCTTCACTCTCAATACCCCCACCCATTCTACCTCCACTCTCTTTACCCCACCCATCTATCCTACCTTCACTCTCTCTAACCCCACCCACACATTGTATCCCCACACTCTACACCACCCACCATACACCCAACCTACCCCCACTCTGTCTACCTCCACCCACCCTACCCCCTCTCTGAACCCAAACCCACAAACCCATATTACCCCCACTCTCTCTATCCCCAACCACATGCCCTACTCCCCCTCTCTCTACCACCACCCACCTTTCCTACCCCCACTCTCTGTACCCTCACCCAACCTCCCCCTCTCTTTCTCTACCCCCACCCACCCTACCCCAACTCTCAACACGCCCACTGCTTGTTCCACCAGATAGAGGGCGAGGGTGCCATTATCCACATTTCACATAAAACGTTTGCAGCAGCTTGTATTCCACGTTTTGGTTCATTTTGTTAGAAAAAGCATTTTAAATTGGTTTTCTTACATAACCTATGATTGTGACCTGAGCTTTGAGTCACATGCAGAGACTAAGCAACTGAGCACTCCACACACCTCCTGCTATCTGCAAACATGTCCTGAATGTAAGTAGAAACTAAGCTATGCAGGACTTGTTTTGTGTGTAAAGCTGAATTTATCATTGCATGCAGCTAAGCAGGGTATGTTTATTGTGTCTTTAGAATTGAACACTAACGTCACGGAATTCGTATAAGTTTCATAAGCCTGGGGTGTGTCTTTTATGCCAGTCTTATTAAAGTTATAACAGTGTGTCAGCAAGGGACCTGTGTGCTCTAGTGGTTAAGTGTCATCCCTCGCACCCACACTCCGCTCGTCCTCCACCTCACCCCTTTCCATCAAATGTCATGTGTCCCCCCCCCAACATTTTCAGCAAAGTTACTCCACTGTCGTTGCGTTACCTGACTTTTGTAAATTCATCCATAGGGTCACCTTATTGCTTGGCACTACCCGTGTGGGTACCAGAGGCTTCTAAATACTAGCATTGGTAGAATCTTCCAGACCATACAGCTGCCTGAAGTGGACCTCCTACACTTCGGCTGGGATGCTAACACTTGCCTGAGGGGAACACTTTTTTTTTTCTTCTGTACAGGTATCAAGTGGCCAGAATGTTTTTGAATTTTTTGAATTAGCTGTGGCATCTAGATGCTTCTAAGCCCTCGTCCAGGCTTCATCGTCCTTCCTTTTCACCAGAGGATGGTCTTGATATCTGATAAATGTAACCTTCTCAGCTGCAGACGCCCCCCTCTCGAGCTACACTTCCTAACAGCCCGAGTAAAAGACTTCCACACCACCTACGCTTCTGTTGAAACCACAATGTCTAGTTGAAGAGGTGGCTTGATATGTGCTGCCGTAGGGGTAATTTAAGGCATGAAAAGAGCTCAAATACTCATCAACATATTAGCTGCATAGCAATATTCCCCCGACCTGCTCTATCCGATCCTTGGAGGGTCTCCAGATCGAGCAACAAAGTCTTAGACAAAATGAAAACTAGCTTTACCGTCCATCTTTGATGTTTAATAGTTAAGCCACTCAAAAACACAGATTAACCAATGCCTGTCCTCCATCCACTGAGATTCTACCCATTAGTAGGGACAAGAAAAGCAGGACATTAAAATAGCGTTAAACCCTACAATACATGTTTAACTCTCAAACTTGACTCAATGTTCTACCTCCAAAAATAGTCAATAAAGGAATTCGCCTAACAACATATATTGGACTGTTTTTTTGTGTGCACATATGTATTAAACAGTAAAAGCATTATCTAGCCGGTTACATATTAGAACTAAAAACATAGGGCCTCATTCCGAGTATGGCGGTCTGGAAACAAGTGTGCCGGAAGCAACGTACTGGCACCCTTAACCAAACCACCATACTACAACGATGCCGGAAGGAGCCACAGATCTCCCGGCAGGCCTGACCTGACAGGTTTTCAGGCCCCTACCGGCATGGTTGTCATGGAAGCACAGGCACCGTTTGCAATGGTGCTATTTTTTCCGTGTCCCCATTTCCATGGAAATCCTATGGGACTCCATGGAAATGGGGAGTAACCGTTACCGCCGGTCAGGCGGTGGTACTGCTGTAATGGGTTTGCCGGAGATCTCACAGTTTTTCCAGGCAACCCCGTAATGAGGGCCATAGTGTTGATTAACATAGATTCCAAATTCTTTTTTGGAGTGGGTTGTTAAATTTCCCTGAACAGATGTCACCTGATTAATGATCCGACTACATGAAAAAAACAAAAAAAACCTCCCGTTATTGGATACATAACCCAGGCCTTGCTTCCCGCAGTGCCAACATTTCTCTGTTCTGTTTTATCTCCATTAGAGAACACTAGATGCCCCGCCCCACCGAATCCCTCCGCATGCCTCACCCCTTCAGTATGCAGGCATCTGCTGATCGTCCTCACCCACACCATCTCCAAAAACTACAATTGCAGCGTGGCGCAAGCACGACCCTCCATCTGGAAGAAGCATTTCACATTGTGTGAGGATGTCAGCCATGTTCATCATCCCAGGTCACGTTCAAGCCAAGCTTGGAAGAACAACTTTGCTCATGGCGGCGCAGTTCGTGAATGTGGCGTGTTGGAAAAAGAACTGCTACCCCGACATATTTAAGACACATTTGAAACACCTACTTAAGAGGAACTTAGCTCTATAGGGGTATCTTTCATAGAATACTTTAAAGTCGTAGGTGTGATGAGCAAACCTTCCATGCATTGTTCATTTCAACAAGCGCCTGCTTCGTTGATTGGCTGATGTAGTGTGAGACATTTATGGCCGTGTCTCACTACAAGTCTCCTGGTACCTTAAAGGCACTTCTCAAATGTGAGATAAACACTTAATCAGCATAACTTTCAAATGGAGCTGCCAGACATAGAGTGTCTCTCTCTTTCTAGCCACACCTTCACTTCTTTGCATTGCAGTTAATTCATTCATTGGGGACAGCCTGGTCAAGTTCTGGTTTGTGAAACTCACTCCAAATGTTATTGCTTTGCTTGTTAAAAGAAGTGTACCGCACATAAAACAATCCCTTGAGCCAAGATTTGAGAACAAATGAACATTGCAAATGTCCCTTAGCTGAATGCAGTTGGACGTTTGTCTCCTTGGACTGGTCTTGTCTGGATTGGAGTTCTATACATTTATACATTTATACAGCCATCACTTGTTGCACATTGGGACCTGCATAATATAAACAGGGAAAAAGGATTTTTGATAAAAATGCAAAAACGCACCCCCACCCCCCCAATTAATTCGTTTGCTGGAGACACCTAAGCATAACACGATTCCCTATTCATTTGCTAAATAAGAGAGTGGTTTCACCAGCCTTACATAGCACATCCTCTAGTAAGAACATTTGGCTTTTCTGTGGGCCACAACCTATGGCTATACACTTTAGATAGTGCACATGTTTTCCTCCCATATCTGTGATTGTGCATTTGGAAAACATGGGGCCACTATGAATTAGAATGAATTATTGCAGAACTACCGCCTATGAAAAATACCACCTCCACCGAATGTCTATGTCAATTTCCACTTTCAGTGTGATGGTAAAAATGGATAATGTACAGTAGTGGTTCAAATCACCACCGTACATTGGGCCTCATTACAAGTTTGGCAGTAGCCTTAATAAGAGCATGGCTACCCCCAAACTCGGGTCCGGCACCGGGTCCCACGAAAGGGGAATAACTGGGCCATTCCTAACTTTGCGGGCCCGGTAATGTCCCTTGCGCCGGACACAGAGCCAGTACGTCCCCATTCCCATAGGGCTCAATGGGAATGGGGAGGATGGTAGCAGCATTACCGTTCATAACGGTACCGTTGCTACCACCCTGTTCTGCTCGCGGGTGCCGCTCTGCACACCTGGTGTGACCAGGCGTGCAGAGCGGCACCCATGAGCAGAACTCGTAATGTGGAGGCATGGTAAGGACAGCGCCGGTAGCACAGCGCCGTTGTTGCCTTTTAACGGCACAGACGTAATAAGGCCCATTCTGTTACGGCAAAAAAAGGTCAATGCTGGCCTTTTTATGCATTACATCACTATAGTGGTGAGCGAGGGCCATCAGAGATGCCCATGTATTCAGCCCCTTGCAATGCCAATGTACATTTTGCTGTGTTTTACAGATAATTTAACCCCACTATTGGGACTGTGGCTAAAACAGGCTTTTCTATGAACCACAACAGACATTATTTTCCATTCACTGTATTGTCGCTACTGTGGGGTGGTGTCGCAGGTTAGGGGCAATGTGCCATGAACGTGTAAACCTTGGTGAATAGGGGGAGCGAAAAGGAAATGGAAATTGCATAATGTGCAGTACTTTATTCCTAGACAAGCTGGCGTGTGTTGCAGTCTATTGCACAATACACACTTACACTTCTCAATTTATATATGCAAAACACGCAACTAAAATAGGCCACTTGGTACAATATATATATATTACTGGGTCTGTGGTAGCAACCCTGTAGTTATGGTTAAGTTGCTCAACCCATAAGAAGAGCAGTTTTTGGGCGACATATATCTTTGGCACTGTTCAACGAATCCTCATGAAACATTGCAAAAAAAGTATACAACCAACTCTGAATTATTTTCCGAAGCTTTGTGTGGTTTTGTCAAAGGGGGTAAAATTATAGGGGGTCCCAAAACCTTTGAAAGCCAGATATACATGAAGGGAAACCATTTTTGCTTACGGCTACAGCCCAAATCGCTTGATGAAGTTGCACCAAACTTGCGGTCGGAGCAGCGCAGGGATGCCGATTCACCAAAAATTTCAAGGGTAGCGGAAATTACATCACAGACCTGACAACAACACAGGAAGTAATGTCCATTGACCTTTGAGCCGGATGGCATCAGTTCCTCTTCAACCCTGGTGGCATTACCAAAAGTGCCTTGCAAGAGAAAGAAAAGTAAATCAAAATAAACATTTTAAAATACCACATTTTTACTGAAGCAGACGAGAAAAACTTAGATAACAACCACATTTTAACAAGGGTGCTGCCTTCATATGTCATGGATGGGTGCATGATAGATTGGGGTTAGACCCTATTGTACAACATAGGCCGAGGCAATATTGGTTCCACCATCGGGCTTTCTATTTGAAGATTTTAATATACCCTTAAGCAATAATTATGATAAAGAATTGAGCAATTTTGGGGAGTGCCCTGACCCAAGTCTTGCTGAAATGGACTCAGTCACACTTACACTGATGGAAAGCCCAATGAAGATGTACAACAAAATGAAAATTGTTAAATGGGGAAGATATACAGAGAATGTAATTGTATAAACTTCAAAGGGAGCTAATCACACACCTAAGGACATACAAGAAGATGCAGTCCTCCGTGATGAGATTCCCAGTGCTGAAATATTGTTACATTTATATGCAATTTCGTCTTAACGTACTAGGCTCCCTACAAAGGCTGGGTCCAATAAGAGGTATCCCTTGGCAAGTAAGAAACTGCCGGCTCTGTAAAAAGCTGGGAGAAGCAGAAGCACCAGACCATTGGCTGATTGGCTGTAGCGCAACACTAGGGCAGAGGAAAATGTGGTAGGGAAAGTCCATAAGGAGATTAGAGGATTTAAACAGTGACGTCAAGTGGGCTATGCTCTTCTATGCATATTCTATCTCAATGACCATTGCTTTAGTGAATATTTTAATAGTAATAAACAAGAATTTGTGGAAAAATATATTTCTCGATTAGTCCACCATAATGAAGTAGGGAAGGGAGTAATTTGTCAGGTAGGTGGAAAATGTAATCTTGGGGTTTAGAAATGGAGGTCCTGAAAGGTATATAGAATATGATTTTATATGGAATTGTGTTGAATTAATTAATGTCTGTCATGTTTGTATTATAATGTTGTGCCTGAAGTAATTTATTGGCATCTGTAATGAACTAAGTGTTGTGAAGTATAGGATTACAAGTGTGTTAACGTTTTTAATGAACTATGAACACAAAAGACAAAATAGGCTGAGGCACCACCATAGATATGCCACTTCAGCATTGTATGGCTAGTTACTTTCATATTATGCCAATTATAGCTGCATATCCGGATTGTCATTATATGAAAAATAGATCCCCTACATTGCCAGTTGCTGCGATATTACAGTATCCAAAAATTCAATAGGCACAAGTCACTTTCAGAGCACAGGAGCATTAACGCATTAACTATTTGTTATTTATACAGCGCTTTCACCAAAGCACTGTACATAGCTCATATTTACATGCAATTATCATCCCAACCGAAGTTGCTACTCATTTATCAACGTCATAAGAATGAAAGGCTGAGTTAGCCTTGTCAGGATTTGAAATTGCGACCTACAGATCTCACACTGATCACAACAGCAAATGATCAACCTGCTGAGCTATCTTACCGCTTTGCCATTAAAAATGCAATGCCACCATAAGAAAGCATGGCAAAACTGGCTGCAAAATGGGGGCCAGACACGTAATAGCACTTTTCATGTTTGCTGTAGCCTTGATGATGCAGAGTAAAAAATGCCATGCCACAGTAAGACATACCTAGACTGACAACACCAAAATGCCAATCTAACTATGTAATAACACTTATCATGCTTACCTTACCATAGCTGCTGAGAAAAACACAATCGCAGTAAGGACTGGATCTACCAAAATGCCAGTCTAGACAGGTAATACACACTTATCATGCTTACTTTATTATAGATGCCATGTAAACATGTCATGCCACAGTTAGAAAAAATGTATACTGGCTGAACGCAAATGCCAGTCTAGATAGGTAATAACACTTATGCTTATTTTATTGTAGAAGCCCTGTAAAAATGTTATGCCACATTAAGAAAGGACTAGGCTTGTACCATAATTCCAGTCTACACACTAATAACACCTATCATGCCTGCTTTATCATGGATGCCCATTACTTGAAAGTGCGCCTCCTGCCTGGCCCACCCTTCTGACACCTTTCCTATCCCTCCAACCTTCCTCCTCCAATCTCAATCTCAGCCCTTTGGGCCAGCATTACCTCCATATCCCTTTTCTTCATCCCAGTACTTAGGTAAGAGGCAAGGTCCTTCATATGCAAGTACTGGGATGGGGAATAGTAGGACTAGCAGTAATGATGGTTACAATTAAGGGATCTTGTTACTGAACACAAGCACACCATTCACACGCCCATTTATACTGCACCCATGTACCATTCACTCACACTCCCAGCCACCCATGCATCATGCATGCACTCACACACATTACATAATATACATATACATACACTCACACACATACCCTTTCATGAACAAATGCACACACATTTACAAAACAAATCACTTTCTTACCTTTTCCAAATCCATTGCTGTTCTGACACATTGCTGCTCTGCTGCTCTGACGTGGATCTCCACTGCAGGCCGGCCTATCTCCCATGCTTCATGCAAGCAAGGAACCAACTCTAGTTCCTGTCATGCGTAGAGCAGGGGAGTCAGAGCCTTCCATGTCCTGTCAGGTGCAGGGGAAGAGGATTCTTTTTGAAGTCAGTCTAACTTCAAAAAGAAATTAAAACCATAACGGAAATAGTTTCTTTTTGAAGTCAGACAGACTTCAAAAAGAAATGAATGTAGGGAGGGCTTTCGTCTACTAACTTTCAGTTTCTCTCTGCCTCTGAAGACCCCGGGGCCCGCAGAGGCAAAGGCAGGGGTCAAACAGGGGTTACCAGGGGTTACAATTGCAGCCCCTGGCAGCCCCCACATGATGTCCTTGGAGCAGCAGTCTCGTTCAGAAAGTGTGCTTTTGCAAATTTGGTTTTAATCCGCCAAGTGGCCAAAAAGTAAGTCCAAAAAATTAGTGATATCTCCTTCCGGTCTGCAGACTCACTTCCTGATTTGGTGTCTGCCGACACCTCTGATCCAATCAGGGATATGCGTGACGTCGGCAGACATTGCGGGCATCCCCTGATTGCTCAACTAAAAACATAAGGTGCATCAAAATCTTTAAAGTGAGAGCCATGTTGGATCCGCGAACTGAGCCTGTAGTCTGTGAACATCCCGGTACAAAAAAGTCTGAAAAATAAATTTCTGGTTATTTCTGAGGATGGAAGAGTATCTTGGGAGGGTGGGGGAGTGAAGAAACTGAAACATGTATACCTTATTGTGTATAGAAATGGATGTGGGGTTTGATGCTGATTCTTCAGTCATTTTTGCCTGTCCATGACCAAAGCAGAGAGTAAGGTGTTTGTGGACACCCATTGAGAATGGTGGAGTCATGCTATATGTTAAAATAATGCTTACTTTTGGGTTTATACTTATGTAACAAAACTATTAAGTGTGATTAATATTTATGAGCATTTGTGGTTATTTTGAGGATGAAAGATTGTATTTGCATTTTTGTTTATTTGTAAAGCGCACCCAGCCCTTAGATATCTGGGCGCATTTCTTAGGTTTACAATGTTACATATTACATTGCAAAATTACATGTGTACATAAAGCGTTAATTAAAAATTGCATATGATTTTCAGTAGGCAAATGAACACGAACATTCAGAAAAAAGCACATTTACATAAGCATGAGTCATAATTACAAGTTACATAGTGAAAAGTGCCAGTACTGAGCAAGAGTGCCTGGAGTGAGTGAGTTAGTGTTCTTGTGCCAGAAGCCCGATTTTGACTTTGCTTCTGAAGGTGTGATAAGAAGGCTCGGATCTGAGTGAGATAGGTAATGTGTTCCACCCCACCTTCTGTAGCTTGAACCTCGGGATTTTGAGGCAGTGAGCTTGAGCAGCTCTAAAGGGGTAGTCCGATTTGTTGCAAGAGAATAGATTGGACAGGTAACTAGGAGCACGGTTGCGAGGCATTTGTGCATGAGCGATAGTAATTTAAAGGCAATTCTTTGGTTGACTGATAGCCAGTTGAGATTGCGTCTGAATTCCGAGATTTGTTGGGCTCTTGGGATGTTCAACACTTCCCTGATAGCGTTATTTTGTAGTACTTGTAACTTATTGGTGTTTCGTCGGCTAGCCCCTAGATAGAGCGCATTTCAGTGGTCGAGTTTCGACAGGACTAGTGCTCTGGCTATGGTTGTGCAGTTGTTGGTGGTTAGACATGTAGTAAATAATTTACACGTGTAAGCAGTTGCAGATGTTATTGCATTTGTTTGTCTGTCTAGGGTTGGAGTGGAATCTAGGTAGATGGCAAGAGTTTTTACATCTTTAGAGACCTTGATGGGATTGCCGTCTATGATGAAGGAGTCGAAGCTGGCGCCAAGCTTACTGAGTCTCTGTTGTGAACCGAGGAGGAGTAGCTCTGTCTTATCATCATTAAGACAGAGCCTGTGTTGCACCATCCAAGCCTGAATGACAACGTAAATGTCATTGAGTGCTTTGGAATCAGCTTTGTGGTCGCCGGTAATGGGGATGAGAATTTGGATGTCATCTGCATAGTTAGTGTAGGTGACAGCCAAATGGTCAAGGTCATCAAATAGGGGCTTTGTAAACGCATTGTCTGTGCAGGGTGAGGGACAGAATAAAAGGGAAAATGTACGTGTTATTGTGTTTTAACATTGCTGTGGGTCTGTCATCGAGTATGGATATAATATTAGTAGATATTGTTGTGCAGAAAGCCATGCCCAAACAATTTGGCCACTGGCCATGGCCACACTTGAATCAATTTGGCCACAGGCAATGGGCACAACAAGATGTTTAGTTTATGTTGAATGTGTGGAACAATGTGGCTACTGCCAATGGTCACAATAGAATGTTTTCAGTAAGGGGTTGAATGCTTTACAGAATGTGGCTACTGGCTATACCAGTATGTTTACTTTGAGTAGGATAACAATATATATAGTTTTGGCCATAGCGAGTGGGAAGAATGTTCAGCTCATTACCATGTCCCGACCAATCTGGCACTGACCATGGCCGCCACAACAATATGTTTACTTTGAACAATATGGCTACTGGCCATGGGCACGACAAAATGTTTGGTTTGGATTGAATGTGTGCAAAAATGTGGCTACTGTCTATGCCACAACACAAAAACTACACCATCTAGTGATGGGGCAATGGGTCACTTGACTCACTTATGTCCCTTTGGGACCTATACACACAGGGGCCCTAGCTGGACTCAGTCCTGGCGCCTTCGGCACCAGGCTCATATAGAGATCTGAGCAGGAACACTTTATTTCAGTGCAGGAGTGCTTTTACTTATTTCAGTGCATGAGTGCTTTTATTTTACAAGAACTTTCCAGGAGCTGAAAGCCTTTATTCCAGAGAACATCCTCATGTGCAGACTCATCCGGTGTGGCTCCCTAGGCCTCGTCTTCATGTGCTGACTCATCGGGTGTGGCAGGGTGTGGCAGGCAGGCTGAACCTGGTGGGTGTGGTTTCAGAAGCTCAGCAACAGAAGCTGCTCAATTCTCAAGGCCGGTGCTTCGCGTTACTGTGCACTTGTGTGCAATGTGACGCTCACTGCCGTTTGGACCAGTTTACTTACCTTTGAAACCAGACATTCTCCTGCATACTCACCTCCAGGAAACCGGTGCTTCATCTCTTCATCTGCAGACTCATCTTCTGACATCCAGTGATCTTGATCCCGATGCTGAAGCACCGCACTCCACATAAACGAACTCGGACCCTGTGAAGAAGAAGAAGGACAAGGTTAGAACATCCGTCCTAGGGCCGCGCCACATTTGAACCACGCACAGGCCCCTACTTAACAACTTACCAGCTACTGTACCACTGCAGCTTCATTCCTCATTCCCTGCTGCTGTCGCCTCTATCTCCGCAGCGTCTACCGGGCTGACAACATCACCTGCAAGGGAAGAAAGCAAAAGAGCAAACATCAACAGTGGAACGGACAGCAATACAAGACAACAAACTTTACAATACAACAAAAACAGACGAGGAAAGACAAAGGCAAACAGGAAAACTTACCTGAAGTATAGTGGCTTAGTCGCAGCAGGACTGGACTACCACATGCAAGGGACCAGTGAAGGAACTCAGTCCAGATCGTATAAGCGCCCCTGCCAGAAGCAGCAGGAAGGGGTGCTCACCAAAACTAATCAACAGGAGCAGTCCTGAGCAGCATCACCCAATACCAGCAGTCACCACATAAGCGCAGAGGGCGAAGTCGGACCCGAGCGACCTCACCTCCAGGAGGGCTGCATCCGAGCCCAACGCCTCCGCAGAGACCAGGTGAGCGTAACAGTCTATGGATATAATGGAATGTTTACTTTGGGTTGAATGTCTGTAACAGTGTGACTACTGGCCATGTCTAGAATACTGTGCTTAGTTGGACATGGTAACAAGGGAATATCTGTGTTTCTTTTTTAAAGAAAAGAAAATATAGTTAGTGGTAGAAGATGGTATGGAAGAACTACATACTAAACGGTTTACACACACATTTATGTTTTTTTCACCTTCATCAGTAGTGCACTGTATGTACTATGTTTTCTACAACATTTGTGTGTGAAACACTGTTGTTGTATTAACATGTTATCACTGGGACATTGGGGAAAATAATTCAAGGTGGATTGAAAAAAACATTTTCTACAATTAATGTTAATACAATATTCATTTCCTTCTACTTTTTCTGTATTGCTTTTATGAAAGGGAGACACATTGTGTATGTGTAGAACGCACTTCAGTGGTAGTATATGTCTATTAACTAATTACTTAGGTTCTGTGTTTTAAGGGTGATATAATTATGGAATATTTGTTTTGAGTCTTTGCTTATGTTTTAAGTAGTTAGATACCCATTGACATATTCAAACTACATTATTGTAAAGGCTGTACAGTGGTAGTATGAAACTATTAAATAATTACAACGCTGATGGTATGTTTTAAGTGTATTGTAATTCAAACATATTTGTTTTCTGAGCTGTTTTATGTTTTAAGTAGTTAGATACCGATTGTCGTATTCTAATTGTATAGTACTGTAAATGTGACTTTAAAGCATAATTTAATGATACAATTTGGGTTTTAAGGAATATTAAATAAGCATTTGTTAGATTTGCTGATAACCTATGTTTTTGAGTAATGTATTTGTCATTAAATTCAAACAAACCACATATGCAGTATAGTGGCCTGAAGTGGTTGATGCACCAGTGTGGTATATTATGCCTACTGTTGTGAATGTTTCCTTACCAAGAGATACTTGGGCATGTGTGAAGTTAGTCAGTTTACTGTTATTTATAGCGCCATCTCCATTGTACCTTAAATAAATTAATATTACATATTGTGCATGTGAATCTATTTGTATGTTGGACAGATTGTCTGAATTGCAAAATGAGCATACTATGTCATATTTTGCATTTTGGAGAGGTTGCTGAAATGAAATTGAATTACAAATCGGTATAGATACATACACAAATCTTTCATTAGGGATATGCTCTTGCGAAACATGGTTGCAGAGACAGCATGTATGTTCCAAAGTGTATGAAATGTGTAAGATTTAATTTCTTGGGATGTGCTTTGTTTCTAATACTTGTAGTAAGTACATTAGGAGTTCTTGTCGATCCTCTTGTGTGTTTATGGTATGGTGAATTTAACAATTCCTGCACAGTAGTCCAATTCTTGTCTTATCCCTGAGACACTATAGAGAGTGTCAGGGTTGTTAGTGGCATTTCAAAGAGCATTTGTAAACAAAGCTGCTCTGATCTATTTAAGTAAATATTGTCCACAAGTGGTGGCAACTGGATTAGAAGATTTATTGCTACATTTGCATAGTAATGTAATCTAGTTGAGTTGCTGAATTTAAAACGACCATAGAATTTGGTCTCATTTTGGTATGAAGATCCTGCATTTGTTTTTTTTACTGGGGACATAGGGATATCTGCTATAGTTTCTGTTTGTAATAGATATCTTCTTAGAGGTTTTCTTTTTTAAGGTATATGGTACATATCCGTATGTGGAGTGTAAAGTTAATGCATCCTGTTGCATTCTAGGATTATAGAAGGTCAGCGTTGACTTTGTTTGCCTCAAAGTTAACTAGAAGGGCCCAGTGAGAATACGAAGACCTGAAAGTGCTGCATAACTCATACCTTCTTTGATGACTGTGCTGCCAATGTCTACCCGTGTGTGATCGAGGGTTAGACCTTGTGACTTGTGAATGGTAACAGCATATGCAATGGACGGAGAGGATTGTTCTCTGCATGCGTACATATCTTTGAAAAGAAGGAAACGTTCTGTGGTAAAGGGGATTTCTTTAGTTTGTTCAAGTTTATCAAAACGTATGATGACAAATTTTATATTATTTTCATTCGGATAAGTTTGAAAGCCAACAATTGTTCCAATTGGTCCATTGACTAAATCTTCTTCAACGTCAAGGATACATTTTAGTATCAGTCTGCAGTTTAGGAACAGAATTAATGGTTATTCCAATCCAGCTGTGTTTGAGACTTTTCAACGTGATTTAGTCGTGCTGTTGCTTGTTAACACACAGGGAGTGTCATGCCATGCACCTCCAGTTTGTCTGTGCAGCTGATGTGGACTATGCATGCATTGTTTTTTTTTAGCATTGTTTCGTTCAATTGGTTACAGTTTGCAAGGGTTTCCATTAAGCAAATGCATTTTTTTTTGTAGAGTTAAATGTTCCATTACATCAGGGGAAGATGTGTTTAGTCCATACAGTTAATATATGAGTCTAATTTTCATGGATGACTGCATTTTTTAGTATGCACACCAGTTCTAATGCTTTTTAAAATGTGAGCATATATTAGATCTGCAGACTGACACAAGTTTTGTGCAAGTTCTCTGCACTGAAAATGACACCACAGATTGACATTGCCTATGCTGCCAAGTCTATTACGACATTCTTTGTAGCCTAATGTTTTAAATACATGGTGCACTTTCACTGATGTTAACTGTAGGTCTCTAAAAACAGCTACATGTTTTCCTTCAAACCGTTCTTCGTATTAAGTTTTTAGGACGTCCTGCATTCTTAGAACAAGTAAAGCAAGCATTAGGTTGAAAACCATGCACACTTCATCTACTAGGACTTGCATCTGCCATATAACTCTCTGTACTTCAGTCACAGCGTCTGCTGACAATGTGAAATATTCAAATTAGTTCTGGTGTTCTACTGGGAGGAATAGTAGTCGGTGCAAAGTTATGCCTCCTATGTTGTAAGCAGCTAGGCCTGTGGGAGCTGTTACAACAGCAGAAAGGTTATTTGTTTTGTCTTCTAAAATGTTATGATTGTTTTAATTAAGAAGGTTTTGACAAAACCAGCTTTACCACTCAAATACAAGAGCAGAGGTTTGTACATTTTTACAACTGCAACTATTATATTCATGTTTGTTCCATGCTGAATTTCTTCAGTGTCTACTAGGTAAATGGTGAGTTGTTCCTAATTTACTATGATTTGAGCACTGACAAATCTTTAGATTTTTGTGATTGATACCTGGTGTTTTCTACCTCATTCATTGCTATATCTGCTTCATTTTTCAATGCGTGGTTCTTGGCTTCCTGTAAGAGGTGATTGGTATCCTTCAGGAGTGCCTTTATCTAGTATTATTTATTTTTCTTCTTCTGGTGTTGATTATCTTACATTTCAAAATGGTCATTTGTTATACTGCAGTTGAAATTAAGTTAAAGGCAAGGTTGTATAATATAGTGTAATAGGATGGCCTGCTATAGTTTCCACAGAAGGCAGGTCATTTGTAAAAAGAAATGTCTTTATTTGTTGTATTGTAGATTGATAATTAAGGTATTTTTAATTATGGGATTGTTGCCTGGTATATGTAGTAGGGCATGGCATTCACTATAGAAACAGAAGTACTTTAAAAAGCAGTAATGAACTGTTGGGAGAGATGCTGCAAAGAAGCCTTTTTTGCAGCATAGAAAACCACTTGCATTTGATGTGAAGTTAAGGGTCAAATTGTGTAATATAAAGGATTGCAATTGTTTTGACAGAAGGCAGGTCATTTTTTAAAATAAGGTGCTATTGTTTGTTGTACTGCAGTTTGATAATTGAGTTACTTGTAATTATATAATTGGATAGTTGCTAAGATACAGAAGTACAAGTTCCAGAATGCAAAGGAAAAAAAACCAGGATTGGATATGCACCGATACACTAGAATGGGTTGTGTTGGAAATTACAGAATTGTGGAGTGCTATTAGTAGTAGCAAATGTGAGTCACTATGTGCGGAGAAATACTTTCAAAAGCACTAATTCAGTACTTGGATAAGTGCGGCAGTGAGGTTTGTTTTGCAGGTCAGAACATCAGGTATTCTTCAAGTTATATTATAACAATGGTGGTATACAATATTATTTTGAAAATCAAAGCATACCCTCAGTATGTCTTCTTAGATGTAGATTGTGGAATGTGGATCCCGTTGATTCAGGAAATATAAATCTGTAAAGTTTTCACAGTAGGTTGTAATAGAAGAGGCTCTGAATCAAAGCACAAATGCACTCTCAGAGTTGAAAGATACATCTGAACTGCTGAACTAAGGAGACAGGGTTAGATGTAGAGTTTTTGGATGTGATTGGTAGGTGGATGTGTGGCTGTTTGAATATAGCCAATGAGGGAGTTGTGCCGAGTTAATGGTAAAAATGGAGGAAGGGCTGCCCAGTGCCATGACATCCGTGGACATAAGCGACTGTTCACGGACAGATCTCACGTGCCATCTGGGCTTTTTAACCATGTCTGGCAGGGAAATTGGACTGCAGTGGATGTCTGTGGTTGCCAAGAGGCTCAACCAGTCAAGCTTTCTCTTTGTGAAAGAGGAGTTGAACTGGAGAGGTGGACAGGATTGCAAGTGCATTGTTTCCTGTTTGAACTGCTAAAAGCATGGAGCTCAGCAAGAAGACTCTGGATTATAGGAGATTTGGGGGTTAGTTGGCTTCAGATATATGTGTAGCAGCTGGACAACTCACATAATCTCAGTTTTGAAAAATTGGAGGTGGCAAGTTATGGAGTTTGTGACATATAGTGGAGTCAACTATTACCCATGTGTGAAGATATGGTGCAATTGAACATCCAGAAATAATGGTAGTACATTGTGGAGGTAATAGTTAGGGTATGTAACTCGTTTATCTTTGCAGTTTGCTAAGAAAGATATGTTCAAAAGTCTGATGCATTTTAGCGAGATTTTGGAATGTCACCTTTTGAAAATTTTAATATACGAAATGATGGAGTTAACATTTTCAGAAAAGATTGAGTACATCTAGCAAGTGTTGGCAATTACAATTTTCTTTGCATTTGGGATGCAGTGAAACCGTTTTTGTGAAATAAATTAAATTGGAAGAAGAGTATGCAAAAGATGAGTATGCAATGACATTTTTTTAGTATACATTGTACATATATATTAAGATCAAAGTTTTACAAGAACAAAAAAGCTCTTTTAAGAGCCAACATTAAAGAGTACGAAAAGAAGCAGTAAATAAAGTTCATACAACTTCCATTTTCTGTTTTTGATCATCTTATCCACTGACATATTTATTTATTAATTTAAATTCTTTTAAGGCACTGCATGCCCGTAGGCCTCAGAGCGCTCCAAGAGAAGACTAGTAGAGATACTGTAGAAAATGAGTCCAAATCTATTTGGGTAGATTGAAGAACAAAGTCTTCACATGTTTCTTAAAGACAGAAATTGATTGAGCTGTGTTGATGTTAATAGGCAAGTTGTTCCATTCAAGTGGCGCAATAAGTTCAAATCTCCATTCACCAACATTTTAGGCAAGTTCTTGGTAGGATAAGCTGAAGAGTGTCAGATGAACATAACACTCTGCATGATGTTTTCTTAACCAGTCTATTAGAAAGATAGAGTGGTGCCTTGGCATTCTGGCATTTATAGATAAGAGACATCATTTTGTTCCTAATTCGCTGCCTCACCGGTAGCCAGTGAAGTTTATTCCCAATGGCAGTGACATAGTCCTGTCTAGCCAAACCAAAGACTGCCCTCACTGCTTCATTCTGAACAGTTTGTAGCTGTTTCAGATTCCCTTGAGATGTCCCAAACATTAAACTGTTACAGTAATCCAATATATGTATTAATGAGGAAGCCAGTAGAGATCTGTTTGAGAGAATAAGATATATGTGATCTGATATAATAACTTAATTACATATCCACAGGATGAACGAATCTGGGAGACCTGTTTTATCATTGAGAGAGTATCATCCAGCATCACTCCCAAGGTTTTCACTGTTTTGCTCAGTGGTATAACATTACCTGCCACCTCAAATGATAGTAAGTTAAATGCCAACCAGACTTGGATTTTGGCATAGATGTAGTTCACAACCTCTTCATCCCTCTGATAGTTACCAGACAGCTCAAATAGGATCAGGGTGTCATCTACATTGTTTGCAAATTGAACACCAGGATCCCCAAGAAGATCGAGAAAGGGTCTGATATAAATATTAAACTGCAGGGGGGACAAGCAATAGCCCTGCAGAACACCACATGTGCCTGAAATGGGTGTCGCTTGAGCTCCCCCGACCGCCACTCTAGAGATTTTAGAGCCCAGAAACAACACAATCCACTTAGCTGCATTTTCAGAACAATTGGAAACAGTCAGCAATCAATTGTATAATATATTGTGGTCAATGATATCAAAAGCTTCATAGAGATCTAATAATAACAGCAGGGCAGTATGTTTCCTTTCAACAATTCCGGTGATATTTGATTTTAAATCCAAAAGAGCGGCCTCAGTACCATGTTGCTCACAAAAACAGGACTGATTTGGATTGAGGAGTTTATGTTGCTCAATGCATTTCTGTAGATGTACATAAGCCACTCTGTCTAAGATCTTCAGCAGATATGGGACATTAGTAATGGGTCTATAGTTTTTAAGAATAGAGGGATCAAGAGAGTTCTTTTTCAAAAGAGGGGTGACCCATACCTCCTTCAAAGCTGCAGGTTCTTTACCTAAAAGGAAGGAAGAATTGATCATTTTAGTGATGCATGGTGCGAGCACGTTCATGGAGCCTTTTAATAGAGCAGATGGAAAGGCGTCACCAAGCCAGATGTAGATTTCATATTATTTATAATCTCCTTAGTCTCTTGTTCAGAGCAAGCAGAACATTCAAATTTAGGAAGATGAGCACAAGAGATGTCATCTTGATGTTTAACATCAAATCCCTCATTCTTGACATCAAGATTGGCCAATCGATTGGCAATAGCTGGACGGTGTCCAACAATGTTGTGCATAAATTCATCCTGAATTTGTTGGCACCAAAAAGAGTCCTTTACAATAGGTGGAAAAGAAGATGTGTGATTTTCAAAGTCTTTAAACATTTTAAATAATTATTTTGAGCTTGATTTAGCGTTGTCAATACGAGCATTATAACAATTCTTTTTAAACTCAATTATGACACCCGCCGGCGAACATCAAGGGTGAAGAAAAAGAATGGGAGCTCACGGTGTTAAGTGGTGTAATATGAATGGATGGTTTAAAAGCCTTGAGTGCAGCTTTAACACCTTCTATTCATGTCACACTGTATTTTTAACACCAACCCCTATAAGGGAGGGACAGGTTGACAAGGGAAGATGTTAAGCACTGTGTATAAAAACTTTGGTAGGGGGCGATTGTTTTCATAGGCCTTAATAGCAGCCTCAAAAGCACTGCAGAATTGCTTTCCCTGCATATGAATGCATCACAGTACACACATTAATCAGTTGTCCATTGAAGGTGCACGTCAACTGCCTCCTGTATGGCCTGTGATTCAGCAGGAGGAATCTTCTGCCCCACTGAGCTGGAATATCCTTTCATTTCATCATTTGTACTTTGCCATTCAGCATCGGTATGGGCCAAACCAGTTATCGATTAAACGCCCTCAGGGGGACTGAAGTCCAAGTATGGGAAATAGGAGGTGCTATAATGCTTGTGCACATTCTGGCCATCAAGGTTATGAGCGGTGGCTAAATCGCTGCTAGTCACCCATGTCTAAATTGCATGTGGATGGGTGATTAGAAGTGCGCTTTAGTACTAGACTGGAGGGGGTGTGCATGAGGATAGTCGACTATGTGTGAAGCTACAGTTCAAAGTTTTGTTGTGAAAGGTAGCTGCATTCTTATGACAGGGAGGTTGTGCAAAGTGTTTTTTGGGTTATATTTGAAAGTAGATGTATGCCGAGGTGAGGCCATGCCTTCGGTAAGTTCCAAAGGTGCTCAGTGTGAAAGGAACAAAAGTATGTTAGCGATACAAAAAAAACATAGTTGCTGAACTTATAGCATTAACTAGAGCCTAAACTCTTTCAAAAGGAAAATGTTTAGTCTGCACTGACTCCTGCTATGCCTTTGGGGTCTTCCATGGCTAGCCACCTCTGGCAGGAGAGGGGATTTCTAATTGTAGGTGGTACACTGTTGAATGCCCTAAAGTTGCCACATGAATTGGCAGTGGTGAAATGTGCTGCGGATCTGACCCTTAAAGACTGTTGCTATAGACGAAGCTCTTTCTGACAGAACGACTGAGAGATTGCCATTTCTCCCTTACCCTTGGGCTATGAATGTGGTCTTCAACAGGAGTGCAGCCAACCCTTATACCACACCTTAAATTAACTTGCTAGAATTCAGTGTAATTCCTCACAAACTGAAAAGAATGCCTGGAACAAAGCAAGTTTTGTGTTATATGTTGAAGCATTTGGCACTCTTCAAATGGGTATTGGTAACGCCTCAATCTCTTCCTTTGTTAGTCATGTATCATGGGGTTGCACATGTGGGATAATGGGTACAGATGGTTTGCGTCTTGTCTCCCTAGTGTGGCTGAACTCCATTGTAATCCTTGTTAAGTAGGCCAGGGGACTCATCAAGCACTGTGGGGGTCCGCAAGTCAATATGACTGTACATATGCCTATGGTTACAGGATGAGAATGTATGCATTTAAACTGTCGCCATGTTTCTTTTGTTTCCAGTAGACACCAGACTAAAGTGACAGAGGAGGCTGAGGGGAGTAAACTGGCCTCCTCCTGCTACGCCCTCACCTACTGGAACACCATCCGGATCCCACCAATGCTCTTGCTGTTCAGAAGGACCTCATGACCTTACACTTCAGTCAATACCTAGGTTCCTTGTGTTGCTCTGCTTCACAGCCCAACCCGATGTCCAGAAAACATGTTCAAAACATGGTAAAAAAAACACTTTTTTGCTTCCCAGCTAAGTTTGCATTAGGTAAAATTCAAAGATATCCTACCCACGTTGGGAAGCTATGCACAACACACCCAGCTGGGGGGGTTAGGGGGGATTTAACAAGATGAAAACTAATAGCCAGCCATAAAAAGTCACTTGCCACCTCAATTCTATTCAAAGACGTAGCACACCATTTGTTACTCGCTACGAGTCAATTATCACAGATCAGTGACCAATACTGTCCATAGTTTCCTGCATGCAAACCCCCACATTCCAGTACAACTAGGAAAAGGGGAGACAATGCTTCATTATGGGGCTTATATGCCAGGGGAGTATGAGGGAAGAAACACTGCAAACACCAAAGAGCACAACATATTTTGTGGCATACGATGGTGGACCTTCATGGCTAGATTGGAATCACCTGGATCAAGGGTAAACATTTCAAGTCACAAGGTACTTTCACCAAAGCGCACAGAGTCTGCGCCCCCATTAAACCTGGCAGTTCAGCGACACCTGACACCCTCCTTTCTCTCCTACAGACTCTCAGCACAATCGGCAGCCAGGCCCAATCTCAGATCACCTTCCACAGCAACCACCAACACCCCCCCAATTTTCCTTCTTCACACCAGAATTTCTTCTTGATCCCCTCACTCTCAGCAGAAGGCCCCTACTTTCCACTCTCTCCTCCTTTTGAAGCCTTTTCTCTGCCATCCCACTTTTTTTTTATATCTTCATACAGATAGTATATTATATCTTCACCACTTTGCCTTGAGGTCACCCATCAATCATGCCTCTAGTATGGTCAGGCTTTCAGTAAGTTTCCAGAAACCTTTTAGCTTTTTACTCTTCATCTTTGTACAACGTTCAATCTCCAGGCCCGGATGAATATGCAACATTTCCATCCTGTGCTTCCTGGACAAACAATGAGTTGTCTTTTCAAACTGAATTCTGCAGTTTCAATGCACGTCGAGCCTAGAGTTTGCACCGTGGGCTATGGCCTAGGCTAGTCCGACTCTAATCACTAATTAGATTAGTTTGCTTAAGGCTAGTGAGGTAAGTATGTTAGGTATGTTAATAACCTTAATGGTTAGTCCCTGCCATACTACACTACACTGTCATGCTATGTTGTGCTTTTCTATTTAATCAATACAAGCTATACTATGATCAGACATTTCTTTAATTTGTATGATTCTAATCAGTGTGTGACATCAGTGCTAAACCACACACCCCAGCTGCAACACCATCATCTTTTGTACACTAGCATACACTTTATATATTCTATATAGAATATAACATTCTTGTATGGCTAAAGTTCACACTACTTGTTCCTACAATCTCCAAATTCTGCCGCCTGGGCTGCATATCCATTGAGGACAGTTAACGGTAATTGATAGCCTGGTTTTGTATTTATTTAGTGTACGAATAGCACTGAATCGTCTTTTAAGGATGAGCTTGCTTTTATTCAATTGGCATTACCATAGAATCTCACACCCTTGTATTCATACAAACCCACATGTTGAAGTCTCTGGGCCTCATTAGGACCCAGGCGGTAAGGGGTTTACGGCGGCGTAAACAGCGCCAACCCTTACCGCCTGATTCCGAGGTCCCTTAGCGCCATGGAGGTCTTAACACCTGCTTTTAGCAGGTGTTAAAATCCATGGCGCTAAGGGACCTTGTTGTTAATTACGCCACCGTAATTTACGGTGGCGTAATTAACGCCTTCCCCACTCCCATTATGCCCTATGGGGCAAAAATGGGAATGGGGAAGGGTAAATGGGTTAATGGGGACTTACCGCCCCATTCACCTCGGAATGGGGCGGTAAGTCCGCCAACCACCATGGCGTAAACGTAGTTTAAGCCATGGTGGTAAAGGTACGACCCAGGCGGTAACTTACCGCCTGGGTCGTAATGAGGCCCTCTCTCCTTTAATAGTGATGTTAGCAGAGATTTTGCGGGCAGCATGGTATACCATCACCATGGTTTTAGAATGGTTTATTAAGTGTCCTTTCTTTACAGAACATAGCTGCTAGTCATTTTAAAATGGCAATTTTAGTCTTCGATATAAAGACTGTATTGTCAACATACATTAAAATGCCTATTTTACATTTGGAAATGTATGGAGCATCACAGTTTGAATGTGTAATTCTAGAAATCAAGTTGCTCACATATAATGAGTGGTGGCAGGGTTTTTTTTTATTTTTATTTTTTATTTTTTTATTGTTGCAGTTGCAGTTTACAAAAAACCATACACAACAAAAATACCAGAAAAAAAAGGAAGAAATAAAGAAATAAAATTACAATCACAAAGAAACAACTTCTAAAAAAAAGACAAAAGAGACAGAAAAACATTAAAATACAGATGATACAATTTAAAAAGAATTTTGCTTCCAAAGCTTGATGTTTCTTATCCAACTCAGAACTTAAAAATGTAAGAAAAAGATTCAAAGCTAAAACCAAAGAAATGGCAATGCCCCACATACAACGACACCAAAACAGATTTCTGGACACCTCTGAGCTGCCAATTGTATTGTCCCTGAAAAACCTGGTTCGTGCCTTATCAAAGAACGTACACACAACGTACACACAACTACCAGATGTTTCAGGGTTTCATGAGAATTGCTTACACCACAGACCCTACATTCCTTCTCCGGGGCCTTTGAATCCCCCAAAGTATTCGGGTAGTTCCAGTTCCTAATTTTCTCGTAGACAGGTAGTTGATTTAACCTGAAGCGCATAAAATTCATACGTATTACAGAGCAGGGGAACTTTGTAAAGGGGCAGGAGTAGAAGAAAAGCGATTTTTAGTTGGTTGAGGAGCAATGAATGGACTTTGGTGATAAGTCTACCCTTACGTGTTGCCACAGAGATCAATATATATATATGCTGTACCAAGTTGCCTAATTTATTTGAATGTTTAAAGTTTGGTATTGCACGTGATTTGTATATAATTTGTGAAGTATGAGCGTGTTTTGTGCTATATGGTGCTTAACAAGCCTGCATGCCTGAGTCCAAAGCACTGTACATTATGCTCTTTGCATTGCCCTTCCCCTATTCCCCAAACTCAAAAAGCACATGGCGTAGTGTCCCTAATCTGTGACACCATCCCACAGTAGTGACAGTATAGTGAATAGCATATATGTATATTTCTGTTATGGCAAATAGAACAGACCTTTTTAGCCACAGTCTCAAAGCTAGTGCTTAAGAACGGAAACTAGCACGCCCACCTCTTCCAATTTATTTGAATTATTTACCTGCCTCAGCATCTCCCCCAACTCCCCCCTGTACTCCTCTGCATCCACACCCTGAAACCTGTCTAAAACCTAACCCCAGTCCTCTTTGTCATATGGTAATGTGATTTTAAGTTGGTTGTGGAGGAATTAATGGACTGTGGTGATAGCATACCTCTTTGTGGTGCAACAGAGATCAATATATATATATATATATATATATATATATATATATATATATATATATATATATATATATATATATATATATATATACTGAACCAAGTAACCTAATGTATAAACAAGTCTAGGGCAGCATTGGTATGTTCGCAGGATAAAGTCTCTGTGGGCCAATGTAGAGGCTCTGTCCATCTCTACAGTTCATCCATTCGCATATATCCCCACACTGCGTACACACATTAAGAATAAACCGAGATATTATATATATGTTGTTCTCTGTGGCACCACATAGAAGGGGTGACTGGAGTGTTTCCCCTGTGAATTGACCCAAGCTAGGTTGAGGATTATATATGGGCTTGGGTCTGTCAATGCTCTCATAGTCCTCTCTTTCTTTACCATTTGGTTTCAGGAATCTATCCACAAACCTTGGTTCTGTTTGATTACTAGCCCTTACGTTACTTTCATGGGATCAAATGGGTTTGGTGTTGTTTGGTCATAAAAAAAGTTAATCAGGGCTAACTGACCCAAAAGAAAGTGCTTGCATAGGAGATTTGAACGTAGATTAGTTCGTAAAGTCAAGACACCCTGTTGCGCGTTCACTTTATGATGACAGGCTAGCCAGGCCACAACAAAGACAATGAGTTCCTTACCTCAACCCCTCCGGTCCCACAATCACGCTGACATAATTTGGTGTACGTTAAAGTACATCAAAGGCTTTCTCCGTTTACCGGCTCTTCGTCAGCTCGTTGAGGGAACGGCCATGCTCTCGGTGACTGATTCCATGCTAATAACAGTGAAACATTAAGTCACGGCGAGACACGAACATCAAAGCATGAGTGTGACCAAAAGTGTCCATATTGCAGGATGAAAAAGAAGGATTGGAGGAATGAACTAACAAATGCAATGTAATCTCGCGAGAAATACATACAACGCGGAACAGAACGTGTTAGGACCTGACAGCAAATTAGTACGTTTCAAGAAATAAACTGAAAGCACGTAAGTGTGGAGAGACATAAATATTGTTCTTTAAGCATTCATTTGAAATTTAAAATGAAAAAACAAGTGAAGTAGGAACCAGGAAAGTTGTAATATAATCAACAGGAAATGACAGAATTGTATTTATTTATTAGTCAAGTAGATGATAAAGGAGAAGATCTCTGTTGTCAATGGACAGCAGAAACACATGGAGGTAAGAAAAGGAAGAATAAAGTCAAGAATGAAAAAAAGGAACAGAAGGTCAATTTGGACCACCAACAAAAGGTCAAATTTGTCGTTAGGTCAAACATTTCAGATCAAATAGGCTAATTCCATCAAATCTACTACTTGCTTGCAGCTCCTGTATGGCCTAAGTGACATTTGACCTGTGGGGCTTCTTGGTTCTGCTGAATCGGGGGCACAATCCTAGCATCACGTGTTTGTCATGATAGTTGGGAACTCATAGAGGTAAATTTATTACTTGGCTCAACACATAGGAATGCGGTGCAGGTGGGCAAGCATTTTCCACAGGTATTTTGCCACGCAATGATCCTGAGGGCTAAAAACATTTGATTGTCCTGCTTCTAGTGTCAGACTCTTCTCGACTTAATTATTTTGGTTCTTTTCCCTTTAAATCTGGGAGCACTGTAAACTCCTATACCTTGTCTTGTCTGATCTTCAACCAATTGGAGGATGAATTTGTTTTGAGAAATCTCTGCCTAGTTATGATATCATTTATGGGTTCTGAACATGAAATGATGTATACTTTGATTTGCGGGTTCCTGTTTTTAAGTCTGGGTCAAACCTCAGAAATGGCCCTTGTAAGGACTGCAAGAATTCCCTAGGGGACTCCCTGGACCCGCTAATGATTCATTTGCTGCTCATTTTACATCTTGCTAACAGTGGTCTGTTGAGAAATGCTTCCTGACCTCCTCCTTGTATTTACTTCATCATATAATATTCTGTTCATCTAAACTACTGAAAAACCTAGAGTGGCGAGCGTCAACTGTCCAACAGAAAAATGTTATGCAATGTATCAGGTGGTTTTGTAACCTAAGGGATAGCTTGTGGTCGGGCAGGACGTTAAGGCTGAAATGATATTTAGTACAGGGGGGTGGTCCTGACCTCAAATATTTACACTACAGTGATTTGCTGTAGAAACAATTATAACACATCTCCATGTTCAATACATCTTCAAAAGTATGCATCCTGGGATGAAAAACGTACAAATCCAAATTCTGGGAATTATTTAGGTCACATATTACAGCACGGATAATTAAATATTGCTGGCTGAAAGACTTACATATAGACAGTAAACAGTAAACATGGTCACCAGCTTGCTAAGTTTTGTAAGGCGAGGACGCAAATGTTTAACACTGTTAAGCGGCTTCACTTCAACATTACAGCTAAGTCAATGCCTAGTCTGGGATGCTGAGGGAAACCCTTATTGATATATTTTTAGGTCCAGTTCATGTACTCTGGATGACAACCCTTATATAACACCCCTCTCTTAGAATCCCCCTGACCTCACTGAGCCAAGAAGTAGGTCTGTTTTGCAAATTTAAAAGGTTTATTTGGAAAATTAAACAATATATATATATCACACTTATATAAATAAATTGATAATGGATAGTACACTTGTGAATATGAGCAGTAATCAGCAATAGGTAATCCTACAGTAGCACAGTTCTTTACAATCAATGAGGAGTTAGTATAGGATGGATAAGGTAGCAAAATACTTTTAAGGTTTCAAGGGAAAAGCAATGAGGAATAGAATGCAGTACAGAAATACTTGATATGATTTTAGCACAAGATAAGATAATCACTTTTTCTCTGGCAATTCACCCCCATCCCCCCCTATGCAATGTAAGAAATGGAAGGAGATGGAAAGAGGAGCACACAGTTCTCAGGAATGCAATCAAATACAATACGAAATTCAGTCCCCCCCAGCAAGCTTAGAGGAAACAGGTAGAAGTTTGAAACACAGGCCCAAAATTCTTTTAAATGTGATGGCAATGGATGGGAAAATGTGCTAACTGATTTTATTTCCCTCTAGAGATTCAGGGTGAGTGAGAGATGCTTGTTGGTATTGGTTCAGGCTCACTTTAGCAATGCTCTATGAGTTATTACCAGGTTGCAAACGGATTTTAACAAAGGAAAGAATGGAGCTGCTATTTTGACAAGTGGAGAAATTGAGCCAAATCCCAAATCGTGGTAAATTTCACGAGTGCGTAAATTGCGATTGCGGAAAAAGTATTGGGAGTAGGAAATCCGTTCTAGGTTCGTTGGAAAGCCTAGAACACAGCTTTAACATGAAAGTAAAATTTTGTTCCTAGCCCAAACGGTTCAAGAGATACGGACAATTTAATAAAGGTAGATTTTCGGATTTAAAGTAAAACTCAAAATGACAGGTGACAGTTTGCAGCGTTAGGATGACAGATGACAGCTGGCAGCTTTAGAATGACAGGATTACTAGGAGGCAGTTCTACTTAGGTTAAAATATTTTGGATTAGATTATTTTAACTAAGAGATTGGGTTCTGCACAGTTCTGGCGGATACTTACTCCTAATTTTGAAATGAATGGGCCTCGTCACGGATCTGGTCAACACGTCCAGCGGCGGTTCTCTCTGCTCGGCGGGTCAATCAGGCACCGGTTCTGCTCACAGCGATCCGGATCTCTGGTTCTGCTCACAGCGGTCTGGGTCTGGTTTGTGGTTCCGGCAACAGTTCTTGGCAAAGAATTCAAACAGCTCGCCCCGGCTGTTGAATAGTTTGCAAAAGATTTTGAGGCCTGCTGACAAATACTTTTGCTTGCACTGGGCCTTCTTGGTTCAAAGTTCTGTAGTCTCTGTTTAGCTTGGAAGTCTAAGTGTTGGATCTCTGGATGTGAAGTCGTCGGTCAGCATGCTCCGCAGCAAATGGAATTGAATGTCCCTACCTGTCCCAGCAGTCTCTTTCTATGTGTTTTGGAAGTGGCTGTGTGCGTGGCATAACTGAGCCTGCCCCTCTCTACTTGTCATTGGCCCAATTCTCCCCTCTCCCATGATTGGGGGAAGGAAATGGATTGTCATCATGATGAGGTCTGTTTATGGGTCAGAGGATCCTCCCCTGGTCAATTTGCCCACAAATCTATATTTGATTCAAACACATATTTCCCAGATACACAATTTGTTGAAATTGCATGTACACATTATATATTCCTTATGGTCCATGCTTGTCCGCCTCTGATCTTTCTGGGGGCTTGCATTCAAAAATGACAACATTTTGTGCTTTTTGACTGGTTTACCAATAGCGGACATTTACCAAAATGTACACACATGTGCGCAAGGAGTATGGACGTCAATTGATGAAGTGTCAGATTTTTAACGTGCAGACATTTGGAGTAAGACCCTATTTTCCGCTAGCAACCCCCCAGCATACACCACAGGGTCCTAACACCTCTTAAAACCTGCACAGAAAAATCACAAGAATAATGATATTACTTATATAATTCTGACAAGTCCGTACTATGAATTATCCATATTTTTATAAAATTATGTTCTGGCCCAGATGGGTGTGGTTTAGGTTCCAAAGCACATGGGGGAAGCTTCTGTCTGCCCCCGCCTCCTCCTCGGGTGGCTCCCAGAGGCACTTCTCCTCCCACTTCTCCCAAGAGGAAGCCACTTTACGGCCCCCCCACATAACATTTGCCTGAGTCCAGGACAAGGCTTTGTTCAACCTCCTGCGGTGCCCCTCCCCTAATCTAATCAGAGAGGTGTCAACTCCTTTTGGTGGGGAAGCAGGATGTAGCTAGGCCTGGGAAGAGTGGCTGAGCAGGTTTCTCCTGTCGGGGTAGTTGTCAGGCAGAATTCAGCTAAATGTCACTTTAGTTCCCAGTTTAAATCAAACTTACAATTTTTACATGTACATTAAATAATTACTTCCTTCAAGTCATTTCAGAATATAGTTTTACATTGTATCCACCTCTTAGCAAGTCTTTCCTTGGCCTGGTTTGGGTTCTTCTGTTCAGTTTTACACAAAAGTCTGGTGGTTTTAAAACGCCGGCTTTCTGATAGTGGTGAGTACCAGTATTGCATCCATTTTTGGGATCTGTCTTGAATTACTGCATTTCACTAGAGTGGCCTTTTGCTTGATAGTGTAGGACCCTTGCTTAACATTGTTTTGATGGCATCCTTACAGTAGAGTGGTGATGTGGAACCCCCCACAAGAAGGTTGTATCTTTGGAGTGGTCTTGTGCCAACTGCGCAGTTCTCCTGGATTCTGGCGTGAATGTGGGCGGCGATAGCTCATCCCCACATCCACCCAGTCTATTGATTTAGTTTGTTCTGGGATAGAATAATGGGCGGCGACAGCTCATCCCCACATCCACCCAGTCTAAGGATTCAACATGGGTCAAAACCCTTGACAAAAACCCCCGCCCGACTGTGCTTTGATTCGAGTCGAGGGGAAGTCGGGTGCCAGGGATGTTTTGAGCCCTGTGCTGGTATGTCCGCATTCTCTTCTTCCAATTCTGTAGATGGCACAGTTCAGCATCTTTTCCTCCACCCAAGTGGATCGATCGGTTCTCCTCGCCGGTCCTGATGGGAATATTGGGCGGTACCCCGGGCCCCTCGTGTCTCTGCTCCCGGTCCCCGGTCATCCTCCTTGGTCAGTCTCCATGGTTTCCTCTCTCCTAGGATGATAAAGCAAAAGCGGCAATGCACATTCCTAGGCATTTTCCCACCACTATTAATGGTGTGGCGAACATGTACATTTTATACATCCGAAAGCATTTTGCAGTCTGATTTTAAAAACAATATATAACATGGAACATTTGCATTACGTTACTATATTTTTGATATTTGGAATATTTTAGAGTTTGAACTGACTTACCCTGGAGCGGCCCCCTCTAGTATTGCAGAGGACTCCTCCAGTTGTTGCAGAGTGTGCCTGGGATAGCAACACTTTAACTGATTTATATGGACCCACTTGTCTTCCCCCTCTGCCAAACCGCCTTTGGGGATGCGGATCTTGTAGGCCACCGGGGAGATTTTGTCTATAATTTCAAACGGTCCCTTCCATGTAGGCAAACATTTTCGCTGTTTGGCCTGGTTCCTTTGGAAAATGTATAGGTAGACCCGGTCCCCCACAGTATATTCCTTCCTGGTGGTCTTCAGGTCGTAGTGGGTTTTCATGCTTTCAGCTGATCTTTCTAGATTCCGCTGAGCATAGGCAAAAGCATGCTGAAGGTGTTTCCTTAAATTCTCCACATACTCATGAGTTGTAGAGGCATTTATCAGTGTCTGCTCTTGGGTCCTGTAGAGCAGATGCTGGGGAAGCACCATCTTGCGTCCGGTCATCAACTCAAATGGTGACATTTTAGTTGCAGATGAAGGGGTAGATCTGATGGCCATTAGGAACAGAGGTAGTCGGATATCCCAACTTGGCCCAGAATCTGTCACAAACTTTTTTAATATGCTCACAATGGTTCGGTTGTATCTCTCCACTGCTCCAGAAGAAGCTGGCCTGTAAGCAATATGTAGCTTCCTTTTGACCCCCAGTATCTCCCACATCTTTGTCATTACTTCACTGGTGAAGTGGCTACCCCTGTCTGACTCAATCCTTTGAGGTAGACCAAACCGAGAGAAGATGTGGTTAATCATCAGGGCAGCTGCTGTTTTTGCCTTGCAGTTTGGGGCTGGGAGACATTCCACCCACTTGGTAAACAAGCATGTAAAGGTCAACATGTACTTGTTTCCTCTAGACGAGCGAATTACAGGGCCTTCAAAGTCGATTTGCAAATCTGACCATGGCAGTGTCATCCCCCTCTTTTGGAGAGGCACACAGTGTGTGAGGGATGATGGCTGAAATTGTGCACTCACAAGACAACCCTTCAAATATTGGTTGAGGTCCTGGCCCATGTGTGGCCAGTATGCAACCTCTCTTAAGATTTCAAGTGTTGTGTGAAACCCCCTCTGACCGGCTGTGGCCGCATCATGGGCGTGACTTAACATCAGGCTTCGGAATGAGGTAGGAACCACCCACTGATCAAGGCCAGCTTGGGATTTCCTTACCAACAACCCGTCTTGGATCCGGAACATCTTTGGACATTTCATCAACACTCTTAGGTCCTCTTTCCAAATGTAATCGGTATCCGTCAGGGGAAAGTTCTCAGGGTCCTCAATGTGTTGGTAAAACTTACCAATTATTGGATCCCCCTTTTGAGCCGTGATTAAATCAGCGTCAGGGGTCTCCTTACTCCATTGTGCAGTTGAAAGATCATTGTGAGCATTTGTCTGGGACCTAGTGATAGCAGTGACCTGGATTTCCCCCAACAGGGACTCAATCTCTATAAGATCCCCTTGGATGGCCCGGTTTTGGCCAGCTGATCAGCTAAGTCATTTCCAGTTTTGTCTGCTCCCTCTACTTTGGAATGACCCTTGATCTTTTTCCAGTAGATGGTCATCCCATCCGATGTGACCAGATCATCAATATTTTGGATTAGCTTCCCATGTTTCAGGGGTTTGTTATTAGCACATATTAGCACATTGGTTTTCCAATTAACCAGGTGCTCCACAAACCTGTTCCGTACATAATCCGAATCTGTGATTATGACCAGTTCATGGAGTTGATGTTGGACAGCCGTGAGGATGGCTTGATGCACAGTCATCAATTCTGCCACCTGACTAATTCGGGGACCAATTTTGTATCCAGCGGAGGGTTCTGGAAACTCTTTCACCCATGCATTCCCTACGCCGGCCACCAGTTCTTTCTCCCCTTTGTTGTCAACATGGTAAGAGCATCCATCCACATAGACAGTGGGCATTCCCTCACACTTGCCTTCTTCAAAGACTTTGTGTGGGGAGTTAAGGTATGCCTCCATGTTGTCCTTGATTTTTAGACTTTTGTCCTCGAGACAGTTTTCTCTGGCACAATCATGCAAGTCAGCCAGACCTTGCGCGAGGGGACTCTTCTTGTTTTGGCCATATCTGACCTCCACAGGAAAGCCTTGCATTGACAGAATCCAGGAAGTAATTCGGGAATTACTCACATTTCCGGCCCGGATTCTGTCAATTTGGATTTATTGCAGAGGCTGTTGTGGAGTCTCCACTATGATGTGTTCCTCCTGGATGAACGGGCGGTAATTCTTCAATGCCCACACCGTTGCCAGGAGTGCCTTCTCACAATCGTTGAATTTTTCCTCCACAGAGGATAAAGTTTTTCTCGCATAGGAGATTACTTTATTGACCTTGTCATGCTTTTGGTATAATACTGCCGTCAAGCACGTATTAGAGAACCCTGTCTCCAGGAAGAACTCCTTGTTTCTGACAGGGTAAGGTAGGCAAGGCGCTTGTGAGAGACTTCTCTTGAGTTGTCTTACTGCCTCGGATTGTTCTGGACCCCATTCCCACTTGACCCCCCCTTCAAGAGATGAATCAGTGTCTAGTGATCTCTGCGTAGCCTTCAATGAACTTTCTGCTGTAATTAGTCAGTCCAAGGAGGCTCCTTAGTTCCCGCAGAGTTGTGGGGTCTTTCAGTTTCTGAAGTGCTTCCACTTTCTTTTCTTGGGGACAGAGACCCTGAGAAGTAATCTCATGCCCCAAGAAATTAACCCGGGTTCTATACCACTGTGCTTTCTGGAAGGAAAGTTTTGCTCCGGCGGCCCTCAACTGTGTCAGAACATAACGGATCTCCGCTATGTGTTCTTCCACAGATGAACGTTTGATGAGGACATCAACTACATAAGCCGGGTTACCCCTCGCACCCAGGTCGGGCATGGCCTTATGTAGGAAAATGTTGAATTCATTGCCGGAGTTGAGGTATCCGAAAGGAGTCCGGGTCCATGTGTACTGTTGGCCCCCAAAGGTAAAAGCCAGTTTGTATTGGTCCTCCCTACTGACAGGCACGGCCCAGTATCCATTGGTCAGGTCTATTGCAGTGAATACCTGTGACCCCTGAATCTGGGCCAGCCCTTGGTCAATGTAGGGCAGAGGCCATCGGGAAGTATGGACCCGTATGTTGAGCTCCCTAAGGTCGGCGCAGAGTCTCCACTGGCCGTTTGGCTTCAATATTCCCAGCACCGGATTATTGAAGGTGCTGTGGACTGGAAGAATTATCCCCCGGCACTCAAGGTTCTTAATTATTTCAGTAAGAGACTCCATGGATGCGAGAGGCAAGTGATATTGCTTCACAAACACTGGAGTCATGCCAGGGTCCGTGGGAATTGTTGTTGTGTGGATGTCGGTGCGACCACAGTCATATGAGTCTACCGCAAAGAGATCTTGGAAATCCAAGAAAACTTGTTTCAACTTTTGCTTCTGTTCCAGAGTCACGCAGGCATCAGCCAGGTTGACTCTCTCTTCCACCATCTGCCTGAAGCCTGGAAAGACTTCTGGTTTGGCTATCTCAGCGGCCTTCTCCAGCTGGGTGGAGAAGTCCCTGGTCAGAGTGCTGATTTGGATTGGAGGCTTCAGGTGGGAAAGGCAGCCCTCATGGACCTGGAAAATCACCTCATCCCTCCTGAAGTCACGAGTCACATCTTCCTTACCATAAGGGCAAGAAGTGTACACCAGGAAGCTCCCCCCATGCCGGGTGAAAATCCTGTCTGGTGTTGTATTGTCCTCACTGTCACTGTCAAAACAGTCCTTGGTTCTAACAGTTCATTTCCTAAATCAATGGAGAAATGTCGGTCATCAACCGCCATTCCAATGATGGAGCCTGCGGCTGTAAAGTCGCTGTTATCCACCTCTATTGGAATGGTGTCATGTTCTATGTTGACTAATGGAGTTGGGTTTACCCCCAACCCTTGCTGTTAGAGAGAAGCATTTAGATGAATATAAGCATCAGGGTTTTTCAATTTTTGTCCTCTTTTAACTTTCACTTCCAGGGAGAATTGTCGGGTCCTTTCTGGGATGGTGACTTCCTCTTTAATCTGAATTTCAACTGCATAAGGTAGCAATTGAGCTGACCTAAATGATTTTTCTGAATCATCAAAGCCCATGACATTCTCCGCTAATCGGGACCAATCTTTGAAGTTTATTAGGCCCAAATTAATGGCAAAGCTATTGAGAATGTCACTGCCTAAGTAAAAGGCGGCAGTGATGTCTCGCACGACCCAACAATTATGGACTATGCTCTTGTTGCCAATGGAGATTTTGAGCATACACCTGCTTGGCAGGAGATGTTTGGAATTGGGTGCTTCCAGGTCCAGTTCCCATTTGTCTATCAGCTTGAATGTGGGAATGGCTGGATCTTTTGGGAGTTCGCGGAACATGGCTTTGCTGATGAAGCTCTTACCGTTGTTCACACACACTCGAGCGAGAACAGAGTCCTTCCCATCATTTAACTGAACAGGGATGAACAACTGCTCTCCAATTTGCTGAATATCAGCCAGGCTCTGAGCTGATTTCACCTCTTTCTGGACTACAGGAGTGGGAGTGTCTGATTGTGGATTGGTAAAGAATTTCAGAGTGTTTCCTTCCAGTGTGGAATACCACCTTAAACTGGAAGGAAGGTTGATTTTCAGAAATAGAGAGGACCCCCCATCACCAGTCTGTTGTCCTACTGCTATTACTGTCACGTCTGGAATTTGGTTGTTCTGGAAGTGAAATTCTACTTGGTCAGATTTTTGTTCAACCATATGGCAGGTGCCGTTTAAACTAACATGGTTGACACTCTGTTTTAAGTGGTCGGCTAGCCTGGGTCCAGAGGACCTTGTTTACGCAATCTATTAGGGGTGACAACCTTCTCATGAGGTCATTCCCTAGTAAACAAGGGGTGCCCTCTGGAGTTACTACTATGACCGGGTATTTCACCTTGTGTCGCCCAATTTTAATGTCCAAATCTGCAGTCCCCTCAACAGGAATTTCCTTCCCGTCAAAGTTCTGTAGTTGCCCAGGAAGAGAGGTGAGAGGAAAACGGTAATTCTCCCCCCTTCCTGCATTTAGCTCATCAAAGGCCCTTCTGGACAGAAGGGTAGCTTGGGATCCAGTGTCCACCAGTGCCGAAATTGTACCCATGTACTTGTACCGGGGCATAATATCTTCCCTCCTTCTCCTCAAGGGGGCACAGATAATGCACATTTTTGGACAACTGGTGGGCCAATTTTCTGGTTTTGGACATTGCAAGAGAAGAGATTTGGGCAGAATTCTGTGGAGAGCCTTGGGAATCTGAAAGAAAAAGTTGGCAGCTGGAGAACAGAGCCATTGTGGGTTCCCCTGGTTCCGGTTCTGGGCCACCTCTCCCTTTTTGGAGGCAGTCACCAGGATGGGTTTGAACCAGGGGATTTCGGTATTGTGGGTTCTGGGATGAGATGATGGGCGGCGGTAGCTCAGTCTCCATATCTCCCCAGTCTGGATTGGAATCCCTTGGGACCCATTTTTCTTTGGGAGGAGTGCCCCCATCTCTAAAGGAGAAAATCCTTTTCCCAGGATCCTCTGATGATCCCTCTCCCTCAAATTGGAAGATCTGTACCTCCTCCACAAACTGGGCCTGTTTGGGTACTTTGTTTCTCCTACCCCCCTCTGCCTCTTCAGGGGCAGGAGATTTTGTTTCCAGTTCCTGGTTTTCCAGCGGCTGTTTACAAGTTGGGAAGGAAGCTTCCTCCAAGGCTTTACACCCCTCTTCCCCTTGTGCCTCCTCCCTGGGAACCGGTGGGTTATCGGGTGGCTGCCCCCGTCATTGTTCTGGAGCACCAGGTCCAGAGTTTGGGGCATTCTGCGGTGGTATGCTCATCTGAGGGTTCTGTTGAGCCCTCAGTATGTGACCCAGATCCCGTGCCATATTTTGGACCTGGCGCTCTAACTGGGAAACCCGCTCAGGCTGATATGGGGCTCTATTTTCTCCCCTGCGCTGATCCCGGGAAGGGTAGCTATCCCTTCTCTGGTAATACCCTGGGTTGGGAAGATTCGGGTACCCCTCCACCCTTGGCCTCCCCTCTCCCGGATTAGGTTGTCTGGGCTCAGGGAATTGGGGAAAGAAGGATGGATGATTTTGGGGCTGGAAATTGGGCGGATACCTGGGGAAAAAGTTCTGTTCTGCCCAGGATTTGGAGAATTTCTGCCCTCCTGTGAGAAGTTGGGAGGGAAGTTCCCTGGGTTAGGTGCTTGGCTGGATCCCCCCCTTGGAGGAGTCCACACATAACCCAGGATGGGTCTGTTTCCCTTGTAGCGGGGACTTACATAATCAGGGGAGCGAGGGACCCCATTTGTGGGACTACCTCCTCGACTCCCTGTCTGTGACTGGCCCAAGGGCCTTCTGGGCTGTGAATTATTTGGTGCAGGCAGGTTTTTAGGCCCCCCCATCTCCAAATCTAAAACGGGGGTGACCTTTACCTCTGCCACCTTGGCAGCAGCAGGGGTGCTGTTGGTTTTGGGGTTTTTCTGCGCATTATTTTTATTTTCGATGGGCTTCTGCACCTCATAGATCCGGATAGCCTGTTCAATGACCCAGTCTAAAGATCTTTTCTCATGAAAATCTCTCACGAGCTGGGTCATTATGTATTTGGGTAAGGCATAGAAAAACGTATTGATAAATTCTCTCCTATCCGTGCGCACCCTTCTGGTGGTCTGCGCAAAAGCACGCTTTAATTCTTGCACAAACTCTTGTGGGGCCTGATCCTCCCCCCATTGCAAATTGTAGGCTGCCTTGCGAGCCTCTTGAGGATTTCTGTGCACAGAAAAATGTTTCAAGATGGCCGCCCTGTATGTGGACCACCTTGAAAGGTTTTGATCCTCCAGCCCTGCAAAGAAACTGGAGTATTCTGGTGAGAAGGTCCATTTGACATACTGGATGCAGCTACTGCTGTCCTTCAAATGGTAAGTCGCCATCATTTGCTCATAGAGCTCCAAGTGTTCCCAAACAGAATACTTGGCGTTCTTATGATAAGGCGTGATGACACTCCTTATTGCCTTTATTTGTTTCAATGGGTCCTTAAGCAAGGCCCTTTTTGCCTTATTGGCCTTTTTGGTTCGGGTAACCCTGGTCCATTCATCCTCTGACTCAGAAGCACTGCTCCCAGAGGTGCCCGTCTGATCTTCCAGGTTTTCCCAGATTCTGCGAGCCTGGGAATGGCTGGCAGAATGTGGGGACCTGGTCTCCTGTGTCCTGTAATGCTCAGATGAGTCTTCAGATCCCTCCTTGCTGCCAGGATTTGATGGGTACCCTCCCCACTGACCTAACTGGGCAGAGGTTCTCAGGATGCCCTTAATGGGCCTACTCTCCTGGGGTTCCCCACTAAATTGCACTGTGCTTGGGTGCCCATACCCGGATGCCCGCCCATCCATTCCTGGGAGGTACTGGCCTATGAGCCCCATACTTCTAGCTGGATAGTAATCTGCCATCCCCGTGGCCCTGGGCTCATGTGCGCAAGGGCACATGGGGGTGGCAGAGTCCAGGGACTGGGAGAGATGAAGGCCTCTGGTACTAGGGCTCCTGAGGTTATACTCAGGAGTTTCTCTTTCCCAGCAAACCTCATCTCTATCTGCCCCTGTTCCCTGTTGCAATGCAAGAGCCTGCGCTTTCAGTTCCTCAGTTAAGGCCTTACTAGACTCTATCAGTCTCTCCTGCATCGCTACCTGTTGCTGGAGCCTATCATTGTGCTGGCAGAGAGCCTCATTCTCTCTCTGTGCCTCCTGATTGGTCCTGGAGTACTGGGCCAGTCTCTGCTGCAGGAGGGTTACCTCCTGAGTCCCCTCCCTACTGGCCTGCTCCTTTCTTGCCAGAGCCTCATCCACCCTCCTGGTGTGCTCTAACAAGTTCTGGTGTTCTTTTTGGAGGTCACCCAGTCCCTGGAGGTCCAGGTGATTTTCTTCCATTTTCCTTTTTAAGTGGCAGACTTCCTGGCCTAAGGTATCCCTTTCCTGACTAAGAGCCTGCATCTGTGCCGCCAGGTCGTCCCTTTGCCTTTGGAAGGCACCAGCTTTCTTGCGCTCTTGGTCAATCTCTGCCTGGGTATCCAGGTCTTTCAAAATCATTTTATTGCTCTCTGCCTTCTCCCTATCTACGTGGCTTGCAGGGTGACTACCTGCTCAGCACATGCCCTATTGAAGTCTAACTGTTGCTTCAGCTTTTTCTGGCTCTGCAGTCGGGAGTCCAAACCTTCTTGGTACTCCTTCTGCAAGGCTAGAAATCTGGTATCCTGGTCCACCTTTTCCTGTTGCAGCACATCCATATCCTCCTTTATTTTAGTGATGTACTGTCTGCTGTCATTTTCTGACTCCTGGCTCCTGAGCAGCCTCTGCTCAGAGGAGTCCAGATCAGATTGGGCCTTCTCTAACGCCATCTGTTGCCTATTTGCCAGATCTTGGCCTTCAGCACATTTGTCCTGCATGGCTCCCATATATAGACACAAATATACCGCTATCCTAACCATCTTGTCGTGTTCATCTTTAGCTTTAGGAGCCATATATAGTTCACTCAGGGCCACATGTAGGGGACCCTGATCTCTCCATGTATCTGACCCTGTTTCAGTGACCTGTTGCGCGATTGCCTGCAACCAGACCGTTTGGTCCTGATGAGTCCTCTCACCTCTCACAAATAGCTTATGTAAGAAGTGCTCTCTGGCTATTTTGATGTCTACCAGTGTCGTCATTCTGGAATTTGAGTTCCTTCCTGACTTACAGAAGTTTGTATTTTATTTTTGCAAAACAGACCGTTTCCTTAGAGCGTTCCTTTGAGGAGTGCTTTCACAGTGTAAAACAGTGTGGTGATCTAACCGGATATGTGTATCTGGTCAGTTGGCACACTGTATTAATCTGCACAAGTGGTAAATCTAACCCAGAATATCCCGGCTCCGAGCCCCCACTTTGTTAAACGGCTTCACTTCAACACTACAGCTAAGTCAATGCCTAGTCTGGGATGCTGAGGGAAACCCTTATTGATATATGTTTAGGTCCAGTTCATGTACTCTGGATGACAACCCTTATATAACACCCCTCTCTTAGAATCCCCCTGACCCCACTGAGCCAAGAAGCAGGTCTGTTTTGCAAATTTAAAAGGTTTATTTGGAAAATTAAACAATATATATATATATATATATATATATATATATATATATCACACTTCTATAAATAAATTGATAATGGATAGTACACTTGTGAATATGAGCAGTAATCAGCAATAGGTAATCCTACAGTAGCACAGTTCTTTAAAATCAATGAGGAGTTAGTATAGGATGTATAAGGTAGCAAAATACTTTTAAGGTTTCAAGGGAAAAGCAATGAGGAATAAAATGCAGTACAGAAATACTTGATATGATTTTAGCACAAGATAAGATAATCACTTTTTCTCTGGCAATTCACCCCCATCCCCCCCTATGCAATGTAAGAAATGGAAGGAGATGGAAAGAGGAGCACACAGTTCTCAGGAATGCAATCAAATACAATACGAAATTCAGTTCCCCCCAGCAAGCTTAGAGAAAACAGGTAGAAGTTTGAAACACAGGCCCAAAATGCTTTTAAATGTGATGGCAATGGATGGGAAAATGTGCCAACTGATTTTAATTCCCTCTAGAGATTCAGGGTGAGTGAGAGATGCTTGTTGGTATTACTTCAGGCTCACTTTAGCAATGCTCTATGAGTTATTACCAGGTTGCAAACGGATTTTAACAAAGGAAAGAATGGAGCTGCTATTTTGACAAGTGGAGAAATTGAGCCAAATCGCAAATCGCAGTAAATTTCGTGACTGCGTAAATCGCGATTACGGAAAAAGTATAGGGAGTAGGAAGTCGGTTCTAGGTGTGTTGGAAAGCCTAGAACACAGCTTTAAAATGAAAGTTACATTTTGTTCCTAGCCCAAACGATTCAAGAGATAGGGACGATTTAATAAAGGTAGATTTTCGGATTTAAAGTAAAACTAAAAATGACAGGTGACAGTTTGCAGCGTTAGGATGACAGATGACAGCTCGCAGCTTTAGAATGACAGATGACAGGATTACTAGGAGGCAGTTCTACTTAGGTTAAAATAGTTTGGATTAGATTATTTTAACTAAGAGATTGGGTTCTGCACAGTTCTGGCGGATACTCACTCCTAATTTTGAAATGAATGGTCCTCGTCACGGATCTGGTCAACACGTCCAGCGGCGGTTCTCTCTGCTCAGCGGGTCAATCAGGCACCGGTTCTGCTCACAGCGATCCGGATCTCTGGTTCTGCTCACAGAGGTCTGGGTCTGGTCTGCGGTTCCGGCAACAGTTCTTGGCAAAGAATTCAAACAGCTCGCCCGGCTGTTGAATAGTTTGCAAAAGATTTTGAGGCCTGCTGACAAATACTTTTGCTTGCAGTGGGCCTTCTTGGTTCAAAGTTCTGTAGTCTCTGTTTAGCTTGGAAGTCTAAGTGTTGGATCTCTGGATGTGAAGTCGTCGGTCAGCATGGTCCGCAGCAAATGGAATTGAATGTCCCTACCTGTCCCAGCAGTCTCTTTTTATGTGTTTTGGAAATGGGTGTGTGCGTGGCATAACTGAGCCTGCCCCTCTCTACTTGTCTTTGGCCCAATTCTCCCCTCTCCCATGATTGGGGGAAGGAAATGGATTGTCATCATGATGAGGTCTGTTTATGGGTCAGAGGATCCTCCACTGGTCAATTTGCCCACAAATCTATATTTGATTCAAATACATATTTCCCAGATACACAATTTGTTGAAATTACATGTACACATTATATATTCCTTATGGTCCATGCTTGTCCGCCTCTGATCTTCCTGGGGGCTTGCATTAAAAAATGACAACATTTTGCGCTTTTTGACTGGTTTACCAATATCGGACATTTACCAAAATGTACACACATGTGCGCAAGGAGTATGGACATTAATTGATGAAGTGTCCGATTTTTAACGTGCAGACATTTGGAGTAAGACCCTATTTTCCGCTAGCAACCCCCCAGCATACACCACAGGGTCCTAACACCTCTTAAAATGTGCACAGAAAAATCACAAGAATAATGATATTACTTATATAATTCTGACAAGTCCGTACTATGAATTATCCATCTTTTTTTAAAATTATGCTCTGGCCCAGATGGGTGTGGTTTAGGTTCCAAAGCACATGGGGGAAGCTTCTGTCTGCCCCCGCCTCCAGCTCGGGTGGCTCCCAGAGGCACTTCTCCTCCCACTTCTCCCAAGAGGAAGCCACTTTACGGCCCCCCCAATATAACATTTGCCGGAGCCCAGGACAAGGCTTTGTTGAACCTCCTGCGGTGCCCCTCCCCTAATCTAATCAGAGAGGTGTCAACTCCTTTTGGTGGGGAAGCAGGATGCAGCTAGGCCTGGGAAAAGTGGCTGAGCAGGTTTCTCCTGTCGGGGGTAGTTGTCAGGCAGAATTCAGCTAAATGTCACTTTAGTTCCCAGTTTAAATCAAACTTACAATTTTTACATGTACATTAAATAATTACTTCCTTCAAGTCATTTCAGAATATAGTTTTACATTGTATCCACCTCTTAGCAAGTCTTTCTTTGGCCTGGTTTGGGTTCCCCTGTTCAGTTTTACACAAAAGGCTGGTGGTTTTAAAACGCCGGCTTTCTGATAGTGGTGAGTACCGGTATTGCATCCATTTTTGGGATCTGTCTTGAATTACTGCATTTCAATAGAGTGGTCTTTTGCTTGATATTATAGGACCCTTGCTTAACATTGTTTTGATGGCATCCTTACAGTAGAGTGGTGATGTGGAACCCCCCACAAGAAGGTTGTATCTTTGGAGTGGTCTTGTGCCAACTGCGCAGTTCTCCTGGATTCTGGCGTGAATGTGGGCGGCGATAGCTCATCCCCACATCCACCCAGTCTATTGATTTAGTTTGTTCTGGGATAGAATAATGTGCGGCGACAGCTCATCCCCACATCCACCCAGTCTAAGGATTCAACATGGGTCAAAACCCTTGACAACACAAAAGTCACTAAATGCAACCTGTTGTACTTGAAGTTGTACAGAAAACCAAAGTAACTTTTTTTAGGCACTTTGCCAACACATCAAAAAATTAACACATTCAAAAGACAAGTACAGTGTGTTAACTCCATACTACTATACTGTTACTCTGTTGTTTTATCTGTGTGTTGTGTTACAAGATATTGCTTCATATCTGTCAACATTTTTGCAACCAATACTTCGTACAATACAATACAATATTGTGCTTCAAGACACCTAAAAATAGGGTCTGCAAAGAGGCGACATCAACACTAAAGGTGGTAAGGATAATGTAGGTCATTGGTCTCAATGTTGTAGGTTCAAGACACGATGACGTGGGACGTTTCGGCTGTGAAGGGGTGGCAGCCTTCTTCTGGGGCCAGGAAAAGCAGGTCTCCCTATGGTTAAAATACAATATATAAGATATAGTTGGATGTTCCAGAACCTGGATCATGTACGAAAATGTTAAAAATGCCCGTGAGGGGCTACAATCTTCGAAAAGCCCTCCGGACCCAAGCACTGACCTTGCAATCAGAGGTTTTTAGGTGAATGAGCTGGTAGTAACTGTGCACATGGTTGAAGGATGGTGGCCCGCTAGCTGAGGGGCGCTGGGTACACGCTGTGGAGTAAAAAAAAAACAAAGACGCCAGACCTAATCCCGATATTTAATCTCTCAAACATACCTCTTCCCAAAGATGAAATTTCCCTCCTGGCAAAAGGCCTCTTGTATGTACCCACAAACACTACTGATGGTTCAAATTGGATGGAGAGCTCTCGACTTTTTCCGCACTATCAGAAGAAAAATGTTCTTTAAGGACAAAGACGCCCCCCTGGAAATAGAGGACACAGGAATAAGACCAATAAGTGAATTCTACCCAAGGGACAGTGATATCCCTTCCACATTTCTTGCGTTTGAAAAATGCCTCAGACAGGAAATTAACAAACTTAAGTCTACTAAAAACCACCAGAGAAACAACCTTACGGTTGGGGAACAAAATAGCACTCACAACCTTGTCCAATAATTCAGACATTGTGATCAAAATGGCAGACAAAGGGGGTGGGATTGTAATACAAAGCAGAGAACAATACACTATGATGGTCATGGCACTACTGAATGAAGATAACAACTATAAAAAACTCAAAAAAGACCCCACCAATCTGTTGAAACTAAAAATACAAGAAATGACAAAATTTGCAGTCGAAAGAAACTGGATCTCAGACAAAGAAGAGGCTTTCCTTAACACCACCGAAGGTACGATACCGGCGTTTTACGCCTTACCCAAAATTCATAAAAACAGGACCTCCCCTCCAGGCAGACCTATTGTTTCAGAGTGCGGCTCCATACTCAAAACCATTGTGCAAATTCATTGATTTTTTCCTTAAACCACTATGCCAGAATACACTGACATATCTCAAGGACACCATGTCAACCATCACCATCTTTGAAAACCAACCCTTTGATCCTACCACTGAAGAAATAGTTACTATGGACATCAAGAGCTTGTACACAAGCATCCCCCAGAAACAAGCAATTGAGTGTATAAGACAACATCTAGTCCTTCATATGACCCAGAGGAGAGTTCCGGCCAATTTCATCTCTGAACTTCTGGACTTTGCATTAACCAACAACTATTTCTCAGCACAGGATTCTCCTTTTTTGGGGCCTCTACAAACAAGGCATTTAAGAGCCTAATATTGTGAGTAGTCGCCGAGCCCGGTCGGAAACCTGTATGTGTGAAATACAGTATACTGCTTTCGTCTGCCAATTGTTGCAAAGCTGTTAATACAAAGTTAGCGAAAATGTTACTAGTTAAATCCAATAAGGATAGTAATATGTAGTTCAACAGGTTCTCCCTGTGTCCCTTATTGTAGATGGGGACCAGGATTGCCTGCTGCCAAGCAGCTGGGATCTTTTTGTTCCTGCAGACCTTGTTAAACAATATTTTTAATACCCCAGCCCACATCTTAGGTTCAGCCTTTAATACTGCATTCGACAGACCGTTTGGTCCCAGGGCTCAGGACCCCTTCAACCTCACAATGGCATAATTTATCTCCCCCTCAAGGGGTGGCTTCACCCACTCCGCCTCATATATTGCACAGCACATTTCCTCTTTGTCAGTTAAATGTTTGGCTTTTATGTGTTCTCTCCATAACCCTTCTGGTGTAGGGTTTATCATCGCCCCCCCCCCTAGTATCACCTTTAGCCTTGCCCAGAATTTGACAGATTTTTCCCACGTTATCATTACAGAGCACACTGAACATATGTTGCCATTGCACATTTAAACGTGTCATTCTCCATCTTTTTAACCAGCACTTATATTGCATTTTGACCCTTCTTATTTTTTGCACTTATGATCATATTAGACATTTTCTCTCTTTTTATATTCCTTATTGTTCTCCTCATTTCCCTCGTTGTGTCTCTTGGTTTCATGTCAACACTGTTAGTGTGTTTTCCCCCAGTTATTATCCCTGTTTCACACTTATTTTTCCATGCATCATCAGCCAACCTTTCCAACCAAACACCAAGTTTCGATACACTTTTCTAGTTTCAGCCCCTCGGCCTTCACCCATTGATGTACGGCTCTCAAGGCTTTAGTTATATTTCTGGTCGTCCATGTTATCATTTTACCTCCTTGATTCACATTAGTATCCCTCCCTCCCACCAGGGTCCCTTGCTGTGTCTGCCAACCCAACGTCAGAACCAGCATATAATGAACACTGTACTCAGTTTTCCGGGTCTCAAGTGATATTACTTTCTCTGAACACGAATTGGAGCCAAAAAGTAATCTAGTGTTGTAGCCTTATTCCCTATGGCCCATATGCATTGACCTGGGTTGGTGTCACCAACCTTTCAATCATTATACATCAAGAGATGCCAGTCTCTTAACAATTCGATCCAACTTTTTCCCTCTCCGGTTTCCTTTAGGTTTAGACATCACACTGTTTGGCCCAACATTTTGATATTGTGGCCCACTGGCGTGATCTCTACATCCAGCATTAAAGATGCCTTCCAGCAATACAAATGTGCAGCCCTCTACAGCTAGCCAGGATGAGCATATTATATCAATGTCCACCTCAATCCCCTCCAAATTCCCACTTTCTGGGGTACATAGAGGTTTATCTACAAGAGCGACATCGCACTAGTGGCTTGCCGTGTTTCAACTTCAATGGGCAGTATATTCCTGGTGCTCTGGATCATGTTGACCCTAGTCACAGATATAGTATGTTGTATTCCTTTCATTAAGCTCCCATAAGGTCTCCCCCCTTCTCCTTTTTCCGCCAAATGCTGGTATAAAGTGAAACACTCCATATAAATATTGGCAGTGAGTCACGTTTCCGGCAAGAATATCACATCGTTTTCTTGAAGAAGGAATCGTGACCCATCATTCCCCAGCAAACGTGCGTGCCCCGTAGTGTTCCAACTTACAATTTTAAAGGTCACTTATTTTCAATCAACTGCCTTGTCAGGAACATTTTGAACCATTCCCATCCCCTAGCATCGCCCATGGATAGCCTCTTCACCAAGTCCACATACTTAATACCAGAGTTAATCTCTTCAGCAGGATTCACCACCTGCAGTGTTTCATTATGTGAGGGGCAGTCTACCACATAGCCAGCAGCCTTGATAAAACTTAGTTGATTATCAACACCGGAACCTCCTCTGTGGAACTGTGGACCCTTACAAAATTCCCCCTTTTATGTCCACTGGTTCCACTAACCTAAAGTTGGCTGTGGTCAATACAGTCAGATCTGGTACCTTTTTGCACAAAGACAGTATATCTGATCTGTTGGTACGTTTATCTTTAAACGTTTTTAGATCCCAACCCATAGTGAATGTTTTGGGTTCTTTCCCCAAGGTCGGAGATGAGGTTGTCGTAGAAGAGGGGCTTGGGGGTGCACCAGGTTGGTGTCTATCGTGGGGTGATCAAACAAAACTGGCACTTCCTCGCCAATCTCCTCCTCCAGCAACTCATGTTCTGCTAGAAGGGACGCCAATTCTCCCCGTCCCTCCAAGGGCCTACTGACCCTTCTTCCATCAACTTGTTGGGGGATCACAACCTTTCACCCAGTAGCCAGCTAGTTAAAGTTCCCACTAGTTTAGATCTTTTTGCATGCCTCTTCGCTACTTTTTTCACTATTTGGTTTTAAGATTCCAATGCCGGGGTTATAGTTGTAGAATTAAAGGGTTCAGGAGCTTGTCTTTTCCGTTTTTTCATTTGCTTCCTGTTTGCTGCCACTATCCATAGTGGAGCATGTTTTTCCAGGCATCTTTCTCGTCTTGTTTTGTAGGTTGGTCTCCTGGATATCCACTTCTGCCTACTCCCCTGTCATGAGTATCTCAATCACCTGATTTTCTTGCCCCTGGGTCTCACTCTCCACCAGGCATCTGGGGGCTAAGGGTTCAATTGTTCCGGTATCACCCCACATAATTTTAGAAGAATTTTAACTGCAAACTGTAAGAGCTTCCGTAGCAGTGGAGTTGTTTTTGGAATCAGTTGAGGTACTTTCCCCTGTATCATTCAGGGGGTGCCTGAGCTCCTTTTCACTTTCCTGGCCCTCATTAGAAAAGAGATTGGGAGAGACCGATAGTCGTTGGTCTCTAGGAGGCGTTGGGTATTGCCTTGGTGTTCCTACTATCGTCTCTGGTTCGCCCAGCAATATAACTCTTTTATCCACTGCTGTATGTGCATTCTTGTTTGCATGCACCATTATGTGCACCACCTCTGGTTCCAGTGCAGGTATACCCTGTTCCTCTACGTTCATCCCCAGTGGTACATTTTGGGCTGCCGTATCCTGCAGCCTATAACACAGGGCCAGTAGCGAGTTATCGTCTACATCACCATAGTCTGATTGGGGACCGCTTAGAGTCAAAATGTTGGGGGATGCGGTTTCCACCTACTCTGAATCTATATGTATTGCTGCCACTGGATGGTAATATTTTGTTATCCTCCCTGTGGCAGTCCTGTTGTCCAAACATTGCTTGTACCCGCTGCCACTGAGCAGGTCTGAACTCGGTGTGTCTGTACCCAGTGGGGCTCTGCCCCCCCCTTCAGAAGGAACTCTTTTTCCGTATAGCTTGCCTTTCCTTGGTTTTTGGGTCCTTGCCTTTGATGTAATTTTCCCGGTATTTCCCCCTCTCTAAGGGAGTATCTTGCTCACCACACACTCTTGGAGGGAAGTGTCTTGCTTACCTTGATTATTTACCTACCGATATACCTCACTGTGTGGGTGCACAAGTTCACCGCTTCAAGCCACTTTCTCCACCTGTCCTGTAGTGGAGTGCTGTATCCTGCACCCGCATGCAAGCCACCAAACACGAAACACTTAGGCACTATGCGCGCTCAGCGAGAGGCCAGGGTTTTAAGAGTAGGCTCTACCCCCAACTTGGTCCGTGATGAAAACAGGCTGCTATCTGTAAAAGAAACTGCTCCTGCAGTCAGGTGAGGTCTTGGCAAGTGTAATGCCTGCCATACATAAAACACTCAGGCACTCTGTGAGCTCCACGAGAGGTCGGTGTTCTAAGAGTTAGGCTCTGCCCCCAACTCGGTCCATGATGAAAACAGACTGCTGTCTGTAAAGGAAACTGCACCTGCAGTCACATATAATCAGGGGTGTTGCTAGGTCTGGAAAAAACCTGGGCTACACTAATGTTGGGACTGGGGGCTAGCTAGCCTTTTGGTTGTAGCTCCTGAGATTCCATCCGGGGCTACAACCAAAACACTAGGGGCTATAGACTCTTTAGCCCCCCCACCCCCCCACCCTAGCAATGCCTCCGCATATAATGCCAACTCGGTCTCTGATGAATACAGACTGCTGTCTGTAAAAGAAACTGCTCCTGCAGTCAGGTGAGGACTTGACAAATATAATGCCTGCCAAGCACTCCCTGCACTCTCAAATGTGACTGCCACAACAGGGGGAGGCAGCACAGCCACCATTGTCTTGCCAGCACTCTTGCTAGATATCCAAAAAGTAGAGCAGCTTCTGCAGTGGTCTTCCACTGGCACCCTCATTTTGGGACAGTAGAAATATAAGGCAAGTCTCTCTTTATTCTTCTGGATGCCAAGGTGGACTGAGAGGGGAACCTCAGAGGGTCAACTGTAGTAGGTAGGGCTCAATGTCCTGGGAAACCACTAAGCTCCTTGGTACTAAGGTGCGTACTCAATTGGTTCACTATACAGGAGCCCATCTTCCCAATACATCAATTTCTTCAAAGGGGTTTACCCCTCTGCTTGGGAAATGGCCTGCCTTCTCAGGCATTAAAGGGATGGATACTCCCTTTGGAAGCTAATGAAGTCTGACCCGAGGGGGCCACCCTCCGCCAGTAAGGACTGGCAATCAGGATGGACTCCAGGATTCAGGTCTTCTAAGCTAGGGAGAACCTCGTCCTTCTCTCTGTCAAGAGCAAAAGTGGCACAAGGAGATTCTGTCAACTCTGGCTACCCTGAAGGTGTCCCCTCGATTATTTTCCAGGTGCTGGAGTTACAGACACTTCTTTCATTTAACGGCTTCTGGTGTCCCTTTGGCCTTAGCTTATGTTTAGACAGAGTTAATACTGTAGCCTTTTTGGTCTGAGACCTGGTCCTTGGTCCACATGGATCTGCAGTGTCTAAGACATGGGCCAACTCATTCAGGTCATTGCTCAGAAGAACTGTTACAGGGACCCCTTAGCAATAGTGTGAAAGGCAATGCATTACAGTTTTGTCTCTAGGACACAGTTCTATGCAGACAGTTGAGGCCCCTAAGTGTTTCCTTTACATCTCCATTCTCCCTTTACTTGGCCGCTACCCCAGAAACCCCAAAAGCTTTTTCATATGTGATCTTGTTCTGACCAAAATTCTGTTTGGTACCAGAAGTTCTGCTAAGCCTGTTGAAGTCCCCATGTGACTTTTCTCCCTTATCCTTTTTGAGGTCCTACTTGGAATGAGATTTTACGGATTCTCCTTTTTCTTTCTAGTTCTTCTCCATCACCGAATTATGGGGATCTCCCTGATCCTTATGTTCAACCCTGTTGAATACCCATAAATCAGAAGATACTGCCATCTTCTTTGGATTTAACTCATTGCAATTGGCTAAGTAATGTTTCAGTCCTGGAAACCAGGCATAAAAAATATGCTTCCGTATAATTGTATTCTTCATGCCTTCAGATCTTTTCACTCTATAATAATCAATGCACCCACGCAGGTTTTTATGGGAGTCTCATATTCATGTAACCGAATGCACACTTTTTTTCTTCTTAAATTCCCTAAACCTTTTCAAGTATTGGGAACCGGTCTTCCCAAATCTTACTAGGAGTACTTACTTAACCTTTTCGTACACCATATGCTCAGTATGTCTATTTTCAAAATTGCATTCAATTCATTTTGGGGAAGTCTACTGTGGACCCATGGGGCCTGATCAGGGGCATTAACCTTTTTTATTCTACATGATAACTCAAAATATCTCAACCAACCAAAATATCATTCTTTTTATCATACATACGGACCAGGCCCTTAGGAAACACCGGATGGGGTTGCTGGAGCGGCAACTATTGAAAGATCCCGAAGCATTGGGATCGTCATTTCATTTCTTTTTGGTAGGTCCTTCCTTTTTCATTCTCCTCCATCTTATGCCTCCTTCAATCCCTTGCATCTGGCAAAGCTTTTTCCTCTTCTTCCAACTTTCTCACCTCCAGATTGATCTTGTTTTCTGTGAGTCTCCTTTTGAGCATCTCAGCTTCTGAAAAGGCCTCAGTAGAGCGAGACAAGAAAGCTTCTGAACAAGAGGGAGATGGAACGGGAGGAAAAATGCAGATGTTTCCAAGATTATTATTTATACCACATTCATGTCACATGCTATTAAATTCCATATGTTTGCTCCAATAATATTCACAGACATATATTTTATATCTTTGGTTCAGTGATTGGCTCTCAATGGGTGTTGCCCTCCTCATATGTAGTGTTTCAGGTCAAGCACAGCTTATAGTATCACTTTAAGTTAAGCACCAGTACCTGCCCCTGTTCTTATTAATACCCCCAATCACTTACCTTAGTGGTCCATGGGGCTGATGTGCACTTTTCTTTGGCATTGCTCTGCATGTGTTCCCTTTCTGTGGAGCTCTTGTGTTCTACTGATGCTCTTTGTGAAATCTTTAGAATAAGTAAAGCGTGCTTGATGGACTGCTCCCAAGGTGATCACCAAACTGTAGTTCCAATGCATTGAGTTTTGGCTGATGTCTTCCTCCTGAAGGCCCTAGAAGACCCGCAAACTATAGTGCTTTGCTCTGTTGAAACAGTGATACCATGGGACTCCTTAAGGGTACACCTCTCAGCCTTGTAGGGGTTCCCTGAAACGTATTTGTTTTTTTGATATACTCAAATCTCACACTTGACGAGAGGGTCCCAAGAATACCCCTCCTGCCCCCCGAGCCCCAGATTCATGAAGAAACGAAGAACAAGAAATGCTTACAGCCACCCATCTTATTTCAGATGAATCCAGAGTGCACCAATGATTGACAACTACACAGAAAGGTACTCTATCAGCCAGCCACAAAGACTGAATTCAATAGACGTTTTCTCAGTTATAGGAGAAGAAACAGAGATTGTGGATGGAAACACCTGTATGGACAGTCTCGACTAAGCACCAAGAAGTCATTAGTGACACCACGACGTAACAGCGTTAGTCACAAAGTACACTTGCAGTCCTGCACCACATGATACAGACATGCACTCGCATACATGAAAAACATGCTTACACAGTTCTATAGCTAGAGGACAGATACAAATACATACTGTCAATGCTTTTATTGTTTTTTCATTAGTCAAATGCAGTAATGCAGAAACACAAGGCATGAGAGATCCTGAGCAAGCTTGCAGATGCTTAAATGTGAATAATCCTGTGGAACTACAGGAATATATATGGAACCAGGTAGGACCATGTGTCACTAACTTATAGGTTACCTAGTATAATAAGAGCACATAGAAATCATATTATGGAGTCTAAGGAAAATTACAGAAGGCAAAAAGGCACAGAACCTGAGACAAGGAGAGCTGATTCAGGCTGCACAGAGCACAATGCAGCCTCACAGTCAAGGTCAGAGATACACAGACACATTCCAATCTCAGACGACAAAGAGACCAGCTGCAGGCAAACTGAATACATCCTCATAAATGCAAGCTGAAGAGCTCAATGTTGTGGTCCCTAAGCATGTGGTACAGCCAGACGAGACAATGGACAGTCACCCGTGGTGGGAAAGCAGAGCCGATCCCAGCATGTCAGACTCAGACAGCAACAAGTGTTGCAACATAAGGAACATATTCTCATAGGCAAAGGTAGTACACGCAAGCTACAATGCAGACACATAATTGTTCACATTACCTTGAAGAGGTGCACAGCGAGCTGAGAACTCGATCGAGTCCCAGGCCCGGGGAGATCAGCTCTAGCCAATCACAGGTTAGAAAGTCAGGAGTGGAGGGCAAAGGGTATGCACCAATGGTAAGCCAATTACTCTGCAACAATGTAATAGATCGTTTTTGCTGACAGGACAGCCACCTGACATGCAAGGACCAGTAGAATAACCTCTATAGGGACCCTCTATAGGTAATAGTACTCTCAATCCCCAATCCCAAGTGATGATAGGTTTTAGGGGGGAGGGCCCAGGCGATGACACCATACATGTACAAAACTGGACCGCACACCATGGAGAATTGTGATGTACCGGAGTATTCCCATTTTCTTGTATGGATCCCAGTTGGTTTTAATTGAAATAAATCACAGTTTAACTTGCAATTGGCTGAGCCCTCTGTTTATTCTGGTGAGATTGTTGGGCCCTCGAAGTCAGGTGGACCCCCAGCCATCCTCTAGAATACCTGGGAGTGCCACCCAACACACTGCTTGTCCTTGGCCCCCGATCCCTAACCTGGATAGTCATTGACTCCCTGAATTGTCAGAAAAAGTACTGAGATAACGGTGGGAGATCCTCCATTAACCACAGCCAGGGTTTGCATCACAGAGAGGTTGGCTTGCCCTGTACCCTGGAATTCCTCGGTCTCCATGTAGATGGTACAATAATGGCCTCCTGATACAAGGCATAAAAGCCAATTCCATAGATTCAACAGTGCCTTAGGACTTGTCCTCACATTTTCCCTACCTGAGGTGCACCACTACCAGGACATCGGCCTGGACAAAATGGATGGATGCCAAAAAAGCCCATCAAGGTCTCCACTGACTGCTCTCTACACTAACATTCACAATTTCAATGCTTGAACGGACAATACCTATAGAAACTAAACCACCCACACATGACAATAGAATTCCTATACCGCCACACATCAAACATCAGATTGATACACCACTCCATCAAACTTATACATCAAAGTCCTCAATAAAGCATCCTCACACTACAGGCACATAAGACTGCCCTCTGGGCACAGATATAGATACTTCAAGTGTTCTCCACACGACCCACCTTGAAACCGACCCACACACAGTACCCCAGTACTTCAGAACTGCATACATCAGTGTAAGAGCAAAACTATCAATAACATAACGTGACATAACATACTCAGCTCAGTTGAGAAAACGTTGCTTTATTTAGCCTTTAGTCCAAATGGTTCTATGTTCATTCATCAACAGTGTTTTTTTGGATGGTTTTTTTCTGAATTTATTTTCTAATAAAAACATATTGAAATGTTTCATTTTTGAATTTTTCTGGGGGGGTTATCCTTCTATGCCCCTCACGTATTAATATGAATTGTACATTGTTCCCGACTCCCCACCACTTATATACCCTTACCCACAATCCCAAAAAAATGTATTCGTTTTTTCGCGAAAAATAAATCGGCAACTACTCTATAAATAAACACTGCCGATGATTGAACATTGTACCGTTCAAACTTGTAAGACCATATACTCAGACCCATCAGCTTCCAAACTATATAATTTTCCATAAACATGAAATAAAATAGTGCTCCTACACTTCTCTCCTCACCCTAAAAAAAAGTCCCACCCTCAATGGCCCCACATTCTCCTCCCAATGACCTCACAGTCACTCACAGGCTTCAGGGCCAATCTTTTTTCATCAGTCCATCAGTGGTCTAAGTGAGCGGGAACAGTCGGGAGCGGTGTTCCACTACTTTTATTTTTTACTGTTAACAGCTCCAATACATTTTGCAACCATTTTTTACCATTCTGGGACTGTTATTTGTGAAGTTAAAGCCCACTTCTCCACTCTGTGTGTCCTGACCAGGTGAGTGCATGATTGCCTGAGAGCTGCACATTTACATTATTTTAAATTGTTTCCCAGTCCCGTTGCTACTGGAGTCCTTCTCCCTACCTTACCCGCTTCCGCCTTGATTCCAACCCTCCTCCTGCCTCCCAGCCTGCCCACCACCCCTGATTGGGCTTCTCACCAGTCATAACTGAGTGTTCCAAGGCAGCCCTCTGCCCGTAGAGCCCCTGTGGCAAAGGGCCCCAAGGCGAAGAGTGGCTCCCTGCTAGTGCCTGCAGGTGTCAGCAGGGGGAGCCAGTTGCCAGCTGTCAACCAGCAGCAACTAGTAAGGTAGGAGTGGTCCCGGGTGAGGAATACAACATGTTTTTGCTAGCCTGGCCATTTTGGAATGGTTCCATGTAATAATGTTGCCACAAAAATATCGCCATACAAAAATATCGCCGAAAAATTGTCGTTTTTTGTGGCGACATTATTGCATGGAACATGCGGGGGACACCCCCGCAACCCCCAAATTATTATTTTTTTGTAATTTTTTTTTTTGCCCCTATCGCCACATATATGGTCACCCAAATAATATTGCCACAACATTTTCCCGGCAATATTATTTACGGCGACCATATATGTGGCGATATTAATACATGATACCGTTGGAATAGAGCTGTGACATTTGTGAAAGTATTTAAGCTGCATTGTGAAACCTAGGCCGTTCTCCCACTCTACAGGACTCTCAAACCTAGTTGTGTTTTTATTTAACTGCATAGTGAAAGTATTTAAACTGCATTGTGAAGCCTAGGCCTTTCTCCCACTTTACAGGACTCTCAGACCTAGGCGTGTTTTTAACTGCCTAGATAAAGTATTTTAACTGCATTGTGAAACCTAGGTGTTTCTCCACTTTACAGGACTCTCAGACCTATGTGTCCTTCTCCATTGGTAGACTGCATTTGAAAGTGGTGCTGTCTTTGGCTCTTGCCTTCTTGGCAAATCATTCAGCTAGCAAACTGTTCTGCTATTGTCTGAGCCTTTGTCATTTTGTTCAATTGTCTACTGTTTTCTCGTTTGCTTGCACCCCTCCCTGCATCCTTCCCTGGTGTTCTTCCTGCCCTTACCCCACTTCCACTTCTCTCTTTTCCCTACCTACTCTGTGGTGCTCTCTATCGACTATCCTGCTCTCCTCACTAAATATGACATGAAGAAGTTTAAAAAGGACATCCTGGTCTCCAACAAAGGCCTCCCTATAGCTGACACCTATACCAATGCTTCCTCTAGGCAAGCCCTCACCAACATCCTCTTTGCCGTTCCCTCGGCAGAATTATGGATTCTTCATATGGTCTCTATGCTTTCTCCTTTCTCTTCCATTAAATGTGGCAACCGGTGGAGGCCCTCCTGGCCTCCTTCAAATCCTCTAAGGTCATCATTAATGTTTACCTGATTGGTACTGTCTTGGTCCAAGGCCCTCAGGCCAACCTTCTCCTCTTTGATAGATGCTTCCCGCGCCTCATCAATTTCCTGTCTTTTCCTGCTGTCCCCTCTCTTCCCTCCATGGCTCCCTTGCCTCACCCTGTTGTCTCCTCCTTGACTAACCTGCCCTCTCCTCCTTCCTGTTCTGCCCCCCGTCGAGATTCTTCTACACCTTAACAGGGCATACCTCTGATCTGTAGCCCTCCCCAGAAGTCTTTCAAGGATGGCAACCTTTTCCACATTGCACTCTAAACTCTCGCTCAGCTCTCAAACAGTCCTCTGACATTTTCCGCATCCTTGAAGAACTTGACCTTGATGTCCTCGGTCTCACTGACATATGGTTCACGACCAGCTCTGTCATTAGCGTTGACACTCTCCTCCCTGATGGCAAAAGATCCTCTCCGCACCCAGGTCCAACCGTTCTGGGGGGGTTAAAGCCCTAATGTTCCCCGAGTGGATTACTGCCCCCGTCATTCCTACACAGGCCTACTCTTCTTTCGAATACCTCGTCTGCAGGGTCCCTCTCTCTCCTAGCCATTCCCTTACTGTGGCTACCATCTATCGGCCACCTGGTCAGATCTCCTTCTTCCTCTCTGAGTGGCTGGACCTCTTCTCTTCCCTCCTGGTCTCGAGCACTCAACTCCTGCTTCTTGGAGACTTTAACATCCACCTGGATGCTTCCTGTCCCTCCTCTGGACTCTTTTGCGATCTCTGTGACTCTCTCTCACTCTCTATCCTACACTCTGGCCCGACTCACTCTGCAGGGCACACTCTGGATGCTCTGATCTCTACAGACCTTTCACTTTCTATCCCTCTCACCACTGCTCTCTCCTGGAGTGATCACTTTCTCCTTTCCTCCCAACTCACTCTCTCCACCCCTCAGGCCAAGCCAACTCCAGCACTGACACCCACCATCTTGGTTCTCTGACCCATGAAGCGTGTGTCAGTTGAGTCTTTTGCTACCACTTTCTCACCCCTCCTCCCCATTTGGCTGACTCACACCCTGACACAGCCCTCTCCATGCTCCACTTCGCTATCTCTGATACTCTGGATGTTCTTGCCCCTGCCATGAGGATCTGCTTGAAGCCCAAAGCTAAGTGCAACTCCTGGTACGACTCAGACCTCGCCATCCTTAAACGCATGTTTATTTGTTCAGCGGAGCGCGGGTGAGCAGACGGCGGAGGTCCTGAGGGAAGTGCAGGCCAAGCAAAGCTCTGTCTGGCCCTGCTGGCCTCCGTGAGTTCTTTCCTTGAAAAATATATTGTAAATTTGTGCTTTTTTCACGCTCTGTGCAGGTGTTTGGTGCTGCCTGCTCCCCCCTCTCACTTCCTGGTCCTCCTCTCCCTTCCCGCCTCCCTGCCCACCCACCTTTGCCCAGGCTTTGCTTGGCCTGCACTCCCCCTCCCCTTCCCCCCTCTGCCTATAACCACCCCCCTCCTGGGCAGCCCCACTGCCCGGCAGCCCCCACGGCTAAGGGCCCCTTAGGCAAAGGGCGGCTCCGACGGTTGCGGCTCCTTGTGTGTCTGTAGGTGTCCGCAGGGGACGCTTGGCGCCGATCCACCTGTTGGCTCTACCTGCTCCCTCGGCCCACCGCACTTAGACCTGTCACCCTGACTTCACTATGCCTTGCAAACTGTGGTAAACTAGGGTTTTTCTCCCCTCGCAGGATTTTCAAACTTAGGTGGCCTCTCCACTGGGTACCTGATATTGCATTACTGTGTTCACTGTGTTCTGAATTTGTGGTAGACTAGGGTTTTTCTCCCCTTGCAGGATTTTCAAACTTAGGTGGCCTCTCCACTGGGTACCTGATATTGCATTACTGTGTTCACGGTGTTCTGAATTTGTGGTAGACTAGGGTTTTTCTCCCCTCGCAGGATTTTCAAACTTAGGTGGCCTCTCCACTGGGTACCTGATATTGCATTACTGTGTTCACAGTGTTCTGTTCTGAATTTGTGGTAAACTAGGGCTTGCTGCTCACTTCCTGTCCGCTTGTGCTTGTCCTGCCCCCCCCCCTCCTATCCCATGGTGCTCTCTATCTCACCTATCTTTTCTAACTGCTTCTCCATTGACTATCCTGCTCTTCTCACTAAATCTGGTAGGAAAAAGTTTAAAAAGGACATCCTGGTCTCCAACCCAGGCCTCCCTATCGCTGACACCTACACCAGTGCCTCCTCTAAGGAAACTCTCACTGACATCCTCTTTTTCGTGCCTTCACCTGACCTATGGACCCTTCATATGGTCTCTGTGCTCTCTCCTATCTCCTCTTCTCCCATTAATGGTGGCACCCGTTGGAATGTCCTCCTGGCCTCCTTCCACTCCTCTAAGGCCATCATTAATGTCTACGCAAATGGGACCGTCTTGGTCCAAGGCCCTCAGGCCAACCTTCACCTCTTTGATAGATGCTTCCCGCGCCTCATCAACTTCCTTTCCTCTCCTGCTGTCCCCCCCCCCCTCTGTCCTCGGCTACCCTGCCTCTACCCTGCCTCTACCCTCCCTCCCTTCTTCCCCTCCGCAGGGCGTACCTCTGATCTGTACCCCTCCCCGGAAGACCTTCAAAGATGGCAACCTTCTCCACATTGCCACTCTTAACTCTCGCTCTGCCGTCAAACATTCCTCTGATATCTTCCACCTTCTTGAGGAACTGGACCTTGACGTACTCGGTCTCACTGAGACATGGTTCACGGCCAGCTCTGTCCCCAGCTTTGACACACTCCTACCTGACGGCTACAAGATCCTCTCCATGCCCAGGCCCAACCGTGCTGGGGGGGGGTGTGGCCCTTATCTTCCCTGAGTGGATTCCTGCCACTGCTATTCCCACGCAGACCTACTCCTCTTTTGAATGTCTTGTCTGCCGACTCTCTCTCTCTCCTAGCCATTCCCTTACCGTGGCTACTATCTATCGGCCACCTGGTCAAATTTCCTCCTTCCTCTCCGAGTGGGCAGACCTCTCCTCCTCACTCCTGTCCTCAACCACTCAACTCCTCTTCCTTGGAGACTACAACATCCACCTGGATGCCTCCTGTCCCCCCTCTGGACTCTTTCGCGACCTCTGCGACTCTCTCTCACTCTATATTCTCCCGTCGGGGCCGACCCATTCTGCTGGGCACACTCTTGATGCCCTGATCTCTTCTGACCTTCCCCTCTCTGTCCCTCTCTCCACTCCTCTCTCCTGGAGTGATCACTTTCTCCTCTCCTCCCACTTCACCCTCCCTACCCCACAGGCAAAGCCACCCTCATCACTGCCATCCTCCTTCTCGGTCATCTGACCCATGAAGCGTGTGTCAGTTGAGGCTTTCGCTGCCACCTTCTCGCCCCCTCTTCCCCTTTCGGTTGACACCCACCCTGACACAGCCCTCTCCACTCTTTACTCTGCTATATCTGATACTCTTGATATCCTTGCCCCTGTCATGAGAATCCGCCTGAAGCCCAAAGCCAAATGTAACTCCTGGTTTGACTCGGATCTCGTCACCCTCAAACGCAAGTGCAGGGTGGCAGAGAGGAAATGGCGTGCTTCATGTTCATCTGCTGACAAACTGGCCTGTCGCCTGCTCCAAAGGCATTACCGGCTCTCCGTTCTCACCAAAAAGAGAGCCCTTATCCAAGCCCGCATCACTGCAGCATCTAACAATTCGGCTGAACTCTTTAAAATCTGCAAGGAGCTGGCCAACCCTGCTGCAGTCTCTACCTCTCCTGTCCCCTCCCAGGCGCTCTGTATGGCACTGGCCTCTCACTTCATTTCGAAAACTCAGGACATCTTGTCCTTACTCTCCTCCCATCACCTCCCCCCCTCTATTCCCTGCCTGTCCTCTGGCCCTTCTGCAGCCACCCCTCCTCTCTCCTTCTCTGCCTTTCCCCTTTTTTCTGTTGATGAGGTTTCAAGACAAGTCTGATGTATGACACAGGTCCACCCCTGCTCCTCCAAAACTATTAAGGACCACATCGACTCCTTGGCTTCTGCCCTTGCTGACTTCTGCAATCACTCCTTCGCCTCTGGAGTCTTCCCATCCCCTCTCAAGCACTCCCTTGTGCACCCCCTTCTTAAGAAACCCTCCTCCGACTCGTCCTGCCCAGCTAACTATCGCCCTATCTCTATCACTCCTTTCCTGGGCAAGCTCCTGGAGAAACTTGCCATCTCCCAGCTTAATCTCCATGCTGAATCTGTTGGTAGCCTTCATGACCACCAGTCTGGCTTCAGAGCTGCCAGAAGCACGAAAACTGCTCTCCTGAACATCCGTGAGGACCTGCTCTCGAACCTTGACTCTAACATTCCTTGTGTTCTCATCTTGCTTGATCTCTCTTCTGCCTTTGATACTGTCAACCATACCATCCTGCTCAACTGTCTCCGTGATAACCTGGGTATCACTGGTCAGGCTCTGGCTTGGCTGACCTCTTTCCTCTCAAATCGCCCCTCCCAGGTCCAACTGGGGTCTTTCCTGTCTGACATCTTTTTCTCTACCTGTGGTGTCCCCCAGGGTTCTAACCTCTCTCCCTGGCTGTTCAACCAGTACCTGGCACTTCTCGCCCACCGCATCGCTACTCTCTGCCCCTACTTTCAGTGCTATGCTGATGATACCCAGCTCATTTTCAGGCTACCCTCGGCCTCCTCTTCTCCTTCCCTCATCTCTGACTGTCTTTCTGCTATCCAGGAATGGTGTGCCGCCAACGACCTCTGCCTTAATGCCAGTAAGACCGAGATTCTACTCATCTGCACACCCACTCCCTCCTTCCCTGCAGCTCTCTGGCCGGCCTCTCTTGGCCCTCTTCCTGCTCCTACCTGCAAGGCTAAAAACCTCGGGGTCATCTTCGACTCCACTCTCTCCTTCTCGCCTCACATTTCTGACGTTTCTAAGAAGTCACACTACCTGCTGCACCTCCTCAGAGGTATCCTTCCTTTCCTCTCCTTCCCCCAGAAGCTCACTGTCTCCAGAGCCCTGGTTCTCTCGAAGCTGGACTACTGTAACAGCCTCTACCTAAATCTGCCTGCCCCTACTCTCTGCCCTCTGCAACTCATCCAGAACAGGACTGCGAGACTTGTCCTTGGCCTCAAGCCCCAGGACCGCATCTCTCCAGGACTGAAATCGCTACACTGGCTCCTTGTGGCTGTGAGGATTAAGTTCAAAACCCTCTGCATTGTCCACAAGGCCTTCTGGGGCCTGGGGCCAAAATACCTTCAACTCTCCCTTCCTAAATATCTTCCTTCTCGCGCACGTCGCTCATCCGCCTCCAACTCCCTCAGGGTCAGCCGCTTCTCTAAGCAACAAGTTGGTGGGAGATCTCTCTCTGCTGCAGGGGCCTCCCTCTGGAACAGCCTTCATGCCTCCCTAAAACTTTAGGAGAACCATCTCCGGTTCCGGAAGTGCCTCAAAACCCTCCTCTTTGCTTCTGCTTTCTCTCCCTCTCTCCCCTGCTAAATCACTGAAATTGTACTAAATCAGCAACTGGCCCACTCACCAATCTCGGTCCTTGGCCCAGCCACTCTCCCCTGCACTGCCTTCCCGGCAACCCCTGCACTGCGGGACTGTCTCTGGATCGCAACAGCCCCTCTGCCCAGCACTTGTCTGCACTTATCTTGCACTTGCCACCAGCTGGCCCTTATTATTTATCTTGTTCGTTACTAACCGTGTACTGCACTTTCCCCCCTCCCTTTCCCCCTTGCACTTTTCCCGTCCCCTTAACCTTGCACTTGCGCGATCTGAATGACACCTGGCCTAGTAGGATCGTTGTCTGTATCCCTTTGTCCCCCCCTCCCTGCCTCGTCGCGCCTTCAAACACTTGTGTATAGGCGTGTTACAAATGCCATATCATATCATATCATATCATGTGTGGGGGGCTGAGAGCAAATGGTGTGCTTCTGGTACATCCTCTGACAAACTGGCCTGCCGCCTGCTCCAAAGGCAATACCGGCTCTTTGTCCACACCAAGAAGAGAGCCTGCATCCAAGTCTGCATCTCTGGGGCATCTAACAACTTGGCTGAACTGTTTAAAATCTGCAAGGAGCTGGCCAATTCTGCCGCAGTCTCTACCTCTCCTGAGGCCTCCGAGGCCCTCTGCACGGCCCTGGATTCTCATTTCATCTCTAAAACTCAGGACATCCTGTCCTCTCTCTCTCTTCCTCTACCCCTGCCCGCTACAGCCACTACTCTTCCTCTGGCCTTTTTTCAGCCACCTCTCCTCCCTCCTTCTCTGCCTTTTCCCTGTTCTCCCCAGACGAGGTTTCTAGACAAGTCTGATCTATGAAAGTCTTGTCAAAACAGGTTCACCCCTGTTCCTCCAAAACCATCAAGGCCCACATTGACACCCTAGCCCCTGCTCTGGCTGACTTCTGCAACCACTCCTTCGCCACTGGGGTCTTCCCTTCCCCCCTGAAGCATTCCCTTGTGCACCCTCTTCTTAAGAAACTCTCTGCTGACCCATCCTGCCTGGCTAACTATCATCCAATCTCCATCACTCCTTTGCTGGGCAAACTCCTGCAAAAGCTGGCCATCTCCCAGCTTAATCTCCACACTGAATATGTTGGTTGTCTCCATGACCATCAGTCTGGCTTCAGAGCTGCCAGAAGAACGGAAACTGCTCTCCTAAACAACTATGAAGACCTGCTTTCCAACCTTGATTCCAACACCCCCTGTGTCCTCATCTTACTTGATCTTTCTAGCCAAGTCTGATCTATGAAAGTCTCGTCCAAACAGGTTCACCCCTGTTCCTCCAAAACCATCAGTTACCACACTGACACCCTGGCCCTGCTCAGGCTGACTTCTGCAACCACTGCTTCGCCACTGGGGTCTTCCCTTCCCCCCTGAAGCACTCCCTTGTGCACCCTCTTCTTAAGAAACCCTCTGCTGACCCATCCTGCCCAGCTAACTATCGTCCAATCTCCATCACTCCTTTCCTGTGCAAACTCCTGGAAAAGCTGGCCATCTCCCAGCTTAATCTCCACACTGAATCTGTTGATTGTCTCCATGACCATCAGTCTGGCTTCAGAGCTGCCAGAAGCATGGAAATTGCTCTCCTGAACATCTGTGAAGACCTGCTTTACAACCTTGATTCCAACACCCCCTTTATCCTCATCTTACTTGATCTCTCTTCTGCCTTTGACACGGTCAGCCATGCCATGCTGCTCAACCGTCTCAATGATAACCTGGGCATCACCGATCAGGACCGGCTTGGTTGACCTCTTTCCTCTCCGATCGACTCTCCCAGGTCCAACTTGATTCCTTCCTCTCCTCTATCTCTATCGCTACCTGTGGTGTTCGCCAGGGGTCTAACCTCTCTCCCTGGCTGTTCAACCAATACCTGGCACTCCTTGTCTACCACATTGCTGCTGTCTGCCCAACTTTCAGGCCTATGCGGATGACACTCAACTCATTTTCAGGCTCCCTTCTGCCAATTATCCTTCTATCGTCTCTGACTGTCTGCTATCAAGGAGTGGTGCGCCGCCAATGATCTCTGTCTTAATGCCAGTAAGACTGAGATTCTCCTCATCGGCACACCTGCTCCCTCCTTTCCTGTAACTCTCTGGCCGGCCTCTCTTGGCTCTCTTCCTCCTCCCACCTGTGAGGCTAAAAACCTCAGGGTCATCTTTGACTTCACACTCTCCTTCTCTCTTCACATCTCTGACATCTATAAGAAGTCACATTACCAGCTGCACCTCCTCAGAAGTATTCTTCCTTTCCTCTCCTTCCCCCAGAAGCGTACTGTCTCCAGAGCTCTGGTTCTCTCTAGGCTGGACTACTGCAACAGCCTCTTGCTAAATCTGCCTGCTTCTACTCTCCACCCTCTGCAACTCATCCAGAACAGGACTGCGAGACTTGTCCTTGGCCTCAAGCCCAGGGATTGTATCTTTCCAGGCCTGAAATCTCTGCATTGGCTCCCAGTAGCTATGAGGATTAAGGTCAAAACCCTCTGCATTGTCCACAAGGCCTCCTGGAGACTGGGGCCTCAATACCTTAAACTCTCTCTTCCTAAATATCTTCATTCTCGAGTTCTTTGCTCATCCGCCTCAAACTCACTCAGGGTCAGTCGCTTCACCAGGCAACGAGTTGGCGGTAGATCTCTTTCTTCGGCTGGGGCCTCCCTTTGGAACAGCCTCTCTGCCTCCCTGAAACTTGAGGAGAACCATCTCCGGTTACCGAAGCACCTCAAAACCTTCCTCTTTGCTTCTGCTTTCTCTCCTCATCTCCCCTGCTGAACTCCTGGCTGAAACTGAAACTGCACTGGTCACCTGGCCAACCCTCTGATCTCAGGCATAGGTCCCGTCCCCAGCCAGCTGCACACCTGCACTGCCTCCCTGGCAACCCCCGCACTTAGGGACTGTTTTCTGTATCCCTACAGTCCCCTTTCAGCACTTGACTCCTGATGTCTGCACTTACCCTTGTACTTGCCACCAGCTGGCCACACATTTTACTTGTTGCTTTAATTTATTCTATTTATTTTTTACTGTCGATCCCATGTACTACACTGCCCCACCCCCCCCACACTTTTTGCCATTACCCCTTACCCTGCTCTTGTGTGCTCTCAATGTCACCTGGCCTAGTAAGATTGTTGTCCCGGTCTTCCATCTGCCCCCCCCCTTTGCCTCGTCGCGCCTTGAAACTCTTGTGTATAGGCGCATTATAAATGCCATATCACATCATATCATTAGCCATCCGATATTAGTTACAGGTAAAGCGAAATCTGTTTCAACTCAACTGGCTGTGAAACCAGCATGACTGCACCCTTGAAAAATGTGTTACACGGTGCTCCCTTCCTTCTTACTTTGTCCACCGCTGGAGTGAGAGGCGTTGCAGGGCTATAGCCCAGGGTGTTTTGGTTGTAGTCCAGGATAGAATCTCAGGGGCTACAACCAAAAGGCTAGCTAGCCCCGAGTCCCGGCAGTCCTGACATTAGCATAGCGCCAGATCTTTTCCAGACCTAGCAACACCCCTTTTTTTGATACACGTCTATCACTGCAGACCGTATCGAACACTTCACAGACCCTCATCCGAAATCAAGGCCCTTTTCCATTTCCCTCCACTACGGTTCATTTTTTTTGCATTCCTGAATCAATCCAGTACACATGCCAATCCTGCTGCCCAGAGCCTTGCTCCTACTTAAGGAAACGTAAAATGTGCACGGATCTCCCATATTGGTTTACCTCTAAATTATCCCCATAGTTCTGAAGACCCCCTACAAAAGTCATAACTTAAAGAAGTGAAGTGATAGGGAGCAGTGACACACACCCAGGGCAAGGGCAGGTGCAGCCCTCCTTCCATGCCCTACTGGAGGAACCCCTCCTTTGGGGCCGCTTTACCCAACTCTGCGTATTTTTCACAGAACCCTCCTCTTTTTAATCACAATCTTGCCAATGAGATGTGAAAGCGTGGACCACCGACGGCGCTGGGTTGGGTGGAAGCGTTGCGTTAGCAAGGTCAGGCATGAGAGCCCGGACATTTATCACGTTGAGACTTGATTAAGTCTGACATGAGAAGTCGATCAGGCTTCACATAGTGTTGGCAGCTGATGCAAGAATAAATAAATATAAAATGCTGTGCGCATAAAGGGGATCTGTTTAATATGTCTAGCTTTCGGCATCCCCCCACAGCACGGCCAACGCTCTTGGGATTGCAGAATAGTGCAGTTTTCATGTGCTGTGTTATTCCTTGGACTGATTGCTTCATCACTGATGTCTTAAAAAATAAGAACACAATTCTGTGCCAGCACAAATTCTTCAACAACAAAGCACGCTGTGCAGGTCATACACACCCATTCAGCGGCATTCACGCCACTGCCTTGCCTAAATGAACAGCTAATTCTCTGAAGCGGGTGAAGTATAGTACATTGTACAATATTTTGGCGTTTTTAAGGATGATGATTAATTGTCATGGTAGGCACTCAAGCAATACTGTACTGCCTAGCGGGCACGCATTGTTTTTGGCTTTAAAGCGCTAGCTGCTTTCCGTGATGCACGATGGGAGGTTTAGAAGCCACAATGCATAATTAACATTCTGTATGTTTGCTGGCCGAAAATAGGTGGCCGACATTATTTACTGATGAAATGTCGTCTGGTTCGTGTAATTTTATATCCAATCTATTTTGTTATGTTTTTATTTAATTATTTTTTGAGGGATGCACTACCCTGGGCTTCACTTCTGCCCCTGGCGCCATACACTTATTTATCTGGTTTTAGTTTTGCAATCACCCTGCCACTTTTCCTATTCTTTTTTTCCAGTGTCGGCCATCAAACATTTCACTTTTTCAACCCTTTCACAGCCTCCCGGATATCCTCTCCTGCTCCTTCAATTCCCACATCTTCCAACCCCTGAGCCCTTTCCCACTCCTACCTTGTCCCTGCATCGGTCCTGACTTCCTCCTCTCCAAACCTATTTTGCTGCTCATCTACTTTCTTACGTATTTTTGGGAGTTGTTAGACCCATCATGGACCTACACAAGCTTATTTCAAATGCGTGTTCTTTATTTCACTCTACAACAGGAAGTGCCTTCTCCTCCTCCCTCCTCCCTTTTCCCCTCTGTTACATCCGCTGGAGACGTTCCCTCAAGTGTATTGTCTTAAAGAGGCAGTCCCCCTCAACAACAACCCTGGACAAATGTCCTTGCCAGGGTTTTAACTTGAACTGTGCTAACCATGGCTTAACATTCTTCCACTAACCTCAGAGGTCTCTTGATAAACCTTTGGGGTCGCCCGCATGACTCTTGACTTGAGCCACTGTCAGTATTTTCAGTAGGAAGCAACTGACGTAGAACCTGCGGTTCGCAAGAGACCCACTCCTAGTCATGCACGTCATAGTGTTCAGGGTCCGGGTCAACTGGCGGAGGTCTTTCCTCCTCTCCTCTCATGACATGCTTGAACAAAGAACTATTCCTGGTTACCCTACTTTGAGTCATTTGCCGCTGTTACCATTGTTCAGTTGACAGCAATTACTTGTAGGGGCTCGGGTGCGAACTGTGAGTCTGTCTTTCTGGTGATGTTTTGCTGGACCCAAACCTCGTCTCCACCTTGGAACTCCTTTGCCTGAGCTCTCCTTCTGCCGTCTGTTTCAGCTCTGGCTTTCTACTTTCATTCAGCGTCCCCTTGGATGACCTCTCGGTCTGGTTCGGGCAGGGTTGTTGGGTTGTTGATGATTCTGGTCCTAACTTGGCATTTCATCATGATTTCAGTCATGGTTTTGTTGGTGGCTTCATGGGGTGTGTTGCGATAGTCTCTCAACATTGGACATAACGCCTGGTGCGTGTCTGAACCCTCAATTCGTGCTCTTTGCATTGTCTTTTGGATTGAGGCCATGAACCTTTCTGCCATCCCGTTGGCTTGGGCCAGCGAGGTGTGATCTTTTGGTGGGTAAACCCCATGTGTCTTGCAAATATTCCTAACTCGTGTCCACTGAAGGGCGGACCATTGTCCGACTTTATTGTGTTCGGGATCCCCCATTCACTGATGACTTTGTTGAATGTGGCAGCTACATGGGCAAATTCCGTGGATTTCACCTTCTTTATGATGGGGAATCTGGAGTGTTCGTCAATGACGAGTAAGAAGTACTCACCCATCTCGAGTGGCCCATTGAAATCTACTGCGACTCGTTCCCATGGGTGATCTGGGATTTTGGTCACTCTGAGCGGCACTGGGGGTTCTGCTTCTGTGTTGCATTGACAAGTTACACAGTTCTTCACCCACCGGTCGACCATATCATCCATGAAGGGGAACCAGACATGGCACCTGAGTTGTTGTTTGGTGTTGTCAGGACCCCTGTGGCCCTCATGGGCATTCTTGATGATTGCAGACCTCAGTGTTGCTGGAATAACACCAGTCGACATCCCCTTAGTAAGATCACTTTGTCCTGGACAGCTAGTTCAGTGTGTATTTTGGTGAGCCTTTCAAGCTCATCTCTGCAGGCCCCAGGGTGTCCTTGAACTGCCTGGCGAAAGTCCTTCCACCCATTGTTCTCTGTCAAACTTATGGCTAAAGCCATGGAGGGGTCTGCAGCTGACACAGCAGCAATGGCTTCAATGGAGATGGCAGGGGGCAGCGCGTTGGCTAGTATTTAACTGACATATACAGTGTCACTGGTTCTGGGGACTGGTTTGCCATTCAGGTGCCTTGACAGGTAGTCAGTGGGGTTGTTCTCGCCCCCCGGTCGATGGATGATCTCGAAATCGTATTCCTGTAGGCGAATGCCCCATCGTTCGATCCTTGGGGGCATTTTCGTTCTTCGGTTCCCAAAGAGGGACAACAGGGCCTGATGGTCCGTGATAAGTATGATTTTTTTTCCAATTACAAAGTTGTGAAAATGTTCACACTCCCAAACAGCTGTCAAGCATTCTTTCTCTGCCTGGGAGTACGCTGATTCTGGGGGAGCCAGTGCTCTGCTGGCATGTGCCACTATGTGTCTTGGGTTGGTATCAGGGCAGCTGGTTTGTGCTAGAATGGCTCCTAGGCTGACAGGGCTGGCATCTACGACAATTTCAGTGTGCCAGTCGGGATTGAAGTATACAAGCTTCCAGGTTTCAGCAAGAGCTTGTTTGATCGTGTCGAATGCACTTTGGCAGTCATCCGTCCAGGTGAATGGAGCTTCTTTTTGTAGCTGGCCTCTCAGAGGCTCAGTGATGGTGGCAAAATGAGGCACATATCGGGTGCAGTATCCTGCCATCCCTAGGAATGATCTTTCATCGGCAGCCTGATTGGGTTTCTGGAGGTTAAAGATGGTGGCGACTTTGTCTGGGTCAGGGGTCATCCTGTCAGCCGAGAAAATGCGTCCGAAGAATTTGAGCTTGGACTTGCTGAACCAACACTTCTCCAGGTTTAAGGTCAGGCCTGTGGCCTGCACTGCTACACAGGCGGCGTGCAGTGTTTCGCCATGTTCTTGAGTTTTGAGTTTTCCCAAATACGAGGATGTCATCGCTGTAGTTCAAAGTCCCCTTTACGGGTCTGACGATCTGCCTGATGGGTCCATGGAAAATTTCAGCCGCCAACGAGATTCCGAAGTTCAATCGTTTTTAGCGAAACAGTCCATCATGGGATGCAAACATGGTGATCACACGTGATTCGGGATGGAGTACCATCTGATGGTTTCCTTGGTTCAGGTCTAGTTTTGAAAAGAGGACGGCTTTGTTAAGCTGGCCAATCATGTCCTCGATCATGGGTCCTGGGTGATGTTCCATTTGGATGGCTGTGTTGGCCACCCTCATGTCGGCACACAGTCGTAGGTGACCTCCTTCTTTTGGGACAATCACAAGTGGAGAGACCCATGGAGTCGGTCCCGTAGCCGGTTCAATTATGTCATCCTGCAGAAGCTGATTGAGTTCGTTTGACACTGCCGCTTGGAGGTGGAATCCAACCCTATGCGGGTGCTGTGGGACCGGGCGGACTGTCGGGTTAATGTGTAGCTTTACTGGGGGACCCTTCATCTTGCCCAAGCCTTGGCATAGACGTGGGAATTCCTTCAGGATTACATCTTTTGTGATGTTTGGACTCATGGGTGGTGCCTTATCCATGTTGTAGACGTGTCCTTGGGTTCGCCTCTGGGCGCTGTTGAGTGGATGGTGTCACCTTCCTGTAGATGGATGTTGATGAGGCCTAAGCAAGAGGCCATCTTGTAGCTCAGCTGGCATCGCTCTTTAGTTGGGCTCCTTATTACATGGATTATGGTCGTAGTCGAGTGCTCACCATGGATGAGTTGTCTCTTGAATGACCTGACACTGTGCAGAGGGGTGTCGGCACCCCATTGGAATATTCTGGAGGAGGTCTGCGTGTGTGGGGGTTTCTTTTGGATTTGTTGAAATTCATTTTCTCCCACAATGTTCACTGTGGCACCTGAGTCAATAAGGAAGCAGAATTGTTTGTCACAGATGTCAACTGGTATCTTTGGTGCTTCTCGCGACTCGCCCTCATCCGTGATGAGGTTCACGAATCCGTCCTCTGCGTATAAGTCGTATTGTTCACCCTCATAGTCTTGGTTGACTTGTGACATGGTTTGGTAACTTGGTTGTGGTGGCAGTGAACCGTCATATTCATCATGAATCCGTGGGATCACGTCTTGTGGCTCGTAATCCTGGGGTTCATCTTCTGGATAGAGTTCTTCCACCACTCTCAAACATCTCCTTGGCCCTTGTTGGTATGGGCTTACCTGGTATAATTGGTTTTGAGATGGCCGTGGAAACGATCTGTATTGTGGTGACAAGGGTGTTTGTGGCATGGGAAAAGGTCTACCCTCTCGGCAGACAGCTTGGAAGTATCCTTCCCTGCTGCGATTCCCACACTTTTGAGTGAGTGCAGGGCATGATCCGGCGTGGGGGAAGGCCATCCGCACCTGTCACACTGCCTTTGCATTCGTGGGGTAGATGCGCAGTTTGGTCCATTGGTCCATTCACCCCCTCTGGCGTTAATCGTGTGGACTGCTGCTATCACATCTCCTCTCTCCCGCTTAAGTGTTGTCATGCTGGTCATCTGTGTTGCTTGTTTGTCAAACCTTTCGAGGATTCTGGCCATTTCGCTAACCTCTTCAATGGTGAGGGGCTTTTTGAGAAGCTGTTTTTTCAGTGTGGGTGAGAGACACCCTTCTATTACTCTTAGGCGAATGGCTTCCTCTAGAGAAAATGCGTGGAATTGGCAATGCGCCTCTTTAATTTGAAGCCTAGTTATGAATTCATCCACGGTTTCGTCAATGCATTGGGTGCAATAGTTGAACATATATCTTTCATAGTCCCGGTTGGGTTCTATGACCAGTCTTTTGTTGAGGGCTGTTATCAAAGCTGCGAAATCCGTGTGTTCTGCTGGCGGGATGGTTTTGATAAATGTTTTCATTTCGGTACCAGCCGTGTTGATGAACATGCTGCGTAGGCGTGGGGATGACTCTTCGCCTGCAGCTGCTATAAAGTTGTTGAAGTCTTCGAGCCATTCAACCCACCGGGGGCCCTTGTCAGCTTGCAGGGTCATGGAGATTGGCAGAGGCATGCGCTATGCTGTGGCCGTGGACCTTGATGGCGGCGTCGGAGGCGGCAGGCCTGACCAGCTTGATCAGGGGGGGAACTCTTGTTGGCATGGGCGGTGGGCGCTTCTTGGTGGTCAGGGCTCCCTTAAAATGGGTTGTGCTTCTCTTCTTGGGAAAAGTGGAGTGTCGTGGGGCGGTTGTCACCTTCCACATGTGGTGCGGGCAGCTTATGGATGAGAAGTAGCTAATGTTCTGAGCCACCTCTATTATGGTGGTGGACTAAGGCACTTTAATGGGGGTAGGCCCCTTCACCCACCTGTGAGTTGCCTGTGATGGCCTTTGCAGTAGGCAGCTTGTAGCGTTGCTCTGGGGCAGCACGTGCAAATCTCCACATGCAGCATTGTTCTGAGAGTGGCCTGTGTAATCCGATACCCTCACGGGGGACCCTTGGCCCTGGGCTGGCACCTGCAGTGCTTGTTGCCGTGTTTGGAGCTGGAGCAATCCTCCAGTGTTCTGTGCGGGGAACGGAGTGGTCTATTAAAAGGTGGGAGGAGGGGCGGGCTCTCCAGACTGAGCGGCCTGGACGTGTAGCGGTATCTCTAACACGGACGTTCCGAGAACGGCGCTCTACGTCGGTTCTGCTGCTCAACGGCATCGCTGGCGGGCGTCAGGTGGACAGCAGGATTGCTGGTGCTTGTGGGACGGACTGACCTGGATATGCAGCAGGATCGCTAGCACGAGGATGAGGAGCGGAGCACTGTAAACCGGCTTGGCAGACCAGTGGGATCCCTGGTGTGGATGTCAGATGCACAGCAGAAGAGTTTCTGTCGTGGACAAAGGAGGCCACTGGTGCACGGGATACTCCCCGTCACCAAAAGTTAGCCCCTTGGGCTGCATATAACCATGGACGTACACCAGCTTATTTCAAATGCGTGTTCTTTATCTCACTCTACAACAGGAAGTGCCTTCTCCTCCTCCCTCCTCCCTTTTCCCCTCTGTCACATCCGCTCGAGACGTTCCCTCGAGCGTATTGTCTTAAAGAGGCAGTCCCCCTCAACAGGAGCTAGTGAGAAAACCGACCCAGCTGCTTTGTTATGTTGTGACCAAGTGTACCTTTTTTATTGACCGCAAGGAGAGCATTACAAGGGTCGACACAATGAAGTTTATAAAGTAAAGGAAGTAGGAAAAAATAATCATTGATTACAGTTACAGTTGGTCGGCAGCTACGTTTGTTCACTTAATAAAGTTTCGTCGAGTTTGAATTTCGGCTGGCTTTGTTGGATGGGAAGAATTTCGGGGAGTGGGAAATCCTCACTGTCCATAATCCTTGCGCATTGGCCTCGAGCCCACCTTTGATGACTGCTCATTGCATGATGTATTCCACGTTGCTATCCCTGCCACGTGCATGATTTTACGCGTGCCTTCCTGTTTTCATTTTCAGCCAAATGGAAATTATTTTCATTTCCCAGAATAGGACCTAGACAATTCGAATTCTGACTGTCATAAACAGCCTGTCACACATGCCTGTGTAATGTTCACAACCCCTGACATTCAACACTGTTGCTCCCTGCAACCTTTTATGAATGCATGGTAAACACATGCCTTCAAAGCAACACGGGTTAGCAATGGCAAGCCACATTAAATGGACCACGTGTTTATCCTGAGCAGGCCCAAGGACACCACAAGAGCTCATGGTTTCCTCTTGGTCACTTTGAACCAGATTATGAAAACCATTTGCTAGTACGGGATATTTTTTCCATCTTCAAGTTCACATTTTTTATTTTTTTTCGTAAAATTAAAAAAGAATACGACTCCTGCAGGCAGTGGTAACCGATTTGACTGGAAAGCATAGACAAATACTTTCTGATTAATGGTTGGTTGAAAGCTCACATGTTGGAGGAGGAACTGGTCAGAAAGGCGACTGGTGTATTGATATCACCAAAATGCCAGGGGTAACGGAAGTGACATCACATGACCATTGGCATCTGATGACATCAAAGGAAGTGATGTCATTTGACGCCACCCTGAAGTGACATCATGGGAAGTGATAGAACACGACTGTTCACCCCTCTAATAGTAGCAATTACTGTATAGAATTCCAGAAAGACAAATTATTTGTTATTCCTATTCTTTCTTATTAGGATAACTGCTCAAAGTGTTACCCTTTTGGAACCCCCTGTTTTTTTAAGAGACCTCAGCAAAAATGCCAGCCACCCAAGAAACAAAGAGCCACATGGCCACAGCCCAGGTGCTTCAATGTAAAAGAAAAACATATATATTTTAAAAACATTATTTTTAGAGGTAGCAAGGGAGAGCACAGAGGCAGCAAGGGAGACCCCACGGGTAGCAGGTGCGACCCCTGGCTATCCCCAAGTGAGGTCCCTGGCATTAACTAATGTATTAATCTTGTGTAGCGTGCTTAATCCCAGACACCAGTCTCTAAAAGCGTGACCGGGTTGGAATCTCTGCTGCTCTGCCTTGTCTTGCTTCCAAGACAAACTTGTTGCTCCTGAGCATGATGATGGAGGAACACGTTAGGAACTGCATCACCCCACACTTCCAGCAGGCCCACACTGATTGGGAGAGCATTTTCATTGGCACGGCATAATTACAAATATTAGCACTTTGTTGTTACTGAAGATTGTGTCTTTGAGCGAAACTGCCAGTGATTGAACACATACAAGGGACTACAAGACCAGACCCTTTGGGCCCAGGATAGACATATGTCGGTCATGAGGCATGTGCTATTAGTTGTGGCTGGGCACTACTTCTGGGGGGATAGCTGGGCCTTGAGGCTTCCAAGACACTCCCTGCAGTGCCCCCCTTGATAAGGCCCTCTAGGCTGCAGAGGCACTGTTGGGGTAGAGGGCACCAGACAGCCAGTGCCAGGACCTCCCTGCACCAGGCCTGATGCATGACATGGACCCAGCACAACGTCATCATTGCTTTGCACCGGCTCAATGCATTCAGTCATTGCACCCCTCAAAGTTCTGTTTGGCGGTTTTGCGCATTGAGACCGTTTCCTATTAGCTCTTGTCCAAACCTTAGATCAGTGGTCTTCAAAACTGGGGGAGTGGTCTTTTTTTAAGAAAGCTTAAGGTGACGGATTTTCATACAAAATATAAGCAGTTGACAAATCTCCTTGCATTTTAATGAGCCTGCCCCTCCCGCCCTCCCGGATATCCTTTGGTATCCTTAGGTGGGCCAACCTCTAGGTGCATAGGCCTAGAAACAATGTTTTTACCCAATGGGGGGCTCAGAATGAAAATGTTTGAATACAATTGCTTTAGATGGAGCTAGCGATCAACATGTGTGTTCAATTATAGTGCCCAGTGAGGGCGAAGTTGGTACCTGTTGAGACACCTGGTGAAGACAAATTCTCTGATGTTGATAGGCTCCTATTTGGCTACCTACCAGGTTAGGCCCAATGAGCTTCTGGAACTGAGGGATCAAGCAACTCTATTGAACAGTGTCTGAGAACTGTCACTAAGACACCTAGATGTGGTCGGTGCTGAGCCAGACAGAATCGAGATAGATCAGAAGCCTCTCATTGAATCACCTAGTGGGCCCATTGAGTATCTTGAACCTACTTATATGGAACAAACTGAATCTGAGTGAGGCCTGGGGGGAAAGGATGCTGGACGCATGAAGGAGCAAGACTGCACCCCAGAAGGAACAGTGTTATGCCACATAAATGTGATTACTACTGGGACGTTACTTTTAGGAAGTCGCCATCTTGGCGGCAGACGGACGAAGGTGCACTCTTCTAAAGGGGAGGCTTATTCTCCCCATATTATTTTGCCCTCTAATGTTTTAATAATAACTGGTTTTAAACCCAGCCAAGGTGTGTGTGTTTTTGCCTAAGAGACTAATCAATTCTGTGTCCAAATTTCTGTGTGCACGTATATTATTGGCTCCTGGTTGGATTCTGAGAGTGGAGGGACAGCTGCCCTTTGGGGCCTTCCCACTCGCCCTACAATACCTGCATGCGCTGGGCTCTGGGAAGCTGTGCTGCTGCAGTAAACGTACCCCTCTTCGCCTGCCATTGCCTTGGGAAATGCTGGAAGTGTCACTGCAGGTGCTCTGTTATGTGGCTCCATGGCTGAAGACTCTAGAGACACTAGAGAGAAGGGAGCCTGCATCCCTTCACCCAGAGTTCCAGAAGAGAAAGAGGGAGCTACTCGCATACAAACATGCCCCATTCCTTTCTGGAGGTCCCTGGCCAGTCCTGTTTTATTCTCTGCATTCTGGGACTTGTAGTACTGGATTTCCCATGATAATTCTAGTTCTTGACGTTCAGAATGAAAAGAACAAAACTGGACCGTACACGCAGATCTGGAATTGAATTGGCATGCGGGCTTGTGTGGCTCGATGCCAGTCCTGTGGATTGCACCTACCAAAGTCTCAGCACCACAGGTAAGACAACACGTAGTTCACTGCAGGACCCTGCCTGCAAAGATGCCCTTCCTGATTCTATGTCCCTGGGGTCTGTGGGAGCTTCTAGGGTCTCACAGAGAGGGGGATGAGGTGTGTGGTTGTGCAAGATTGGAATGGCGAAGGGGTCATACAGTGCTTGGCCGAGTATTGAAATATAGAATGTAAAGATTTCATGTGACCCTTTTTGTTAAGCAAAACGTGCATCTGTTCACCTTGCTGCAGTCGAGAGCTTTTGGTTCTGGGAGGGCTTCTAATGAATAGTGACCCCAGGACCTACCGATTTCCAATGCAACAAAACACATGTTATGGATGCAACATTTTCTAGGTGTCTAATCCACCTATTTGCCAGATGCCCTTTTTGGGAATGCTGAATAGTCATTAACATGATTGCCATTCAGGAGTGCAGGGTGTATATGGGATATGCTGTTGAAGATCTTTTGCTGAGGCTGTTGAAGAGCGTTTGCTGGGGCTGTTGGAAGAGCTTTGCTTAACTGTTGAAGAGTGTTTGCTGAGGCTGTTGAAGACCGTTTGTCTAGGCTGTTGAAGAGCGTCTGTCTAGGCTTTTGAAGAGCGTTTGCCTAGGCTGTTGCAGAGCGTTTGCCTAGGCTGTTGCAGAGCGTTTGCCTAGGCTGTTGAAGAGTGTTTGCTTAGACTGTTGAAGAGCTTTTGCCTAGGCTGTTGAAGAGCGTTTGCTTAGGCTGTTGAAGAGCTTTTGCCTAGGCTGTTGAAGAGCGTATGCCTAGGCTGTTGAAGAGCGTTTGCTTAGGCTGTTGAAGAGCTTTTGCCTAGGCTGTTGAAGAGCGTATGCCTAGGCTGTTGAAGAGCGTTTGCTTAGGCTGTTGAAGAGCTTTTGCCTAGGCTGTTGCAGAGCGTTTGCCTAGGCTGTTGAAGAGTGTTTGCTTAGACTGTTGAAGAGCTTTTGCCTAGGCTGTTGAAGAGCGTTTGCTTAGGCTGTTGAAGAGCTTTTGCCTAGGCTGTTGAAGAGCGTATGCCTAGGCTGTTGAAGAGCGTTTGCTTAGGCTGTTGAAGAGCGTTTGCTTAACTGTTGAAGAGTGTTTGCCTAGGCTGTTGCCGAGTGTTTGCCTAGGCTGTTGCCAAGTGTTTGCCTAGGCTGTTTCAGAGCGTTTGCCTAGGCTGTTGAAGAGCCGCCCTTTGCTTTCTTACTTAATTGCTCATCTTTCCAGGGCACACATTGCAGAGATGTGGATCCTTCAAGTACGAACCCTGTGTGAGCTGAAATATCAAGATCAACAAAAACAGTATCATTGACTACTGGCTTAATGAATAACACTTGCTCACTGCCTTAAAGGATTGCTGTGTAAAGGCCCTACACACGATTAATGCCACATGAGTTAGCCTTACTTAGCAAATCTTCTGACATTTTAGTGGCCTCTTGACTCTGTCTACTCCATAAAGCACTTTCTGGAAATGTAAGAATACAAAACTCCACCCACAAGCCAAACACGAAATACCCCCTGGGCTGTCTTACTAATTTGACAGAAATGACAAAACAGGTGATATTTTCAAAGTCTGCCAGTTTTACTGCTCCGCCTGGTTTATGGGTTTTGTAACCTGAAATCAGAAAAAACACCTGCTTGTGAGTGGAGGTATTACATACAAAAACAGGTGGTAATTGTAGCAGTCACGGATTGTGGTCGAAAGCATGCAAGAATACCACCAATCGTCAATGAAATCCTATGCAACTTCACAATGGACACTAAATAAGGTGGTCTTTTTTTGTTACCGCCTGCTGGTCACAGTAATACTGCTTAGCTCGTAATGCGACTCTTCTTCTTGTTTGAAAAGAGCATACCATACAACTTGTTAGCACACTCACCAGAGGTCTGCGTGTAATCCAGGTCACTGTTTCTCACCCTGATGTGGTATTCTAGGGGCGGACATGCCACTGAAGAGATCTTTGTGTGAAAGGCAAAGACAGATTTGAATTCCTGCAAGACAGTTCAGTGGTTCAGTACGCCTGCAGCACAGATCCTGATGTTACCTGATGATCACAGTTGCAAATGTCAGACACAGTAGAGCAGGGTTGTCAAGACCAGGCCTCGAGGGCCGGAATACTGACGGGATATCCCTCATTAATATTCATCAGGAAAATGTGCATGAAATGATTCTAAACAGAGGTGGACTGGCCTATGTGGAACTCTGGAGATTTCCTAGTAGGCCTCGGAACCTTGGGCCTCTTTTGTGCGGAAATCTATTTGATTTCGAAAGTTTCTTATAGGAAAATGGTTGGGCTTGTTGAAAATGTGTTCTATGGGGCCACTTTGAAAATTACTTCCAGGGCCTTTTTTGGTTCTCATACACCCCTGATTCTAAATATATGAACATTTTGTCTCAGCAATATTAATGAGCGATATCCTGAAAACCCATCAGGATTCCGTCCTGCGAGGCCTGGTGTTGGACAACCCTGCACTAGAGTCAGCACTGTATTTAGATTTAGGTGACCTCGAGGTAGCACTGCTTCCGCCAGGTCTTTGCTCCAACTCCTGACTAGGGATCTGGCTGCCAACAGACGAGAGGAGGCAATCAGTCTTGTGGAAGATCGCTGCTTGCTCGGGCAGAAAACTCCGAGCTTGCCCTTTTCGGGGCAGTCCCATTTGCGCCCCCTCCTTGTCCTCTGAGATCCCAAAGATTCCCCCAGTTTAGCCATGCTTCTGCAAGTGGTTACCAATTACATCTCCATTTCTCTCTGTTTTGGAGTGTCTGCATGTGCATGCATGCATATTCATTTGCATATGTCTGAGATTTGTTGATTAACATTTCTGAACCAGTTGACGCATTATCTGAAAATATAATGGCGGTAGATAGTTTAATGTTGAACCTCAGCCTATGTTATCTGTAGCCCCCAACTAGGTATATAATAACAGCACATGTCCATACGGAGCCATAGCTTGGCTTGAGGCTCCAACTTTGTAGATAACGGCAGTAAAAAACCTACAGTAAGAGACAATACATGCCTACATGAGGCTACACCTGGGCCCATAAAATTGATAGAGGGACATACAAAGCCATAGGTGGGCTCGAGGTACCTGCTCATTGGCATACCTGGGTCTGTGCATACTAGAACTGTGCCTGAGCTCTCACATGAGTATAGGGATTAACCAGATGGCCATATGAACACAGGTATGGGCCCATGATGTAACTAAACAGCTATATGTGTCAAAACCGAGGCAGATGCCTGCAGTATATAGCTTCAGATGACAGTGCCTGGGACTTTAATGGCTGTAGCTGGGTATGTGATTTCACTTTGGGTTGTAATATCAGTGCATGACCCTTTGCAGTTGCAGGGGTTCTGTAAGTTCTCACCTGGCAATGAGGGCTTCAGTTCCTACGAGGTCTCATCTGCATGATAATGATGGAACATTTGCTTCTTCACCCTTGTTTGTTGCTTCTCAGGAAATGACCAAGACGATTTGCATATGGTTGCTCTATTTCTATAATGGTAGAGATTAGCAAAAATAATGATGGAATAGGACCTGCCTAGAGGAATTTACAGTGGTAATGACTATTTGAAAGATTTCCACCCGTACTATTTTGATGGTTTGAGCGAGTCTCACTATGTTGGATGGGGTATATCCCAATGGGTGCCCCTTTCTTTTTGTAACTACGAAGTCGTGTTTAACCTCACTGATTAGGCCTACAAAAACTAGATCATGTGTGTGGTTGCTTGTGCAGTTAAGGATGGGTGGAAATGCCGTCTATGGAATCACGGAAGTTGAAGGCAAAATGGCCTGACAATACACCAACAGCCATTCAACTTTTCTGTATGGAAATCTATGTGGAAGTCCCTGTCCCTTCTCTGATTTGGTCGAACACACTCAATCAGAAAAGCAGTGGGTGCGGCAGTTACTTGAAAGCTTTCAGCCAATCAGAAGGCTAAAATGTTAAGCACCGTGTGATTGGTTGAAATGCCTGGAAATCCAGCCAATCAGACTGCTCACCACATTCCAGACACTCATTTGTTCAAAACACCTACCTGGGTGTATTGGGGCACGGAGTAGACCGGATTTTCTTGGATTTGAAATAGGCACAAATCCGCTTCAGCCGTTGATATAGCCGTTGATGTATCACCCATCCCTAATGTCAGCATGTGCTGCCCCACTTCTTTTTGGAACAAATTTGCTTATAAGTGACAGTATGTTGAGAAGCGACAAAAGCATTGTTGACAAACCAATATATTATTCAGTCAGAGATGAAGGGTAACTTAAACAAGTGATTTTATTTTGTATTTTAACCGCTTTTTTATATGCTTTTTAATGTGGCCTTATTTTCGATGTGTCATGTTTGCTTCTATGGAACTGCATTTGTGCTGTACTTTTACATTTTGCTTTTATGGAATTACCTGTGTGTTGGCTTGACTAGATTGCTTATAGATAGTCGCCTTCTGAAAAGGCTTTGATTGTGGAAAACAATAGTGGAATAAAGCCTGTCCAGCAGAATTTCTAGAAGTGATTTAAAGTGGTTAATCACTTTAAATTATATGTAATTATTCTCTAGTTGTCCCTCTACCACTCCCCCCGTTATAATTGTCACTGCACCCCTGCAATTTCTCTCAAGCACCCATTATATCATGTCTCATCCCTTATCTGAAAACTCAATCCATGTTGTCTGTCTCCTGTGCTCCCATTCCTGTCTTGGATGTCCATAACACAAAGATGCTTCTCACTACTAGTACCCAGCGAGGGACAATGAGCTTGTTACAAGCAAGCTCAGTGGCCCTCGCCGGGGCGTTACCCGACCGGGAATCCCTCTCCCCACAATGTTCTCCGACGGGGGTGGCAGCCATTCAGCCAATGAGGAGGCTCAGAACGGGGTAACCCCCGCTCCGAGCCACCATACAGCTGGAGGATGCCATTTTCCACCGCTGGGGATGGAGGTGTTTCCCCCAACCTCCCCAAATCCAAAGAATTCCCTTCCTGCCCTCCCAAACCCACTTACCTTCTTTTCTGCCCATTTCGGGAGCGAACACACTGGGAACAATTCTGTCCCCAGCACGTCCGCTGCCGAACCGCGACAGGCCGTTATAGAAAGAAAGAAGGGACTACACGTAGTCCCTTCTCTCCTTTCCATAGCGGCCATTTTTTTGTTTCCATTTTTCCTATTTATTGAATGGCCGAAGAGGAAAGCGAGAAGGGACTACATGTAGTCCCTTCTCCCTCTCCATGGCGGCCATTTTGTTTGTTTACTTTTTCACTTTGATTTTCACTGGCCACCTTGGAAAGGGAAAACGGACTTAATTTCCCCTTCCCTGGCGGCCATTTTTGTGACTTTTTTATGAATGTTCCGAAACGCCAGAGCATTTCTAAACAGAAAAAATGCTCTTACGACCCCGGTCTTACGGGCCTGGGTACTAATAGCAATAGGCCCCTCGCAGGTGGGGGCATTACCACTTCAGATAATGCCCCGGGGCCTTTATTAAAAATACTATGGGTTCCGGGGCATTACCTGAAGTGGTATTGCCCCCCCTGCTCGGTGCCTATTGCTTCATTCAAAAGCCCAAACTATTAGGCTTTTCAATGTTTGTTTCTTTGAGCACTCAAAGTTCCATGTTTGTTTTGTCAGATGTACAGGCATACATCCATTCTTGATCTTTCCCAATTCTTTTCAGTAACCTTGGAAACATGATCCACTAGGAATGTATCACCTGGAGTCTCTGTGTAATGCCTTTTTTCTTCCCCCACAAAGAAGGCTGGATAAACAGTATCAAATTGCAATCCTTGCTCCAGCCAGAACTCTGCTTAAGTGAATTCTAATAACTGAAAAGCTGACCTTGCAATTCTCATGTTTCTTTACTAAGGGACGTTGTGGTGAGCAATGCGGAGAGAGGCGTATTGTCCGCTCTTAAAACAAATCCTTTTCCCAATAGGCAAGCAGTTATGTGTGTCCTAGACCAACAGCAAGCAACAGCTTTAAACAATATTGCTGAATAGGTATTTTCTTCCTGACTTCATCCGCTTTAAGCAAGCCCAGTATTTCCTATGTTTAAGTTCTTTCTGAGCGTCGCTGTATATCCAAACAATCGGGGTAAATAACTGGAGCAAACATAGCATGTATGTATGTTTATAAGTATATGTACCGTCACCAAGTCAAATGGCTCTGAATGCAAAATCGCTCCCTCCTCAAATTCCTGCTCACTGTTTTTTAATCTATTCATGGCCAGGATACCCATTAACCAGCTGAATGCATCACTCCATAATGTCCTACTCAAGCTCTACACTCCACAACATTCAACAACCTCTCTGACACCTACATCAAATGTGCCACCTCCCGATTGCTCTCCCTTTCTCGGTTCTACCACCCCACCACCGAAATGATCTCCCCTTGACTTCAAAGTAATTCCATCAGCTGAATGATGTAGGACAAGGCTCAAGCTTGACTTGCTAGCCAGCAAAGAGACATCCTCCACAGCCCTCTATGTGCCTGATCATTGTTTATAGGTTTGTATTCATGCAATTATTGGTCCCTGGCCTGAATGTACACTATTTCTATGTAGATTTCTCTATCACCAAGTGTCACTTTTTATGTCCCAGTGTATTACTCCAGCACTTCTCGTTTGCCTCCGCCAGGATAATCACTGAAAACCTATAAAGGTGCCCTGAAGAGAGACTGCCTCTCTTGCCTGTTTTTTTCTCTCTGGACGGCACTCCTTGTAGAAATGTTTGATTGACCAACCAACCAAATAAAACGAAATGCACAAGAGTTCAGTGTTTCGACAGCACATACATAGCTAGGAAGCAGCGAGGGAACGTCATGGCAGTCGGGGTCTATGTCCGAAGGCCGCACACAAAAGGAAGCAATCTGTCTTGCAGCACTAAAGGTCTCATTCCGAAGTGCTACCTTTTGTGCGCGGCCCTCTGTCAGTCAAATAAACTTTATTTAGCAGTACGCCTTAAAAGTTAGCAACACAATACAAATATAATGGATATAAATCAAAAAAAGATTTCATAAATACATTCTTAAGTGACCATAAACAACTAAACATAGAGGTTAAAAAGCATGACACAGAGAAAGCTAAAAATCGGCAGGGTCGATTATCTATAAATACAATACATACATGTACAATACAAGAGTGATGTTCTGATTAAGAAACAGTTAGTTATGCAGACCTTTATAACCATGTTCTAAAAATACATTTTGCAACAGAAAAGACATTTGGGCTTTTATCTGTCCTACCGCAAAGCTGCAAGACTTCTCTAATTGTCTTGACATGAAATTCCCGGAATCTGGGTTTCAAGTAACCCCTTCTATATTACATATACCAGTGACAGCCCAAAAGAAAGTGCTCTATAGATTCAACCGTGTCCGGGCAATATGGGCATTTATTTGATTTGTTGGGATTCGAAGCATTATACAATGCTGCCACTGGTAAGGTTCCAAACCGGAATGTTATATATAGTGACCTTAATAGCCCAGGTCTCCTAATTTCTAAATATATTTCATAACCCCTATTGATCTTGTTTTCCCATTATATTCTCGAGGCACAGGAAATGTGGCCAGTATTCTGGGTCTCTAGATCAACCTTCTCCCAGTAATTTGCCTTAACTCTGTGCTTATCAGCTGGTACAATATCTACTAGACAGTCACATAGATCAACATAGCCTAATATTTGCAGACATGACTTAACATGTACAAAACATTTCAGTGATGATCCCCCAGTCTCACCTATCATATCAAGGGCGTCTTCTTTAAATTTAAGGAGCTCCTTGCAACTCCATAATCTAATCCAGTACAAGACTTGCATGATTGCCACCACATCAACGATGGCAGCTAAACCTATTTGCTCATGAATTAGTTCATATATAAGGGGGGAACACCAAATATACCCACTTCGAGTGGATGCTCTACCTTATTTTGGGGTAGTTAAGCATTAAATATTACAGGAGATAGTTAGCAAAACATTCAACAGTTAGACCAAATAATGTAATTAGTCTATATATATTCACAATACAAAATATTAATTGATTCAAAATGTCATAGATATAAAAGACAACCCAAAGGTCAATTCAGTTGTAAGTACTTAAACATAATCCTTACTGTCACTACATGTCCTCGCAAGTAAGGACTCGTGTTGAGTTAATAAACACAGTTGATTTTAGACAGCGTTCAAAGCATATGCTAATATTCAGTTGTCATACTCTAAAAAAGAGTCAATTATCTATTTCTAGTCCACCTATATACTAGAACATAAGACTCAACATGTTTCTGTTCTCTTTTGTAGATATCAGAACATTCGTCAGGAGATTGGTCACATTGGTTGTGGTAACATAAAAACATATGATTCACCATAATTATGTCAAACGTTTTTCCTATGGCTGAGAAACGCAGCATGTGGATCTTCAAAAAAATGCATATATGTTTTTGTACACTGCCCTTTCACGCTCCCTGTCGGGGCTGCCCCAAATCCCCAACACTGTGGCAACACCGTCAGCCCCCGCGACCCACTCCTGCACCAGCCCCACTTACCTGATGAGGGCTCCGGCTGCCTGTTCCCATTTGCCATCTACAGTGCTTGGCCGGAAGTGCTTTTGTGAGCGACCTTTTGGAACCACGGGATTCCGGTGGTGCTCTCTAGACGGAGAACTGGCAGTCTTCTATGATGACTGAGAGGCCTGTTCTGGAAGGTGCACTTTAAGGTCACTTGCACCCTGATAAATCACTGAACTGCTGCCCCTTCAGTTCTTTCCTGAAAATAAGTAGTGTTGGAGTTGTACAGATGTCTGGTGGGATGCTCTGCCGCAGTTTTGGTGCATAATAGGAGAGGGCCTGTTTCCAGGTCTCCCTTTCCCAGGGTTTGTATTTTCCAGTCTGTTCTGGCTTCTGTAATTGTGAGGGCCCTAGCAAGCGCTTAACTTTTCAAGTGCTTAAGGCAGCACTTGAGTTGATATAGTCTTGACTACAACACAAGTTGTTTTAAAGATTATCCAGGCCCAGATTTGGCAGCCAGTGCAGCTTTTTAGGAATGGGAGCGATGCAGTGGTCCATAACTCAGAGGGTTAAAGAAAAAGTTTAATTTTGCAGAGGAGTGTTAGCTAAATCCAGGCTGATTGGGATTCTTGATGATGTGAGGTTAGGTTTCTGGTGATAAAAGAAACAGTGATTCGACATTAGGCACTAACTACAGGTGAATCCTTTGAGATTAGCCCCCTATAGCCAGGATTGGATGAGTTTACTCTCGGATGGGTTGCCAATGAGCACAGTCTCACTTATGGCGGTATTGAGGAAGGTGCTTGACATCCAGGATCGGAGGCAGTGTTTCAACCAAGTGATGTCCTGTGCACTACTGACATGGTTGTAAAGTTGGGTCACTTACTATGTTCTCCTTAATGATCTGCAAACCTCTCCCTCCCCAATCCGCATTCCTAGCGGAATCAGAGATTCCTCTTCATTCATTACTACACAGGTTGTGTCTATATTGAAAAGTGTTGTACGCATGCTTGCACAGCCCAAAATGAGGGGATTATGTTGTCCAACCTGAAAGTTAAATGCATACAAACCTCAATGTGAGAAGGAGGGGAAGGAGTCAGCACATTTCATTGGTCTTGCCCAATTTTGGCATGCGAGCGAAGAAGCAAGCACAGCCCGGATGCTAATGAACTGCATGCTGTAGAAGAGGAGGAGGGGCTACCTTTAGTGAGGGAAAAGGGGAGGAGCTGTGTCCCACCCTGCACAATGCCATTACCAGTCCTATCTGGAGCTTCTAGATGGTTGAGGGGAAAGTCAACCTGCTGGTGTTGTGTCCCCAAACCCCACAGCACCGCCATCCTCATGAAGGCCCTCTTTGCAGTAGGAGCCCTCTCTGTTGCATATCCCTCTGCCCCTGCATTCCTGTTCTTACATGCATGTGCAAGTCCAGCCTAGCTGCTAAACAGGTTCATGTCAATCTCTCTGACCACTGCATGTGTCATGGTTTGTCTTTTACTTTCATTCAACCTTTCACTCTTCTGTTGGCCTTTTCAGTTGATCCAGTTTGTTTTATCTGATTTATAATCATGTTTACCTAAATTTGCTGTATAACTTTGTGGGTCTTTAATCACTGACTCTATCTTGCCTGCCTGTTCTATCATGATAACTTGAGTTGTGCATCCTCCCAGCATCAAAACGCCTTTGCATGAACATTGGGCACTTTCTGAATTAAATAAACTCATCTTTTTTATTGTATATGGTTACAAACATTTACAAATCACAATTAATACAATACACTAAATGAAATTAAAAGAAAAAAAAGAAGATAAAAGAGCAACGCACAAAGAAATTAGATTTCCCTAACTCAATTGACATCGAAACATAGGAACCTCTAATAGAAATAGACTAAAATCTTGTAATATGAATTTTCTCACAGTAAAAAACATTTAAAACAATAAGAGTAGCAAAATAATCTACACAGAATAATACAATGAATGGAGTCTGCTCAAAGACTGTTACCCACAGCCAAACCACACACGATAGAATAGCTAAGAATAGATTAGAGATCAGTGTTCATGGTCAAAACAAGTTTCAAACCCAAGCTGGAAAAATGCCCATCATAGAAACCGCTATGCAGTCATATTAAATCACACAATTATGTTGATTCTTTCCAAGACTTGGACCATTGCTATTGTCAAGGCACTGTCATAGCCAGATATCGCCCTGTCCCAAAACATATCAGGTAAGAACCCATCTTTGTTCACTGCAAACAATACAAACCTCACTGCCCAGATCCCTTCGCAAGCCATAAGAAGATGGAACAGTGATTGATTGGTTGGATCTTTGCAGATGCCACATAATGCTGTACTCGCCACACCATGCCCTCTCATTGACAGAACTTCCTCCGTGTGAACGATATTCAGCCGCATTCTCAGAAAGTACTGTCTAGATTTCCAATCTGGGAACTTTTGAGTCCTGAGCGGTGATGATAAGGCGGAGCAAAAGCATAGTTTCCAATCAGCCTGAGCCTTCAAAGATCTCAGAACTAACTCGAATCTGAGACTGGATATAGACAGGCTCAAGGGCAGACTAAGAGCTTTCTTCCACACTAATCCCTCAAACATTTGCCAGTCCAGGTTCCAAAGATATGGCTTGGCCTCTAGTCCATAAAGGAGCACTGATATGACTTTTTCTGTGTAAAATCTGATCACAGGGAGGATTGAGAATTTACAATATTTCACCAGGATCTTTTTCATCTGCGGCACTAGCAACGCAATTTTGTTCCTTAGATCAAGATCTAATTTACACATATAAGGCGAGGCGTATACTTTGTACCCCAGATAAACCAATTCCTCTACCCTGGGGACTACCTGATCAGCCAGTTTCCACTGGGAATATGCCACCTTCTTCTGCGGGTACCTTAAAATTACTATTTTGGACTTGGTGGGGTTTAGTGAGAGGCCATTCTCTGTAGTGTAGTCATTCAGCTTGTTCAAAAGGTGTTGTAGTCCTATTGCTGTCCGGTCCAACAGGGCAACATTGTCGGTGCAAGCCAGCCAGTGGATTTTCCCACCATTGATCACTGGGCTGACTAGAGCCGATGGACTCAAAAACTCGCCCATGGATTCAGAAAGATGTCCCATAGCATCCAGTCTCACTCTCATTGAGGTGTCTTTATGGAGTTCCACTAGCATAGAAAGGAGATTTTCCGGGATACCCTACTCTCTCAATTCCCTCCAAAGCCGATCCCTATTAACCTGGTCGAAGGCTTTGGAGAAGTCTACCCAAGCCCCGTACAACCAACATGCTCCCTTTACCATGGTCTTTCACTTAGGATGTTCAAGGCCACCCCTTTTAGAGTGGTCGATAGACCTCTTCTGAACCCTGTCTGGTATCTTGAAAGGATGTTGGCAGTTTTTACCCACTCCTCCAATTCATCCAGAATCTAGGAGGGTGATTGGTCGATAATTAGCTGGTGACATTCGATCACCCTCCCTTAAACAGGGGTATCATTATTGTGCTCTTCCGCGATGGGGGGAAACTTTCTCTCGTAAATATCTCGCTGGATAATCCGGAAGAGCAATTTATCCCAAAGAATTGGGTTATTTTTCAGTACTTGATAGGTGAGGCCATTTGGGCCTGCTGCCATCGCGGCAGATGACTTCAAGATCCGAACTACCAAGGATTGTTCATCGAGTGGGAGTTTCCACGAAACCCCCTTTGCAACCCCTGAAGATGGATGCTTCATTACCTTTAAAATTGGAGGACAAAAAAATGGATCCACTTGTGTTCAAGGATGAAATTACATTGATTGGAGGTGTGGTCAGTCTCCAGTTGGTGCAGGACCAACCAAAGAATGTTGCGAGTCTTTATTACTCACCAATCTGAGCATCAGCTCTCCATCCTGTTGGAGGCGCAACATCCTTCTAGCTAATGACCAGAGCTTGTACAGGTGTCTGAGCGCGCTTACTTTTCTATTAAAGTCCAAATAACTCATCCACCCTTTTTTTTGTTGCTGTTTCACCTTTTTGTGCAGAGACTTCTTTTTTTCTCTAGAGGCTTCATCAAATACATGTCGGTGAACATGTCCCCCCACCCCCACAGACGCTAGGTGGGCAAACCGATCAGACAAACTTCACAAACAGATCTGGCTAGCAGTTATAGAGCTGGGTCATGTCTGAAATACCCAAAAGTTTGTTATTGAGGGTAGATCCTTCCCATTTATATTTTGGGATGCAAATTCTACACTTTCTACTTGATAGACACTGGGTATACTTTTCCGACGCACTCAAACCCCGACATTTTAATTCCATTCTACAGTGATCGCTGCCTCCATCCCCCTTGACCCTCATACAAACATCCTGGGTAAATAATTAATCTGACATGAAAATATAATCCAGAATTGAGGGGGAGAGACCCCTATGCCAAGTATTGTGTACTAGGGTATCCCCTGCTACAGCCCCGTTCGTCATTTGTAATCCCCAGCCCTTCATAAAGTCAACCCACTTTTTCTCATTGCCCACTTCTTGGAATGATGAAGTGCATTGAGTATTTAAATCCCCGGCCAAGATAATGTGGATCCCCTCAAATGATAGTTTTATCTTTTCCAGAAGTATAATGAGGGTATCCAGGAAATCTTGGAGGTTGGATCAGGCAGGTTCCAATAAACCCTTGTAAAGATCAGCTCAAGAGGAGGCAGCTGATTCTTAATAGTAGCTTTACATGCTTGAATGCTCCTGTTGTCACAACTCCTTCTTTCAATACTGGTGTTGCCTTCGAATGCCTATTTCTCCTACTGGCCACATCCATAGAGGAATTTTTGAAGGCTGTCAGCAGGCCTCTCGAGGGTCTGCCTTTGGCTTTTTGCGAGGCTGATTGATTGTAAATTGTGAAGCCTTCAATTGCCACAGCATTCACGAGCAATGTTTCCTGGAGCAAGATTATATCGGTTATACCGAAAAGATGATCTTTCATTATTCTTGAGTTAAACGTGCAGGGACCCCCCGTATTCCAACTAATCAAACATAATTCAGATTGACTAAAGAGACTTTGAACCCACGCCAAGTTTTATCAAAACCAGAGTTAAAATTTCCGGCAGTAAACTGAGCGCAGACTCTTGTGAGTTCTGACTATAATCGCTTTGGTTCCTGAGAGGACAGCCAGAACTAACATTGGCCCCAGGACCTGCCAATTCGCCCACCAAAGTCTCACTAGACCAATCACTCAAATTAATATTGTCTAATGGCACTACACTGGAGACCCTGAGGCCTTGATTTTCCAATTCTTTCACAGCCCCCACGATTGCCTCCTGAGCTTTTTTCGATGCAAAGCCGATTTCCACCACATAAGTGTTCTTGACGTTAGGGAATCGCACATATTCAATATTTCGAGACTCAAACAAGTATAGGTTGGAAGTCTTTTTGAAACGAGACAAGATGACTCCCCTGCTGTGGAGTAATCTGTAGTTATTCGAAGACATGAGCCAAATCCTCGGCATTGCAAATTCAGATTTAAAAGCTCCCTCCCCACTCCCATGAGGTACCTGTGTCACCACATTTGGGATCAGTGGATCATACTGTTTGTGCACTTCCCCAATCAACATTGATTTATCGAAACCATTATGTTTCATGTCTAACTTGGACTGCATCCCCTCTTCTGTCCTCACGATCACCTCTGAGGCTGACTTTCTCACCACTGTGTTCAATTGTTTCACAAAGATTGGGGCCATTTTGATGTTCGAAACCTGACCTTCCATCATAGATGGTTTGCTAATGGAATCTGTGACTGATGAAACACATTTTTTCGATAGAAATATAGGCGCTAGTGGTAGTTTAGAGGGCAGCAGGGCTAGCACAGACCCTGATGAGGATTGCTTTTGAGTGCCACTTTGAAACATCGGGGCTCTCTTCTGAAGCACTTTGAACTTATCAAAAACTCATTCACCAGACCCAACTCTTGCGGGTCCGTTTGGAGGCCCACATTAGCTTTTATGATCACTGGTCTGTCCTCTTGCATCCTTATAAGAGTCCCAGCTTTTTGGATTTGTTTTCCAAGAACCTCTTTCCCTTCTTTGTTCATGACATCACTGATCGTTTCATTATTAGAGTTTGTAGTGGTAGAGGTTGCAACCTACCCTCTAGGTGCTTCTGAGGAGGAACTTGTGAGTGCTTTAAGGAAGGAATTTGTTACTGATTTTTTTGTCTTTATTATCTTTTGTTTCTTTGTTATTTTTTACTCCTTCCCACTAGGCCCAGTGGCTTTATTCTTCCTCCTCCTTCTTGCTTCTCATTTCCTTGCCTTCCGCCCTCCTTTCAGGCTGAAACTCTCTCCTGCCTGTTGGTCTTGACTTAATGCAGTCACCTCCTGGGAGGGAGCCTCTGGACTCTCCAGACTGGGGATCTCCTCTCCTTCCAATGATCCCTCCACGACAACAGCGAGTTATCTAAATTCCTCGAGTACTGTCTCGGACAAGGCGGTATCATCAAATAGAGCAATTGACTCTACCGTACTCTCTTCCTCCCCTGCTGCTAATTGGCGCACCATCTTTGAGAGGGACAAGAGTTTCTGCAGGAGAAGATTGTTGACTTCATTTTAAGACCTCCTTAATAGCAAAGCGATTTGAATTGATAAGTCCATCCCTTGCTTGGCTACCTCCAGCCGAACATCCTTTAAGTCCGGGACCACAACCAAATTGATTACGTTGTTGAGTCCCACCAATGACGATTCATAACTTTCTATTTCTCTCGAGAATTCCAATAGAACCCCAATTTGCGACTGTACTAATGAATTCAAAACAAAGTTGAGTGCAGACAGAGTAGCTTTGCTAGATTGGCTGGCTAACTCTCTTGCAGGGATGGTTGATGATGGATTAATACTATCCACAGCTTCCGTACTCCTTCCTTCTTCTACAAGGATATGTTGTGCTGTGAAAACATCAACCCCCCCTCTCTTCTGCGATGTTTAGGGATTCAGCCTCTCCAGGGAGCTTACTCAATCAGGAAATTCCACTTAGATCCATATTTTCTTTCTCTTTTTCTCTTTGTAATAGAATAGAGGATTGGGTTGAGGAGTACACTTCTTTATCGTTGGTGCTTTTACTCCTCCTTCTCCCAAAATGATCTTCAATTTTCCTCTGAATCTTCTTAGTAGTCACTGTATATTCCAGCCCCTTCTTCCAGGCTTGCACAATGAAGGATTGACCTCTTTCCCCCTCTACTCCTGTAATGGGTGTATTAAGTGAAAGATGTATGGGATTCAAATGAACTTGCACCTGTACTTGGTGACTGGACATAATTTGAGGATTCAGAGCCAAATCCTGGGGCTGCTGTGTCACTGGTGCCGTCGAGCTGCCCATTGGCACATCTGCTCACTCTGGGGATCTGATGTCATCCTGCAGAGTTGTATTACAGAGTTTCATCTCTGTTGATTCACAGAAAACAGCCCTTTATCAGACCGGGGCCAGGTGCACTTCCTCCAACAGTTACCATGTGAGGGTGCTGCCTCTTTCTCTGGTTGAAGGTTGTGGACACAAACGGTAATCGGGTGCTTTTTGACTCTCTAGCAGAGCCTGTGCCGGAAATTATTAATCTTCAGCTTTTACTGTCACAGTATTAATCAGCAAAACTCTGACCGAGGTGACGGAAGAATCAGATAAAGTCAGATGAAAGTCCTTTTTCACTGTCTGACTGTCCTACTGCTTCAATAGACACGTGCACCACCATATGCCTTAAATGTCAGTCTATCACCACTGACACCACTGCAATTATAGTACCAACAGTCGATACACCGCAGTCATTCTGATAACAATAAAGGACATTGGCAGATTGTTGTTCCCCTGGCCCGTGAATGAAACCGGCAATAGGCTGAAATGAAATTAAATTAAATGGAATGTATCGGCTATCTCTGGTGTATCTCTGGTATATTTCTAGTGTATCTTAAGTGTGGTACTTTTACTTTTTCTTTTGCCGCCCTACACAATCCGAGTCCAAGTCACTTGGCAACTCAGCAACTCGGCTGATCCTGCTGAGCTCGAGACAAGAAGGCTGACAGCACTGTGCGGTACGTTTCATTGACACTTAGCCACAATTAGCCACTCAAGGTATATCACGCCAGATATGTCCTTACCCTTAGCCTCTCTCCTAGTCAAGCCTGGTCAAGCCACCGAGACTGGCCCACTGGTCTGCCGACAACACTGGCCAACACTGTCACCGCCTGAGGCACCGAAAACTCACAGCAGCACAGCGACTCTCTCGGAAGAGAAGGGTTAGAGGAAAGAACCTCAGGATGCGCGATTACAGAGTCAAGCCACGCCTTTCCTCTCTCACAATACTCTGAATGATGCTGCTTCTGACTCAAACAGAAGTGTACGGATCTGTCAAGCTGATTATAGAATTCATTCGTAGGTATGTGAAAGCACCATTGCTTAAATGGCCCTATTCTTTGCTAGCAGTTTTTCTCCTATCTCGTAGGATTATATTTGTTGAGTTTTTTTTATTCACAATATCATTATGCCAATAAGTGGAACTTACATCATGACAGTGTTATGCAACCGCTAGAAGGATTCCCATAGCTCAGTGGGACCATAACCTGCTTCCTACCTTTTGCGTATGTTGGAATATTCACTGGTGCGGCAAAAACAACCACTACCACATCTGTGGTGGCAGTAAATACCACAACAGACAAACATGTTGCTCGGAAATCTACAAAGAAAGGTCAAGTTCCTACCCATTCAAAAACCAAGACATTTATAAGGAATTTATCTTCGCCGGTAAAGCTGAGCCTATTTAAACGTGATGAGGGCTTAACTAAAAAATTGCCAGGAACTGAAATAACAAACAAAAAAGGGACTCAAGCTCTTATTAGCCACAACAAACAAAAGCCAGTTCTAAAACGTCAAAGAATAATTTCTGACTCCGATACAAGCAACTCTTCATCCGCTTCCACGTCAATAGACCTATGTGACTTATCCACTTACTGGAATGATGAGGAGCTTGATGCGTCTTCTACTTCTAGTGGTCATAGATCAGCGACAATTCAGGCTAATCCATCAAAGCCGCAGAAAGAAACTCATACTATTTCAATATCTAATGGTATGCAACCCACAACAAAAACCAATGATGCAGCAAACACTAGTGTAGCGTTGGGTGCTGATTCTCGGATGAACCCAAAATTCACGTCAAACCAACGCACTCAGCAGGTGCACTTTAAAACAAGGGTGCATGAAAACACACAACACAAAAGTGCATTCACTTGTCACAGATTACGTTTACAAAATATACACAGTGATGAAACAGATGTAAACTTAAATCGATCAAACATCATGAAACTGTTCAAGTGTGTTCCACTTCTGCGTACAATTGAATCAGATGACATAAAGATCGTTGAGTATGCAACAGAGAAATCATCGGATCAGGTGCTCCTCCACATTAACTCTGCAGGTGTTAGAAGCACTCTCTTAAAAGCTAGCAAAGATCTCTTGCTCTTTGGATTCGAAATTTCTTCTGAACCTGATCAGGAAAACATCATACAACGCAATAAGGAACCAGAGCTAAATCAGCTGCACTCGAAACCTGTGGATTCTGCAGTGTTACGGCAGTCTATGAGTATTAGTCAAAACTCGAGATTTGAACGAAATCTGCCAAAAACTGTCCATCAAAAAAAGCAACTCTGATCAGGAACCGGGGTTTCAAATAGCCATGACAGATTGAACATGAGACGGTCCATGAGTTTCTATCATGGAACACACGTGGTTTTAAACACTTATTCAATTACCTTGAATTTCCTTTGGAACTTGTGTTTCTAATATGCCTACAGGAAACTTGGCTTTGTAAAATCCCCATGTGCGATGGATTCACCACTCTCCTAAATCCTGCTGAAAAAAATGTAAAAGGCCGTCCAAGCTCCAGTCTAATAGCAATGGTGCGAATAACGCAAACATGGTCAACTCCTGTTACGACAAATCCAAATCCATATGTGCAAGGCACCTTGATTTATACAATGGTAAAAAGCCCCCAACTAAGGAAGCATCTTTGAATGGTTACTGGAACCCAGTAAAAAATCAGTACCAAAAATTTCATAAAGGCTGTTCTTGATCTAATAGATGAAGCTATGTTAGCCTATAACAATTTGACAATAATCTGCTGTGGAGACCTAAACTCTTTATGGTTCCAGTTCGATGAATCTCTGCAAAACTACAAGCGACTTCCTGACGTCGATGTTGTGGCTAGAGGGCAGAAATGGTTAAAAGAAATGACGCTCCATGACCTGTCTATGTTAAACGGTCATATAAATGGCGACGTCCCTCCAAACCCAACGTGGCACTGTGAAAAATTGCACAGCATACTCGATTATATCTGGGTATCTAGAAACATCGAATCAAAGATCTTTGACTTTCGAGTTCTGAAAATGAACCACAGTGACCACAATCTCTTGAAACTCAGCTGCATGATGACTACATCCGTTGAGGCTGTTTTATATCAGAATCCCCTTGAAACAAATTCAAAGGGAAACCGCCTACGACTGAATAGTAAGCAGATTCAAGGGCTTGGGACAAGGCTAATGAATATCTCTGCAACGCAAGGAAACAACTATATTCCACTGTTAACAGATTTCACTTCTGTCATAAAAGGGGCTACACACTATGGGCAGTTGCATCGTCATCTTTACAGTAAGGTGCTACATGAAGCGAAAAAGGAACTGCATAAAGATCTAAGACTAATAAGAAAATACCTGCCTAGATCTGAGATGCAAGACGCGGTGAAGGCAAGACGTGTGCTATATAGAAATTGGGCAAAATCACATGCGATTGTCATCGATCAAGATCGAGCAGAGTCAATGTTGCAGCTACTTCTGACCAGAAATACACGTAAAATTTGGCGGATTTTGAACACCAACCTCTCAAAATGCACTCCAATGTTGACTGATACAATTTCAGGAGAGGCATGAGACATGAATTTCTCGGTGTGTTCCCAAAAGTCCACTATTGTGACAGGTCCACTGATTATTGCTGATGACACTCAGTGGGATGTGGAGATGTCGCACGAGCAGATTGTCAGAGCCATAAAAGAATCAAAGAATTTCCGTGCAGCCAGACCCAACCTGATTTCCAACGTAGCCCTTAAAAAACATCCAAACGAATGGGCTCACTTCATTGGCAACTTATTCAGCAAAATTGCACTGCAAATAAAATTGCCTGATTCATGGACTACTGCAATAGTGGTCCCAATTCACAAGAGGGGCAATTGGGATGATCCAAACAACTATCGCCCAATTGCCCTGTTGGATACGATTGGTAAAATATTCAGGTCAAACTTAAGGTTAAAACTTAAAATTGGGCTAAGTTTTCTCTGATTGCGGACACACGCCAAACTGGTTTCACGAAAGGGGTCGGTGTTGACGTAAATCTATTAATTCTGACCATTCTGAAACTGGAATCGAAAATGGCAAATGGAAAAAATCATTTTGCCTTCATAGATATGAAACAGGCTTTTGACAGTGTGAATCGTGGCTTGCTTTGGGCAAAACTGGCTAAATGGTGATGTCCAAATTCCATTCTCGAACCAATAATTGCCCTTCATGACCAAACATCCATTAGAGTACGTCTAAGCAACAGCGGCCTGTTATCCAATACCATCTGGACCTATAAAGTTGTCAAACAAGGTTGTCCGCTAGCTGCAGAGCTCTTTAAACTATTGTTGGCTGACCTACCAATTCATCTTGAGCAGGTTCCTTGTTTTTCGCCAATGATCAATCATATACCAATAAAATGCATCGTATATGCGGATGACCTGGTGCTGATAGACAGAACGCAAATAGGGCTGCAGCGCCTGCTTACAAGCCTTCAAGAGTATATGATTGCAAATGAATTGATCATAAACACATCAATAACAAAAAAGATATCAGTTGGAAACCTAAAACCAAGAAAGATAAAGCGTTCAGATGGAAAGTTGCGGATGCCAACATTGCCTCGGTGAATTCTATCAGATACTTAGGTATCGAATTTAACAACTCCATTTGTGAGCTTCATTGGATCAAAGATCTAAAATCAAAAATGTTGATGCTCGCTCGGCAAGCTGCAAAAATCAACAGGAACTATGGAAAGTTTTCACTGGAACCTGTCTTAAGATTCTATCTCCAAAAGGCTGTTCCAGTCATAACCTTTGGCGCCGAGGCAGGGTGGAATATATGTGAAGAAACCTGGCAATTGTTAGAAGGGCTCTTTTGGCATCATGTGTTAAAGCTGCCACAATCAACAGCAATGACGCTATTGCGACATGAACTATCGCTAAACTCGCTACATAGCAGAGTGGTCTGGAACTCTATCATGATAATGCGAAAGATGGCTATAAAGTCGCCGGCACTGGCATACCAAATTTTTGCAAACGAGTATGATCCAAACAATCAAAATCTACTCAATTTGTGGTTTAGCAAGCTACGGTCATTTATGGAAGCCGCTGACATAACCAATCAAGAGATCTTAAATCGCCCACAATGCGCAAAAAAGAAGTTTGACAATTGGGCTTGGATTGTAAATCAAGAAATTCGGAAAGCAATGCAAACAACAAAATCCATGAGATGCGTCTCTAAAAAATTAAATGATCCACCACGTTACTTATTGTATTGTCCATTTCGCCATCATTGTGATAGAGTCCTCAGGTTTCGGTTAAACATCCTAAAAACAAAAGAAATACTCTGGCTAAGGAAAGACAAATCCTTAAAATATAATCTGTGCAGATTCTGTGGATTGTGTATCGAATCTTCAAAACACTTGCTTATTGAAAGCACTCAGATAGCAAATCAACGTTCTTTACACCTTGAAAAGTTTGCCCCACTCGATAACAACATGGACGAGTAGTGGCTTAGGAGCATATCTGGGAACAACATAAAACTTGTTTGTGCAATTGTCAACTACTTTGATATGATTTTGGCAGTAGATGTTTGATGTAACACATCACCGGCAAATTGTACTTTTTTCTTTTTAAGTGATTCTATGAGCTTGGAATGAATGAATTTATGAATTATGAGTTAGACTGTTTTAGTGTAAAGAAATGAGTGAGTGAATGTTAAGGAAGTTGCCTTGGTCTTAACCTTCTTGGTGCTTGGCTAAATGTGATGACCTCCTTCTCTTTTGTTTTAAACAAAAGTTGTGCCTTGTGTATAAACTGTAGTTTATTTTCAAATAAAAAATAAAAATAAAAAAAATTGGGAAGTAACCCTGAAACTTAACTTTGAGAAATAAAGAGTTTGGATCCAACATTATCATTTTTCTGGTTTACCATCGCATTACAACTATACTGTCCTCCATCTGGTGCACCGTCACTTCTATGCCCCTGTGTTTTATCTCCATACATGTTTGCTATTCTAAAGTACAAACACAAGGTTGTCTTCAGGAATAATGAGAAATTATAATCCCTAATTAACTACTGGCAACCAATTACCTCCAGGCTCTGTCAGACACTACCAGTGACAGCCTCAATCCAGAACACACACAGACAGCAATTATCTTTTCGGTGGGGGGATCAGACATTTCCCCACTCCCATCTGCCTTTTTTACAGTTATTGTTTCCCAGCTCCCAGGCTCTGACGCCCCACAACTCCTTCATTCATTACTGGTGTTGCCTTCGAATGCCTCTTTCTCCTACTGGCCACATCCATAGTGGGCCACATGTACCTACACTTTTTGCCACTCCCTGTCCGGACCGAGAATCCTCAAAGAAAGATTCCAGCCACCCAGTTTTATCCTGTATCACTATTCTATAATCAGCTAAAATAAATTATCAACTAGCTGTACCTTGCTTGTCATACACAAATCGAACCCAATCGCTCCCTCTCACTCTCACCCTGTCTAACTCTCACTCTCTATCTCTGCCCACTCTATGGCCCTGATTCATGGAATTATTTGCCTGTAAAACGGGGATTTGCGTGCCATTCTGCCCACAAATCCCCATTCGTCAAGCCAGGATTTACACGCAAATAATTCCATGAACCGGGGCCTTTGTGTCTATCCCTTTCTATGTGGATGAGAGCTGCATTATCAGGTGCACGTTGGCAAGAATTACCCAGTCTTTGCTTACAACAGTGCAACCAGAGGAAAGTAAACACAGATATCTTCAGGGTGGTGGTTGGGATTTTCTTTTTTTGTAGAACAGTTATTAAAAATAAAAAAAAAGATAAATTATTTAGGGTTCTTAACATTGTCAACTGGCTCACATGTAATGATCACTTCAAATACATATTTCATGCATAATAACAATTTCACACTTCTCTTTGCGAGCAACGCACACAATCAAAACCTAAAATAACCATATATTTTTTGTTAAAAGGTTAAATAAACCATTTGAGACAAGTTGCTCATGACACAGTGCCACCCATTAGATATCACTGACATTTCACCTCAAATTAGCTCGAAATTTCACTCCAGAAACACATTTTTGACTTACAGGAGAGTGGTATTTTATGTATGGCTTTTTAAAACCATGACAAACAGTTCAAGGCTGCAGTATAACTTGGCAGCCTTTCAACAGTCTAACCCATTTCGGCTGACATGTACAGCACTGAGAATTCCAGTTCAACATTATTATTATTGTTATTATTATTATTAACACTATCAAACCACCAAGAAGAGACTCCAGCACTTTTGAGAGGCCCATGCTCCCTTGGTCAACTTTTGGGACCGTAGTAAATGATAAGCCAACCTTTCCATCTAAGACATATATTTAAAGTGACATTGTTGTAATTCCTTGCTTTTCACTCCTGCTACAGAACCCAGAGTTCTTGCATTGTCTGTGTTATTTCCAAAGAGGTAGGTTTTGTCTAGTGTTTTTTTTTATTAATTATACATTATTTGAATGTTGGTGTGTTTCATTAAAGTATAACTATGTTTAAAGAACCTTGATTGAACATTCATTAATTTTGAAGTCTTGTACTATTGCTGTGTGAGCTGCTACTATCATCAAATTCACACCCCTCTTAAGAGTGAAGCCTGCCCTTGGCCTACATTACCTCAAAAGGAAAAGGACATATACCTCTTGACTCTGCCTGTTTCACCATTGTGATTGGGTCACTGCTGGTTTGTAGTAGTGTGAGGACTCAGAAGGCGATTTAGCCACTACTCACACTTGTACTCCTGTGGATCAGTACGCATTTTGTCACAGCTTGGTAGCCGTGGTCTTACAATGAGTCATCCTGGGACAAAGCCTGAGTCAGTAAAGAAATCTGGATTCCCATTGCATTCAGCTATAGACCTGAGGTCAAGCTATTGACCAGAAACACAAACCATTGGCCAACAATGGAGGTTAAACCATCCTCGTGCAAGTTGTGCAAGCATTTGATAAATCTTTTAGAATCTAACAGAACTTTAACACCATCAATAAGACCTGCAAAATGGTGACATTTAAACAGGGCTTCGACCTAAAACATTAAGGTGATCTGCAATGACCACGATCTCTGAAGCAGGGAGGATTCTCTGAAAACTAATAATTAATTACCACAAAAACAACTAACCCAAAGATGACGTAGTTGCGCCAACCACAATGCGACTCGATGGACCACAACTACCGAATCACACTAGTGGATCTGTGATTATGAGCAGCACCAAATAGTGACAAATAGATGCTCCTGCTACAGTAAACATGCATACTGTTAAGCATGCTGCTCCTTCCTGGATGAAGGTCCATCAAAATTCCTAAAATAATTAAAATGGATCTTCAACATGCTAATCATATATGGCCGAATGAGACAACCTCCACATTTAGTCCTCATTAGCCCTCTGCTGTTGCTACAAGTGTTAAACACTGGTGGCATGCTGACTTCTTCCCACCTGAAATGTCAAACTACAAAGCCATTTTACCAACCCATCTGACCACAATCATGCAAACACTTTTTAAAGGTATCAAGCTACTTAATTACTTTGCCAGAAGATCTGAGCAGCTGAATTGCATGGCTCCCGCCTACACCATTAAAACTCAAGAATCTTTGAAAGGTTTAGCTCTTCTTTCTGCCCCCAATGTTGACCTCATATGTCTTTCATGAAGGTTTCAATGTATACTTTAATTGTTCTCCTTTTTTGTATCCCTCTCCCTCACCCCCCACCGACTCTCAATGCTTAATTAACATTGCTCTAGCCTAAGGGACCTTTCACCGGTTTTACAAATGTGCTCATGTGACCTCATTACTGAAACGTCTACCCTGACGCTGCTAGACCACCAAATCTATTTGCCAATCACTGCCATATACTATTTAAGGAAAATTATGACATACAGTTGAATGTATACAGTTATGTCCTAAACCATATACCCCCGACCTGTAACAAATTCAATCTCACTGGTAGAACCGAAAAAGCCATCCTGCTGGTCCTGAATGATATTGTCCATGTGGAAGATGTGGAATAGTCTGGCTTCTGGAATTGTTACAGAGCAATTCCCAGCGGTGTTTGACCCTATTAGTCACAGATTTCTGCTTAACATCATGCAGCAGCAAATGGGTGTTAGAAGATCTGTATTGGATTGGTTCTCATTTCTGACTGTTCCATCCAAAGCATTCGGGATAGGATCCGAGACCCTTTGGTGTACCAGGGTTCTTTCTTGTCACTGCTTATGTTTAACATCTGTATGAAGCCAGCGGGGCAGCAGTTCAAGGGCACAGTGGATGGCTGTCCCAGTATGCAGGTGACACTCAGCTCTCCTTGCAGGTTTCCAATGTTGAGTAACTTCAGTTGATGAGGCGCTGCATTCAAGGCATTAAAGGTAAGATGGCTGACAATTTTCCTAACTAAATACTACCTCTGCCAATACAGTGTGAGGGTAGCAGGGAAAAGGGGTGTATAACATGAACAGAAAATGCCTTCATGGCAGAGGCGAGTATTTGGATCAATAAGAAATGGGTTCATTTAACCACAAGTTGGCCTAACTTCAATGTTTAGTGTTATACATGATAACCTCCAGCGATGTAAGGGTAAATTAACACAAAACCAGCAGAGGGCGTGTGGTATGATGGCCTACTATCCTGACTCATATGCCCAGTCTCTATTCTACAGTAGGTCACAAGGATCAGGGGAGTCTATACACCAAAACGCATCCGACGGAAAGCTCATACTCTAAGGGATGTTTTTAGTGCCCCAGTACAATTCTTGATTTGGTAGATGATTCCAACGTTGAGTATTCCTTAACAATTCTGCAGTCCTTGATGAACTCTAACGAGGGTAATACCAGCACCACTACCTCTATTGCTTTACCAAGGCAAGACATGCAAGACATGCAGCTTCCCCTCTTGCCTTAGATGTTTTTCAAGGTTGGATTTACCCACATAGGCACTGGTCTTCGCCAAGGATGCACATTTTTTAGTTGTCACTGGTGGCTTTGCAAAATACCAATACCATCTGGCTAGTGTCCCTAGCGGGCTACTCTCCAGCCTCTCCTTCTGAAGGCCCAGATGCAGACAAACTTTGGTTCCAGATTCCCAGTGTGCTCCTAGTACTCTAGCCTTTCCTCTAATGTATGCATTTATTTCTTTATCTTAGATTTTTACAAATTGGACATAGCATGAGTGAGTCTGAGCACTGTACATAGTAAAACACATATAAGCTACAATATAAACTAGCCTGTTCTTCGCTTGTTCTACACTGTGTTGTGTGGGGGTCTAGTTGTTGGGCAACGTGAGTGCCGTGACTGTGTCATGATGCTCACGTGCTCCTTTAATAAAAGGGGCTCTGCTGGAACTGCGAGGGCAGAGCAGCAGAGCCCGGGAAGTGGCAACTCGTGTCTGTGTTTTACTGGGGTGCGGGCCTGCCACGTGGACGTGGCCTCATGGTCAACAGGGACTATGCGAGGTTCAGGATGAGGTGTGCGAAGCAGGAGGAAGCGGAAAGCCTTGATGCATTCCATGGGAAGCTGCGCGCCATTGCATTGGCCTGTGACTGGGGGAACTTCGAGGAGGACGAGCAGCTCAATTGTCTTGGGCATCTATCTTTCTATAACTCTCTTCGTATCTGGCCTCTTTGGTTTGGCCAACTCGGGTTCTTCCTCTCTGTTCCATCTTCGTGTTGTCTCTCAGATGCACCACTGATACTCTGGAATGCTACCCGAACATCCTCAGAGCCAAGCATGTTCTGCCTATGTTTATAGTTCGGTTTGTTTCAATGGAGGTCCCGTTTGGTGGGTCAGATCTGAAATAGTTATGGCGTTCTTGGTTGGTGTGTGCCCAATGGTTTCAACTTCTTCCACATGTCCGTCCTTTGGTTTCGCTTTGAACCAGGTGGGGTGCTTCTTTTAAAGAACTGATCCGGCCTTCAACACGGCCCCTTTGTCTGGCATTCTTAAATCGCATGGCTGCCATCTTGTATGAGGTGGTGAAATGGTTCAGTGTGCCTGCTGAATATATTGTACTTACGTGTGTTCATTTGTAGTCAGTGTTAATGTGTGAGTCTGTGATTTTTCCTTTTCTACCATATGTTTTTCAGCAGGCTCTGCTGTAGGGTCCACACTGGGCTCTGCACAACCAAGGTGCACTGGTCACTACGCCCCACACCATGGGTGGATCTTGAGTCAGGGCTCTGCATTTTATGTATGTTCCGCGCATGTGTGGCACTCATACTAAGTGCCTGATTCAGGGAAGTGTTAGCGAGGTGCAAAGCGACTTTCCACTGCCTACAAACACCCCAATTTACAAAGTCGTGCAAAGTGTATTTTTGCAGTGCAAAGTGACTTTGCACTGACTTTGCAATGGTGCAAAGTCACTTTGCACTTGAAAAATACACTTTTCATCGCTCTGTGAATCAGGGTGTTTGTTGGCAGTGCAAAATCACTTTGCACCACGCAAACAATTCCATGAATCAGGCCCTGTTTTCAGAAGCTGGTTTACTTAGGAGTTCTTTTACATTTGTCATCATTTCTTACACATGGATAGGGTAATGGGCCCATTCCCTTGCTACCCAGTAGAGCTTTTTGCCACTGAGTGGCAATATAGACCTTTGCCTGCATAAGTGGCAGCTATTCACAGAATGGGGTGCCCAAGGAAGGAGGGTCGAAGCTCTTGGGGAGTCCCCAAACATCACCTCTAGTGGTTGAATCACATGGCCAGTGGCTTCCCCTCTCCTCCAGAGTTCCCCGGGGACGTCAGTGGGTGTTCTTACGGTGACTTTTTCAGAGGGGCCAGAACATGTCCTGGGGTTTTGTAGTCCAGAAAGGAGGCAATACAAACATTCAAGCATGTGCAGACCTTTCTTTAAATACTTGTAGCAAGCATGTGCTATAGCTCGTTAGTGCTGCAGGTCTTGTTTGTCCTTCAAGCCAAGTATTCTAAATGCTGAGTTAGAGAATTAGAGAGTACAACAGGAAAGAAATAAATCACCCGATCTGATGTACTCTTACAACTGTCAATCATGAAGAATATGTTTCAGCTAAAAGTTGGTTGACAGTTGATACCGGAAAGCTCAAGGGCAACGCTCTCACCTTGGAAGCAAAACACTGCGGAGCAACACAGGTTTGATCCCCGAGACCGCGCTTATCAACCGTGTTATAAATTAACAATTCTAATTTCCATGCCGTTTACAGCAAGACCCGACAACACCCTGGGCCACCACTCTTGCAAGAAGCCATTATTTGTATTGTCCTGATGGTTATAATTGTTCTTGTATAACACTGCTTAATACAATGAGTGGCGCGGGATCGGGATTCAAACTGTGATGTGTAGATAAGCCCTGGGACCCCTGTGGGAAGGCCTTGCCCCCAGTACTTTAAATGAGGAACACAAACACAGGACTTTTCGTCTCGGGCTCCCGGCATGCACTGCCATGTCGCGGGACCACCCTCTTTATTTCAAGGTGGGAAATAGTATGAGACTTGGTCCTTTCAGGCCTGGTTGCCCATTATATAGTCTCGGAATCGCACTGGGCATTTCCTGCCCTCTCTGCGGGGGTATCTTTCTCCTTCCGGTGCCTCCCTGGCCTCTCCTTCAGCTCTGCCTGGTGTGGGTTCTGCGTCTTCTACGCTCCCTTCAGGTGTTCGATCCACGCTGGTGTTTCGGGCCAGGGGAACCTTCTCCTGTTCGTTCTCTCAGCCCCTCTCTCCCTCCAACTTTTGAAAGCAACTAGAGTTCCGAGTCACTGTCCCTCTATGGTCAGCAGCAGTGACTTGGATCACTCCCATGGGAGAGGGCTCGTAAGTGAGGGACAACTTCCCTTCGGGATGGCGGTTTCGCACCAGTACAGTATCACCCACCCCAATGTCCGGTGGTTTAAGTTGTCTCTGAATGTTTTCCCCCTCATTATGAGCTCTTCAGTCTTCCGATATCTTATCATCATCAATTATAACCTGCGGCCGACCTTCCGCCTCTGGGAGTAGACCTCGTGGGCATCTCCAGAAGAGTGCTTCTGCTGGGGGCACCCCTGCAGACTGGCGAGGGGTGGCTCTGTACTCTCTTAGGAACTGATAAAGAGTTCTCCTCAGCTTGTTACCCTGGTCTTGGGCAATGCGGAACACTTTATTTAGTGTTTGCATAAAGCGTTCGGCCTCTCCATGGGCCCCTGGCTATCCTAGTGTCACTTTCCTGTGTACGATTCCACAGTCCACCATGAAGTCTGCAAAGTTTCCCTCATGAAATGGCGGCCCATTGTCCGAGCAGATAACTCTGGGGAAGCCATGTGTAGCAAATATTTTCTCCATGACCTGTATGATCTACTCACATGAGGTGGATTCTACCAGCTCGACCTCAGGGTATCTGGATCATTGGTCTATCACTACACAGAAGTACATCCCTCTTCCTGTGGACCCAAAGTCGACATGGACAACGTCCCATGGTTGGTCACTTCTGGGCATGGACTCAATCCTTGGTTCTCTGTTGGCTGGGGCAGTCGCTTGACATCAAACACAGTTGGCAATGTGGGCATCTACTTTAGCTTCCAACCCCGGGAACCAGACCTTTGGTCGTAGTCGTGCTTTAGTTTTTGCCGTTCCCTGGTGGCACCTGTGCCAACTCTAGTACCCTTTCCACCAGTGCATGTGGGATCACTATCTGGTGGCCTCGTAGTAGCAATCCGTCGCCGTTTGCCGACAGTTCATGCCTGACTCACCACAGCTGCTCCAGATCTTGCTGCGTCTCTCTGCTTCTTCGAGTGGTATTAGATAGAACATTTCTCCACTCACCACTGAACGTGGCCGCCTGGATTACCTGAAAGCACTCATCTTCTCTCGAGGCATCCGCCACTTCCTCAGTGGTCAGAGCTATGGGTTTTACTGCTCCCACCACCAGACAGAAATGCTCTTCGATGTCCACAGGTGTTGTTTCCTCTTTTTCACCACCGCTTCTCAGGTGTCGCGATAAGTAGTCCTAAGGATTGTGGGAACCTGGTCTGCAGGCCAGCACCACCCCATACTCAACCAGGACCAGCATCCAATGTTCAATGCTGGGGAGTGGATTGGATGATGACCCTGCCATGATAGGGAGAAGCGGTTTATGGTCAATTACTACCGTGATGGGTTTCCCCAGTACGTATATCCGAAAGTGCCAGCATTCCCATAGGACTGACATTGCTTCCCTCTCTATCTGGGAGTATCGTTGTTCCATGCTAGTGAGTGCCTTGCTGGCATAGGCAATAGGCCTCATCTGTCCTTGGGCATCTGGCTGTGAGAGAATTGATCCTAGTCCGGCCGGACTGGTGTCTAAAATGATTTCAGAATCCTTCCCAGGGTCTAAGAATGCCATTGATTCTTTCCCCGTGAGTACTTTTTGATGGTTCGAAGGCTTTTTGTTCATTGTCAGACCACTGCCAGGCCTTGTCTTTCCTTGTCAGCATCCGGAGGGGTTCGGAGAGGGTTGGCAGATTGGGTATGAACCTACCACAGTAGGTCACCATCCCTAGGAAACTCCTGACTTCCGACACGTTCCCTGGTGGTTTTGCCTCCTGGATATCTCTGATCTTTTGCGGGTCTGGGGAAATTTCTTTCTCGTGAAAGACAAAGCTAAAGAACTCAATGCTGTCCTTTAGGAATTCACATTTTTCACGGTGCAGGGTGAGTCCAAGGTTTTGAATCCTTTCTAGAGCTTTCTCAACGCGAACCATGTGTTTGGCTTTTGATGTGGCATAGACCAGGATGTCGTCGCTTAGGTTTATGACTCCTTCAACACCAGATAAAGCCCCCCCGGATGACATTTTGAAAGACTTAATCTGCAGAGGAGACTCTGAAGCTTAGACGTTTGTACTGGTACAACCCTTGGTGGGACGTGAAGGTAGTTATGTAACGTGAGTCCGGGTGTAGCTCCAGCTGATAGTACCCGGACCACAGGTCTAGTTTTGAAAATACTCTGGCCCCTTGCTGCTCTCCCACCACATCATCCAGAATAGGTGTGATGTGTTTCTTGCGCTTGATTGCGAGATTGGGCAGCCTCATATCGACACAGATACAAACAGATCTGGGTTGCTTCGGCTTGACAGCCACAACGATGGGGGACACCGATGGGGTGGGACCCTTCACCGTTCTATGATGTCCATGTTCACCAGATTTTGTAGTTCACTTTCCACCTGCTGTCAGCGATGTTTTAGTGCTGTTGGACGTATAGTCTCATCTATATGCAGCTTAACAGGTTCACACTTTAGTTTAACGACACCTTGAAATACTGTTGCGGACCTCTCTTGAACTTGATTTATATTCTCGGCATATACAATGAGGCTGAAGTGGAAGAGGGCCTCTGTGCATGCTGATGTCAGTGACAAAGAATTTTGCCCAAACTTCTTTTCCCTCATGGGCAACTTTAGTCACAAATGTGCCTCTGAGGGGTAACGGTTGAGTCCCCCCAAATGAAAATATTTTGGCTTGTGCTTTCGCTAGTGTTGGGGGCCCTGGTGATGCCTTGTAGTGGTGTGTTGCCAGCACCAATACTGATGCTCCGGTGTCCACAAGTACAGGTGTCATTGTTCCACTTACAGCAACTGTGCACATGGGTTGCCTCCTCTTCTTTTTGAGAGAGTCAATACTCGAGATAAAGAATATCTCTTCCACCTCTTCTGCCAGGTACAGACCCAACATATCTTGTTCTACAATCGCCACTTGTTTCCGCCCCTGTGGTGTGTCACTGGGCGCTCTGCTTGGCCCTCGGGAATGGTGATCGGTGCGGGAGCTCCGCACATCCTCGCAAAATGTCCAGCCGCTTCACATCATCTGCATACTCTCCCTTTCGCCAGGCATTCCAATACGTGTGGAAGGTCGTAGCCAAATTTGGGGCACGGCTGCGGCGTCTCGGATCTCCTTGGGGGTCATCTGCACCTCGAGGGTCTAGCATTTTGCGGTCGCCCTATAGCGCGTGAGTCCTCCACTTTTAGTGATCTGATTGCGGGGTCCATTTTGGTAGCGCGGCTGTCTGCCAGTTCATATGACCTCCCCATTTCTAGAATTTGAGCCAGCGACAGCCAGGCTCACGTAGAACCTGTTGCCGCAGTTTTTCTGAGTTGCACCCCTATATTAACTGGTTTCTAACCATACCGTCCCCATTTTCACAATCACAAGTATTTGCCAGATGACGAAGCCTGCCATAGAACTGGTAGAGGGATTCCTCCTCTCTCTCTGTTTCTGTTTGCACATGACAAATCTCTCAAAGTCTTGGTTTGCTAGTGGCATGAAATGTTCTTTGAGGCTGTCCTTGGCAGCCTGTTAGGAATCGTTGACAAGGGCAAGCGACTTGAATATCCCGTAAACCTCTGACCCAGCTGAGTATATGAGGGTTGCAACATTGGCTTTGTCATCCGTTTTGCCAGTTGCCTTAAAGTACATGTCTAGCTTCTCCATCCAGAGCAGACACTTTGGCCCCAGCTTCGATAGATCTCCTGGACACTAGCATTAGAAACCGTGAGGCTTCACTAGCCCTATGCAGTGGGAAGGAATACCTCGATGGATGGCATGGTCACTGGTTTTAGAAACCTAGAGGTTCCAATAGGCCAATGCTGGGGGACAGAGTACCTTGATAGATTGCATGGTCACTAGCATTAGAAACAAAGAGGTTCCAGTAGCCCTGTGCTGTTGGTAGGAGGGCCTTGATAGATCGCGTGGTCACTAGCATTAGAAACAAAGAGTTTCCAATAGTCCTATGCTGTGGGTAGGAGTACCTTGATGGATGGCTTGGTCAATGGCATTAGAAACAAAGAGGCTCCAATACCTCTATGCTGTGGGTAGGGAGGCCTTGATGGAATGCATGGTCACTAGCATTAGAAATCTAGAGCCTCCAACAGCCCTATGCTGTGGGTAAGAGTGCCTTGATCGATGGCATGGTCACTGGCATTAGAAACCTAGAGGCTGCAATAGCCCTATGCTGTGGGTAGGAGTACCTTGATGGATGGCATGGTCACTAGCATTAGAAACCTAGAGGCTCCAATAGCCCTATGATGTCGGTAGGAATCCTTTGATGGACCGCATGTTCACTAGCATTAGAAACCTAGAGGCTCCAATAGCCCTATGCTGTGGATAGGAGTACCTTGGCGGATGGCATGGTCACTAACATTAGAAACCTAAGGGCTCCAATAGTCCCATGCTGTGGGTAGGAATCCCTCAATGGACCACATGGTCACTAGCATTAGAAACCTAGAGGCTCCAATAGCCATACGTTGTGGGTAGGAGCACCTTGACAAATCACATGCTCACTAGCATTAGAAACCTAGAGGCTCCAATAGCCCTATGCTGTGGGTAGGAGTGCCTAAATGGATCGCATGGCCACTAATATTGGGTGGGCACCTCTTTCTTGCAACAAACAAATTGTGAATACCTGCCATGATCCTGACTGTTTGATACACAGTCGAGGTGCATCTATGAGAGCCTGTTGTCACTAGGACACATCTAAATGTACACACAACATGAAAATATGTGGCAGATTTTTCAAAGGTCTTTTTAAGCTAATGACTTTCATACAACTCGATTCACTCTTATTCTTTCCGAAAGTGTTTTCCGTGAGTCGTAAATTCCGATTAATGTTTCACTTATTCGAGTGATGGAACACCTATCTGCGAGAAGAGTATATTGATTTACAGTGCCGTTTGTTGAAAAGCTGAGCTAATCAGTAAACAGCACAACGATTTTCCAATTCGTTGCTCATACACCCTTTAGATAACATGTTTCCGAACTCAGAGATTGTATTTAATTTGTAATTGACTAGTATGGATTTTTTTGGGTTTTGGATACTCAGACTTAAGAGTGGATAATCAAACTGGGATGATGCATAGTGTTTGTGAGCTTAATGTAATAATGAGTAAATAGACATTAGTCCTCCAAACTATGACACACAGGCCCCAATTCATAGAATCCATCGCAGAAGTAGCGCAAGTGCCGCACGCCGAGAAGGAGTGTGTGCCACGTGTGCGCCAGCCGGAGCTTAAACCAGCAATTAAACGGCATGTGTATTCATGGATTTTCCGAGGCATCAATAGCCATGGCGCAATGAACACTAAGGAACACCAGTAACGCCCCCAACATGCCCCCGTGCGCAGGAAAAAAACGGTGAAATGCCCAATACGGCGCAAGGCCCCGCACCATCCGTGGCCCAGCACACACCCCCCATTGTAATTGCGTGAAAAATCAGAGCGTATCCCGCTCGCGCCAGCCAAATCACATGGAAAGGCTGGCGCATACCCCATCCGCACCCCAGCGTAATCGCTTACAGCTCGCACACCAGCCAAATCGAGTGTAAAGGCCTGCGCCTACCCCGTCCGCACCCCAGCGTATTCACATACCCGCTCGCACCAGCCAAATCATGTGGAAAGGCCCGTGCATACCCCGTCCGCACCCCAGCGTAATCGTGTACCCCGCTCGCACCAGCCAAATCGCGTGGAAAAGCCTGTGCGTACCCCGCGATACACGCTCCACTCTCCTGGAAGCAGACGCCTCCTCACAGGACAGCCAGACCCCAGCAGCCATCACACGTGACCATACCCCGCAGGCGGCCCACACCACGTGGGACCCCCATCACCGGTGTCCATACCCCACCATCACCTGTGTCCATAGCCCACTGGCACCCACACCACATGGGACCCCGCCCATCACCTGTGTCCATAACCCGTAGGCAACCCACACCACATGGGACCCCCCCATCACCTGTGTCCATACCCCACAGGCAGCCCACACCACATGGGACCCCCCATCACCCGTGACCATACCCCGCAGGCAGCCCACACCACATGGGACCTCCACCATCACCCGTGACCATACCCGCAGGCAGCCCACACAACATGGGACCCCCACCATCACCCGTGACCATACCCCGCAGGCAGCCCAAACCACATGGCACCCTCCCATCACCCGTAACCATATCCCGCAGGCAGCCCACACCACATGGGACCCCCATCACCCGTAACCATACCCCACAGGCAGCCCACACCACATGGGACCCCCCATCATCTGTGACCATACCCTGCAGGCAGCCCACACCACATGGGACCTCCCATCACCCGTGTCCATACCCCGCAGGCAGCCCACACCACATGGCACCCTCACCTCATGTTGTCCTCCCTCCTGTGATGGCAACCTACAGGCAGGCCCTGCCTCATGTTGTCCCCCCTACCTGTGATGGCAACCTGCAGACAGGCCCCACCTCATGTTCACACCCCCAGCCCCAACACACTGTGGACCGATAGACATAAATGCAGCAGATGTGAAATGAAATGCCACCACACGCTGCACACTCAAAGTGCACCTTAACACACATCCATTGGTCATGCACACCACCACATGCCACATGCCATTGGAAGTCAAACATGACGCATGCATGCATGTGTGCACAAGCATGAACAACATAGGCCAGCATCATGGACATAGAACAGAGTAATCAAGTGTGAATTTTGGCCGAAACAGACACCACTTTCATTTTCAATCAAAATGTATATTTTAAAAACAGCATTGAAGGCATACTCATATAAAACAAATAAATGAAACCAGCATCAAATGAAACAATAAATAAAATATCATCCAGAAGAAAACAAATTCAAAGTCAAACAAATTAAGATTATAGAAAAGATGTGGTCCATGTCCATGAAGAAGTTCAAAATAAAAACACAAATAAAAAGAAAACCATTACTCCATGTTGAACTGAAGATGAGCCTTGGAAAAGAGAACTATGTACAAAAAACAAGGGTCCATTGTCCCAAACCATGTCCAGAAATGATGACGAATAAAAACAACAAAGAACTATATACAAAATGTGGAGTAAAGTCCAAAAACTCCAAAGAAAGAAAAAACAAAAGGAAACTTACACCTAAAGAACTATGTACAAGGGCAGCGGGCTAGTCCTTTGACTCACCATTTCCCCCGAAGGTCTCGGCGGGGCATCATCGAACTCTGCGTCGATTTCCAATAGGTGGGTCTGTGCTCTACCCTCGAGGGCTTTCAGGGACTCCAATGTGCTCCTCTCAAACTCCCTGCAAGACTCCTCGAGGAACTTGGCCTGCCTCTCTGCCCGACACAGGGAATTCTCCATCCTGGCAATGGTGAGTCGTGCCCCCCGTGCCCGCTGCCGCTCTTCTTCGATCTGCTGGCCAAATCGCCCCAACCGGAAGACATCCTTGTTGAAAGGTCCACATGTGCCTCCTGCCCGATGGCCGATACCTCCCTCTCCTCCATTGGAAGCCCTGAATCCTGTCGCCTCCTACGCTGATCCTGCTGCCGCCGAATAGCCTGGTGCCTGTGCCTCCGGGACAGCCTCTGGGATGATGACAACCCCCGGGGCTGTCATGCATGTGCCCTGCTGATTGGTGCCTGCTCTTCCACCATTGCCACATGTCCTGACGCCGGCTGGATCTCCGTGGTGACCACCTTTGCTGATCCTCCTTCGACTCCAGTGGTCGAAGTGAGCGGAGCAGTTGGGAGCGGTGCTCCTCTACTTTTTTTTAATAAAGTTTTACAACTCCTAAACTTTTATTTTAAAAAGAAACCGTTCTGGAAAAGTTTCGTTTTAAAATAACAGTATAGGAAGCAGTAGAAACGTGCACTTTCAGTGCACAGCACTGAACATTCCCTTAAACAGCAGGCAAATGTGTTTGGGGGTTTGTATTGTGTGTGGGAGGGGGCAGGGCAATGGGGTTTGTGAGGAGCGGGGCAGGCTAGCAGGGAACATAGTTCCACTACTTCTTTTCCTACACTTTGACCACTGTTCGACTCCCGACTCTGGCAGAAATGTGGTCTCCACCAGACTGGCCGCCGGGATTGGGACAGGTGCACAGGGGGCTCTGGTGGTATCTGCGCCGGAAGATGGTAGGGAGGACGACTGACGTACTAAGGAGGCAGATGAGGAGGGGTCACATAAGTGGCTATCCCACAAACCCATTGCGATACCAGGACCTGTGCTAGCCAGTTAACGAGCCGGCAGATCTCCTCGTGATGGCGTGCAAGCCCCATGTTGGAAGCCTGCAGATCATCATGAATGGAGTCTGCTACCTCATGATGCCAGCTAGCACAGGTTCCACCCTGTACCGAATGGCGACATCCGCAGGCATTGGTGTTTCCGTCTGGTTGGAAACATCCAGCCTGGGGCATGCTCGCAGGTGCATACTGGTGCAGTCACAGTTCCAGGGACAGGATTAGGCACAGGCACCTCCACGGCGGCCTGCTCTGCCTCTGGTCCCTGTCCTTGGACTGCACCTGTCACACCTACGTCATCACCCCCGCTGGGCCGCATGGGCTGAGCTGATGTGGCCTCCTCCTCTTCTCCCTCCCCCGCCAACCTGGATGCCTCCCCACTTTCTTCTGCAATGCCTTGCCCCTGCGCAGGCTCACGTGTCCCTCCCACTGCTGAGGAGTCCTCCACCACCTTCACCCTCTTGGACGTACCCTCAGCAGCTGCCGCCGTTGAGTCAGACGCGACACCAGTCTCCTCACTCCCGGAAGATGACAGTGCCTGGGAGGCAGACTGGGCCTTGCGTCTATGCCTGGTGGAGGCATCCCTGCTGCTGTGCTCCACAGCGCCTTCTCCGCCCTCTTCTTCTGTGGATAGGGTAACATAGAAAACATACATCAGGGTAGTGAACATATGTGTGTTTGTCACAGTGCAAATGTACATCAGTGGCACTGTCAAAGGTCACAACCATCATCACTGTCCACTACACACTGGGAAGTGCCATTCACACACATGCACAATCATGTCTGTCATTCACAACAGACATTCACATCCTTGGACAAGGCACTGCCAGCTAATCAGAATTATGCATTCAGCTCACACGCATCACGGGAAATACACATCTCATTCACACACTTCACCTGACAGTCATGAGGCAGGCCATGGAGCTATCACGTCAGAGTGCACTCGAGGTCAAGTTGGCAGCGTGAGGCAATCACACAATCAAAAGCTCAAGTAACATACATCACAGAGTGTTGTCCAGTCACACACTCCCTACTCAGGCGCATGCACATGTACACCACGCATGTCCATGATGTCGCCTAAAGCACCCATGCGTCACACCTCTGGCATGCCCCAGGCCAGACTCAGGGATGCAAACATTTGCACGTCATTACATGCTGGCGCATATCACACATTTCAACACAGACACCATTGATGTGGCACACGCTTCAATGGACTCACATGCAGCTGTGACTGACATGCACACAGACATCTGGACAGGAGGCATGCCAGACATGAGGCCAACATGCACACTCCAACCACACATCAACATGCACATGCACTATGGTGGACAAGAACACATGGACACTTACCAGTCGACTCCAGGTGGAGCACCAACTCCAAGACCTGGGAGTGCATCGATGGGTAGAAGCGCTCCATGACCCGCATCTCGTCGGCGGTCAACCGGCCCTGGTGCCCTCTTCGGTCATCATCAGCCCTGATGAGGGTCCTGGACTTGAAGTCTTCCCAGTCTTCCCAGCGCTTATGGACATATTGGTAGTCGCGGGGTGCCACCCCCTCCGCGTTGATGGCACCCAAGATGTCCGCTCGGATCTTCTCTGTCCTTCATTGCCGACTTGCGATGGTCCGGGGAAGAGGTTATCATAATGCCTCAGGACTTGCTCCACCAGGATGCCAACTTCCCTGGGTGAGAAGCTGACAGCCCTCTGCCTCTCTGCCGGGGTGTTGCCACTTGCCTCAGATGGTGCTATGTCAGACATGGCAACCCCCGAGGCAGGTGTGGGTGGTCCTGGGGCTGGGCTCTGGGGTGGTGGTATGGCAGTCGGTAGTCTGCAGGATCAGCAGAGGTGGTCACGATGACAGGATCACTTACAATGGCTGATGAGCAGGCACAAGAATGCAAGGAACGTGGACAGCAGGCACACAGAGTGGGCAGGCAGCAGCAGATGACTCGTAGGAGGCAGCTTGGGGCAGTTGGAGGCAGGTAAATTGGCTGTTAGGCAGGAGCGTGGGTCTTACGTGTTACTCGCGTGGCCAGCCGGAAACAGAGTAACTACGCATGTGCCAAAACAGCGGGTTAGCGTGGAATCAGAGGAAAGGCCCTAAACGCGTAAATTACGTGACACGCGCTGAATGTTGGGCGTTGCCGTTCAGTATCGGGTTAAAGGTGTGCATAGGACAAAATTACATTGTACGTGCATTTTGTGGCAGATGGACGCATGGATTTAGGATTATTTTGGTGTCCCACGTGAATTGTTCACTACTGTGACAGTGCATACCTTGTGTTGTGTTTTGGTGGGGGAGTTGCCTCTGCGCAGACGCACATGTGATTTTTTTTCTTTTTTTGTTTTGTATGAGGCAAACAGTGAGTAGCATACGCATTTTCCATACTGTGGTTGCCCCCGTGTGTCATGTACCCCCATTTTCAAGGTCATAGTACCCTACGTGTTCGTCATGTACACATTTTTTGTGTTGCTGGGTGCCACAGCGTACTCCATAACATGTTTACATCACATGTGGGCTACCGAGGGGTCAGGTTCACGTTTATTTTTGTTTTTGGGGTGCCTGTGCGTTACGCGACCCATTTTTTTTCTCCAAGGGGTCATATTGAGCCTTGCTGGTGCACAGTGGTACGTTTTACATCACGTACCCTGCCCCCTCACTCAAATTGCCCAGGACAATTGATATCTGCACCTCCCATTGCACTTATCCATCAGTGCCATGACTGGGAGGGCAACAAGTGGGAAGGGAGGCAAAGGTGGGCGACCTGCCCGAGGTGGCCCAGGTGGCCAAGGTGGGCGAGGTCAGCAAGGTGTCAAAGGTGTCCAGGCCCGTGCAGGGAGAGCTATGCCCCCCCCCCCCACCCAACAGGGTCAGGGAGATGCAGCTGATGCTGACGTCCCCAGCCCCAGGGGTGCCGGACCAGCAGTGTCATCTGCTGTCCAGAGCAGCCAGGGTGTGGAAGCTGCAGGGGCAGCTGTGGCTACAACCCCCAGGATCACCCAGCCAGGACTGCAGTGGTCCCAGTCCAGGCCCAGAGTGACTCTGTGGCAGATTTCAATCTCCCTAAGGCCAGGGGACGTGCGGTGCAGGCTACTGGCACCAGCACCCAGGGTCACAGACCAACAGTGTAATCTGCTGTCCGGAGCAGTGTCTCACTAGGCGCTACACCTTGTTCATGCATTTGCCAACTTAAGGACAGACTATGGATCAATCAGTCTATAACGATTCACTTACGATAACGAGCCCTACAGTTAACCTGTAAGTAAAAGAAAACTCAATGAGCCTGATTTTTCTAAGCAATTTTCATATCCAAGTTTCTGATTATGATCATTGATGCACTGGGTCAAATGCCCATAACAATATTAAATTACTTTAAAGGTGTTTTTATTGGTGTCACATGTACCTACCCTTACATTTATTTAGTTTCCCTTCTTAACCTTTCTCTGGGTTTTGTTAGAGTCTAGTAACAACCCCCATGAGGTTTGTAATAAGCGGCCCACCTTAGCCTTTCTCTGCTTTTGCCGGGATCTGAGTAACAGACCCCCAACAGGTTGTTGGTGTCTTGCTTCCTTCCTTCCAGGACTGAACAGGAAGTCATCACAGTCTACCAGCTGCTGTTCTTCTCTCCACTTGCTCTCATTGCTTCATCAATTCTCCAGATCTCCTTCTTAACTTTCACACCATCTTCTACCGTGTGCCTCTTTTCATATTGCCATACTGATCTTATCAATTGCAGTATTGAAACGGTTTGCCTGGTTAATTTTGCTAATATCTCTGGGCCTCAGAATTGGGTAGGACCCCTTTGTTCAACCTGTTTTCCCTCTTCTCACACTTGGATTTTGTGGCTTCTTCTCATGTACGTGTCTAATGATCACTGTTTTTGTGGCTTGCAGGCCGAAGGCTTAAAGTGCCCACCCAACATTTTGGTGTCAGGTAAAAGTATCATGTTTCTAGGGCGGCTCAGGGAGCTGTCTGTCTATCTCCATGGTGGTTGGCATCTCTGTGTTTCTTCCCGCATATGTGTCTTGCTGAGCATTTTGCTAGGCAATCCTCTCACATCTATGGGGAACCTGTGTGTTTTCCCATGAGTGAGCCTGTGATTCCTCTGCCTGCTCTGCTGTAGAAAGGGAGGGCAGGCAGGCTTACAGATTTTGCACAGCATGCCCAGAGTCTGAGTATGCTGTATCACCCGCGCTATGGCTCCTGGGCGGCTGGTCTGCACTGGGGACCCTTGTACATTAAGTTGGGGAGCAGAAAAGGAGCCTGGGGCATCCATCATGTACCACATCTGGCGGCTGCTCAGTGAGTAGGTGGCTTCGATAAGAGTCTCTTGATCCTCCCCAGCATGCTCCTTAATGTGACTTTGTCACAGGTGGCACCTACAAATCCTCAATGCCTCCAGCCTCATGTTAATCCCCCTATTACCATATAACTTGAAACGCGGTCCAAAGTCATAATCGAGCAAAGTATGCAACCCCACATTAAATGTATATGTAAACAAAACCTTAAGGCTTGCTGAGCCCTAAGTTTATTTTTGTGAAGTTAGTCTTCTTCGACTTTCCTGTTAGCATCAGTTCTAATTGTCATGGTCCTTGTGGTCCACCAGTGGTAATTTCACCTCTAGTGGCTCACTTTTGGTGGTTAACACTGGCATTGCCTTGGTGGGAACCTGCCAGAATACTGGAGTCATACATGGCTGGCGCAAAGCATGTGTTGGACGAATCACTGGATACAGGCAATCATTCTGAATAAAGCCCAAAACATGACCACCTTGCTAAAAACAAGAACTACGCTCAACTCTTACCATATCCCCACTCCCCAATGGTCACACATGCTACACACCTATGTTGTGGTCTACAGCTCCTTCTTTGCTTCGCTTTTGGTCAGCTCAGCACTGCCTCCTGAGAATGCACCACCCCCACTATTCCATTGCATGGTTCTGTCTGCATCTTGATTTCATACAATTAGGGCTCCCACTCACTCACACAAGTGTTCAGCTCACACACCTCACAATCTCACAAACCACATGCAGCCTTCATCCGTTTTATAGTGGGGAGTAGACAAGATGTCCCCAATGAGGTTGATTGGAACTGGAAAGAAGTCTGAGAATGGCCCGACTGACTGGAAGCCTTTAGCACTGTACCATCTATTCAATGCAGTCCCTTTTAATCATCTGTGACCCTTTCCACATACATCATTGCTCTGCTTTCTGACAGGAGAAAAACATCAATAAATTGACCAAACATGTTCGCTTTTTATTCACAAGTGTTGTGAAAAAGAAAGCATGCACATGAGGCAATGTGCAACTTATCAAAGTCCTATTGGGGCACTTAAAAAGCACAATTCAATAACTACCTCTTGGTGCCATTTATACATTTAATAAACACTGTGAACAACCCCATAGATATTCAGTAATGTATACACAACTAAACATAAGCTAGCACACTCTCCTAACTCGTGTCTTCCGTAAACCGTGTTCATGACACACAACTACAGGCTTGTTACACCAGCATGCATCATAACTGCCCAATTTTCACGAGAGCTGAAATAATGTTTTTTAAGCTTTTGCATCTTAAAATGCTATTTTCAACATCCTAATTCGATGTGTGGATCAATGTACAACAAGGTATATGTCATAATCTGTGCTGGGTTGTGATTATGGCTATGTGTGTGTTATGATGGTCTGGTGGTGTCAATGACATTCTATGTGGAGTGCTGGTGTGGTGATGTCATTGCCATTCTTTGTGGAGTGTTGATGATTGTTTGGAGTGCTGGGTTCCACTGGTGTCAGTTGGACCTAATGTGCTGGGCTGCATGGATGTTCCAGTGCTTTCTCTACTTTATATCTAAGAGAATAAACCTACATGTAAACTACTTACCTTCTGGTGTTCCTGTTCTGTGAAGGAGACTTAGTTTACTACACTGGCGACGAGGATGGCTCCTGTGCTGGGAAGGGGCAGCTGGTGAGAAGCGCTGCCTTCCAGGGAGATATCCAGGGCTTTAAGTGGGCCGGGGCCTGCCGGGGCTGGGCCCCGGCAGTCTCCAAAAAGTGAGACTGAGCCGGGGCCCTGTGGGGGCCCCCCGATGCCCACCAAGCCACGGCGGGTGCATCTCCCGCCACAGACGTGATGGGAGATGAGCCCGCCGATTGGCGGTCGGCCGCCCATGAAGAGGTCAGGCCACAGGCGCCGGCGCCGCACAGAGTCAGGCAAGGCAAAGCTGTGACTGGCAGAAGTGTCAGCCAGTCACAGCTTGAGCGACGCTGTGACTGGCTGACACTTTTGCCAGTCACAGCTGAGCAGCCTGCTGCCGAGGGCATCACGTCGTTGGAAATGGTGACGTGACTTCCTCTGGCAACCCCTCGGAAGGAGTTGCCAGAGGAAGTCACGTCACCGAGGCGCGAGGAGTTGAAGTGCGCCATAGGTTTGGGACGGTTGATCCTTACCTGCTTGCCTTTGGGACACACCCAGACACTGGATGGATCCTGCGACGACCCGACGAGAGAAGGAGAAAATCACAAGGTAAGTTTCCCCTTCCTTGTTCATCTTCTCCAATGTCCTTCCCTTCCACTCTGTCCCTCTTTCTCCTCTCTCTCACGCTCATTCTCTCTCGTTCCACCTCTTCCCCCTCACTCCTGCTCTCATTATCTCTGTCTTTTTCCCCTCCCCATACCTAGGGTGACTAGAGGTCCCGGTTTATCACCCTCCGTCCCGGGGTCAGACCCGGTGGTTTTTGCATTTTAGAAACCCTGTCCAGGGTTTGCAGTGTTGGTGGCTAGGACCTACGGTCATTATAATTGCAATTTTTTTCACGAAAAGTCGGAGGGTTGGCTCGAACCCCCAACCTTTCAGGTACAACTCAAAACACTTACTGACTGTACCACAGAGACTGGCTTGGAAATGAGTGTACAGCAAGCCATGTAATGTCAATCACAGCTAACGCCTGTTATGAATTAAAATGCCAAGATTCACAGACAAAACTGCACAAATGAGATAATATACAGTTTATAGAAAGGAGAAGTGCTGGAAATAGGATTGGGTGGTGGTTGTGGGGGCGTGTTGGGGTAGTGGCGGTAATTGGTGGGCAGTGATGGGGTAGTCCCTCTTTTATGTTGTTGGTCGTCCCGGTTTTTCGTTTTAGAAATCTGGTCACCCTACCCATACCCCTCTCTAAATTGCTATAAATCCTAAGCGACGTGGGGATCTGGGGTATAATTTCAGCTTTATTTGTCCATTGCTGGTGTGCAAGTTAATGGAATTCTTAACAAATCTGCTCTCGGTTTTGCAGCTTTTTTATGGAGACTCAAATGGCAGTCAAGGAAAATTAACGATAAGGTTGCCTGTATGTAGGCATTGTTCTCCACAGCATGGGGCTTATGATGCATTCTTTCTTTCAATGTAATTGTAATTGGTTATTTATAACGTGCTTAATACCCAGGAGGTTTCTAAGCACGGACCCGGGTTCGAACCTGTGTTGCTCCCCGTCATTTTGCATACAAGGTGAGCGAGCCCCTGAACTATCCTCCAACAGCTATAATTACCCAATATTTGCACTTATTTAGGGACTGCCCTGTCCCTCCCAATTACCTACCCTCGGCTGTCTCTTTTGTGATCTACCACTGATCACTTAGTTTTTAATGCTCTTTTGAGGAGAAAAATATGTATCAACTGCCCCATTTCCTTATTGTATCTGAATGCAAAGTGGGGGAAAAAGCGGGAACAGAGCTGGTACATCAATCTCAGAGGGCTGGGTAGGAGAGCTAATCCAGCACCCTCTAAAACACTTCACCCAGGCTGCCACCTTATTTGCCAGTCCCAAGAAACTGCCGTGGCTGGTGCCTGGTGGTCTATGTTGTCAGGCCACCACCTCATAGAGCTTCCTTCCTTTTGCCACAGCAATTGGCACGAGAAACTGTAAAACAAGTAGTTTTGTACATCACGTCACTAACCAGGACTAAGGTACACTCGTGCAGCCATCAGTATGTGACTCTACTCCATGAGAATAAAGGCTGCTGGTGCTGGACTATAATATTTAAGATTAGCTGGCAGCGCTTTGTGAGACCGGGATTGGAAATGTAAGGGTTTCTTTCAAAGGGGGGCTTCGCTGGTTTGGTGAACCCAAAAAGGGAAAGTTCCTGTGTCAGTCCACACCTTCCTCCACCAAAGAGATGCTCGAGAGCACCGTGGCCACTTCTTTGGGCCAAAATCTTGGAATTTGAAGCCAGTTAAAACATGTTGTTGTTTATTTGTGCATCTGAACTTGATGGAAAAAGGATGGTTAACAGAGACACTTTGCTAATACAAATAACTTAAATGATGCAATTCATGTGTCTGTATGCCATGTTTGGTAATGTTTTTATTTAGATGATGTTTGGACGAGTCCGTTTATTTATGGGATAAGTTGATTTCTCATACATTTGGCCCCTCTCCATGTATTGTTGTCTCTCTGCATGTCTGTATTTCCTGAAGTTCCTTTCCTTTCTTTGATAGGCGTCTCTGTGCCACTGTACTCGCCCGTCTCACCATCCTTTAGTGTCCCACCCACGTCCTTGTCTTTCCTCCTCTCCACTCTGCCCTTCATGCATCCGCTGCCTCCCCGGTCTTTCTCTTCCCAACTTCCCCTTCCTTTGTGCACCCTCTCCCACCGCCCCAGCATGGGGTCATGGATTGGGATGGTCAGATTTTTTGGCTGGGATGGTTAAGGTTTTGGGGTTTACTGGATGCCAACCTACATGGACAGAATTTGGGGAGATAGTCAATGCAATGTTTAGATATGGGATACATGTGAAACGTGATTTGGGTTGGGTACGCCATTATTTAATCATTCGTTGTGTAACTTGGGGTACATTCCTTTGTGTGGGTTCAGCCCTTTGTTGCAGTCTGAGTTGGGTTGGGAGAGGACTGCGGCTGTCCTATTGGATGGGTGATGTTAGTGCCTGGGACCCTCGCATGGATTTTCTTCAGTTTCTTTTCCGTTTTCCCCATTCCAAATGTTTCTCGTTTCTTTTCCCCATCCAAACTTTCTGCTGTTAGTTTGGATGGGGAAAAGAAACAAGAAACATTTGTACTGGGGAAAACAGAAAAGAAACTAAAGAAAATGCTGTTCCCTCGCATGCATTTTCTTTGATGTATTATTTCCAGTTCCAACCGTTCTGCTGTTTGTTCCTTTGCATTGCGAGGGATCAAAATGCAGAACGGTAGGAGGAGGATATCACATCGCATGCTATGGGAAGGGTCTCATGTTTGGAATGGGAAGGAGTGAGATTTCACATCGCAGGCTATGGGAAGGGTCTCAGGTTTGGTATTAGGAGTTGGATATCACATCTCATGTTATAGGAAGGGTCTCAGGTTTGGTATTAGAAGAAGTTGGATATCATATCTCATGTTATAGGAAGGGTCTCAGGTTTGCTATTTGAAGCATTGAGATATCACATCTCATGTTACAGGATGGATCTCAGGTTAGGAATGGCAAGGTGTCGGATATCACATCTTATGCTACAGGAAGGCTTTGAATCCATCTTAGTGGTTGTTAGGTTTATTTACCACCCAAATTAGAATACTGCCTTTGTCACTGCAATAATATATAGTAATTTATATATGAGCTAGGTTCAGTGCAGTAAACCACATTTTCTTTTTTTTTACAGATAGGAACCCGAGAGTTTCGGCTGTGCACAGGTTAGAAACAGATCCGCTAGTGATACACCCAAGATTTTCTGCAGCCATTAACGATGTATGCGGTACTTCCCAAGCGCAAGTCTGTGCAGACTTCGCTGTTTGACTACTTGCCATCAGCGAAAAGATCTAAGGTGGAGGAGGCTGCCACCATTCTGAGTGGGGATGAGGAAGCTAGCCCAGTCAATTCGAGAAGTGAGGCACCAGAAATATGCCAGGATTCTTGTGCTAAGGAGGCCAGTAGCTCCAGTGCATCTCCCGCTACACTGCAGCCTGTGCCAGAAGAGCCTCTTCTAACCCCTGATTGCTGGAGCGAGCAGCAATGGTGCTATTTTAAGGGGGAATATTAATGGATTTTTCTGGCTTCAGGTCACATTGGATGCTCTGTGTGTAGGGACGTGAAAGCAACAGGTGGCTTATCCGTGCACTGCTGTGGGCAAGGTTTGCGCATAAGCATGGAATGTGCCGATGGAAAGGTGGGTCCTTCAGGTTCTGGCAAACATGCTAGGCAGAAGCAGCTCTGAAAGAAGATTATGGAGCACAAGTAAAGTGGTGCTCATAAGGCATCACAAGACATTGTAACAGCGCGAAAAAAGAACCACTTGACAGAAGCCGTGCAGCAAACCAGTGGCAAACATTTGGAAAGCACATGCAGAGTGTTTCACACTGTTTTCTATCTAACCAAAAAGAATCAGCCATTCACAGATCACCCTGATTTGGTGGACCACCAGGAGGTGAATGGTGTTGAAATGGGTTGTGTGTTGCGCAGTAATGTTACTGCAACAGAGATAGTGAGACATATTGCATCAGAAATGCAAAAGAAGTTAGTGTGTTATATCAGAGAACACAAGCCAAAGATTTCTGTGTTTGTGGACGAGAGCACCCCTGTCAGCAACAAATCAACTTTGATTATTTATCTGCGGGGTATTTTTGGGGCTCATTGTAAACCAGTCACCATTTTCTTTGGTCTAGTGGAGCTCCAAGAGACAAATGCCTTGGCCATAAAGGAATCTCTGAAGGGGTATTTTGAGAATGTTGGCATCACAAAGACCCTGTTGCATGAGATCTGGATTGCTATTTGTTCGGATGGTGCAGCTGTAATGTTTGGTAGCAAAGGAGGGGTGATAACATTATTGCGAGCGTAATTCCCAAATCTTGTGTTATCGTGGCATTGACTAGCTCACCGCCTTGAACTGGCCGTTGGAGACACTATTGATGAGGTCGGTGGGGCCAATCATTTTAAAATGTTCATGGACTCTTTATATGCCACATATAGCATGTCACCAAGAAACACAAGACAGCTACAAATGGCTGCCAGTGATCTGGGTTTGCAGCTGCAGAAGATAGGGAAGATGCTGGACACACAATGGGTTCCATCAAGTTATAGGACGGTTCAAGCTGTTTGGAACTACTTCCCTGCTTTGTGTAAGCATTTCGGAGAAGCTGCTAAGGATCTCTCAAGACCCACAAGGGACAGAAGCAAATATGACGGTCTGCTTAAGAAGCTTACCTCCAACTCTTTTGAGAAAGATTTAGGGCTTATGTGCGATGCCCTTCAAGAACTGAAAGACTTGTCTCTGGCTCTTCAGAGCCGGGATATCACAGTTGTGAATGCACACAGACTCTTGGTGGGGCAAGTCCGGAGATTCTTTGCGATGAAAGAATCTCTGGGGGAGTTTGCTTCTACTGCTCAGAGTGCAGTTGATTGTGGACACTTCATGGGCATTCATATTTCCCAGGGAAGGGCAAACTCTGTGTCTCTGAATGAAAGGCAATTTTATCAAACCCTTTCAGTTAACCTTGCCAAAAGGTGCGCTCCAGACTTGGATAAAGAACTTGTAGCCAGTTTCAGTGTCTTGGATGCAAAGAATTTACCGAATGATGAAGACATTGTACTTTATGATGAAAATGAGATTCAGAGACTGTGTATGAAATTTAAACTCCCAATCAGAGACACCATCCATGCCTTCAGGGATTTTAAGGACTTTGGTGGCAAAAGGTGCCCTGAAGCATTTAGGGCTTTGGTTGCTTGCATGGAAACGTTGCCCGCAAGTAATGCAGATTGCGAAAGGGGCTTCAGCGCCATAAATGGAATTGCTTCGCCAAGCCGAGCATCCCTCCATCTGGCCACTATTTCCTCATGTTTATGGCTGAAACTTAATGGCCCTCCAGTAAAAGCATTTAAGCCATTGTCCTTTGTGAAAAGCTGGCTGGCAAAAGGGAGAAGAACAGCTGAGGAAACACACTGCGAGCAAGTTCATGCAAAGAAGGACTCCCTTGAAGATTATTATGTGGGGTTCTGGGAAGTTGTCAATTAATTGTTTAGACATTTGAATGCACCTGTTAATGTACTTCAACATCTATCCTTTTGTCAACGGCCCAGTTAAAGGTCCAATAAATAATCACCTGGAGCTTTGATTTGTTATACTTTAAGCCATGTAGCAAGCAGTCTGCTACACAATATGTACTTAGTAATGTAGGCCCGACCAGTTTTACCATGTCACATTTAGGTCCTGCCCACCAATTGGGCCAAGCCCATCATGTCTTAGGCCACGCCCCCAAATGAGGGCCCCCCCTCAGTTTCTTACCCCACTTAAAGCACTGGAGACATCCATCAAGCAGGAACTAGCTGCAGGCCGAGCGGTACAGCGGAGGTCCAAATCAGGGTCCAGGTCGGGGATCCTGAGAGTCCAGTTTTTGGCGGCCAGAGGTTGTGGCTGTAATTATCCTGTGAGGTGGCGCAGGAGCAGTGGAGGTCCACGGTCAGGGTCCAGGACGGAGGCCCTGAGGAATTGCGATTGCAGCACATTATAGGAGAAAATAATATTGGAGGTCCGGTTCGGGGTCCGAGGTGAAGATCCCCAGCATATGGCATTAGTCTGCGATCTGGCATTCGCTAAAGCAGCAGAGGGGCCCAACAAAGGGAGTTCGGATGAGAAGGGGAGCTGTCCCGTGGTGGAGACAGTTAGCGAGGTGCTGGCTGCAGTTCTGTGCGCGTCTGGTCTGGCACAGACAGGAAGCAGAGGGGGCCAGGAGGAGGATCACGAGGTTGAGTGATCTGAATGCAGCCAGGTGTGATGGCGGTGGGCAGTGGGGCATGGGTCCCGTGAAGATACCCGCGCCCTGTTGGCATACTGCCGAAACGGGAGTTTGGATTTGGCAAGCAGAAATAATGGAGCGGGGGTACGCCGCTTTGAGGATGTCTTACAGCACGGGGATGCAGCGTGCATGATGATCCTCGGAGGGGTGGAGCCAGTTGGCGATGTTGATCTCTTGGTGCCGGGAGCATTTATGATGATGTTGTTGGAACGCAACGGCGTAACTTTCAGCGGCGTACACTTGGAACGCATCATTGATGTGAAACTCAACGTTGTTTTGGAGCGCGATGTTATTTTAGTATGTAGCACCGGTGTCGGGGGTGGATCCGGCTGTGTTCTGGTGAGTAAGTGGAAGAGCATAAGCAATACACGGGCTACAGTTATGCGGTTCACAACAGGAGTTGGCAGTTCTAGAAAGTGTCCAGCACAAGTGAAGAGCGCGGTGGTCATGTCCGGATTGGGGGACATCTACCACGTATGTGCTGGGAAAAGGTCCAGGCTGCAAGGAGGTGGTGATCCGGCGAGGTGGTGGGCAAGGAGGCGAGCGCTGGATCCAGATCTGTGGGCTCATGCATCCTTATGAAGGAGCATCATTTATGTAAGTAAGGTGGGTGTTCGGGGAGGCCTGTGTCAATATTGTTGTTGTTGTTTATTGTTGTGGCCTCAGGGTTAGGATAGGCATGGTGGGCTGGGTCCTGGGTAAATGTTAGTTGTTAAAGGCCTGTTGAGTTTCATTTTACTGTTGTTGTGTATATGTTGGTGGCCTGCTGTTAGGATATTCCTACTGCGTTCAGGTATGGACATGTGGGTGTGGGGTCCATGGGCAGTCGTAATGTTTTTGCATTTTATACAATGTTTTCATTCGCAGAATGGATGGATATGGACATGTGGGCGTGGGATAGCGCAGAGACTTTGGCGTCATGTCATTTTTTTTTACTTGCCCTGCATTTATTCGCCTTGTATTTTGTGGATATGTTGGCGCAATAGGACTTTAGCGCCATGTTACCTGCTCTTGTCTTGCATTTATTTGCTTTGCATTTTATGGACAGGCTGGGGTTGGCGCAGGGACTTTGGCGCCGTTGATTGGTTATTGTAGGGTTTTATGTGTTGTCCTGTGATGTTATATGTGTGTTCGTAGGGGCATGTCCCCTGGTCACATTTTTGGGGTGCTGTCTGGGATTTTAAAAAGGTTAGAGAGATGCTGTTTGGTGGTTTTGAGGGGCAGTGATGCTCCTATTTAGTGCTACTCATGTTTTCGGTTTAGGGGCAGCAGTGCTTTCTATATTGTGGGGTTAAGGGGCAGTGTGGTGCTGTCCATGTTGTGGTTTTATGGGATAGTAAGGGCTGTGGTTTCAGGAGGTGCAGTTGTAAGGGCAGTGAGGTGCTGTTTGTTTATTAGGAGGGGTAGCGAGTTACAGGTTGTGCCAGGGTGGTGACGTGGTACATAGGCGCTTCTATGTTGTGGTTAAGGGGCAGTGAGGATCTGTTTAGGCTTTGGTTAAGGGGCATCTAGAGTGCAGTGAGGCGCTGTCCAGTTGTTTGAGGAAGGGCGGTTAGGTGCTGTCTGGTGGTTTCAAGGGGCAGTGAGGTGTGGTTTAGTGCTGCTCATGTTGTGAGTTAAGGGGCAGTGTGGTGCTGCTTGTATGCTGTGGTTAAGGGGCAGTGAGATGCTGTTTGGTCATTTTAAAGAGGTAGTGGGGTGCTGCCTGGTAGTTTCAAGGGGCAGTGAGGTGCTGTTTGTTCATTTAAGGGGCAGTGAGGTGCTGTCTATGGTGAGGTTAATGGCAGTGAGGTGCTGTCCAGGGGGTTAAGGGGCAGTGAGGTGCTGCCTGGGGTTTTAAAGAGGTAGTGGGGTGCTGCCTGGGATTTTAAAGGGGTATTGAGATGTTGCCTGGTGGTGTTAAGGGGTAGTGAGGTGCTGCCTGGGATTTTAGAGATTTAGTGAGGTGCTGATGTTTTGTGTGTTAGGAAGGGCAGGAGTTGCATATTTCAATTTTAGGGAGTTATTTTGGGTTGGTGTAGTGACGAGCTGCCGTCTAGGTTTTAGGAATAAGGGGCAGTTAGTGCTGTCTATTTTGGGCTAAGGGGCGGGCAGTGAGGTGCTTCTATGTTGTGGTTAAGGGACAGTGAGGTGCTGTTTAGGTTTTGGTTAAGGGGCATCTACAGTGCAGTGAGGCGCTGTCCAGTTGTTTGAGGAAGGGCGGTTAGGTGCTGCGTGTTCCAGGAGGTGCAGTGAGGTGAAGTCTAGGGTCCGGTTAAGGGGCAGTTAGTGCTGTCTACTGTTGGGGTAAAAGGGCAGTGTGGTGCTGTGTGTTGTTTCAGGAGGTGCTGTTTGTTGTTTCTGGAGGTGCAGTGTGGTGATGCAGTTGTAAGGTCAGTAAGGAGCTGTTGGTTGTTATGTGGGGTAGCAAGGTGCTGTTGTTGATTTAAGGGCAGTGAGGTGCTGTCTAGGGTCCACTTAGGGGTAGTTAGTGCTGCCTATATGCTGTGCTTAAGGGGCACTGTGGTGCTCTATATGTTTTGGTTAAGGGGCAGTTAGGTGCTGTCTGGTCATTTTAAGAGGCAGTTAGGTGCTGTCTGGCCATTTTAAGGGGCAGTTAGGTGCTGTCTGGTGGTTTCAAGGGGCAGTGAGGTGTTGTTTAGTGCTGCTCATGTTGTGAGTTAAGGGGCAGTGTGGTGCTGCTTGTATGCTGTGGTTAAGGGGCAGTGAGGTGCTGTCTGGTCATTTTAAAGAGGTAGTTGGGTGCTGTCTGGTGGTTTCAAGGGGCAGTGAGGTGTTGTTTGTTCATTTAAGGGGCAGTGAGGTGCTGTCAATGGTGAGGTTAATGGCAGTGAGGTGCTGTCCAGGGGGTTAAGGGGCAGTGAGGTGCTGCCTGGGATTTTAAAGAGGTAGTGGGGTTCTGCTTGGGATTTTAAAGGGGTATTGAGATGTTGCCTGGTGGTGTTAAGGGGTAGTGAGGTGCTGCCTGGGATTTTAGAAGTGTAGTGAGGTGCTGATGTTTTGTGTGTTAGGAAGGGCAGGAGTTGCATATATCAATTTTAGGGAGTTATTTTGGGTTGGTGTAGTGAGGTGCTGCCGCCTAGGTTTGAGGAATATGGGGCAGTTAGTGCTGTCTATTTTGGGCTAAGGGGTGTGCAGTGAGGTGCTTCTATGTTGTGGTTAAGGGGCAGTGAGGTGCTGTTTAGGTTTTGGTTAAGGGGTATCTACAGTGCAGTGAGGCGCTGTCCAGTTGTTTGAGGAAGGGCGGTTAGGTGCTGCGTGTTCCAGGAGGTGCAGTGAGGTGCTGTCTAGGGTCCAGTAAAGGGGCAGTTAGTGCTGTCTACTGTTGGGGTTAAAGGGCAGTGTGGTGCTGTGTGTTGTTTCTGGAGGTGCAGTGTGGTGATGCAGTTGTAAGGTCAGTAAGGTGCTGTTGGTTGTTATGTGGGGTAGCGAGGTGCTGTTGTTGATTTAAGGGCAGTGAGGTGCTGTCTAGGGTCCGCTTAGGGGTAGTTAGTGCTGCCTATATGCTGTGCTTAAGGGGCACTGTGGTGCTCTATATGTTTTGGTTAAGGGGCAGTTAGGTGCTGTCTGGTCATTTTAAGGGGCAGTTAGGTGCTGTCTGGCCATTTTAAGGGGCAGTTAGGTGTTGTCTGGTGGTTTCAAGGGGCAGTGAGGTGTTGTTTAGTGCTGCTCATGTTGTGAGTTAAGGGGCAGTGTGGTGCTGCTTGTATGCTGTGGTTAAGGGGCAGTGAGGTGCTGTCTATGTTGTGGTTAAGGGGCTGCTAGGTGCTGTCTGGTCATTTCAAGGGGCAGTGAGGTGCTGTCTGGTGGTTTCAAGGGGCAGTGAGGTGCTGTTTGGTCATTTTAAGAGGCAGTGTTGTGCTGTCTATGTTTTGGTTAAGGGGCAGCTAGGTGCTGTCTGGTCATAGGTAAGATTATTTGGGCAGTTAGGTGCTGTCCATGTTTTGATAAGCGGCAGTGAGGTGCTGTTTATGTTTGGGTTAAGGGGCAGTTAGGTGCTGTCTAGGTAAGTTTTGGGGATAGCGTGTTGATGTGAGGTTTGGTGGTGGGATCAGAGTTTTGGTTGGAGTTTTTGGAGTTGGACTTAGACATGGTGGTCACCTGTCTGTGTCGGGCTTAGAAGTTGAGTGGGTAGTTGGTTGTGGTGTGTGGGGTCTCCACCGGGGAATGTTTTATTTGTGGGTTCCTTCCACTTTTGTTGTTCTTCAGCGGGTTGATAGCGAGTGGGTTCATGCTTTGGGGAGGGCCTGTGGTTTGGGTTTCAGTTTTTGTGTTTTCAAGGGCTCAGTTGGGAGTTGTTTCTGAGCTGGTATGAGCTATTTAGTTCTGTGTGATGATTGGGGTGTTCATTCATCTTTGTGGTTGGTGGTGTTATGGGTGTTGTTATGTGTCAGTGGAAGGGAGGGATATATGTCATAATCTGTGCTGGGGCATGATTATGGCTATGTTTGTGTTATGATGGTCTGATGATGTCAATGACATTCTATGTGGAGTGTTGGTGTGGTGATGTCATTGCCATTATTTGTGGAGTGTTGATGGTTGTTTGGAGTGCTGGGTTCCACTGGTGTCAGTTGGACCTAATGTGCTGGGCTGGATAGACGTTCCAGTGCTTTCTCTACTTTATATTTAAGAGAATAAACCTACATGTAACCTACTTACCTTCTGGTGTTCCTGTTCTGTGAAGGAGACTTAGTTTACTACAGTATCCTAAGTTATAACAATACCTTTTCTTGCTCCCGGGAAGTGTTTGATTCACCAAATATTTGCAGAGTTAGATTTGTAGTTTGGTACCTTGAGGGTTTGCCTGATTGGAACATCTGAACCCTTGTTTTCGATTTATTGTTAAAAGGATCCATCTCGGGAGGATAGCTCAAGGGCAACATGCTTGACTTGGAAGCAAGGCGACATGGAGCAACACTGGTTCGATCCCCAGGTCCACGCTTAGAAACCTCTGGGTGTTAAGCGCGTTAACCTATCATATCATCTGTGAGGCATCCACCAATTAATTTGATCTTGAACATGGGGATTTCAGGACGAGATTTCTTTCTTCATACCTGCCAGGTGTTATCATTGACAATCAAGTCTCAGCTGACTGATCAGGTGAATATTATGTGTCAGATTTGTATTTTAAGGTCAAAGATAGAAAGGACCCATGGTAACTGTTATAACATGTTAAGGATACGTTCTGATCTAATGCCAATGATGTGAGGTAAATGAAGCTAATTCAGATGCAGCTGTAATCGAATGAATCTATTAATCTTCGATGAAAGTAGGCTAGTGTAGTTCATCATAGATGACATAATTATACTCTTACTTGTCTGTCTGTTTTGGCATGTGGAGAGTGTGCTCGTTGTTTGCTCAACCAGATGGGGACAAATATGAGGGAAGATGGCGATGGGTCTATAGCTCCCGGGCAAGTGAGGATGCAGTCCTGCTTTTTCAGGAAAGCACCGATCACTCCATGCTTAAAGCATGAAGCAAAAACCAATGCGATGCAATAGGCCTGGGGGATATTGCTAAGATCTGAATCAATGAGATCAGGAAATGCTGGACGATGGGTGAAAGGATAAGGTCTGCTATTGAGGCTGTAAGTTCTATGGTGGAAAGCATGTAAGAGACATTCTCAATAGAAGTACAGTTCACTTATTGAGCAGCATTTGGTGGGACTGGCATTGAAGAGAGCATAACACATTTACATTGGGACTACGTCATACCTTTAGTCGCATGGATGGATGGGCCTAATGATATGTAAGAACTGCTGCAGTGATGAAATTTAGTGGGGCGCTTCCCCTCTGAATAAGGAACCAGGATGCAGGCAAGTGTGTTTCTATGTATATTTGTATAAGTTCTTTATCAAGCGCCTGCAGTCGTCAAAGTCACCTCATGCTCCCCTGTCTCTCAATTGTCCTTCCTCTAGTTTGTATTCTAGATCACTCACATTCTCTACTACCAATGATTCCACATGGACTCTAGCCATCTCTAAACAAAGCACACACCTCTCCCTCCAAACTGTGAAATTAGAAAAACAAACAACACATCAAACATAAACAAAAGTGTGAAGCTACAACTAATTTGGAATTAAAGTACATTGGTTAGTGATAAATCACTTTTGTCCTACGTTTTATCTCATGACATAATCCTTACACCACACCGGAGATGCCCTGATTCTTTTTGTTATTCTTTTGTCTTCAATTAATTCTCCTTACTCACTTTGTTCAGTACTTTCCAACTGATAATTCAATCCTCCATTAAACTCTCATCCATTCACTATCTCTCCTTCTGTATCTATCAATACCCTTGATCTCTTGCCTTTCCTACCTATGTTTTCTGGAAAAAGATCATCATTCCACCTACTCAATCTATCAAAATTCCAAATAGAACCACCCTCTATTCTGACTGCATTGGTAAATGTTGACCTAATCCTGACAGAATCTGAGTACTTTGAACCTCCCTCATGTGGCACAACTCCCTTTTTAATCCTCACCCAATCTCCTTTGTGAAACCACATTTCAGGCAATACTTCTCTTTTGCTTCCATGACCAACTCCTTTTTGTTCCACTTGTTTATGTGAATTCTCTTTGCACTTGAAAAACCAATGCAGCATTCAACATAGTATTGAGGTCTCTTCCTCTCACCATCTTAAAAGGTGACTCACCACTGCTGTTATTTATAGACATCACGTCCTGATACTTCACAATCTTTCTGAATAAATGTCTTCTCGTTCTACATTTTTCCTGATAGCCTGTTCTATAGTTTCTCTAATTACCCTGTTATATCCTTCTACTAACCCATAGTTTGGGGGTTGATAATTCATGGAAAACCTCTAACCAATCTACACTCTCTGTATGTATTCTTTTTTCTGAGTGCTTTTAAATTGTACACCATTGTCACAGATTATTTTCTTTGGATAACCTTCCCTTCCGAAAAATGTGTTCCATTAACTTTATCACCTCATTATTGTCCAACATTCATACAAACATTGCCTCAATCCACTTTGAATGATAATCAACCATCACAATAGTTAATCTCATACCTGACTTAAGCATATTGTATGGTCCTATTATGTCTATTCCAACTTGCTCCCAGCTTCAACTGTACATGACATTGATATGATATCTGCACTTCTCACCCTACAATACTTATAATTTGACATGGCCAATAGTTCATACCAGTTTTTCGGCCCTCACATTCACCCCAAGCCACCAATACCCCTCACTGAGTTTTTATTTGGTTCATGTGACTCCAGGATGTCCTTGATCTGCCATTGTTATCAATTATTCTCTATGACGTTCAGGGGGTATTAATGTTGACCTTCTTACTAACAGATTTTCTTCTAAAGATAGTTCTTTCTTGACTTCCCAAAATGGTAATAATTCTTGCCCTATTTCTGCTTTCACTGGCCAGCCTGCCATTGTGAAATTCACCACTCTTTGTAAAATATAATTGACCCTCAATTCTTCTTCTAGAGCTCTTTCTTTAGGGTATCAAGAATAATTGGTACTAATTCAACTTCATCATCAACCACTCTAACAATCTCCTCTTTGATCATTGGCAAATGGGAAAGAAAGGTCATTCACTCCTAGCACATATTTTACTTCATAGTCATGGTGTTGTAGCTTGATTCTCAACCTTGCCAAACGTGGCTTTCATCTGCATATCACTTTCACAGTAAGTAACTCTACCAATGCTTGGTGGTCTGTGTGAATTATGAATCTTCTACCCCACAGGTACTTGCAAAAATGATTCACTCCCCAAAGGCACACCTAACAGCTCTCCCTCTCAATTACCAAATATCTTGTTTTGGTTTCTGATACTCATGGCATATTGTCCTCTCTGTTCCATCTTTAATTTGGGAAATCACTGCCCCCCAAGTCAATGTCACTGGCTTCAACTGTAATTTTAGTTTCATTGACTACTTCGAATCCTAGAAGACTCGACATACCGCAAATCCCCTCCTTAATCATTTTCTTTGCTATTTCACATTCTGATATCCAACTAAATATGCTCTCTCTCTCTTTAACAACTTTCTAATGGTCTCTGTTAAACTTGCAAAATTCCTTATGAATTTATTGTAATATTCAGCCAGTCCCAAGAAGGATCTGACCTCATCCTTATTTGTAGGATTGGGGAAATTCTTATTGCCTCCATCACATGCACTTATACCTTGTATCCCCTAGAACTCAACAAATGACCCACATATTCAACCTCATTCTCTTTGGATTTACACTTGCTCTCTTTAACTCTCAATCATTTTTCTCTTAATCTCTGAGCCTACAATCATGCTCATCACTCCCAAATATTATAATATCTTCTTGATATACCGTAGTTGCTTCCAAACCCTTCAACACCGATGGCATCACTCTCTGAAACAATGCTGATCCTGATGCCAACAAAAAGAGTATTCTGTGATAGTGAAACAATCCAAACAGTGTTATGAAAGCTGTTACATCTCTGTAGTCCTCCACCAGCATGATCTGATGATAAGTACCTGACAAATCCAAAGTTGTAAATAGGTCTGTCCCCTTTATGCAGTTCAACATTTCTGAAATGTATCAACCTATATGCTCTTATTCATGTCTCTCAAATCTACACAAATCCTTACTTTGTCATTCTTCTTCATTTCCACGTCTATGGCGCTCATCCATTGGGCTTACTCAACCTTCTTGATTAGGTTCTTCCTTTCCAGTCTCTCTACTTCCTCTTCCAATTTTCTTGTCAGTGCAAATGGTATAGTTATTGACTTTTTGCGATCACAGTTACTGCACCTGGCTTTAATATTATCCCGTAGCATACCCTTTCAGTAACCCTATTTCTTCTTGAAATATTTCTGCTAACTCATTACAAGTGATGGTGTCTTTTAACTTATTTGCATTTCTTCGTGGAATCACACACAATACTGGTTCAGCTCTGCAAGTATCCAGTGGTATCTTCAATGTTGCTTGATTCTTTCATCCAAGCATATTTAATACCTTTTTTTCAAAATATATCTTAACTCTTGCCATTGTGTCTTTGAATTCAATCGTGCTATGTATCCAACCAATTATCACAATCTTCGATCATGGATTTTTTAAAGTCGGATTCAGATACCTTTGCAGTAAGATATTTACTTTTCAATTCTTCCCATTTGTTCCTCATTATAATAGTGTACCATGAACACATGCCTACCACCACTTTCAATCTCCAATTTTCGATGAAAATCTCACAACCTGGACATCTTAATGGTTGTTTGCATGCTTGCTCATCTTCTTTCTCTTCTATCTCACCTTGAACTGCCACCACATGTTCATCCTCAGATTCTAATTCTTCTTGTGCCACTGAAACTCTCTGTTTATTCCTGCATGCCACAGCAAAATATCCTCACATTTTACCTAAAGCACATGCTTGTCCCCGAACCAGGCAATTGTTCAAGTTTGTATGATGGCCAAATCTACTGCATCTAAAACATTTTTGTTTCTCTATTTCTCCTTTGTAGGTCCATTTTCGTCCCTACTTCTTGCAGACCTTATCTTGTGCTTTGTTTTTTTTTCATTTTCTCTTCTTTATCAAAAGATGATTTGTTTGTCTCTTTCTTTTTTTGTATGAGATTCACGCTCACTTGGGATCCATTTAAAAATCCTTATCAGGCTCTGTCCTCCCAAAAGTGTTTTTTTTTACTTTATCTTTCACTTTTTTGAACATAGTTCAGTGTGTTTGATCTTTTTCGCAATTGCAATGGTATCTTGTAGCGAGGGGTCACTGCACATCCATAGATTCCATAGATTCTCCTCATCGGCACACCTGCTCCCGCCTTTCCTGCCACTCTCTGGCCAGCCTCTCTTGCCCCTCTTCCTGCTCCCATCTGCGAGGCTAAGAACATCGGAGTCATCTTCGACTCCACACTCTCCTTCTCTCCTCACATCTCTGACTTCTCTAAGAAGTCACACTACCAGCTGCACCTCCTCAGAGGTATTCTTCCTTTCCTCTCCTTCCTCCAGAAGCTCACTGTCTCCAGAGCTCTGGTTCTCTCCAGGCTGGACTACTGCAGCAGCCTCTTTCTAAATCTGCCTGCTGCTACCCTCCGCCCTCTGCAACTCATCCAGAACAGGACTGCAAGACTTGTCCTTGGCCTCAAGCCCAGGGATCGTATCTCTCCAGGACTGAAATCTCTGCACTGGCTCCCAGTGGCTGCCAGGGTTAAGTTCAAAACCCTCTGCATTGTCCACAAGGACTTCTGGGGCCTGGGACCTCAATACCTTAAATTCTCTATTCCTAAATATCTTCCTTCTCGAGTTCTTCGCTCATCCGCCTCCAACTCCCTCAGGGTCAGTTGCTTCTCCAAGCAACGAGTTGGCTGTAGATCTATTTCTTCGGCTGGGGCCTCCCTCTGGAACAGCCTCCCTGTCTCCCTGAAACCTGAGGAGAATCATCTTACTTTCCGGAAGCACCTCAAAACCTTTCTCTTTGCTTATGCTTTTTCTCCTCCTCTCCCCTGCTAACTTTCTGAACGAAACTGAAACTGTGCTGGTTACCTGGCCACCTTCTGATCTCTGGCCCAGGTCCCCTCACCCGCCAGTCGCACACATGCACTGCCTTCCCGGCAGCCCCTGCACTTGGGGAGTGTTTCTGAACCCTGCAGTCCCACTACCAGCACCAGACACCTTTTTTCTGCACTTATCCCTGCACTTTCCACCTGCTCGCCGTACTTTTACTTACTGTTATTTATTCTATTATTTACTGCACTGTCCCCTCCCCTTCTCCCCCGCACTTTCCCACTTCCCCCTCCCATGCACTTGTGCGATCTAAATTACACCTGGCCTAGTAGGATCATTGTCTGTCTTCCCTCTGTTCCCCCACCCTTGCCTTGTCGTGCCTTGAAACACTTGTGTATAGGCCTGTTATAAATGCCATATCATATCATATCATAACATAACATAACAGAGGAGTCCTTCCGTGTATCATTATCTGGTCTCTTATTAATTCCTCTGTGGTTATACCAACTCTGAAACGACGTGACAAAGCTAGATTCTTGAGAAGTGAAACATACTCTTCTATCGATTCATCTTCCTTTTGTGCCTTTTAATAGAAATTAAACCTGTTGATTGCTACATTAGTCTCTGGTGAGTAGTCTTTGTTAATTTGTCTTATAGCATTTTCATGTGCATCTACATCCCCAGCCTCTAACTCTAACAGTAATTCTCTATACTTCCGCTCACCTCCTGGTCCCAGTACATGCAGTAACAGTGACTTCCTTTTCTCTGCAGTGAGGTTTTCATGTTCTAGTGGTTTCAGGTAGTTCCTCCAGTATTCTTTGCACTCATTCCATTGAATGTAGGGTCGCCCGGGAATTGTCAAGAAACTGTTGTTCCTTGCATGTTCTACCAGTCTTCATTATTTATTCATTTAATTTTTCCCCTCTACTTACTTATATGCATGTGTCAAGCCTGACATTTTTATGTTGTTTATTCTTTATATAATTATTTCAGTAACTTTATGTTTCCTGACACTAAATAGTCAATGTACAGCCTTATGTTGCCAGGTAAACATGAAGCTCGATGCCACTCAGTCCTTCCTTTTTCATGTGATGAAGTCCTTCCCTCTAGCGTCCTCTCTGTGAATGTGTGATGCTTTCTCTTGTCTCCCCAGCAACTTGCTGCATGCACGCTCGGTGCAAGTGCATCTCACCACCAAATCTTGGTTTTAGCACACGACCATGCTTCGGTAGTACATGCACTATGCACTTGACACTCCGATCCCTTTGTCTCTGCTGGTTCAAGTTGGAAGGGGAATCCAGTCATGGGCCGATTATCGTATGTTCGGGCTGAAGCCTCCCTCATTGCCAAAATGTAGTGGGGTGCTTCCCCTTCGAATAAGGATGCAAGAAGGTAAGTTTATATGTTTATTTGTATAAGTTATTTATCAAGAGCCTGCAATCATCACCATTACCTCTTCCTCTCCTCTCTTTCCACCATCCTTCCTCTAGTTCAAATTCTAGATCCCTCCCTTTCTCTACTCCCAATGATCCACATGGAACCCTAATCGCCTCTAAACACAAAAAGAACTAACACAATTGGCTAAACAAGCACCTTCTTTATCGTTTAGGGCTGCCTGGTGGTGACCACATTTAGTGTTGACACAAAACACACTTTGGTAGCGTGCCCCTCTTTTGGTCTATCTATCCACTTATAGGTTTCAAAGCTTGGACCTGATATCTTTACCATTTCTGTAAATATTCCTGTTGTCCTTGGGAAACTTTTGTTTTTTTAATAAAGCTGTGTCCTTTTAGTTTTTGAAGACAAATGTTGTGAAGAAACCTTTCAGATCCTTCACTGAAACCCTTCCTATAGTCTCCTCCCTGGTGGCTAGGGGAAGTCAGACATTTCTTGATCCTAACCCTGGGGGTGGTGTGATGCAGGAGGATCACCTGGGTGGTGAGGAGATTCCGTGGGATGAGACACAGTATTTTTCCTCTGGAAGGAAGTATCTTCCCAAGGTACCTAAAGAGGTAATGGCTTATTGCCATTTTAATGCCCCTAACTCTCATGTTAGATCTCGAGTTGTGGACCTTAATGTTTTAAAATCTGAGCAAACTTTACCAAAAGAAAGATCATTTTTGGTATCCGAAACTAAACACCTTCCTCAAACCCAAGGGTACACTATAAGGAATGTGGAAGTGTTATCTTTAATAAACTAGCTTCCACTGTAAAGGCTAATCTTCATAGAAGATTAGCTTAATAATCTTAATCATTTTAAGGGAATTATACCTACCCTTAAAAATAATTAAAATATGCTCAAATCTAACTTTATGGGGGTAAAAGCTACAAGTTCCAGAATCCTAAAGGGACTGAGATGGGGAAGATGGCTGAGAAGGCATGCAGTTGTCAAAGTCATGCAATTAAGCTTAGTAGCCATTGCAGTAGTCAGACAATTGGGGCTAATAGCCCACACCTGAAAATTATTACTGAACCTGGGAGGCATAAAAGGCCCTCTCAGGGTGAGGAAGGAGGAAGGAGTGGATGGAGCTGGAACATTGGCTGGGGTGCAGGCTGTGGCAGTGGAAGAAGAAGGAAGACGCAAGACTGGCAAACCAAGCAGAAGTGGAGCACAAGAGGGACGCTGCAACGAAGAGACAGCAGATTTCATCAGAGAGTCCTGTCCTCCCAAACTCTGAAATGCAGAGGCTGCACAGCAGATGATGTACTGTAGAAACAGTTTTCCCCATCTGAGCTTAATTGCTGTGGCGGCCGAGCTGTTGGCATGTCGAACACTGAGGCAAGAAGTAATTGCCAAGTCGAGGGTCTCATGAGTAGAGGAAACTCCCAAGACATGTGGCCTGACCGGACATACCTGTTCAGGAGAAGGGTGTGGGTCCCTAGTGAGTCAGTAGTAGTAGAAGTTTTAGGAGAAGTAGCGAAAGCAGTGCTACCCACAGAGTAAACACTCCAGAAGCCGGTCAGTGAAGTACAGAGTTCTAAAACACTGAGTGAGCTTTGCAGGTAACAGTAACTAGCTCCTTTGCAATTTGGATAAGATATTCAGCGAGTAGAAGTGGGCCGCTGTATTAAAGATTCTTTAAACAATGGAACTGTAAAACATGCATATTTATTTATGTATTTTACATTTGTAGAGCGCACAAGGCAGCCCCTAGGCATCGCGGTGCTGTTACTAGTAGTTACACTCAGTTACAGGAACAGTACAATACATTCTGCATTTAGGTGAAACAGTACATTACATTATGCATTTAGGCAGGTGTAGGTTAGGTAGCTGAGGTGTGGCGTGGTTATATGAAAAGTAGTGTTTTGGCAACCTTTCTGAAAACTAGGTGTGAGCTTTCACCTCGGAGTGTGGGTGGCAGGGCGTTCCATTGTGTAGCTACTAGGTAGGGGAAGATGGTGCCACCAGCTCGAGCTCTCTTAAATTTGGGCACTGTGAGCATGTTCGCTTAAGGTGTTCTAGTAGGTCTGGTTGTGAAGATAGGGTGGACTTTTTCAGAGAGGTAGGTGGGAGCGTTTTGGTGAATTCCTTTGTGTGTCAGTGCAAGGGCTTTGAACATAACTCTCTCTTTGGGATGCCTAGGGCTGCTTGTAGGGCATTATTTTGAAAGATCTGTAGTTTAGCCAAGTTTTTGTGGAGGTTCCTAAGAAGAGGACATTACAGTAGTCCAATCTTGATCCAGTGATAGCTTGTGCAATGGTTATGGAGTTTTCTTTAGATAGGAATGGTCTGGCTGCTGTCATGAGTTTAGCGTGGTAGGCTGTCACAGAAGGGATAGCACTGACATGCCTGGTCATTGATAGTTTAGAGTCAAGGTAAACGGCAAAAGTTTTTACTGCGCTGGCAACTGGGATTCTGATATTGTTGATGCTAAAGTGGCTGAACTTAGGGTCTAGGTTCCAGAGTGCTTCGCTGGTGCCAACTAGGAGTACCTTACTTGTGTCTGAGTTCAGGCATAGTCCATTTACAGCCATCTAGGCTTGGATTGTGTTATAAATGTCATTTAGGGTCATGGAGTCGGTGTTATAGTCTCCTGTTAGGGTAAGGAGGATCTGGGTATCGTCGGCGTAATTAGTATACGAGATACCCAGTGCGTCTAGAATGAAGAAGAGGGGGCACATAAAAATGTTGTAGGGGGTGGGTGAGATGCAGGACCCTTGCCGTACACTGCACAGAATGATGGTGTGTGAGGCCGAGGTAGAGTCTCAGAAGTCTTGCATGGTTCTTCCTTGCAGGAAGGATGATATCCAGGCGGTGGCTTCTGGTGAGAATTTGGCTGTGTTGGTTAGGTGGTGGCATAAGACCTTGTGATCAACAAGGTCAAATGCTGCTGAGAGATCTAGGAGGAGGAGGAGAGCCGGTTTGCCAGCGTCCCTAGCCCCATCCTTCTGTTTTTTTAGGTCCAGTAACGCGGTTTCTGTCCCATGTCCTGGGCGAAAGCCTGATTGGTGTACCTCAAGGAGTTTGTTGTCTTCAATGAGGCAGGTGGGGACTTTGCCAGTGGAAAATGAAGCATTAAAAAAAGCTGTAAGGAAGGGTGCGAGTGTGCTGGCGCATTCTTTGACGATACTGGCTGGGCATGTGTCTCCTTTGCACTTGGATGGCTTAATGGATTTCATGATATTAATCATGTCCTTTTCTTCAATTTTGTTGAAGGAGAAGGGAGTGCAGGCGTCCCTGGGTGATGGTGGTGCAAGTGTTGGGGGTGGTGTGGTCTTTAATGTTTGTCTGGATGATTCAATTTTGGTTTGGAGTGTGTTTATTTTATTAAGCATGGCTGATTGGATTCCTTCACACCAAGTTTTGTCTTTGTTAAAGTTTTGTGGTGCGGGTGTGGGGGTTTCTAGGTCCCTAAAGATGCAGAATATCTCTTTGGTGTGGGATTGCGCTTCTTGGATTCTGGATTCAAAGGAGGTGGCTTTAGCTCTAATGATGGCTTGTTTGTATTCTTTGGAAATACTTTGGGAGCCAAGTTTTGCTTTATCAGTTTGGGTGGATTGCCATAGTGTTAGTGCTGCACGTTTCCTGGTTCACAATGCCAAGAGGTCAGTGGTAAACCAGGCATTGGTGTTTCCTGTATGTTTGGCTTTACGTAGTTTCAGTGGTGCGATATCTTCAACTGCTGCCTTGATGGCTTTGTTGTTGGTGAGAGCCAGGATTTCTGGATCAGGTGAGAACGGGGGTCTGAAGGCGAGTCCTGCTAGGTGGGGCATGAGATTTTCTTTGGTGAGTTGCCTAGAGCTTCTGGCGATGGTGCGTGGCATGTGTGGCGCTGGGATATGTTTGTTTCTGGCAGTAGGGATTTTAAAGTGTATAATGTGGTGGTCCGACCAAGGAGTCAGTGAGTTGGCTGTGATTATGAGAGGGCAGTTGTGTTGGGCGATCCAGTCAAGGGATTGAAGAATAGCTTATTGCTTGCACAGAAAGCTAACGCTGTTACAGACCATTGTTCCTTTAACGAAAGCCTATTAATGTTCAAGGAGTGGTCGCGTGTTCCTAGTTAAGAAAAGGGAATGTTGCAAAGACCATTGAAGAACATTTAATGGTGAACATTTCAAAGTTACAATTTTTATCGTGGGAAAACTACATCAACGAGTGGTTGCATGTTTCCAATTGTGGTTTCTACTGAAAGACTGAACTGTATACCTTATAAACAAGTGACATAATTTGCATTCTCAAGAGTACAAAAGACTGAAGAAGAGAACAAGCATTGCATGAAGGCAAGAGGTACCCCACATTAATTGTGAAGCTGAACCCTTCTCAGAGTTTAAAACAATCTAGCAATACTGTGAAGTAACTAACAGTTCATTGGCATAAACCAACAAGTATACAACTGTTACCCAGTGCTCAAGTCGAGGGTACACGTGGGGGAACGGAGTCCACCAACTTTTTTCAGTGGTTGGACTCAGTCCCCCACCAGGCTAAAATGAGAAACATTGAAGGTCCTCTTTGAATTTATGAATTAAAGCCAAACTCAGGGATCAAACCACAGGCATCAGATTTGTAGGCTGGACACTTCACCACTGCACTATATAACCTGACAACAAATAACAAACAAGTAAAGTGAAATGTCCCATTTCGGTAGCTCAAGTCCCAGGGAAAACATGTGTATTGGTTCATGGAGTTTAAAACATGCACACCTTTTAATATTTTCAAAAACACTACTATAATTAAATAACCACTCTTGATTTTGTGTGTGTGTTGATTTTATGAACGACAAATGCTATCCGTCCTGTGCAATTTGGGTAGTTATGAAAACCCAATTTAATGAAATGTGCATATTTCACCTTGATGTGCTAATTTCTATCAACGTTCCATCTCATTGGGCCTCATTACGAGGTTGGAGGTAGCCATGGAGCTATTAGCCCCATGGCTGCCTCCAAAACCCTTCCGACTCCGCCCTGATGAATGGAGCAATTACCGGTCCATTCCGAGCTCCGAGGGACCGGTAATTCCCCATTCACCAGGGCCATTCCCCATTCCCATTTGAGCCCCTATAGGGCTCAATGGGAATGGGGAAGGAGCTAATAACGGTACTGCAAATTGCAGTACCGTTATTAGCTCTAGAGTCCCTTTGCAGGTCCCGTCCTTAACGCCTGCAAAAACCAGGCGTTAAGGAAGGACCCGCAAAGGGAACTCGTAGTAGAGAGGTAAGGGATTACCGGCACTGTTGCCCTTACCGGTGCCAGTAATCCCTTACTAATGAGGCCCATTGTGTTTGTTGATGAGTCCCCCCAATTTAATTTTTAGGACTTGACCCCTGCTGTTACCTGAGGCTAGAGTGGCACCAAGGCTTCTGGGTAATTGTTGGGCTGAAAGCTGGCAGAAAGGTACAGTTAAAGTTGGTGAAGAGGCATCGGCTGTTTGTAAAGAACAATTTTGAAGTAGACTTAACCTGTAATGCTTAGGACTGTGGAGGCCAGAGATAAGGGAGCCCTGAAGGCAAACACAGGTTACCATTGTTGACAGTAAGACAATAGAGGCTAAGAGGCTGCCCCTTTGAAGAAAACAGTTTGAAGGAAGAGTGCCTTGAAGGAAGAGTGCCTCGCCTACCTGAAGAGGTTGAAGCATTGTCAAAGCTATCTTGTCAAAGTCTGTCTAAAACTCATTGAAGTTGTGGCACTCGTCCAAACTATTGAAACTCTCAATGTACATTTGGTTGTCAGTAGATGATACATTGCAGTTGTCGAAACAAAGGTGAACTGCAGTGTGACAAAATGCACTGTTCTTATGATAAAATAAGAAGAAATAAAGTTGTTGAAGTAGAAGTAGCAGTATTAAGAGGTCACCCTGATAAATATACCATGTTGGCTGTTGAAACCATATTTCAAGGAATTTAATTATTAATGTATTTATTATTTATAAGGCACACTGTACAGTAAAATGGTGTTTCCAGGTGCCACAAGATAAAAAAGGGGTAGGGACATGGGACATAAACCACAATAACAGTCCTACTAGACTTTGTGACATTAGGATTGTGCAAGTGCAGCAACAAGTAGTGCAAGGGGAAGGGAAATGGGGAGGGGTATAAAGATGCAAGGGGGTGGGGAAGAAGGAAGAAGGGCCCAGTTGCAAACCAGGGGGCAAGTGCCAGGGGATGGCGGAGGAGGATCACCCTCTAAGTGCGAGGACGGGCGGTGGACCAGAATCAGGAGGGATGACCAACTCACCAGCCTATTTAGGGAAGGGGGCCCAGAAGAGCAGTGCTGGTTTGGGGGGGTGTTGGTATAGACTGGTCAAGGAGGGCCTGGTGCCCTGTAAGACTCATAAGGGACCAGGCCTCCAGTCGCAGCAGCAGGAGGGGGAATTAGCAAGGGAGGGCGAGAGGGAAGGAAGTAGAGAAGAGCAGAGTCTTGAGAAGCTTCCGGAACTTAAGGAGGTCTGGCTCAAGTCTGGGAGGGGAAGGGAGGCCATTCCAAAGGGAGGCACTTGCAAACGAGAGAGATCTACCCCTACTCTCTGCTTGGAAAAACATCTGATCTGTAGAGAGTTGGAGCTAGAGGACCAAAGGGCTCTAGCAGGGAGATATTTAGGGAGAGGGAGTTGGATGTAGCGGGGTCCCAGGCTCCAGAAAGCCTTGTGGATGATGCAGAGGGTCTTGAATGTGATCCTTGCAGCCACCAAATTTTAGGGCTGGATAGATGCGATACCTGGGCTTGAGGGCAAGGATACGTCTTGCAGTCTTATTCTGGATTAGTTGAAGGAGTGAAGAAAGGAAAGAGGCAGATTGAGGAAGAGGCTTTTGCAGTAGCTCAGCCTAGAGAGAACCAGAGATAAGGAAAGGGAGAATTCCTCTGAGGAGGGGAAGTTGAAAGTTGGCCTTCTTGGCAAAGTCCATAATGTGAGGGGAGAAGGAGAAAGAGGAGGCAAAGATGACACCAATGTTTTTAGCCTCACAGGATGGTGAGGGGGGACCCAAGGAGGGTGGAGAGAGAGTGGGATTGAAGTAGGGAGCAGGGATCCCAATGAGAAGGATCTCAGTCTTAGTGGCATTAAGACAGAGTTCATTAGCCATTCACCATGCCTGAATAGCAATCAGACAGTCAGGAATGAGAGAGGAGGTAGAGGAGGTAGTGGAGGGAAGCTTGAAGGAGAGCTGAGTGTCATCAGCACAACATTGGAAATGAGAAAATCAAATGGGACAGAGGGGTAAGGTAGATGTTGAACAGCCACAGCGATAGGGTATAGCCCTGAAGGATGCCGCTGTTAGAGAGTGAGTTGGAGGAGAGAAAAGGGTTGATTTGCACCTGGGCGTGTGGATTAGATAAGAAGGAGGTCAATTAGTCCAGTGCCAGGTATGTGATACCAAGGGTATCATGGATCCATTTTATGAGGGTGGCATGATTGACCGTGTCATAGGTAGAGGACAAATCAAGGAGGATGAGTACAGAAGGAGAATTGGAGTCAAGGTTTGAGAGCAGGTCTACTCGTATGTTCAGGAGAGCAGTTTTCGTGCCTTTAGATGCTCTGGTGGCAGACTGGTGGTCAAGGAGACAGCCAACAGATTCATTGTGGTGGGTCAGTTGGGAGATGACCAACTTCTCCAAGAGTTTGCCCAGGAAGGGAGTAATGGAGTTAGGGCAGTAGTTAGCCGGGCAGGAGGGGTAGGCTGACAGCTTTTTTAGGTGAGGGTCCACAAGGGAGTGCTTGAGGGAAAGTGGGAATAAGCCAGTGGCAAAGGAATGGTTGCATAAATTGGCAAAGGCAGGAGTGAGAGAGGAAATGTTGCCCTTGATAGTTCTGGAGGAGCAGAGAAGCACCTGTTTGGAGGAGACATTCATAGAGTGGACAGCTTTAGAGACCTCATCCGGTGCTATGGGGGAGAAAGAGGAGAGTATGGGGAAGAGGGAGAAGTGGGCCAAGGGAGGCTTGAGAGCAGGAGGAGGAGTAGGGAGGGGGTTGGAGGAGAGTGAGGACAGGATGTCCTGGGTTTTGGTTGTGAAATAGGAGGCCAGTGCACTACAGAGGGCCTGGGATGGAAGAGGAGACATGGAAACTGCAGTAGGATTGGTCAGTTCTTTACCGATTTTGAAACGTTCAGCCGTATTTCTGGTGGACCCAGCAATGTGAGCTTGGATATGGGCCCTCTTCTTGGATCAGATGAAGATACGGTAATGCCTTTGGAGCAAGCAACAAACCGGGTTGTCAGTGGATGTGTTTGAAGCCAGCCACTTCTGCTCTGCAACTCTGCACATGTGCTTCAGAGAGGCTAGGTTGGAATCATACCAGCTGTTGCCCTTGGAGGCAGGCTTCATACCGATCCTCATGACAGGGGCAAGGATATCAAGGGTGTTGGAGATGGAGCAGTGAAGATTAGCGAGGGCTGTGTTGGTGGCAGAGTCAATGACAGGGATGAGAGGGGGGATGAAAGTTGCAGCAAAATCAGAAACTGACACTCGCGTCATGGTTCGATTGACAGTGATGGAGACTGGCAGTGCTGGCAGATGCCTAGCCAAGGAACCCAAGAGCACCAGGTGAGAGGAGAGGAGAGCATGGGCAGACTTGAGAGAAGTGTGGTGAGAGGGTTAAAGATAGGGATGTCTGATGAGATGAGTGCATCCAAGGTGTGTCCGGCTGAGTGTGTAGGACCAGAGGGAAAAATGGTGAGAGAAAGTGTCACAGAGGTAACAGAAGAATACAGTGGCGCCATCAGAAGTGTCAAGATGAATGTTGAAGTATCTGAGGAGCAGAAGCTTGGAGGCAGAGGTCAGGAGAGTAGAGGTGAGTTTAGCCCAAAGAAGAGGGAGACTGGGCCAGGGGTCCTGTAGATGGTGGTGAGAGTAAGCGAGAGGGTAGGAGAAAGAACAAGCCTGCAGACAAGGCATTCAAAGGAGGAATATAGTTGAGTGGGTATAATGGTAGCAGACACCCAATCAGGGAAGATCAGGGCCCCCTCCGTCTCCAGACTGGTTGGGCCTGTGCTTTGAGAGGATCTTGTAGCCCTCAGGAAGAATGTCAAGAGCAGTGAAAGATCTTGCATTGAACCAAATCTCAGTGAGGGCGAGAACATCAAGGTCACAATCTTCAAGAAGGAAGAGAGATTTTAGAAGAGAATTTAATGGCGGAATGAGCATTGAGAGTGGCTAAGTGAAGCTGATTGCCCCCTTTGAAGGTTTTCCGAGGAGGGGTACAGGGGGATGGTGCATCGATTGGTGGCGGCAAAGGGACTAGGGGGTGACAGAAGGAGGAATGGCAGGACAAGGAAGGAAGTTGATGAGGGCTGGAAGACACTGATCAAGAAGTAGGAGGTTGAGCTGAGAGCCCTTGACCATGACAGTGCCATTCTGATAGACATGAATGATACACCTAAAGGATGAGAAGCCTGCCAAGAATACTTCCCATCTGGTGCCAACATTAATGGGTCAAGAAGAGAAAGGGGAGAGGATTGAGACCATATGGGGAGTCCACACGTCGGGAGAGGGGGTGACATAGAGGATGTCAGTGATGGTCTGCCTGGAGGAAGCATTGACGCAAGTGTCAGCGATAGGCATGCCTGAGTTAGAAACCAGTAGTGTTTTCTTAGACCTTTTCCTTTCAGGCTTCAAGGGAGCAGTAGGATAGGTGATAGCATAGTAGTTGGAGTAGTTAGGGGGGATAGAGAACGCCATGGAGGCGAGGGGGTGGATAACAGACAGTGTGCGATGAACACACCAGAAAGCCTGGCAATAAGACAGACAAAGAAAAATCAAAAGAACAACAAATCAAGTGGCCAGGAGGGATCGGGTTTAGGTTACAACAAACAGCAGAAATCATGATACCAGGAAGCGAGATAAGACGACACAGGGAAAACCTAGAAGGCGACCAGTAATTGCAAGCACACACAGATATGAATATCCAAGAGAGTGAGAGAACAACTATGAAGGCACATTCCATAGATTCAAACAGACAGATTTGACTTTCAGAATAGAGGTACAAAGCCTATCTTATATAATCACAATAGCCATTTAAAAATGCACAAAGATTTGGCTTTCAAAAATAAAGGTAAACGGCATAACATTTAAATACATCCAGTAGTTTAAGAACACCAAGATTTGACTCTCTAAAAAAAGGTAAAAGGCATAAAATGTAAACATTCTAAAATAAAGGTAAAAGGCATACAATTTAAACACATCCAGTGGTTTCAGAATACCAAGATTTAACTTTTTAAAAAAGAGGAAAGAAGCCTAACAATTACACAGAGCAGCTAATTATCAAGCAGCACAAGCGCGCAGATTAGATTTTGCTGGCCTCAGTAGCAGCACGCAGATTAGATTTTGCTGGCCTTAGTAGTAGCACACAGATCAGACTTTGCTGGCCTCAGTAGCAGCACACAGATTAGATTGTGATGGCCTCCGTAGCAGCACACAGATTAGATTTTGATGGCCTCCGTAGCAGCACACAGATTAGATTTTGCTGGCCTCCGTAGCAGCACACAGATTAGATTGTGCTGACCTCAGTAGTAGCACACAGATTCGATTTTGTTTACCTCAGTAGTAGCACGCAGATTAGCTGTTTCTGACCTCACTAGCAGCACGCAGATTAGACTTTGCTGGCCTCAGTAGCAGCACACAGATTAGATGTTGATGGCCTCCGTAGCAGCACACAGATTCGATTTTGCTGGCCTCCGTAGCAGCACACATATTAGATTTTGCTGACCTCAGTAGTAGCACACAGATTAGATTTTGCTGGCCTCCGTAGCAGCACACAGATTAGATTGTGCTGACCTCAGTAGTAGCACACAGATTAGATTTTGTTTACCTCAGTAGTAGCACGCAGATTAGCTGTTTCTGACCTCACTAGCAGCACGCAGATTAGACTTTGCTGGCCTCAGTAGCAGCACACAGATTAGATTTTGATGGCCTCCGTAGCAGCACACAGATTCGATTTTGCTGCCGTCCGTAGCAGCACACATATTAGATTTTGCTGACCTCAGTAGTAGCACACACATTAGATTTTGCTGGCCTCCGTAGCAGCACACAGATTAGATTGTGCTGACCTCAGTAGTAGCACACAGATTAGATTTTGCTGACGTCAGTAGTAGCACTCAAACTAGCTGTTCCTGGCCTCAATAGCAGCACACAGATTAGATTTTGCTGGCCTCAGTAGTAGCACACAGATTAGATTTTGCTGGCCTCAGTAGTAGCACACAGATTAGATTTTGTTGACAGCAGTAGCAGTAGCAAGTTACAGGCTGAGTTGGGCAGGTTGGAGGCTAATGCAGAGTGGGCAGCACAATCAATAAAATGCTTACGGTAATAAGTCAGGCAGCAAAGTGTCTGGTAGCAAGTTAATGCTTCAGTGCATGATGGCTACGGTTGCAGTGTGCATGAATCGTAGAAGGTGCGTGGAAATGTAAGAAACAAGGCTGCTGGAGTGCTGTAACTCGGTCGAGCGAAGTAAGGAGTTAGGCAGGAGGGGCCATGCGCACTACAGCAGTGCTGAGGACGGGGAAAAAGGATAACTTGAGGCAAGGCTATGAACTGAATGCCGGATGGAGGACACACGAGGCCACCCTTAAGGGGGGTACTTTGCAGGAGAATCAAGGCAAGGGGCGAACGGGTCCTGCAAACAGGCGCTCACAGGCCCATGGAGAGAGAGGAGTGTGAAAGAGGGGCTGTTATAGTTAACATTGTAGATATTGCATTTTCTTTTGAACTGTGGCACTTTTTCCATTGGGATGGACAAAGCATTGTAGCTAGGATTACCATTGGGGCTATTTTGCCTGAAGTGAAAAGTGGAAAACTTCACGAAAAAGGATGAAATTTGTTGCTAGTGGGACCTTTGGTGAAAGGAGGATATTGTTACCACTGGAACCTTTTGTTAATGAACATCTGCTTTAACTTTACGTCTTTAAGGACAGAGTTAAGACATTTCCTTTCCATCGTTGAACATTGTGATGAAGTGACTTTAAATCCTGGGGGAGAGAAATCACCCAAGACGTCAGAAGGTCATTTAGGAAACGTACAGATTGTTTATGTTCTGTTGAATTGCCATATCTTTTATTTATGTGTTTGTTGTTTAGTGTGAGGCCAGCTATCCTGTATTAGAGTGTGTTCGCTTTTAGAATGGGCAGGGAATTCCTCAACACATTACGGACAGTGAGGCATTTTGCTGCATTTTCTTTTTAAATAAAATGTCATATTTGGAAAGATTTTTTTCGAATAGTTGTCAGCCTCGCATTACTGACAACATCCAATGCCTTCACCTAATTGTCAGCCGTCTTCTTAGATTTTAGGCCAATGTCAGTGTGTCTTTAATGTCAAATTGGAGCATTTACATTTTGGCTCAACACCTGGTGGTAGCCACATATTCCAACAGATCGGAGGGTAGGTAGGAGCAGCAAAGGGGGTGTTAATGTATGATTGCCAAAGCAAAATATAAAATCATAGAAATGCATCAGAAAAAGTCCCCCGCAACACTGAGCTATGGAATCCCATCCCTTAAACACAGCAGTAAGGAAAACACATATTCATATAGTGCACATGTTTTGAAACTGTTCATTGGTATCCATAAAAAGGAATGTTTTGCGCTTGTTTCGTCTATGTGGTGTGCACAACCGGCTAGCTTGCCTGGGATTGAATCATCTCCCCGAGATAGAGAGCAGCATAGTGCTTAGCGATTTCCTAGTAATAGAGGAAAAAATCCAGGTTAAGGTAAATTATAATAATTTCTATCTCTATGTTCATGAGCAAGAACGCTTGCATTGTTATGACTGTATTTTCTTACAGTATATGTGTCTATGCGAGTGAGCAGGCAGCCAGAAATCATGGTGGATCGGAGAGGACTGAATAAGGAGATGGATCTTGAAGGTGAAGATCACAGTTCTAGATAGTGTGGTCTATGAGATTTAGAAATCCATATTAATTACAGGGGTCTTTGGCTCAGTGATGTCATTTCCTAGCATGCAGCAGGAAATGGCCGGTGTTGTTTACCCAGCGAGTAGTGACGTGATAACCCAAGCTGATAGCCCCGAGCAAGTATATGATCTCCATCACGGGATTAGGGTTATTACAGGCTTGTTAAACCTATGCCCACAGTCACGAATATCATTGACACCCCACTGCAAATTAGGGTTGCTAATTTCCTCTAATTGTAAGGGAAAATGGCTTTGCACATACAGTGCCCACCAAATTCCTTTAACATAAGGATGAGCCCCTTTTTTGCTTCCTGAGTGGTGGGCTATGGCATGCCGAAGAGAATGATGACGTGGAGGGAGTGGAGAATGCAAAGGCAGTAAGTGGTCCTTGGAGGCCGGTGTGGAGGAATTTCAGGGGACTACAGGGGTGTATGTGGGGGAATTGGGTTGCAAAAATGATGGCGTGTAGCCAGAGAGGCACCAGCAGCCAAGGGGTAACTCAGGGTTTCAATGTCTACGAAAGCCCCCATTCCTGGCCACATAATTGTCTGCCACCTTTCCCAAAGGTGTTAATAGACATTTTACATAACTTTAGATGCACCTTGGACACTCTTCAAACTATTATGTTTTACTCCTTAGTAAACCTTCCTGAATCCTATGAAGTGATAATTCAGTGAGCTTCAGGCATGCACCTAAAGCATGCCCTCGCTAGAGCTCACTTTATAGGTGCAGTTTATCCATCAATGAAAGGATTACAGGAACGGTTTAGTAAAAGAAACATGTTCGAATCGAGGTTAGGGACAAGGAAAGTCTGCCTCTTTTGACAGCATTGCTAATTTCAGAACAATTGTAGTGACACATAATGTAATATGTTCAGTTGAATTAAGTGGCAGATTTTGAGAAATGGAGCATCTGCCGCGGGATGCATGTATCTGACTCCCAGAGACTCTGCAAGTTGCAATGAGTGAAAGCTGCATTTAAAAAGCAGCAGAAAATAGGGCGTTTGGGATTGTCAGTGGTTTTGAAAAACGTGACCCACCTGTAAACATTGTGCAGCCCTATCTCTGGCAGTGCTTGACAGTCACATTGGCTGTTCCCTTACAAAGGATCTGCAGCGAAAGCAAGGAATTCGGGAACAGCTGGAATGATACTGTTTCCATATGATACCTTGACTGGGAAGAACGTTTGTTTGGCTGGGCTCGCATTCCCTCCCTTGAGCTTGTTCATAATAGATTTGCAAACACTGCCTGTGATTCATTTTTGGCACTGCACAATCTCTGTCTGGGGTAGTTATCATCATAACGTGATGGTTGGCAGAGAGCACAATAGCCCATTTTTCTTAGTGTGTCTTCCACAGTACAACTCATAATTACACTAACAGTCGCTCATACAGAACTGTGACTCGTTTCCCTCTTCGCCATTGCAGGATAATGACACAAGGGAGCCAGGAATGCCCCTGGAGGCCAGCCTTAGTTCTAGAATGATAGGACAATGTTGGGTCACTCTGTACCCTAGATCACTCGGTGACTCTTTAGTGAGATCATCTATCTTCATACCTATCCACATGTCCTTAATTGAAATGCAGTGGAAAGTCTTCCTTTTCTGATCGTTCACTTTATCACTAAACCCACAGAGTTGTCTTTTTTTTAATATACTTCTGCCTTCCTCGTTTGATTGTACAAAAGGTATTCACGTCCTACATTGTCTTCTGTAGCCATGCTGGGTACGGAAATTATGTCTAGGTTAAGCGTTCTGGTTGTTTGCAAACTAATTCTGCAAGAAGGCGATTTTCGATCTACTTTAGTGAAGATAATGATAATATATTTATTTATTGTTGATTTCTATAGGGAAGAATAGGCTGAGGTTAGAAGAGGTCACCTGCAGAGGGATGTGCACTTGATTCATAAGATTGATTCGAACAGGATAAAGAACCAGTGCACAGAACTACAAGGCTGGTAAGAAGGACAGAACATACATGGTACAAGTTGTGAATTGAACATAGCTGCTGACGAAGACAGAATCGCCTGGATTACTGCTGAAACAGTTGTATATTTGTGAAGCAATCACATGGGGCCAGGGAATAATTTCTTTAATGGACCTTGCATTTGTTTATATCTGGAATAAACCCTGTCTGTCCTTGTTGTCTTGGCATTGATAAATTGTGTAGCCACATTTAAGCAATTAAATATTATAATGTGTGGATATTTCTCATATTGGGGGATATAATTGGGATTACTGTCACATTTCAACCAAGTCTACAAAGCTATGAGTGGCTTTGCCCTCTACATAGTTAGAGGGTATTTCAAAATTGCAGTTGCCTGTTTGTGAGAGGGTACTTGTGGGCTGGCACACTTGTAAAATACATTTCACAATGTAGGCTGTATGTTATCATGCAAATAGACTGCCATTTTCATCGTGGTGTCATTTGATCAAATATCTTGTTAATCAGTAGTCAAAACAGCAAGAGAGTGGACAGGCTTCACAGCGGCAGCACCTCTTTGTCCATTCATGTTAAGTGACCTCTTCCTTTTCCATGAACACATGGCAATATATTCAATAAAGGATGGTTCTTTAAATAAAATAACTTGATGAGGAAGTTGATTTCAACAGTGAGGATGGCGTCCCTTGGTCTCTCGTGTTCATATGTTGATAATAGGTACACTTTGTGACAAATGATAGGGGTATTATGCCCAGATGTAGGCCAAAGCATACTGTGCATAACGTTCTGACCAATAACTCAGTGATGAAACCCAATGAGGCTGAGACATGTCTTTGCTGCTTGTGAGTTCACGCAGAAGGGATGTGACCTAGCAGTTTGGTCTTCATTGGCTCTTTTGGAGTGAAGACAGTTCTGATGTGCATATGGTTTCCCCCTTCTTTAATGGCACAACAAGTTAAAAAAAAAAAAACAGGGTTGCACAAAGCAATGCTGGTGCTTATGATTTTGTTAAACCTTTCCGCCCATCACTCTTTGACTTGCACAAGTTACCCACCCTAATTAGGAGAGATAAGCCCAGATGTGTGTCTCAAGTTAGCCATGTATAGAGCGCCAAGCTACTCCTCACCAATTAGGCCCAATGAGGCTGAAACATGCCTGGTGTTGCTTGTGAACTTGTCCAAAGGGATGTGAATTAGCAGTTCTGGCTGGACTGCCAAGTTTTGGGGTAGGAGCTAGACTAATATGCAGATGTTTACTCACCGCCCCCTTCTGTAAAGCCACAGCAAGTTGAAAAACAGTACACTGGAGGATTACCTAGAGCAATTCCAGTTGGTATGATTTATCCGAAGAATTCCATCCATCACTCCTCAATTGTGCACACATTATTAGTAAAGAGGTGTGACTCACACAGGCACCTTGCTTGTACTGGCAGGAAATGGGGAGCTTCAGTTATCTTGTACTCACCTCCTCATGCCAATCACAAGACACTGCTTTGTCTGCGATGAGTGGTTGAAAGACATGCACGTTCAAATTCACCAATCATACTCTCACAAAGGTATGCAGCACAGACAATTTACAGTATAATCCATAATAGTAATAAAATAGACATGGCAACTAAAAAACCAAGATGTATTTATTTATTTATTTATTTATGTATTTATTTATTTAATTGCATTGCGTTTATTCAAAACTTTGTAATATAACGACGATTACAGAAATTAGCAACAGCAAAAAGAAGGAAAAAAAGAATGTGATCACAGTCCACATGTATTCTTATAATTCATACAATATTCTCTAAAATAAATATACAAATTCCATTGTTTTCCTTCCCTACCACCCAAATTACCCACTACTAAAAAGTGTTATTTTTGTATAAATGACAGTTTTAAAAACCTAATAAAAGCAAGAGTTAGTGCACATGATTTTGCTTCTAACATTTTACGCCATAAAATTCCAGTCTCTACAATAGCCAAATCTCTAACAAATTTCCCAAAATATAAAATCCGTAAACAAAAACGGGGTAGGACACACCAATAACACATGATATTGTATGGGAGGACAGGTCAACGAGACCCCCCCTCCCCTGCAGTCCCCTCCTTGTGATGTCTATGACTCATCAGGGGACCCCCTGCCATCAGGGCCCAGGTGGGGGGTGGACCACTGGCCGACACATGGACCAAACGTAGTGTATTAGGCTAGACCCTGGGAACCATTTTGAAAACCAGAACGCCATGTAAAGACATGACTCCATGTGCGCTGCAGCACGGCCCCCACCTTCAGAGAGTCCTCGCCTACCCTGTTGCCTCCGCTCCCTGGCAGATCCGATGAAAGCCCGTTCCCACGAACAGTCGGACATGAGCTAGTGTTAGAGCAAACACTGTATCTTTCACCTTCCGCAGTACATCACTATCCTCAGCATGACCCGGGTAGCGGGGCTGGCTTGGAAAATAACTGTAAACCGCTCTCGATGAAACAAAAGCCTCAATCCTACACCAAGAAACTGTTCATACATATATACATACATATTGCATTACAATGATATTCCTTCTGCACGACCCCGTGTCAAAAATTTACAAACACTGTACGAATAGAAGAATGTGTTATTGTGTGACAACATGGTCACGATACTCAAACCCCCTCAGTTATGTGCACACACTCAGTGCCCCTGGTCTCCTACTATGTGCTTCTCTAGGGGTAATGTAAAGAGAGTGATACCAAGTCCTTATGCCATGACTACCCTGATGCTGCTAGAGTGCAATGGAGCACAAGCGTGACAGTATTGTGAGCTCATGTAAATTGTTTAGAGATATACATAGAATGCCATCAAATGTGAATGTACGAGTTTAACGTGTATTACTGCTGTCAACCGCATTGGTCTGTTGCTCCTGTATGCTCCACCAACCCTAATGCTACCTCACGTTTCGTGTTTACAATATAATGCTAGAGCTGCTAATCCTGCAAATACTTACCCTGTAGTGACTAAAAGAACTGTTGATATAGTTAACGTGTTTTGAAATGACTATGTACTGATGCACAGATTATAGACGTGTAACCCTTTAGCCATTTTACATTATACGAATCCCTTTGTTTTCAATATAGTTTGCACCTTACGAGAAGAATATCATCGTGGGCATATCCAAGGCCACCTCCCCTCCCTTCCCATTGCAGCCTGCCAGAGAAAGCAAAGGCCCAAGCTACACCGCCTCACCTCCCCCAATTCGGCTGGAGCTGCTTCAAGCATTCATGTTCCCCCGCAGCTCACATGGCCGCGAACAGCCACCTGAATTATTTACAGCCCAGCAGCAAAATCCGGCCATAACCAGAGGCCAGAGGTGTCCCCTCATAGGTCCCACGACCCACCAATTCACCCCAAATTAATGACGCTTGTAAAAGAAGACACCTAATATTGCACCAACATTGTGTAAAGGCATCTGTCATTACTACTAACAAGACCCAAAGCTCGGACAGATTACCCCGTGCCCTGAGACCCGACCCCGTGGCATATGACACCTACTCAACAGGATAACAGCAACCCTGTATTGATGCATCGTCGAGATACTCCACCTAATGTGCATTCCTCCTGTGTTGTATTAACCTGTAGAATAACCTATTGTAGGATTTACAGGGCAACTGACATTGCAGCATTGAATGAATGGGGTGTGCATGGCCCTTAGGGCAGAAAGCCAAGAAAGACGTCCATCAATGACACTGACCACGTCCGACCGGACAGCACCTCCCGGATGAGCCCAGCTGACCTGCCCACCCCCCGTTGGCACCCGGCAGTGTCCACCAACCACGAAGCGACGCATCACAGCTGCACATATAGTTAGTCGACGCCACCCAATCCCCATGCACATGTGCCCCCTATAGTGTGTAGGTGCCTATGAAACTTTTTGTAAATATAAACGCCCGTTTTTGCGATTGTCAGACAGAGCGCTCTCGGAGTTTGAAGAGTTCTTTGCATGCCCTATTTGACTTAGTAAAACTTCCCTTGAGCTCACCCGCACTTGGTCCTAGCTTTATTCCCATTCGTGGGAGAGTCCATTATTGCCTCTCATTGCGGGAAGCGTCGTGCTATCTGGAGACGCTTGCCTTCAGTGGTAACCCCGATTGCGTGATTACATCTCCCAGTATATCCCTTCCGTCCCCTCTGGCACGAAAATCTCCGGTCGAAAGGGGAGATGCACGGTACGCCTGCTCCAGAAAGCTACCCGTCTACGGCAACTGGTACGCTCAGAAGTGCGCACTCGAGAAAGGGTACGGGATCCCGTTTCAAAAAATCCCCTTTGAGTACCGCTCGCCGGAGCTGGGGCTGGCCGTTGAGCGTGTGGCAGCGCCACCTGGACGAACCCAGTTCGGAGACTCTCGGTTCAAGACGGGCACATGAGTATTAAGTGTGAGTGATCATAAGGGGAGTAGGGGAAGGGAGCAGGATATATATAAAAAAATAATAATAAACAAGGTAATTTAAAAGGGAACACGTTTGGGACTACTAAAAGCGATACTATACTTTCTTTCCTTTTTCTTTGCATATGGCCATTAGGATCAAAAGGTGAAAAGAGATAAAGAGACAGGAACCTAGCTCTGCAAGGGGGTAGAAGGCGGCGCCGCATAGTGCTATCTTGACCAGTACTGGGAATATATGAACAAGTGGAGAATAAGATAAAGGTGTCTGGCAAAAAAGGGAGACACAGTGAATATATTAGTAAACACTATTCTTTCATTCTTTCTGGTTCTATAGATAAAAATAGGTTAATACTGAGCAAAGACAAAAAAGAGATTCGCGAAAAAGGGGGACCTCATATCAAATAAAGAAAGATGGGGTGAAACTAGGGAGGGAAGAAAAAGATTAAAGGTTAACTATGAATAGGGTATTGACTATCATTGTATATGCATTATATGTGTTGAAACAGAGCCCTGTTATGATGACTTTAGTGAATGGTAAAATGTGCATGATCATGGTGTGGTCATGGTAAGTGTGACCAGGAAACATTATAAGGTGGTAAGCCCAAAGAATTAATCTGTTTCTTTTGAATATTTGTGCTGGAAATATTGGTAGTGTGTAAAAGGTGGTTTGCTCTTGTATGTGCCCCCTAAGTTATTTTCAGTATAAGCTACAAACACACACACCCCCTTGTTGCCAAGGTGTTAAAAACGCACAAGGTTTTAAAAGATACATATACATATATAGTGTTACACAAGCCAAGCGCACACAATGGGGACAGAAACACCCCTGGCCCATATCTGTAAGAGTTTACCTGGGTATGCTGACCGCATTAGAAATTACCACGATCAGTGGGTCACAGAGTTAAAGGAAGAAGGTCTGTCCCAAATATGGGCCGAAGGAGGATCGTTTGACAAAAATGTTCTAGACATGGTAACTACCTGCATCTTTATGAAATATAAGGGGAAACAGTTCCACAATAGGAGGGAGATATTAGATCTCTGGTGATTGTTTGAAGAGGTGCCTCCTGTCAAAAAGAAAGAGCCAATGACCAATTTGCTGTCCACCACCGATAACCCATTACTGATACCCAAAGATGATAAATAAATGACAGAGGCAGAAAAGCCAGGTGAAGTGACACGGTTGTACCCTATACTTAATAAACCGGTGCCCGCAGAAGGGTATAGCGACCCCACCTATGTGCCCCCAACTCCAGCTACAACAACACATGGCTCGACTGCAACCCCGCCGTATGAAAGCCATAGACAGCGTGGACAGATAAGTACACCCAGAGTAGACATAGAAAAGCTAACAGAGGACTTAGATTCCAGGCTCTCATTAGCAAGAGAGGAATTATCTAGAATTAAAAATATCTGTGAGCAAAGTGGGACTAATGCTGCCCAGTTAGAGCAAACACCAAGGACACAAAACAAAGACAGGACAATTGAGGAGGGCTGGAAGAAGGGGGAAATGTTGTTCAGATACAAGAAGAGCCCACGCGAATAATAGAAATAGACGGGGCTAGTGAACATGCAGATGATGAAATAATGGTCACAGGGGGAAGAGAGGACTTGTGGTGTGATGTGGAAGACGACGAAGAAGAAGGTGGGAGATTGAGCGTGGCAATGGGAGGAGAGAGCGGGAGGCTGGATGGTACATGTTTAGGGAGAACAATGGATGAGGAATGGACAGGACGATTAAGGAATAGGCTGGGGAGAATGGCTCCACTAGGAAAGAAGGGAACAAAGGTGAGTACAAGCAAAGCAACAAAGGGGAAGCTACAGCTCCCATTGATACACAGGGGAGGAGGGAGACCGAATTACATACCCTGGGTGTAACGCTCACCTGATTCCCGTAGAGGCGCCGGTCTTGACTGGGCGTATACTGTATCTTCAAAGGTGATGTGTAACACACGGCTGGCTCTTTGGGCTGGACCTCTGTGCACTGTATGTTTGACTCGAAGGGTAAGATGTCTTAGGTAAGTGAACGCCGTGCTCTCCATCTGCCTCGGGGCAGGGTGCTGTAACCAGTTTCTTCACTGGATAAGGGAGCAGGCCTCTTGACTTCAGAGGACTGCTGTCCGTCGTTTACTGCACGAACGGTAAGTTTCGAGTAATTCTAATGTCTTTAAAGTCTTTAGTAATGATGTTTCTTGTTTTGCAGGGTTCCGGCGATGGCGGATGACGGGCTGAAGTGAGTTGAAGATGGAGCCCGTGTGATGAATAGAAGCGCCTGGAAGCACGTAAGTAAGCGCTAGTTGCCTGCTTCACGATGCGCTCTAACTGTCTTTTTATTTTGCAGGTACAAGTTTGGAGCGGCTGCAGGGTGCCGGAATACCCACTGGGTTAGATGTGGAAAGGAGTAATGGCACGTGAGTATTAAAGTTCCCCAATGTCTTTAAACGCACCTTGTTTTGTCTTTCAGATGTGGGATGCAGCGCCGAAGGCCTCCGGAGCGTGCAAAGAGTTGGTAAGCTTTTGTCTTTCAGATGCCGGAATGCAGTGTGAAGACCTCCGGAGCGCACGAAGAGTAGGTAAGCCTTTGTCTTTCAGATGCCGGAATGCAGCGCGAGGCGTTGGTGACAGCCGATGGACCAGGTAAGTGAAGAGCTGTCACTGAAGACCGTAAAGCTAACCTGTTCTTTCTTGTCTTTATAGGTGTTGCTGAAGACTGGATTCAGGATGGTAAGCCTTTTTCCTTAGACCCAGGATCAGATGCAGAAGACACGAGGAGCGTTCTGCTGCAGAGGATGCAGAATAACGCAAAGCAAGATTCATCCATCGGGTGTGGTTTAAATAGCCTCCTGTAGTGCTTAGGTGTCTCCTTCCACAGCCACGCCTAGGTAAGAAAAGAGTACCTGCTTTCCAGAAGAGTTCCAGTGTTCTGAATCTAGGGAGTGGCTCCTGCCCCACCCAACAGGTAAAGTAGTTCCAAACAGAAGAGGATCAGAGGCTCAACTGGCAGGCAAGTAAGCAGCATGGTCTGCTGCAGGTAAGTCCACCCAAGCATTATGAGCCCGTACTTCCAGCGCTGGGACTGGGCATATTTATGAGCCTGGTGCCACTGGCGCCAGGACTGGGTCCAAAAGGTCCCAATTGGGGCTGGTTGGCACTCGGAACCTGGGTTATGGATCTGCTTCCAAGGGAGTTGGGAAAACCCTGACCTTTTGGAAGCAGAGATCATGACACTGGGTTCAAATGGATAAGGCCAATCTGTTAAAGCTGTTACCACCACTGTCCGGAAGGGGCAAGTAAGTGGATATATGCATTCGAGAAGCACACAGCTGGGGTCCCACTGGCGGTAGGGGATGTAAAAAGCCTTCTAGTATCAGCGGTCAGGGACCAGGCAGATAGAGTGTGGGTAAAAGCTGGTTTCCCAGGGGTAACACTAGATTGTGACCCTCATGATGGTGCCTCATTGAACACAGTGCGAGCACAAGTGTGGGACGCATTAAGAGAAACATTTCCAGATACACCAGACTTACAGTCGGTTATGCAATGCACAATGAATGAGGGGGAAGATGCTATGGATTACATTTTTCGGGTACAGGAGATGTGGAGAGCGGAAACGGGCACACCCTGTTACCAGAAAACATCACTATTTTATTTTATAATAAAGAGAGGCCTGCCTAAAGAGGTACAGAAAGTACTTGACAAAATTGCAGGGATCGAGGCGAAGGGGTGGCCCGAAATACAGAGCATAATAGTCCACCACTGCAAAAGAATAAAGGAACGAGAAAAAGAAATAGCACAAAAAAGATTGGCAGATGAGGCCAAGTTAGTACAAACGAAACTGGTGAAGGTCGCTGCAGCAGTAGCGGCGCTCCCACATAACAGGGAGGGAGAAGAGGAAGAGGAGGGGCTTGTAGCAATACAGGGGAGGATGGCAGCGAATTGGGCAGGAGTGGGACAACCACAGTGGAACGGACAGGAGCCGTACGGAGGTCCGCAGTGGCAAGATTGGGCCCCGCGAGGGGGGCGAGGTGGGTGCAGGGGCCGCAGAGGAGGTGGGCAGGGGTACGGTGGTAATGGAGGGTATGGGGCAAGGCCCCAGAGGTGCACAGGGGAGCTGTTGGAATTGCGGGAGGTGGGGGCACTTCTCACGAAAGTGTAGGAACAGACCAAACAACGGATTCCAGGATATGGAGCAATACGGTAACCCCCACCCAGGGAGCCCATACTGCCTCCCAATGGGAAGACAACAAAGGCAACAGGAGCAAGGGTATGTAGACCAAAGACAAGTTCAACACAATAGAGCACAGGGTCCTATGCACTACACACCAGGAAACCCTTTCGCAACAGTTGCGAACAGGGCCCCTGCCCCAGCCCCCTACAGCAGTGTAGCAGTGGTGTCAGGCAATGTCTTTAGTCAAGGGGGAGCCATGAGGCAGCCAGCATAGGACAGCCCACAGGGAACACTTGCGTGTCCCGTTCTATCCACCACCTACAATGCAGCAGAGGAACCAATAGTAGGGGCGCAGATAGGAGACAAGCAATTAATATTTATGGTGGATTTGTGAGCCGAAGAATCATGCATACGTGAAGGTCGGTTTCCGCTATCTAACCGTAGGTTGGAGATGCAGGGGTTCTCTGGGGCTGTCATTGATGTTCCTTACACAGAAGATTTGGATGTGACAGTGGGGGGTAAAACAGTGAGAACGCCCCTAATTTATTACGAACAGTCACCAATAAACTTGCTCGGAAGGGACCTCCTCAGCAAGCTCAATATGACTATATCCTTCACAGATAAAAGGGGTAGTTTGCTCCACCCCGGGAATATGCCCGCTGCGTGTAATGCTGGTGGTACATGCGCGAGCAACAGCACCAGAGATACGTGGCATGCCAGTAGACCCAAATGTGTTTATTGAAGGGTTGAAAACACTAGCCCGAGTAGTACCTGAGCTAAAAAGGTTAGAATGGAGGGTACCAGCAGAATTCATCTTCTGCCCAATAGTGCGCACAGACATTGCACCTGGTTCAGTGATATCTTTAGATTTGCATGCGGTACAGATATCAGCCAAAAGAATTGCTGTAGTTGGTATGGACATAGATGGATGTGAATGGCACACTGTGTTGTGCATCAATGCGGATATTGCATTACGTGATCTATCAGATGAGGATCTCTTTTCTGACTCAGAAAGTGACGGAGAAATAATAATGGAGATAGCAACACCATGTGATATCTTGATACAAATGAGACAAGTGCCTGTACAGTTAATAGCAGTGGTGGGAGCACCACCTTCCTTTTTTGATGACGACATGAAATTAGTGCCAAGCACCTTGTGGACTACAGGCCCCCATGATGTAGGGTTGTTGCACGGAGTTACCCCAGTCACGATAAAGCTAAAACCAGGAGCAATCCTGCCCGAGTCAAACAGTACCCATTGTCCCGTGAATCTGAGGAAGGGATAAAACAAACGATAAGTGCCTTATTGGCCCAGGGAATAATAATACCCTCAAATTCTCCATTTAATACTTGCATTTACCCGATCAAAAAAGCAAAGGGAGGGGTATGGAGGATGATCCAGGACCTATGCCCACTAAATGCCGTCATACAAAAAGAGTTTCCTCTACTCCCGAACCCTGCATCGATACTTTGCAGTATCCCAAAAAACGCATCACATTTCACAGTAGTTGATTTGAAGAATGCATTTTTCTCCATTCCCCTGGCAGAAGAGAGCAGATACTTGACAGCATTTACACTGGGGGGGGGGAGAATTGAGCATTGCAGGTTACCACAGGGTTACTGTGAGAGCCCCAGTATATTCAATCGTATCCTCCACGAAGACTTGGGAAACTTGACAGCTGAGAGCACGATCATTCAGTACGTAGATGACTTGCTTATTTACGCCCAGAATGAGGAAGAGTGCAGGAAGGACTCAGTTACCTTCCTAACACTGCTGGCCCACAAAGGGTACGAAGTGGACAGAGGGAAACTACAATACTGCCAACCAGAAGTATTGTACCTGGGACAGCTGATATCAAAGGATGGCAAAAAGATAATACCTGACAGAGTAGAAGCGATCACAGCATTAAGAGAGCCGAAAATGGTAAAAGAAATGCAAACGTTTTTAGGAATGTGCACTCAAGGAGGCCCAGCGGGAGAACAAAGAAATAAAATGGTCAAAAGAGATGAGTGACTCATTTGCGTCACTGAAACAGTTAATTTCAAGTGCTCAGTACTCGCCAAACCAGACTATGAGCGCAAATTTTACCTGTTTTCCCACTGCAAGGGAACACTTATGACAGCTGTTTTTACACAAAAGACATCCATGGGACACAAGCCATTGGCTTACTACAGTGGCACACTAGATGCAGTAATGCAAGGTCACTTCGCGTGCGAACAGTCTCTCGCTGCCGCCGTGTTTGCCATTGAGAAAAGTGCCACTATAGCAATTGGGTGCTCCGTTACATTATTTGTGGAACACTCCCTCTTCGCGATACTGGAAAGATCAAAAAGCACACTAACAACACAGCGTGCAACTGCGTACGAGATAATATTATCCAGCGCCAACATCCACCTAGTAAGGTGCAGAACAGTAAACCCAGCCACATTCATCACAGAACCATGTACATTAGAAGACATGCAAGAGCACGATTGCGCAACATACACAGGAGAACAGGGAGAGGGCCCGGTGGTAAGTGAAAATGCCCTAACGGAAGGAGAAGTGTACTTTGTAGATGGATCAGCATCACGGATACAGGTGAGAAACATGTGGGAATGGTGGTAGTGAGATTAGAAGAAGGTGAGTACGAAGTACTAGTACAATATCGCCTGCCATCACAATTTTCCGCTGAAGCAGCAGAACTTGTTGCCCTAATTAAAGCATTACGTGCAGCCAAGGGATGCACAGTCACAATATACACATATTCAGCATACATGACTACAACGGTACACAGTGGTCTCGCCCGGTGGGGGCGGAGAGGGTTTCGCAGGGTGGATGGGACCCCAGTACAACATGCCGAACTGCTACAGGAATTAATTGAGGCACTGAAAGAACCCACAATGGTGCCAATCGTCAAGTGCCAAGCCCATACGTCTAATACAGATATTGTATCTTTGGGAAACGCGGCAGCGGATGCTGCCGCCAAGGAGGCGTCATATTTCCAAAAGGAAACTGCAGGTGAGTATCTATTGCAGCAACAAGCGAGTGAGGAACTACCAGAAGGGTACATTGCCATGCCCATATCGCAAATACTAGAGTTGCAGGAAGGAGCAAGCAATGAGGAAAAAGCATTGTGGGAAAAAAGGGGTTGCAGCCAGTCAGCAACAGACTTATTATGGCGCCAAAATAACACAGGGAAAGTGGTGATGCCCATTAAATTGATGGAGATAGCGTTCTAGCAACTACACTTTCCAGCACACAATGCCAAAACACACATAGCAGCAGAGATACAGGAAGATTGGTTTGTGCCAGGGCTCCAGGAACATATATCAAGATTAGCAATGGAGTGGTCCATTTGCACGCCCTGATGCTAAGTGTGCCGTAAAGTTCCTAGTGAGAGAAGTATTTTTGCGCTGGGGAATTTGCGACGTGATTCGCTCAGACAACGGAACCCATTTTGTAAACGAGCTGTTCAAGGAAGTTACTGCATTGTTGGGGATTAAACATAAACTTTGCTCAATTTATAACCCTCAAAGTAATGGCGTTGTCGAGAAGATCAACAGCCTGTTAAAAGGAAGATTGTCTAAACTATGTTTCTCACTCAAAAAAGAACTGGGTGTATTGTTTGCCCCTTGCACTGTTCGAACTGAGAAATTAGCCAAGTAAGGACCACCACTTGTCCCCGCACGAGATTGTGATGGGGAGACGAATGCACACAGCACATTCTCCGCTGCGTAGACACTCAGATGCACACAGAAGCACCACGATTTTAGGAGATGAGTTTACTGATTATCTGAAAAAACTGACTAGGGCAGCGCGTGCACTATCAAGACAACTTTCACCACCATTTACAAGAGAAGAGGGAAACACAGCTGTGCCATTTGTGGAACAGGGCCCCCAAGGACAACTGATGCCAGGGGATTTTATTTATGTTAGAAGTTTCCTGCGCAGGTGGAATGCTCCAAGATTCCATGGCCCATACGAGGTAGTTTTTTGTACTCCCACAGCAGTCAAAGTTAAAGGGCTAAGGTACTGGATACATTTAACAGACGTACGGAGGGCATACAATAATGTTCAGGGGGAAGTGAATGGGGAGGCACAGACAACAGCAAACGATAACAAATGAAAAAGTCGAATAAAAAGGTGCAGTTAAAACGAAGTGTATCAGGTATATTAATATGGTAACAAAGAAATTGAATTACAGGTACGAGAAAAAGATAATTGAATAAGATTAATGATTGAAATGAAAAATGGAAAAAGTGATCAAAAATGAATGAGAAAATGTCTCTCTCTCTCTCTCTCTCTCTCTCTTTCCCTCTCGACCCATCCCCTTTCTCTCCCTCTATCTCACACTATAATTGTCTGGTGGACACAGTACAAAAAGAAAATGTTTACATGTATATACTTAATGCACTTTTATGTTTTAAATAGGAAAAACCATGGCAACAAACGGGCAGCCTGCAACGGATAGCAATAGAATAACAAGATGTAGAGATGCTATAGTAAAAAGTTGTAGATATTCGTACGAATGTGGACTGTCTGTATGCATAGTATTATTTTCTTTTTATACTGTTTGGCACAAGCACTTATTGGTTCATATCATTCATCACTGTCGAGATGAATGAGGGGGTAGGGGGGAACGTAAGTAATATGACACATGAAAGTAAAACAACTGAAAGGGCAAAAGAAGGTGATTTTTTGGTATGGAACAGATACCAGCTTGTATGGGGGTATAACACGAAACTGCCTCAAAACAATCAACCACTCCAAGAAAAGCAGTGCTGAAATGAATGTTAGCATAACTCCCCTGCCAAATGTCTCTGACTACAATACCCACAGCCTAAATGACCGCAACCCTTCTGTCATATCGTGGCTTTACAATACCCCCACAACCCCGCCCACACAAGTAACCACCCCTACAGCTGACAGAAAAGTTTGCATCCCTATATGATGAATGGAAAGAGGGGGAAAGGGGGGTATAGATCACATTTCGCCAATGAAGCTGCGAGATATCTTAGAAATAATAGAAGGAAAAGGGAGGTGGGAAGTAGGAAGTATGACGAGTATCATGGTCTGGGTTTAGATCAAATGAAAGACCCAAGACACCCTCACCAGAGTAATAAATGGTATGCGGACATGAGCGCAACTGCCAAGCAAACAACAAATGAGAGTTGCTATGTCTGCTCCCTTATCCCCCATGCCTCAGGAACACCCAAGGTGTTGCTACCAAAAGAATTGCCTCTTATAAATGCCCAATGTCTCCTTCATCTTATGCTGTGCAGAATTAAGAACACCTTTCAGGCACACAAAATAACTTTTAGCATGCTGCAGAACGAGAAAACATTCTACCCGAAAGTGGAAGGGGTAATATGCCTGAAAGAACCATTTTTTATAATAAAAGGGACATTATTCACAGACAACAGATGGAAAGATGAAGAAGTTACATGTAAAGCTGAGGCGCTGCGAGGAGTGTTACCTGAAAAGCTGTAATGGATTGAAAGAACGTGTACACCCATCTGGAAGGAGCACATCACAAAGTTAACATGGGTAACTGCCATTTAAAAACCGTTCAAACTGCAGAAAGAAATAGCATATGAACTATGCTTCCAGGGGGAAGGAAAAATAGCAATGGGAATAAACAAAGACTGCAAAAGGACTCTCACCATCCCAGACATGAGGAAGGGGACAGCAGCACTCATGGACACCTGCTGCGTGTGTGGCCGCCAGGCATACTTGCATTACCCACAATCATGGAGCGGCAGTTGCTCACTGGCCACACTACATTCAGCACTAATGGTCATACCAGAGAGCCACATCAGTGGGGGCAGGAAAGGGCAAGATGCCCCCTGCGAAAACAAGGCCCAACCAACAGAAGAACCGCAAATGTATGTTTTGTCCTCTGGCACCAAGGAAGAAATGCTGTCCCGAAACAGGCGATCATCCAACTACATATCCAAATTATCTTCAGAACTATTGGCACAGATCCCAGACAGATATCGATTGTTTAGCTCTGCAGAGAGTTTATTTGCCTCACTCATTCCAAGCATCCAGGCACAGGCAAATGCTAAGTGGCTCCAAATAACACGCTGGGAGCTGATCTAGTTAGCAAATGACACTGAAGAAGGTTTCAACGTGATCAAGGTAGAGCTGAGAACCCTGCGGCTAATGACAATGCAAAATAGGTATGTCTAAGACCTATTAACAGCGATGGACGGAGGTGTTTGCCGAAAAATAGGAAGTGCATGTTGCACTTTCGTACCTTCTGAAGACGCAGATAATGGTACATTGTCTCACGTGATCGCAGCAGTGCACAACCTAGGAGAAAGAATTCAAACGGAAGGTGGGACAGAAGCAAGCACGTGGTTCGACAACCTCTTCTCCTGGGTCCCATCGTGGCTAGGAATGACTGTCAAACTACTAATGCCCACAGTTGTGTTTTTGCTTCTAATTTTTTGTGTGTGCCAGATGGGCCTTCGATGTTGTGCAGGCGCAGTACCAAATGGTACATTGATGATGGTGACAATGGGCAATGCTTGAGGCACAGTGCAAGCTATGCAGGAAGCTCAAGTGCAAACAGGCGAAGAGACTGGGCCCAAATACCAGATGGTGCCTTTATACCGCAATGGGGATATAATAGACAGATTATGGCACACAACAATTAGAGAGCCCCGGGAACTTGAATGGTATGAGGAGGTGTGGGTGGACTTGGAGGGGGATAGGGATTGTATATACCTGACTTGTGCACCAGACGAATATGCTAGAAGGGGGGAAGGTTTGAGGGGGGTGTGCAGGGCCTGGATGCCCATAAAGGGCACCCCGGCATAGGACGAAGCGGTGGCTGATGAAAAGGAATGTCAGCGGTTGGGGGAGTTACGGTATTCGTTACTTAAGTAACGAAAGGGGGGAAATGTATGGGAGGACAGGTCAACGAGACCCCCCCTCCACTACAGTCCCCTCCTTGTGATGTCTATGACTCATCAGGGGACCCCCTGCCACCAGGGCCCAGGTGGTGGGTGGACCACTGGCCGACACATGGACCAAACTGAACTGTATTAGGCTAGACCCAGGGAACCATTTTGAAAACCAGAACGCCATGTAAAGACATGACTCCATGTGCGCTGCAGCACGGCCCCCACCTTCATAGAGTCCTCGCCTACCCTGTTGCCTCCGCTACCTGGCAGATCCGCTGAAAGCCCGTTCCCACGAACAGTCGGACATGAGCTAGTGTTAGAGCAAACACTGTATCTTTCACCTTCCACAGTACATCATTATCCTCAGCATGACCCGGGTAGCGGGGCTGGCTTGGAAAATAACTGTAAACCGCTCTCGATAAAACAAAAGCCTCAATCCTACACCAAGAAACTGTTCATACATATATACATATATATTGCATTACAATGATATTCCTTCTGCACGACCCCCGTGTCAAAAATCTACAAACACTGTACGAATAGAAGAATGTTAATGTGTGACAACATGGTCACAATACTCAAACCTCCTCAGTTATGTGCACACACTCAGTGCCCCTGGTCTCCTACTAGGTGCTTCTCTAGCGGTAATGTAAAGAGAGTGATACCAAGTCCTTATGCCATGACTACCCTGATGCTGCTAGAGTGCAAAGGAGCACAAGCGCGACAGTATTGTGAACTCATGTAAATTGTTTAGAGATAAACATAGAATGCCATCAAATGTGAATGTACGAGTTTAACGTGTATTACTGCTGTCAACCGTATTGGTCTGTTGCTCCTGCGTGCTCCACCAACCCTAATGCTACCTCACGTATCGTGTTTACAATATAATGCTAGAGCTGCTGATCCTGCAAATGCTTACCCTGTAATGACTAATAGAACTGTTGATATAGTTAACGTGTTTTGAAATGACTATGTACTGATGCACAGATTATAGATGTGTAACCCTTTAGCCATTTTACATTATACGAATCCCTTCGTTTTCAATATAATTTGCAGCTTACGAGAAGAATGTAATTGTGGGCAAATCCAAGGCCACCTCCCCTCCCACCCCATTGCAGTCTGCCAGAGAAAGCAAAGGCGCAAGCTACACCGCCTCACCTCCCCCAATTCGGCTGGAGCCGCTTCAAGCATTCATGTTCCCCCGCAGCTCAGATGGCCGCGAACAGCCACCTGAATTATTTACAGCCCAGCAGCAAAATCCGGCCATAACCAGTAGCCAGAGGTGACCCCTCATAGGTCCCACGACCCACCAATTCACCCCAGATTAATGACGCTTGTAAAAGAAGACACCTAATATTGCACCAACATTGTGTAAAGGCATCTGTCATTACTTCTAACAAGACCCAAAGCTCGGACAGCTTACCCCGTGCCCTGAGACCCGACCCCGTGGCCTATGACATCTAGTCAACAGGATAACAGCAACCCTGTATTGATGCATCGTCGAGATACTCCACCTAATGTGTATTCTTCCTGTGTTTTATTAACCTGTAGAATAACCTATTGTAGGATTTACAGGGCAACTGACATTGCAGCATTGAATGAATGGGGTGTGCATGGCCCTTAGGGCAGAAAGCCAAGAAAGACGTCCATCAATGACGCTGACCACGCCTGACCGGACAGCACCTCCCGGATGAGCCTAGCTGACCTGCCCACCCCACATTGGCACCCGGCGGTGTCCACCAACCACGAAGCGACGCATCACAGCTGCACATATAGTTAGTCGACGCCACCCAATCCCCATGCACATGTGCCCCTGTAGTGTGTAGGTGCCTATGACACTTTTTGTAAATATAAACGCCCGTCTTTGCAATTGTCAGACAGAGCACTCTCGGAGTTTGCAGAGTTCTTTGCATGCCCTATTTGACTTAGAATAAACTTCCCTTGAGCTCACCCGCACTTGGTCCTAGCTTTATTCCCATTCGTGGGAGAGTCCATTATTGCCTCCCATTGCGGGGAGGGTTGTGCTATCTGGGGACGCTTGCCTTCAATATATATTCTCCCTAGTGTACAGATCATTACAATATGTACAATGTGCAAATTCTAATGGGAAACCCCCTCTGATACATATTATCTCATTTGTCTGTGGCACATTAAAACAAAACCACATGAAGCAGTCTCTCCACCGCCTATCCAGAAACTTGTTCAAATAAGGTTCCAAAACACCTATCCTCTTATGACACAGCCACAAATAACCATAGAGAGATAGCTTCATGAGAGACTCTCCGGTACTTATCGAATCAGGCAATTGAACAGCAGTTTTCACTTTGCCTGGATTCAGTATCACCAAACAATATTCTTTAAAATCATCCAATGGTGTTTTCATACTCGTCAGTTCAATTTTACCCATCTCAGCATATAATGTATCCATAGGGGAGGTTAAAAATGTACAAAATAATTCTGGTTGTTTTCACTTAATACAGCTTCATAAAGATTGTAAACCTAACTCATACCGTATTATCATGATCAGAAACTTTTAGGCAGACAGTACAAAACTCTTTTCCGCAGAATTGCTTCATAGTAATCAATTTCTTCCATAATCCAGACAGGTAGTATCTCAAGCCCAAAAAGCAATTGTGGTATTACTTTAATTACATAATATTTTATAACTGGAATCATGTAAAATCTGCCATATTCATTCATTGAACATTTAACATTTACCTTGGTCATTTGGGCCCCCAGCATTTGTGCTTTCTTCAACAGTATATCCATATGATATGCCTTCTTTGGATTTGCTCTTACATCAAAACCCAAATACTTCATATTTATTTATTTATTTATTTTGCATTTTTAAAGCGCTGACACAGCCCACGGGCATCGAGGCGCTGTTACAGGAATTGTTTGTTTTTAGTTGCGTAATTGTTTTTGTTTTAGTTGCATATTTATAACATGCTGAAACACCCAGAGGTTTCTAAGCACGGCCCAAGGGATGGAACCTGTGTTGCCTTGTGTCGTCTTGCTTCCAAGACGCGCACGTTGCCGCAGAGCTATCCTCCCGGGACATATTGTCTGTCATTGCCAACCTAGTATCTTCAACAAACCAGGCAAAGCTGCACCTCTTTTCCGCTCAACAGAACTTCATAACATGTGTCTTTTCTGCAGTCATGTTTAACCTATTAGCCTCCATATACTTTGCAAAGACATTAATAAGACATTGCAGACCAACTGGTGTATTATACAACAGGATGAAATTGTCTGCATAAACCATCCATGAAATCTGGTTTTGCCAATCTTTAGAGTTACAAATGATGCCCCTTTATATCAGAAACATATAGGGTGAAGATGCAGGGGGCTAAAATACATCCCTGTCACAAACCCTTTTGAGTTTCCACCCTTCCAGACGACACACCATCACTACTAAGCCTAACCTACACAGTCATTTTCGCATATAGATAAATTAATATTGATAATAAGCCAGTTGCAGGACCCCATTTACTTAATTTCTTCCATAAAATACGTCGGCCTTCTAGATCAAACACCATAGTCAAGTCAAATGATATTGCATTGGTTGCCACTCTATTACCACCTCAGGCCAATTTTTGGACGCAACTCAAAAGAATCCAGTCAGGGCCTATGTTACTCCGAAAGCCAGTCTGACACTTACTCAGTATTTGGTTTTCAGCCACCCTTTCCTTTATTTTTTATCAGGTGTAGACCAACAAATATTTTTGAGTCTGCATCCATTAAAGTGATTGGACGATAATTACCAGGGGACATTCTATTATCTTTTTTTAAACACAGGGACAAGATATGCTTTTTTCCACGAATTTGCAGTCCTATGTCTCACCATTACATCTCTAAAGAAAATATACAATATTCCCGACCAATGTGTAGGCGACATTTTAAACACAATATTAGACAGAAGATTTGGGCCTCGTGCTCGCAAGCTACCAGCATGCATAATCAATTTTTCATGTCGTCAATCCTAAAATTCATACACCAACTGCCCGTCCCACTCCCTGTTTGTGCACATTTTTCTTCTCCTTTTTGTTTCATATAATTGGAAAAACTACTGAACCTGCACTTCCCCATCTATAGGATTCGTCTGTACTTCACTCTGTTTTGTTTCCATCGCATTTATTAATGCCCAAAAATGTGCATCTTGATTTGCAGCGACTATCTGCAACATGGCTTTACTATCCTGTACTAGATGTATTTATATATTGATTTAATTTAAATCGTGTTTTTATCGAAAGCTCTGGACATAAGAAACTGCACTGCAAAATAATTAAATATTTGAATGATATTTGACCAATAATCAAGGCAAAGGCTTTGGCATGTGGAAAAACGGTGTCACAGATGGATTTTAAGAGGGTTTTTATTACCTTACCAAGGTGGGAGGTTGTAAATAAGTACAGAGAAATGGATGTGCCATCTATGTATAGTAATTTTATTTCGGCACGCTCTTCCTGAGTGGAACTACCATTTTTCACAGTTTGCTGCTGTGCCAAAATAGCTAAAAATGTGATACTTCCCAATTCAAACATTCACCAATTTCCAGTTCCTCACACTTATGAAAATGCCACAATCATAATTTTGATCATAACTTAAGTTATGTACATCACAACGATTTTGTTTTTACATGGTCCCAAATGGTTTTTATTTCCTTTAAAATGAATCCATGGTGAGCCCACTGGGACACCCAATGCTCTTTTTATTTAGGAAAATGTGTTCAATGTTAAACATATGGCAATGCATTATATGTGAGGTAGTTTCATTTCTGATCCGCCCAAGCAGTTTCATTTCTCTTCTATGTCCAGATCAGGACATCTGGCTGGCCAATGTTTATTCTACCCTCTTCCCCTGAGCTTCAAAGGGTCTTTGCTCAGAACTAATGCACACGTTATGGGGAACCTGACCTTAAAGGTCATTTCTGTTGGTCATGTTATCTGTATCACTGTAGTCCCAATCTCTCGTGCAACATTTCTTGTATTTTTAACTTAAACTCCAACCCTGCTTCCTTGATGAACCCAGACCAAAGGTCTCGGGGTCACAGTTCAAGATACACCCAGTTCAGTTACATGCCCAATTCTGAGAAATGGCATTTAAATGTAAGAAACATATTTACACATGGCATTTTGTATTGCATTCAAGCTTGCAGGCAAGAAATAAACTCTTTCTTTACATAATGCTTTAACAGAAATAAGTCCACAATTGGTATTATTTACACAGATAGGTCATAGGTACATAAGAAACCAATGTTCACTGCTACAAAAACTAAATAGGCCTTTCCCTATAAATGTTGTCATTTTATGTGCTGAAATTAAGTCTCTTTATTCTTGAAAACGAGTCCGTCATTCGAATTTATTTCTTAAATGTAAGGCATCACTTCTCCGTTTTAGCTTCCAAATACACAGTATATCAAATGTATTTATTTCTTTCCATGTGCACTTCTGCAGCCTTAAATCTGTCACATGTGCCTTTACACAACGTTAGCATCTGCAGTGCCACATTTCTTTTTTGTGGAATTCATTGGACACAGTTAACAATATTCTTGTTCTAAGTCACACTTTTTTTCAGCTGAGTGCCTGTACATTCTAACAAAATGAAGGGAGGCCCATTCTCACTCATTCAATAGGCGTTATGTTAAAATCACTGTTTTGTACTGGCTTTTATATTTCACTAGAACGCCACACTTAGACAGCTTCACTCTCACAATGAGGCCTAGCATGGCCTCTCCATCTCTCTCGCTCTGGGGCTTTCTTTTTACCCCAAATACTGTTGCAAATGAAAATGTAAGGATTCAGCAAAACACATGGAATTTGAGAGTTCAATGGCAGTCTGTTACCTCTTCCCAGAAAGGGTGCTACTCAGCTCCTAATTTGTTGGGGTTGTTTGCCAAGGCTCAGCCCCAGCACTTATTTTTGAGCCCCAGCACTTATTGTCTCAGACTCACTTTAACTCTGAAGTGGTGATAGTCAGTGCATCCATCAACCACAATGAACAGGTGCGAGCTGTAGTGTACCCCCAAATCTGTCAATGCGGTGGGGAGCAGCTATGGGTGGTAGAAGCAGTGGTGCCCCTCCCCCCCCCTGCAGTGTCACAGAAGTGCTGGAAGATATATGGGCCCTAGCAATTATATTTTACAAATTAACCACTGGAGCTACTTGATTTTCAGATGGAAACAATGGAAACTCAAAACAACATAATGTCAAAGAAATACCACAAATGATCTGTTTTCTCTTACAGTGGATATTTTCAACTGATCTTTACCTCTACAGGCATGGGAATCAAGACACATTGTTTGCCTTTCACTAAGCGTTTTGTTCTGGAACACCTTGCCGAGAATGATCACTGATAAGCAACGTTAATTCATATAGTATTTGAAACATCAGATTACTGTTTCAAAAAGCAAGTGTTTTACGAAATGACCCCTTCACTGTTCTTATTTCAACCTAGTTCTGCCTGCAATAGAGAAGGATATTCTGGTCTTCAAGCATAAGCCTCTCTCCTCATCCCAAACTATATTCCACAACACAGGGTCGAGGTCAGGGTGGTTCTGCAAAGCTATGGCTCAAAATGGTCAACCACTTTCAGTGCTGACTGGTACATTGAAAGGAACTGATGTGATTGGCCCTGAACAGCTAGTTGTTCCACTAGGTCCATGGTAGAGCTGAACAGTGCATCTACCATTTAGAATACAAGTCTTCTTTTAACAAGTGAGGAACCCCCATTATTGCTGGAGTAGGTGCATGTGAGAATGTCACACAACCGAACACAGTTTATACACTCATGAAAGAACACAATACAGTGTTTACATTTTATCAGAATGAGTAACCACTGGACACAAACATAATTTGTGGCCCCTTGCTTGTAATCAGATTATCAGCATTTTTAGAACAGGCATGCCAAGCATCCTGCGGCCCTATAAACCCTTTTGCCCTCTGTCAAAAAAGAACTCTAGAACATGTTACTGGTCTGAATGATCTTCCCAGTATGCTTCAAGGCAGCAACTATTTTACTATCCAGGAAACAAACCTCTGCTGAAGCCAACAACCCAACCTGACTTTCTAATTCTGTACTACTCTAAAGCACTAGAATGTGTGGTATTCAACCTGATCACAGCATACCTAGAAAATAACAATCCATGCAACCCTCTTCAGTCAGGTTTCCTCAGTAAGCGCTGCACTAAAACAACACCCTACATCGCCAACTGTCTCACTACTGGTCACTACCCTATGCTGCCCTTCATCCCCATTATCCTGGACCGCTTTGCTGCCTTTAATAAGGTTGACCATCATTCTCTCCTCCACACAAACTATCTCCTTGGCTTTCAGGACACTGCCTATGAAGGGGTATCTCCTACCTGCCTGACTTCTCTTGTTCCATCTTTAAAGACAAGAGCGCCTGTTGTGTTGCCCACTCCCTGTTGGGAAATCTGCAGGGGATGTTCTTGGTGCTCTCCTATCCTCACAAAATAGAAGAAGGGTGGCCCGACTAGACCAGATATGACCGCTATATATTGTTTAAATCATAATAGCATCATATTTATTTGTATAAATACAGTCACAAAAATGTAAAGACATTTTTTGACGAATTCAGCTCAATGTACCAAAAAACCACATCCCTCCATGTACCATTCATTTATTCACAACTTTCGCAAACATTTATCATGTTCAAATATGTTGTGACAAAACTGCTGATAGATCACTGAAATCACAGAAAAGGAATCAAACAAATGTCAATTTAGCACTTTGTTATTTTACAATGTAATCCTCTGTCTACATTCAGGGGTTTAGAAAACTGTTGTCGACATATGTTTCAAATGAGTTCTCTCAATAAGGGTTGGGGTCCCCTTATCCAGTGAATTAGGTCAACCTTCCTCAGGATGCAGAGCAATCGCCAATTTCGCGTTGCCTCTTCATAACACAAAAGTTGGGGGGTGGGGATGGCTAGAGAGCCTCAATTCTAGAAGAGTAAAAAATAAAAACTATATTGTCATCTCTGTTGATTTAAGAACCTTTTCATGGTAAACAACCAACTGTATTATTCATTTGTGTGGAACCGACTCACCTGCTCTGGAGTACCAGGGGCCGGGGAACGGTAGGTTGAAATGGATCCTGGCGTGTGTGATCCAGCTTGTGGTGCCTCACGTCATGTGTAATATCCTATAATAAAGTGTAAGGACATTGGCCTCAGTGTGTTGTTTAACAATTACAGTTTCTTGAAACACTGCCATACATTACTCGTACTTACAGTAAAGCTTGTGTTTCATACACGACCTACGCTATAATTTGCGTGGCCAGACAGGTGCGGCCCAATTCTGTAAATTAATCGTGGGGCGTCTGCAGAGGAGGAAACACAATCTCCTATCCTCTTCAGACTCTGCACCTCTCTCTGTAAATTGATCTCCTCATGTGTCTTCTCCTACTAAATGTTGCCAAATATAACAAATCATCTTCTCCTTCAACCAAGAACTGTTTACTTGCATCTCCAACTGTTTCTCTACAATCAGTCAGAGGACCAATTTTTGCTCTCTGATACTTACCTCATCCAAAGCCAATGTTATCTTCCTTCCAGCTGCCAACCTTACACGTCAGCGGTTTATCACATTCACCAACACTACAGCCAGACTTAAACTACTTAACATCTGCACATTCCACTCCTACCTCACCTTTCACTCTGCTGGACCGCTGGTTTATTTTCTAGTCCTCCGCAGTTTGGCTACTGGTCCAGCATCCCAATCAAACCTCCCCTCTGTTCCTTCTCTCCCAATGGAAAACTACTCAACTTGGACATCTCTATGTTCTTCGGCGTCCTTCACTTCCTCCCTCCTAAAACAAGCTGTCTCTATACCACACTGATCCCTCATTAAATTCCTTCTTGTAGTTTTTAAATCAATTCACTCAATGCCAGGGGTGTTGAAGGGTTTATTAAAGATCCTGAGCTACGCTAATGTGAGGACTGTCGGGATTCAGGGCTAGCTGGCCTTTTAGTTGTAGCCCCTGAGCTTCTATCCAGGCCTACAACCAAAAGACCCGGGGCGATAGCCCCCCCAGCCAACCCCTAGTGATGCCTCTGCTCAACGCCGTCCTAACCAGCTAACACTCTGTCCTGCTGCACCCACATTTCGAAGCCTGGGATCTCAAATCCTCATCCTCTACTATCTCACCCACCATGTGCTACTTCCATTTTGAACTCATTTCCCCTTCTGGCTCCCTATCATTGAAATGCCGCTCTGCCTGGAATTACAAACATAATCACTTTTTAGGCCTTCAATATCACCCTAAACCATCACCCGCTTCCACTTCCCTAGCATTAGCACTCATGTTATCAGCCTCTCTGTCCCGAACGGTAGATATGTTTAACTTATGCTTCGACTGTCCTGCCTCCATCTTTAGGCAGCCATTTCCTCTTCACCAAAAGGTTATCCCTCATCTGTATTCTGTTTGAAGCACCATCTTACGAAAAGACAAACACAATCTCGCTCAGACAGCTCAAACTCGCAGACATCTCCTTCAGTGAATGTAAAATGCACACACTAGAACCTGAACAAAAAACCTACACAGAATTATAGATGCTAGCCATTGACTATGGGGATAGTTTCCATTAGTGGTTCGAAGCAGAGTTGCACTGGGAACCAAAAGAATCCCAGGAAATAATGTTCAAAGTGGCCCCATATTCCATATTTTCAGTCAGCCCAACCCTTTTCCTATGAGAAAGTTTGGAAGACGAGGCCCAGGATGCAGAGGCCTGCCGAGAAATCTCCAGAGTTACCTGCAGACCGGTCCAACCCTGTTTCCAAGTGACATCTGCTAGACAACAAGAGTGAAGCTTAAGTTGTCTATGATGCCTCTCAGATCTCAGAGGTGGAATACACCCTGCAGTTGAAAGCTATCCATCAATAATGTTATGCTGTGCTGTGTTTGGCCTTCCTGCATTCTTCCCCTGCCCACACCGTCCAATTGCAGGTGGCGTAGAGTGGAGGCCTGAGGTGATTAGACACAACATTAAAACAAATCCACGTTTCCTCTCCCTACAGCTACCGCAAAAAAGGATTTAAAAAACACCTGCCAGAGAAAGTGATACATCTCAGTGCAGTCACACCACAGCAATTGAATATGAATGTCATGATCCTCTGCCATGACGTCACACACGTCTGCAGGCTGATGGTGAAGCAGCAGAATGGGAAGGCCCATTCCTGTATAGGGGATGCGGTCTAGTTTTGCTGCTATGCCTGCATTGCTAGCAGAGGATGGCTGGACGTAGGTTGTAGGCCGATGTTTGCAGCTGCAGCCTTCTCGTCAGAGGGCGCAACGCCAATAGAGAAATGATGCTGACCTTCTTTTTTGATGGCTTCTGTGTTGTTCCAACGGACTGAGGGACAATGCCCTTACTGTTTCCTTATTGGGTGCAGATTTTAGGAGTCTTTTCGTGGAGTGGGTGAATGTTCACTTTGGTGTGAGGCAGCAGAGCGGTGGGTGTGGGCGTAAAGGAGTTTGCAATGCCACTGCAGAAGTTTGTGACATTCATGGTATCCCCCTTCCTTTGCCCAAACAACGTCCACACTTCCCTTCGTCAGACACATACTTCTTCTTACCTTTACTTCGTCTCCATCTTCACATTGTCGAAGTGGCAATGGATATGGTAACGTTAGCCGCAAGGTTAGGGTTGGCGTAGAGAGGCATATGGTGAAGGATATGGGTGAGGAAAGAAGGGGGCTATTGCCCCTGTAATGATGAAGTGAATGTAGGAGTGAAAGACAGAAGAAGTAAAGGTACACAAAAGTTAAGTGTGACAAAGTGAAAGTATGGAGAATTAAAGACATTCATCCGACTTTCATAATGCTCTGTCATAACTTCAATCCGGGCCGTTATGACTCGTCAATTTGAGTGTATACGCAGTTTGGATTCAATTAAATCCAGGCACCAAATCTACATCCTGGGGAACTGAGTTTACAGGTTTTTATAAAATGCCTCAAAAATTAAATTGTACTGGCTCAGTTTTACTATTACACAACATTTCAACGGTATCTGCTACAGAAACGCACACTCTTATCCCCGAGTAAAACCGCCTCATTGTGTGTCGCAGTTGGTAAATTGCTGGCCAGTGAACCAGAATTGCCGTAGCTTGGAAAGTTCTGGCACGCCACCTGACCCTCAGAGGGCAGGTCCCTGCAGGTCAGGGCCTCAGTCGCTGACAGGCCTCGCCTCACAGATGACTGCGCCACATCTGCCTCTGGGATGCACAAAATGTCCAGCTTTCCACTTGGGCTTCCAGCCCTTTGACCTTCAAGTGATTACTTCTTTAAAATAAATATTGTTTGACCTCACGCCACAACTCCTCTCTTAGAGCTAGGCTAATTACGCATGAAGATTGTAAACTTGATATTTTAAAAGATAAATATAAATAAGTACGATGGACTCAGTGGAAAAGTTGACTTTTTTAGTTTTCATTTCTTATTTTGTATTCATGAAACGTTGCACTTACTTTCATCAGCAAATCAGCCACGCTTGAGGGGACACTATCCTTGGTGCCATCAATACTGTTCTCATGCAACGCTAAGGTTCGACAGGAAGGCAGTTCATGTACCACACCGCCTTGCAGGGCCTTGAATTTATCTGTACTGATGCTGCAAGTGGCCTGCGTATTGATAGGCGATTCATATGTGCTTAGTTTAGCCTATGGAACCCAGACCGTGTTATAGGTCCGGAAATGATATATGTGTTCATTATGTAAACATCCCAGTTGCATGCAGTCACCGTCAACCTTAGTATTTACATGCTGTTGGGTTCCCAGCATGAAACTTTCAACTTTCATAAAATACAGAGAGCAAAAGAAAAGAGTACATATTTTTAAGAAAATAACAAAAATTAAGTGTTTATGGTCACACATGACCTTTACACTAAATGCACCAAATAAAACATGTAATCATAAAAACATAAAAACACTTACCTAAATAAGAGAAGTTAACCTAAAAAGTAAATAATGGTGAACGCTTTATTCATTGTTGTTATTCTCCTTTTTGTGAAAAATGTAAATGCTGACTTCAAATTATGCTTTAAAACTCCCACCGTGACATAAAACAGGGAGCTTTTTTCAGACGGTGCAGAAAACAGAAAGAGGAAACATATTTCTGTCTCCCATCTCCAGCTCCACTCCACCTGAAAAAGATAATTAAAAGGATTTCTAGCGGTAAAGTGAGTGTAAAAACCGACTAAGCTATTTATTTATTTATTCAGGAGACCCACTTTGAATTTGGGAAAGCTGACGAAAACAAATCGTGCAGTACATGCAGTCAATACAAGGAGTATTGACTGCATGTACTGCATGTACTATGATGGTGAACGGTATCATCAGTGGCCCGTTAATACCAGTGCACGAGTTCTTAAAAAACACATCAACTGTGATTGCCTGGCGTACTTGATGCCATTATTTTTGAGGTGCCATAAAAGGATTAATTATTTGATCATTCTGAACAGTATGTCAACGTGTTATCTTTATCGCTCCACTTTGTAAACAAACATCTTCGAGGTATGAAGCAGTAAATCTGAATTCATTCAGAGAATCATTATGTTAATGGGAGGGCTGATACAGTGAACGCCTGCCATTTCCATGGTTTCCAGATGCTTAGCTGGATCTGGGGAAAAAGAGGAAGGGCGGGTTTGTTCGTGGAAAGAGTAGGAGAGTGCACAAGTGATTTTGCTGTTGTGTTGGTAATTTCAGTTCAGAAAAAAATCACTGCATGGTGGTTTGCTTCTGAGTGTTATGAGTCGGTGGGCATGAAAGCACTTGAGTCCATATGGGAGACCTTGCATGCCCGTGGTGTAGAGATTCTGAGACCGTGTTGCGATTGTGTGAATTGTTGGAGGAGGTGTGGAGCTTTTCTGTTTGGTGTCAGCATGGGTGTGGGGTGTTGTGGTTGCATTGTGTGGGTGGTGTAGTTGGTCACTGTGTTTGCAGACGTATGTAGAGTTTTAGTAGGGTGAGTGGGGGAGAACCGGGTTAACCTTGTCGAAGGGTATATAGGTAAATCATTGTTGAGCAGGCCGTTTGTTGAGAAAACTGAAACACACTGTGTGGTGGTTAACGATGTTAGGTCTCTCTTTCACTATTAGGCCAATACGATTGGACCACATGACCCGGGAATCCCAAACCAAGATTCTGGACTTTGTGCTGTACTTCGTTGCAATAAAGCTGCACACTTCTCTTTGAACGTGGGCCATGGTTTGGCGAGTAAGGTTGATGAATCAAAGAGCCATATTTTTAGTAATTTCCTTAAGGTCAGGTGTTCTTCTATTTTACAAATTCACCTGTGGCAGGAGTTCCGGAGTTTCATTGACATGAAATATTTGAAAAGACTCCTCCACCGTATTTCATTTTCAAGTATTGTTTCAATTCAAAACATTTCTGTGAACAATGCAAAGTGTTTTGAAATACATCAGTTTCGTGACTGCTAGACAGTGAAGGTACTTTAGTGCTGAGTGATGTGATCTCTTGCTTGACGCCCTTAGAGCTTTGTTCTGTGCCGGGCTAGAGTTTAGCCAGGTTTATTTGGGATGTTCTAACAAAAAGGGCATTACAATAGTCAAGTCTAGATCCAATGATGGCCCGTGCAATAGTGAGGCAGTTGTCTTGTGATAGGAATGGCCTGACTGCATTGATTAGTTTGGAATGTTAGGCTGCTGAGGACGCAATGGCATTAACCTCCCTCTCCATGGACGGCTAGGTTCAAGGTATACGCCCAGTTTTTTGATTACTTGAGACACAGTAATAGGTATGTTGTCTATTGTGAATGAACAGTACTGCTTGTCCAATTTGCCCAGCGTTGCTGTGGATCCAATTAGCAAGAGTTCTGTTTTTTCACTGTTGAGACAGAGCCAGTTTTCAGCCATCCATGACTGATTTGTTGAGTAGATGAGGTTGAGGGTGTTCATGTCAGAGGGATAGTCACCGGTCAGAGGTATGAGCACCTGGGTGTTGTCGGGGTGATCTCCCGGAGGGTTGGCAGGGCCGTCTGCAGACCTCCGGGGTTAGGGAGGCCCCAACTCCTCCCACGGCCCCCAATGAGTATGAGACACATGCAAGAGCAAGGCGTTACTGCTGTTTATTAGACAAAACGGCAGGGATAGGCTCTGGGATCCCAAGTCACGAGGAACGCGCCTCTGCAAAGTGGGCTCGCAGGCCCTTTTCCTTGATGCGTGACTTCTCATAGTGCGTCACTTGGGGAAACTTCCCCCAAAACCTAACGCCACTTCAGGTTGGCTACCCAAGTAATAGGGTTAGTATAAGAACATATAGATGGGTTAGTGGTAGGTGGAGAAGGGGTCAGGTGGTACGCTTGGGTCGTCCCTAGGAATGGCTACACTAAATATGTTACATGAGAGAGGTCAGTGATTGGCCTAGTTGTGATGCCGTCAGTAGTTAGCCCCCCGTACCCTGACTGGTTCATCCGCAAGCCCCCAAGCCTGGGACCATCGTTGTTCCCAGCTCACGGTGTACCTGGTGCTAGAAACAATGTATGACTGTGTGTCGGAGACGGACAATGGACAGGTCTGCCATTTGCCTGTGGAGCACAGCTTTCTCACCGCTATAAAGTGTCCAATGTGTCACTTCATTGTTGCAGTCTGTGTCCCAAAAGTGAGACCCCAGAGTTTCACTGGTCTTTGAGACTTGGAGTTGCATCAGGATGGCTTGGTCACGTGTGGTAAGACCGTAGCTGAAGCAGAATTATGAGCATTTTATTTGTATTTCGGCTCTGAGGAGTGGTTGGCTGCAGCAGGTGTAACCTTGGCTCGGGGCGCACGGTGTGTAAGTTGCAACTTCGTGTCCTTGGCTGTGAGGCTCTTGCTGGGATTCTGCTTTGCATGATCAGCACCTTGCAGCCCTGTTCTGAGCGGCCCTGGGCCTGGGGTTTCTGAGTCTTGCAGCCTACTCTGGGGCTGAGGCCTACTCTGTTCTGGTTCATGGGTGGCGGTATATGGTTCACTACACAGGGGTCGCGTGGTGACATGGGTTCTCATGTATGAGCATTGTATGTCGTTATGGTTATAATAACGATGAAGCGTTTGCAAGCATGTACATAAGTTCTTCTTGTGTCTTGCGTTTCTGCGGTGCGTTAGTTTGGCCTATGTGAAAAATAACAATGATGCATCAGTGTTTGTGAGCAGTCCGCTACGTCATGGCTTTGAATGTGTTCTTTGTGTATAATTGGTGTGGGTCTGACTGGCGTGCATGGTGGCATGCATGTTACCGTCCGTTGGCAATGTCATCCTGGCATCTCTAACAATGGTTGCTTTCATTGTTGCTGTGTTAGTCGAGCTGATCCATATGGTCCATATCAGCTTCGCCAAAGGTTCCAGTGGTGGGTTTGATTGACGGGCATTTTCCCGGGCCATGTGGGGCGTGGCCGCGATAGATGTTGATGTCTGGAGCATCTTTGAGCGGGTCGAATTCCTCTCGTGGTGGATGCTTAGGCCGCAATGATCTAGGCCATGGTCTGGCTGAGAATCGGGGGAAGGGAGCGTCCCATTTTCCCTCTTCAGTCCCCCCTTTGGTCGACTTGTCGACCACAAAATTATCCACTCTCTTATCTTCTCGTACTCACCATACTTTCGTTATTCCCGCCAAGTGTCCATATCAGTCCACGTGATTTTCAAATGACCAATACATGTAGACACAGCCACCACCGGGTTTGCAGTAAACCTATTTCTCAACGTAGCTCTTAGGGTTCCTTGGATTTTCAACTTTGATTGATGGGGGGTACAAGTCTGCTTCCACTATTTGTTGGCGCAGTCGCTCACATTCTTTTATGATAATGTCTGCATTTTTGTCATCTTCAGCTGGCATTAAAACATGCATCCCTATCATTTCTTCAGCCGTGTGTTTGGATCTCGTTTTCCATGCCTTAAGCCCCATAATAGCAGCCAATCCTAAAATCACACATCCCGCTATGACCTTGAGGCCATCTGAAAGCCATGATGGCATCCAGGACCATATGCATGAAAACCAGCTGCTGTCCTTCTTCACTCCTTTCGCTTCTTCTTCCATTTTAGCATGCATCTGGGTGAGCTGTGAACTGCTTCCGAAAGTGTACCGTTATCTTCATCATTGGCAGGGATAAAACGTGCAACACAAACTCCCAATTTTTGCACAAACACCTCCTTCCATCGCCGTTAGGAGGTCCAGCACATATCTTTTTTGTAGGGCTGCAATAGGTATTGGTCTTAATTCTTCTTTTATTGCGTTGAATCCGTTTACCTTGGAGTTGATTGTCATCATCAGTTCCCACCTGGTGATCTGCAACCATTTGGCGTTGGCATAAGCTTGCACTCCTGGTTGTAGTATGGAGGAGAAGAACATTGCTGCTCTACTGAATAACCTGTCCGCTGGAGGGATGTCAATCAGGGCCGTTTCTGATTTTCTCCAGAGGTAGTTCCCTGTCAGTGGTTCTCCTTGTCTCTTCACTCTTGACAGGTGGGTAGTGTCATTTCCTTTCTTTCCTACTGTTACTGTTACGCTCACCTGGTTCCCACTGTTACTTCCACCAGCGTGACATGTAGCGCCGAGATGACTGACTGGACTGGCCCGGTCAGCCTAGTTTGTCTGACTCGCAAGAATATTCTTCTGCAAAGGAGAAGAGGAATTAACCACCCGTGGAATTGAGTGTCAACCCACCTTCCCCACTCCCGTTGTCTTCCCACTGATCACTCTTGATGTCCCCTCCTTAGTCTCACCTGATGGTTTGGAAGGATGAGCTCTCCATCCTGCGTCGACCGCAGGGGCGTGTTGATGACCAGTTACTTCACTGGCGTAGAGGAATTGGTGAGTTCCAGTATTGACTCTAAAGTCCAATTGTTCATAAGAGTTCAAATGTCTGCTCTTCACTCTGTCAGATTCCTTGCAAGTTGCCGATTAATCCACTCGAAGATTTCCAAATGGCACTCGGTAAGATTCAGGTAAGTCTATTGTGTTTTTCCCCTTAGGGGCCGGGGTACGGCGATGAAGCAGAGTTGACTGTGCCGACCCGAGATGAGGTGAGACCCCCGTGGTAAATCAGGTAAGTTTTGTGGGGGGGGTAACTGGTATTGTCCTTGCTTTCTCCCCTTAGGGGCCGGGGTACGGTGATGAAGCAGAGTTGACTGCGTGGTAAATCAGGTAAGTCCTTGGGGGTAGCTTGTATGGCCTTAGAGAGTCCCCTTGCTCACCTTGCTGTCTTTGTCTCCTTAGGTATCGGAGGGCGGCCGCGAGATGGAGAGAGCGTGATGGAATGCTGAAGTACCGCCAAGCAGGTGAGTTCAGCGCGGTGCCGTAGGAATGCGAAGCAATGCTTCAAAGACTTCTGTCTTTCAGTTCCGTGGCGAAATGGATCAGGATCCAGGTAAGAATTAAAGTTCAACCTTTATCCTTTTTGTCTTCTTGTTTCAGGAGTCCCAGGACTGAAGCGCGCGTGGCTGAAGACTGGAGCTGCTGAAAACACGGTGAGCGTTACGCTGCAGCAAGCAGAATAACGCGAAGCACGTGTGGCTGTCCGGGTGTGGTTTAAATAGCCTTGGAAGAAGATCCAGGTAAGTATTCTTCCACAGCCCCACCCAAGTAACAAAATAGTCCCTTCAGTAAAATAGTCCCTCCTAAGCCTCATTTGGCTTGAGTCTTCAAGCAGCATGGTCTGTCTCAGGTGAGTATGCAGCATGGTGTGCTTCAGGTAAGTTATCAATAATGAGCCTGGCACCCATGGCGCCAGGACTGACTTTATCTTTATGAGCCTGGCGCCATAGGCGCCAGGACTGTACCCAAACAGCCCCTAACTGGGGCTTTTGGGCATGCTCCAAGTGGCATGATGCCTGCTTCCGGGGCTGCTGGGCCTGGTCTGGTCTTCCGGGGGCAGGCATCATGACAGTTACCTTCAATGATATTTTTTTCCATTTATTTCCTTCGTCCATCTTCGGGAATTCTCCAAGTTGACGTGCTTCTGTGGTACCACTAGCGACGGTACATTGATATGTACCAGTGTACACACTCCATCCCACATAGGTGGTAAACTGTGGTATGCCCTTGCTCCACAGGCCCAGTAGTGATCCATCAGTACAGCTGCTCCCGCACCCCCCTCAGGAAGCTTCACTTTTCTCTTGCATCCTTTGTTTGTTCCAACGTCTGTTTCTCCGTCATGTTGATAACATAGTGTAGGTGCTGTCAGTGGTAGTATTGTTATGGGTTCCTCATCCTTCTCCAACCACGGCACCAGTGCTGCACTTTTCCTCCATTCTTTATAGCACCGGTCGTTTTCTTCTTGTACCTTCATTACTGGTGATTTGGCCAAGGTCAGCATCTTGCTCCCCACAACTGCGTCCATCCATCCGTCTTTCGTGAACACCTTTCCATATATCAGTATCAGTGGTCTTTCCCAGCAACCAGGTTCACCTGCAACCTCTTTTGCATACCATCCACAGGGTAGGTAGTCCAGTGTGACCTCTTGCGTTTCTCCTTTCTCTGGTCCCTCTGCTATGTACTTTAGTCCTTTCGTCTGCTGCCATGAGTCATCATACATGGGAACTGTTTTGATGAAGTTATTTTCATAGGGGTACGTTGATCTTGATTTCCACCGAAGTGTTGCTCTTTTCCCCTGGAACCCTCCTCTAGTTTGGAATAGTGCTAGATATAGCAAACTGTCAGCAATCGTTGCAGGTACTTCAGTTGCAACAAATGTTCTGGAGGCGCTCATGGCGTATGGAATCAACGAACAGACGTATCAGTTGTCCTTGTCGCATCCTTACCAATTTTTGACATGTTTTTATACGACATGTTGTTAGAAACATGTGCGGATTCTGTGAGATATGTGTCCACCTCATTTACTTCATTTGATACGCCACGTTTGTTCCTCTTAATGTTTTGCCCATAATAATTGTACCACCTGACACGGTGCTCCATGCGGGCATTGGAGGGGAAATGTTAGTGGTGGGAACTGCAGCCACGTAGAAGGCGTAGTATGCCTGCCAGACAGCGGCAGTAATCAGACCAGTGGCAAAAAATATACTTAAGAATTTTATTACAGTTGCTAGTACCACTGGCATTGTTACTCTTACCTTTGCTGCGGTCCTGCAGCTCTTTTACTTTCAGACGATATAGGTGCCCACCTAAAAATCTCTAAAAGTATGCCTTATTGGTGTTAGTCATTTTACATTAAGCCCTGCGTATTAGATAGTCGTTCAATGCCCAGGCAAAAAAGCTCTTCCCACACTTTCCTTACCGTCCTATCCAGTAAGGCCGGTAGTGCTTCGTGGAGGTGTGGAAATGTTTGAGTAATTATCATAAGAAATGTGTTATAGTATACACGAAAACCTTCTTCTTTTTACATATTTTGGCCTTTTTATAACATATACAAATTAATGTGATAGTGCTTCCGGGGTATAGTCGTCCGCGGGCAGCATTTACCCCTGGGCAATGACTCTGTTTCTGCTATATATATATTTTAGCTTTTACTACAACCACAATTACAATACGCAACTCCTGGATGTGCGAGACAAAAGAAGAAGAGAGCATGCACGTATTTACACAGTGTGGTGCATATCACAGGTACTGCCGTCAATGTCCTTTACTGACTGGTGGTTGGGGATGTTTAGTTAAAGCTAAGTGGATTTGTTCTGCTGGGACCTTGTAATCATGGGGTGGCCTATGGGGAGCGTGTCATTAATGTCTGTTGGGGTGTCTTGTTCTTGTGTGCAGCCTGTTTCTTGTGTTGTTCCTGAAGCGTTGGCCCTTTCGTTGAGGAGAAGGTGGGTTTGTGCTTTGTAAGGCTTGATGTCATCAAGGTGTGTCCAGGCCTCTCTGCCCCTGAGGTTTACCACCCTGGGGGTTACCTTTTCGACCAGATACAGTTCTAGAAACGCGGGCTACTCCACGTATGCCAAAAGTTCCTGAGGAGTATTTGATCTCCCTCTTTTACAATCCACGTTGTATCCTGTTCTTGTTCCTCGCTGGTTGCTTCTTCTTGTCGGTTGTTCTTTAACCCCCCTTGTGCCCGTTGGATGTGTTCAGAGATAAAAGCAGCCCTAGTAACCAAGGAAGAGACATATTCGTGCATTTCATCCCCAAAAACAGTACTGGTAGATTCACACTCAGTTGTGGCTCTGGATGGTGGTGTGAGTGGGAGGTGCATTTGATGACCAGTCACCACCTCATGGGGTATGAGGTGGTGGTCTGACCCTGGCCTGTTTCTTAACTCGAAGAACGCCAAAGGAAGGCAGTACAGCCAACTCTCCTTTATTGTTTGTTTGATTTTTGCTATTTCTTCTTTTAAGAGACAGTTGAGGCGTTCACAGATGCATTTGCCTGAGGGTGGTATGTGCATGCAAACTTGTGCTGGATCCCTAAGAGGGCAGTTATGTGTTTGAACAATTCATTAGCAAAGTGGGGGCCATTGTCTGACGCAGTACCTTGCATACCCCCCACCTCGGGAAAACCTCCCTCACCAAGAATTTTGCTGCCCTAAATGCATCTGCATGAGAACATGGGCCTGCCTCGATCCAGCGTGAGAATGGGCACACTACTACAATCATGTATCTGTACCCCTGACATACATTGATCATATCAACGTAGTCAATATGGAGGTGTAAGAAGGGTCCTTCAGGCCTGGGTATGGTACCTTTAATCACTTGCAGCGTGTGACGGGCCGTAAATTGCTGACATGTAAGGCAGTTACTGATGAAATGATTGACATGTGAGTTTAACTCAGGACAGAACCAGTGCTCCTTTATTCGTGCTGCAATTACCTCTTTTCCTGTGTGCGTGGGGTGGTGCAGTTGGGTCAAAGCTATCTTTAGTAGTGCTAGGGGCATCACCACTTTCCCTGTATTATTCTGACACCATAATGCATCTGTGGTGGACAAAATAAACCCTCTTTTTACCCAAGTTCCTTTTCTGCCATTGGAGCTGCTACCTGCAGTTCCATTATTTGTGTTTCAGGGATGTGTGTATACCCATCCTTCATTAACATTTGCCTTACCCCCCTTTTCTTTTTGTTTTTCTGGGAGTGACCACATTTCACCAAAATACGCTGCATATTTAGCATGCGCATCAGTTGTGTCGTTGCCTCTTGATATTGGATTGTCACCATTGGTGTGAGCCTGACACTTCACAAGAGCTATTTCTTCGGGGTAGTCAATTACTTCAATTAATTTGGCCAATAAAAAAGCATGCTATACTGGGGTTCCATCGGCCCTCCGAAATCCTCTCCTTTCCCATTTAATTAATCCTAAGTGTATTGTTGATGTTACATATGCACTATCCGAATATATTGTAACTCCTGTGTCGCTTCCTTCTTCTAAGGCCAAGATCAGAGCTACCAGCTCTGCTGCTTGTGCTGAGTAATGTTGGGGGAGTTTTACGCATTTCACTGGAACAAACGCCCAGTCTTCTCTCAGCCTCACTACAGCTGCTCCTGTTTTCCGTATTCCATCAGTTTGGTCAATAGTTGATGACCCATCTATGTACATAACCCCACCCCCCTCTAAAACATTCTCCTCTACTTTCCTTGTTCCTGAGTAATTTTCAATAGTCTCTGGGCAGTCATGTGAGTACTTATCATCCACTGCTTCTTGTGCTATAAATCGTGCTGGATTCACATTAGTGCACCTCACTATTTTTAACTCTGGTTTAGATAATATTATTTCATAACATGTTGCTCTTTGAGTGGTCAGTGTGGATTTTGGCTTGTTTAGTATTGCAAACAGTGCGTGCTCAACTTATAGTGTAGTGGAGCACCCCATGGTGATTGAAGATGCCTTTTCCAGTTGCTGTGGACTCCATCGGATGAGCAGGAGCTCATCCCTCAAGGCCCCGACACTGCAGGAGCAGCGGGCCGGGCCAGGAAGCCATCCAGGATCAGCTGCTGCTATCCGGTAAGCGCTGCCACTATTGCGCCCATTCTGAATCCATCTAAGTTCGATTTTGCTAAATTCCTACGCAAATGCTCACAAGTGCTCTGAGTTGCCCCATTAAGGACCCAGGCAACCTGCACTTGCCCCGCACCTGCAAAAGCTCATTTTGCCCCGTTTTCTGCACCGAGGCACACGAGGTTCCCCCTTCCAAGATGGCCGCCATATTCAGGCCTGCTTCACTCTGTGCCTTACCAGGCACACATCAGTAGCCTTGCCCTGCCTGATTGGCTACAACGTACACAACCCCTGCCATTGGGCGCCGGCAGGCGAAGCCGGCCCCCTCCTTCCAAGGCCCACGGGAACAAGGCTGGAGCCTGTTCTCTGCCTGGGAGTTGCTGTGGACTCCATCGGATGAGCAGGAGCTCATCCCTCAAGGCCCCGACACTGCAGGAGCAGCGGGCCGGGCCAGGAAGCCATCCAGGATCAGCTGCTGCTATCCGGTAAGCGCTGCCACTATTGCGCCCATTCTGAATCCATCTAAGTTCGATTTTGCTAAATTCCTACGCAAATGCTCACAAGTGCTCTGAGTTGCCCCATTAAGGACCCAGGCAACCTGCACTTGCCCCGCACCTGCAAAAGCTCATTTTGCCCCGTTTTCTACACCGAGGCACACGAGGTTCCCCCTTCCAAGATGGCCGCCGTATTCAGGCCTGCTTCACTCTGTGCCTTACCAGGCACACAGCAGTAGCCTTGCCCTGCCTGATTGGCTACAATGTACACAACCCCTGCCATTGGGCGCCGGCAGGCGAAGCCGGCCCCCTCCTTCCAAGGCCCACGGGAACAAGGCTGGAGCCTGTTCTCTGCCTGTTAACTGCCGACTCTGCCGTCTGCCAGACCCCCTGGTCCACCGCACTCACTGGCCAAGGTAACATTGTGCCTGCCATATCAACGCTCCGCCGAACTCACAACCTACCTGTAATTACATTCGCACTTGCATTGTGTTGTGCCCTATGGTCGCCCAGACCTTACCTGCATTGTGTTGTGCCCTATGGTCGCCCAGACCTTACCTGCATTGTGTTGTGCCCTATGGTCGCCCAGACCTTACCTGCATTGGGTTGTGCCCTATGGTCGCCCTGACCTTACCTGCATTGGGTTGTGCCCTATGGTCGCCCTGACCTTACTTGCATTGTGTTGTGCCCTATGGTCGCCCAGACCTTACCTGCATTGTGTTGTGCCCTATGGTCGCCCAGACCTTACCTGCATTGTGTTGTGCCCTATGGTCGCCCAGACCTTACCTGCATTGTGTTGTGCCCTATGGTCGCCCAGACCTTACCTGCATTGTGTTGTGCCCTATGGTCGCCCTGACCTTACCTGCATTGGGTTGTGCCCTATGGTCGCCCTGACCTTACTTGCATTGGGTTGTGCCCTATGGTCGCCCTGACCTTACTTGCATTGGGTTGTGCCCTATGGTCGCCCTGACCTTACCTGCATTGTGTTGTGCCCTATGGTCGCCCTGACATTACTTGCATTGGGTTGTGCCCTATGGTCGCCCTGACCTTACTTGCATTGGGTTGTGCCCTATGGTCGCCCTGACCTTACTTGCATTGGGTTGTGCCCTATGGTCGCCCTGACCTTACTTGCATTGGGTTGTGCCCTATGGTCGCCCTGACCTCACTTGCATTGTGCTGTGCCCTATGGTCGCCCTGTCCTCACCTGCATTGCGTTGTGCCCTATGGTCGCCCTGACCTCACCTGCATTGTGTTGCGCCCTTCATTGCGTTGTTCGCCCCCTGACCTTATTTGCATCGTGCTCTGCCCTACGGTCACCTCAGACCTAACCCACATTGTGTTGTACCCCACCTATATCACCAATGCCCCCTACCCGCCACTCCTCTGTACATCACCCTAGCCCCAGCATGCTACTTTGCCTGACTGCGATCATGTTCCCCTTCTGTGTCATGCAAAGCAACATACCTTGCACTGGCAATAGTTACCTAGCCTATAACAATGGCTTAGTCAGACCCGCCTGCCCAAGACATCACCCGATAACCTGCCCCACACCATTCCTGCCCACCACACCAGCCTTCCTCCCGCATCCTAAATCCGCCCATCCCACCCATAGCCATGCACACTCTCCGGATGTCCCAGCTAACACGCACCTAGCTGTCTACAAACGGAACCCCATCAACACGAGAGCATCATGCCCCACTCTCGACTACAGCACCACCACAATAGCTAACCCAACTATCTCCCGAACCACCACCTTCATCCCTTCCGATCGGAACATTAGACTTGGCGCCAGAACCCACTACAGATCTAGCAAAGGCCCAGCCAACTCACCTAATAAGACCAACCCTCACACTGCAACACCTATCAACACTATCCATCCCATTCCTAAAGGAGCTCTTCTAAATGTCAGATCATTAGTCGCCCACTCCACAGAAGTCGCAGACATTATTCTAACAAACAACCTGGACTTCCTTGCTGTAACCGAAACATGGCTGCACGATGCTGCAGGACCATCTCTCACCCTAGCCATACCTGATAACTACACCATCCTTAGAGCAGACAGACCGAACGCTCGAGGTGGCGGTGTAGCCATTATCTTTAAGTCCACGCTTGACATCAGACTAGCCTCCTCTCCTCCACTTAAATCCTGTGAGCACATCACAGTCAAATTTCAAACCTCCCCTAAAAGTACTATCACGCTGCATTTAATTTACCGACCCCCTGGCCCACCTGGCTCATTTGAGGAAGACATCACCTCACTAGTTGCTGAAAGCTCCAAACCATCAGCACAAATGATTATACTTGGAGACTTTAATCTTGGGTTTAATGACCCCCTCGACACCCCAGCCACTGCCCTGGCCATGGCATTAGAGGAGCGTGGCCTCCAACAACTCTGCTCCAAACCCACCCACTCGAAGGGCAGAATCCTCGACTGGATTACGGCCCTTAATTGCAACATTACTGTGAAAGACCCCACACAACTTATCTGGACTGACCACTACCTCCTCCCTTTTGACATTCATACTAGCAACTTAGCGCATAAAAGGCCTATCATTTCACCTGCCTGCCCAACCAGGAAAAAGAGCAACATTACAGCGGAAGCCTTAATACCTTTGGTGATCCCTACCTTGAACGCACTACCTGCTATAACGGACTTGAACCAATTGGTCAACGTCTACAATGATTCCATGGCCAAAGCCATCGACATCATTGCCCCACTGAAACTGCGTAAAGGGAAACCTAAAGCGCACCTGAACACATGGTACACCCCGGAGCTCAAAACTCTCCGTCAACAAAAAAACAAACTCGAAGCACTATGGAAATCAGTGCCTTCAGTAAATAACAGAACTAATCTCACTAACATCTCCACTCTCTACAAAAACGAGATTACACGTGCCAAGAAAGAATCTCTCAACACTAGGATCTCCCAGGCAAGCTCCAGCACAAAGGAGCTCTTTAACATACTAAAGGAACTAGAAAACCCCATTACTCCCACCGACTCTTGCACTAAGGATAAACCGTGGTGCACAGGGATCCAGAATGCCCTAGCTAACAAAATCTCAGGGCTCCAAACCAAAATCAACAACAAACGACAACAACTCACTCTTGATCCTACCTCCATCCCCATTCCCCCCCCACTTACTGCCACCAGCTCAGGCTTCACCTTCAAAAAGGTATCCATATCGGAGGTCCAGAAAATTATAGCATCCTTGAAACCATCGAACTGCAAGGGGGACAGCTGCCCCGCACAGATCATAAAAGATGCAGCCAGGGATCTCTCCCCATTCATCACCAAACTAATAAACCTGTCTTTCGCCAATAATATGGTCCCCAGCAACCTGAAACAGTCCTGGGTCCTACCTCTACTGAAAAAAACTACGCTCAACCCTGACATTCCCACGAATTATAGACCCATTACCACCGTCCCATTCTTACTAAAAATTCTGGATAGAGTGGCCTACTTACAAATCCAGGACTACCTCGAGGCAAATCATTTACTAGGAACCCGCCAATCTGGCTTTCGACCACAACACGGGACAGAAACGGCCCTTGTTGATCTCAAGTGCCAGATAGACGAACTCAAAGACAAAGGTAAGGCTGCCATCCTTCTACTCCTCGACCTCTCCGCTGCCTTTGACCTGGTCGACCATAAAATCCTGTGCAACCATTTGTCTCTGGCAGCACACTTCTCCCATTCTGCGGTCACATGGATCCAATCTTTCCTGGACAATAGGACCATGCGGGTCTTCTCTCCCCTAGCAGCGGCTGACCCCATCCCCATTACCTGCGGTGTCCCACAAGGATCCTGTGTCTCACCCACCCTATACAATATATTCACCAAGCCCCCATTCGATAAGCTGGACAATCTGGGTGTCACCTACACGAACTACGCAGATGACACCCAGATACTCCTCACCTTATCAGGCAACTACAACAAGGACGCCAAATGGATCAACGAAGTCTTTTCCATCATTCAGGCATGGATGGCCACACATGGCCTGTGCCTGAATGATGATAAGACTGAACTGCTTCTTGTCGGTTCACCTAACACCATCCGAAAACTCTGTCCCAGCTACACTAGCTTTACTATTGACGGTAACACCATACCCATTGCCAAGAGCGTAAAAACTCTCGGTTTCTACCTAGACACGAACACCAACCTAGCTAAACAAATCAACATGACTGCCTCAGCCACTGCCTACACTGGTAAATTAATTAGGGCCTGCAGACCATTGATCTCCCCTAACAACTGCCTCATCCTAGCCAGAGCACTCATTCAATCCAAACTGGATTACTGTAATAGCCTCTATGTAGGTGCCAACAAAACAGTAATCAATAAATTGCAAGTCCTACAAAACAACGCACTCCGTGCCGCCCTCAATATCCCCAGAAGAGAACACATTTCCGCCACCAGAACTGCTTGTAAATGGCTGTCCATCCAACAAAAAATAGACCTAAAAACTATATGCCTTACATACAAAGCTCTTAATCATCTTGCCCCGCCCTACCTCTCTAACAAATGTACATTAAGACAGAATACTAGAACCACCAGATCGTCTAACACATTACAACTAACGGTACCCAAATATTCCCTCAAAAGAGCCGGCGGGTCCAGCTTCCCAGCTCTGGCTTCACAACTTTGGAACACCATCCCACTGGATATCAAATCCACACCCACCTTCCAGCCCTTCAGAACTAAGGTCATCTCCTGGTTACTCAACAAATAACCATCTAACCATATATGTATGCACTCCCAATGTCCAATTTTTTCCTATGTTGTTTGCCTATTATTATCTATGCATTAACTGCCTTCCTGTTCAACTTTCCTATGCCCTATTACTACTGTACTATTGTCTGTCACTTGTAACATGATGTTAAAGCGCACATATACCCCTGGGTCAAGAGCGCTATACAAATAAATAAACAAACAAACAAGCTGCGAGGCTTTGTTGGCACGTGAAGTGTCCCATCATTACTGGGTCTAAGTGACCACTGTAAAATGCTACAGGTTTGTGTCCCAGGCTCATTTTTTATTTTAGTACTGCTTTCATTACTGCAGTGTCGCAGTGTGAGAAAATATAAAACTCCTTCTCAAAGTTGGGGGTGGCCAGTACTGGTGCAGTTGAAATAGCATTTTTCAATTCATTGAATGCATCTATCATTTCTTGCGTCCATTCCAATTTCCTATGCCCCCTCTGTGCCTCTCTGAGTGCCTTGAGCAGTGGCTCTATGTATGAGCTGTAATCGAAAACCCATGCCCTGTAATAGTTGCATAGGCCAAGGAACTGTTGCAGGTCTCTCACTGTTTGTGGTTGTGGTGTTCCTTGTATTGCTAGTGCTTGCTGTGGTGCAATGTTCCATCCTTTTTGTGAGATGATCTGTCCTGTATAAAGTACCTGCTCCTGGCAGTATTGTAGTTTCTCCTTGTCTATCTTGTATCCTTTCTCAGCTAGCACTGTGAGCATTTTAACTGAGTCTCTCCTACACTTTTCCTCAGTGGTGCTGCATATGATATCATCAACATACTGCAGCACCGTACGTTCCATTTCTATGTTACCCAAATCCATTTGGATCACTCTGTTAAAGATTGATGGTGACTCGCAGTACCCCTGGGGCAGCCTAGTGTGTTTCCACCTTGTGTTGCGGTATGTGAAACGTATTAGATCTTGTGAATCGGGGTGTAATGGAATAGAGAAGAAGGCGCTCTTGAGGTCGATCACTGTGAATCGTGACGCCTCTGCCGGAATTCCGCACAGTATTGTAGCTGGATTTGAGGCAATAGGGTACTCTGCTTCAACAATGTGGTTGAGAGGCCTTAAATCCTGGATAAAACGCCACAACACTCCCTTGGCCTTGCGCACAGGGTACACCGCCGTGTTGCATCGTGATTCTGATGGTACTAGTATTCCCCTGTCCACTAGGGCAGATATTGTCTCATCTATCCCTTCATCAGCTTCCTTTGATAGTGGGTACTGCTTAACTCTGGGTAACATTGCCCCTTTTTTTTAGCTTTATTTTCATTCCTCCAATGCTTTTGATGCACCCCACATCATATGGGCTTGTGGTCCATAAGGAGTCGGGTACAGCTGCTAGATCTTCCTCATGAAATGGTGCTTTTGCGGGGCACGGTGCTTCCAGCACCATTGCCATTTTTTGAGCTACGTCTTTGAGTGTTACCTTCAGCTAGATGTGAACACTCATGTTGAAAACCATTTCCCCATCTCCCTTGTCATTGGAAAATAGTTCCTCATCTGATACCTGTGTAATCCTGCATCCTTCTGCCAATGCTATTACTGATCTCCATGCCTTCCCGTCCCCATCCTGTGCGTGTACTGCAATGTAGTCGGGTTTGGCAACATTACCCTCCACATCTACTGATATTACTGCCCCTTCCTTTTCATCAGTGGGTGTTTCTGGTCTGAAGAGGTATGCTGAAGGTCTTCTCCATTTCTTGCCCTCTATTCCTGGTAACCACGCAAATTGCCATGTCAGTCCCATATTGGAAAAGGTCCCCATCTACTGGCTCTGCCCTTACCACTTTCTGGCCACACTAAGTTTGTAGTATTTGTCGAGCTGCAAGCATGTTTTTTCCTGGCGTGGAGCACACTATTCCCTTGTCAGTAAAGGAGATAGTCATGTTCAATCTGCTCATGATATCTCTTCCGAGAATATTTACTGGTGATTGCTTTAAATATAACAATGGGAGGGATAAGTCGTGCTCCCCAACAGATAAGGAGATGTTATCAGTAAAAGGAACCAGCCTCTTAGCCCCAGAGAATCCTTGAGTGTGCATGGCATCGCCTGACAATGTAAACTTTCCTTCTCTGATGCAGGATCTAGTTGCACCTGTGTCTACTAAAATGGAAAATGTTTTGTCACCTATCGCCACCTGTATGCGTGGTTCCTCCGCAGGGTTAGGTGTTACCGACAGGATGGGACACAGCAAGGACGTCTGTGGGTTGTCCTATTGGGGGTATAGCGACTGCCCATTCCCTGTGTATGGGTTGTGACCCAGTATTGTCACTTTCCCCAAATGTGTTTGTTGTACTGGTGCCTCTTCAGGTGCTTGTCTGCTATCTTGTATCTGTGTCAGTTGTTGTGCTGCTTGGACGTGTTGTGGTGCTACTGTCATTTGTTGCTGTGCTTGTTGTTGTGCCTGTTGTATAGGGGACGGTGCATATTCAAGTTGTGGTTGCAACAGTTGTGGTTGTGTTTATGCCTGTGTCACCTGCTGTTGTGGTGACTGTTGATAATATTGTTGTCCCCTACTGTAATTTTGCAGCCCCTGCTGCCCCATCCTGCTTGTGCTGGTCGTGCCCTGCACATGCGTGACACATGTCCTGTCAACCCACACGTCCAACACGTTGGTGATTCCTGTGCTTGCCATGCATATCCCCCAGTATTGTCTAAGTATCCCTGATGCCCATAAGTGTTGTATCCCCAGAACTCTCCCCCTTGCTGTGGTGTTGCTGGTCCATATCCTCGTCCTCTCCCTATTCCTCCTCTTCCTCTAAAGTTGTAAGTTTGTCCATTTCCCATCTCAGAGTATCCACCCCCTACCTGAGGAGCATAGTACTGTTGTGTTTTGTATGGTGGCATTAGTTGTGTAGTAACTTGTGTGGGTTGCATTTGCGTTACTGTGTGCTGTTGTGTCATCTCCGATTGTTGTGTTAATTGTGTGTTGTTTGTTATGGGTCCTGTTATTAGTGCACCTTCCATTGCATATTTTGACAGCTTTTTCTGCACCAATTGTTCTTCTTCTGCCTTCCTATCCTCCTCCTTTTGTTTCATCTTCTCCTGACACAGCCTGCAATGGTGCACTATCGTTAACTGTATTTCTGGCCACCCCTTTGCTTCCATTCCCACTCATTTCTTTAGCTGTCTTTGTACAGGTTCTGGGAGGCCCTGTATCAGTATGTGGTAGAAAATTGCTAGCGTTTTGTCCCACGGTTCTCGTGTTTCCAAGCGCCATCTCTCTTGGATCTCCTGGATGTAACTAACAGGATCTTCATTTTCACGCATTTTGCGTGATGTTATTGCTCCTATGTCTGATGTGTCTGGGTATTGTATTCTCAGTGCCTGCCACAATGCATGCCTGCAATTTGCAAATGGTGCTCCATCATGTGATGTGTCATTAATAGTCACCTCTGGGAATCCTGCCATTTTCCAAATGTTGTCTGCTGCGTCACCCACTATGGAAATTAACAACCCCTTCACATCACCCACTGCTGGTTTTAATCCAGCAGTTTTTTTTTCTCCATTTCATATATCCTTTTCCCAGCTCCTTCGCTCAGTGATGATAGCCTACATTTGATGTTCTCCTTGTCCGTATGTTTCCAGGGTACATATTGCGTTCTAGCTCCCCCTCTTTCTAACAGTGGCATCTGTGTGTATTCCCTTGCCTCTCCCTGTGTGCGTTTTTGTTGTGTTATGTGTGAGTATTTAGTATCCTCTTCCATGTCGGATAGTTCTTCAATAAATTCAGCGATGTGTTGTGTAGCTCTACTGTCTTCTCTGGTCGCATGTCCCCTTCGCTTACCTACTTGGTCCTTGTCGTGTGGTGTTGTCAGGTCCTCCACTCTATGCCCTGGAAGGTCGCTCAGTCTGTTAACATATGGTGTGTGTTGCTCTGGGTGTGGTGTTACTGGTCGCTGTGCTCGTCCTCCCTGTTTGCTGTTACTTACCCTTCCTACCTCCCCTTCTTCCTGCGTCTTGCATGTCCATGAAGACCCGCAGCCTGTGCTCGTTATGTATAGTTTACTCTGCCCCTCCCCGCTTCCGTCGCTGTGCCCTGTGCACGATCCTTCCTCTTCCTCACTGCAGAATCCTTCCAAAAATGTTAATCTTGTGGTTATGTTTTTTCCCTCTATTGTTGCTGTATCTAAGTCGATGTCATCGTACTCACTTGTCAGTCCCGCGTTTCCCTGTGCTGGTGCTGCTGGTGCTCCTTCTGTGTTTTTTGCAGGTGTTCTACTCCTGTGTGCTGTACCTGGTCCCCTTATTTCTGTATTCCCCTGGATGTTTCCAGCACTCTTTACCTCCTCTCTTGCCCTGAAAAGTTTGTTCATGATCGTGTCACTTACCTCTTTGAGCGCCCTGACATCTCTATCCTTTTCGTACCATAATCCATCCCACATTTCCAATAAGCTCCCTAGTATCCTCCCTGCCTTATACTTACATGCACTTTCTGCAATTATTTTCCTCTTCAATAACGTCATCTCACTATTGTTTTCCTCTCGCTCCTCTTCTTTCCTCGTGAGCTCTTGTTGCTCCATGTGTGCTACCCTGTCTGCAATCCCCTTTAGGCGGTCTTCCTCCTTTTCTCTATCTCTTGTTGCGCTACCCTCACTTTATCCTCCTTGGTCCCCATCCTTTTCCCCTGCTTCTCGTGCTCCTCCTGCTCCAGTTGACTGATCAGCACGCTCTGTGCGTCCCTCAACTCCGCCAGGCTTTCCTCCAACACCGCTTCCTCAGCCCTTGTCATCCTTCCGTCTTCATGTTTACCTACCTTGCTCCTTCCGTGCGCTTCTCCCCCCCTTGTCCCATCTTTATAACTGTCTCCTCCTCTTCCTCGTCTAATCTTCCCCGCAGTTTCAGCAACACTTGTGCAGCGATCCATTCATCTGGTCCTATGTTTGCGAAGGCCCTGTATGCCGTTTGTTCACTCCCCGTGTTCACCTGTACTCGTTGTGCGTCCGCGGCGCACCCCGCCCCCTTTGGTAACTCTCTGTTGGTACATACAGCGGCGGGCTGAATGTGGGGTTTGAACATCCTTCTGCAGCCGTCAGCGAAGAGCGCGCCGCCTCTCTAAATTTTGTAACTGAGTACAACCCTTCCGGTTCTTTCTTTATCTCCTTATTTACGGGTACCTCACCCTCTTCTTCCTTTTTAACCTGGACTACCGGGAATGACTCTTCCACTTCCTCCTCGCTTTCCTCTGCGCTGGGGGGCATTGGAGGTGTGCTACACCCACCCTCTTCTTTGATTTTTTCCTCCTTCACCCCTTGCACTATCAACCTCCCTGTTACCCCTGGTATGCATCCCTGGAACAATTTCCAGACATCGAGTACTTCAAGGTGACTCGCTAGTTTCTTTCCCTTGTAAGTGTTATGAAGATATGCTAGCAGTGAATGCTGTGTGTACATATCAAAGCTGCCATTGGGCGGCCACAGTTTTCGTATTTTGTTGTCCGTCCCTTGTGTCCACTCAATACTGTACTTTACTAAATTGTCTCTGTGCAGTGGTAGTGTAGCGCATATGTGTTGGAGTGGTGTTGTTAGAGGGTTCCTATACCCTTCCCCCATTCCCTGATACAAAGACATTTTCAATACCCCTACGTCCTCAGTACCACCGTTACCTGGCCCCGGCAGCTGGGGTCTTTCGACTTCCTGCTGCAAGGGAAGTAATTATGTTACAACACTGATATGCTGTATGCCACTGATCTTTCCTACTCTTATCGTCCTTTCCTTTATCTTTCTCTTCCCCAATGCTACCACCCACTACGGTCCGTGGCACGCAAAGCCCCCTACGGCTTCATGTCCTGAGCGGTGTTCTGTAGTGTCACCCCATTTCACGTGCCGTCGCTACTCGGCGCACCTTCAATCGTAATTTCAGCTCCTCCCTCCTTCCCTCTTCGCTCCACCACCAGCACTTCCCTGTCTCTTTTCTCCTCTCCCCACGCTTTCCACCAACTCCCAATCAATCCCTTTCTGGAGGCATGCCGGCCTTCTGCGTGCGTGGCTGCCTCTCCCCTTCTCTTTACCCCTCACCGTATGTCCCCTTTCCGCCCGCTGTTCAGATAACACTGCCCAGTCCTATGCAACAATATGGGTGATGTCACCAATTCTAAGACTGTTGGATACGAAGGTACGTACAGCACAATATAGGAGATGATATGCTAGCTACTTTTACAATGTTATTCCCCACAATTTCCACAGCTGTCTTCCCACTACACCTGGAGTGGAGAATACGTTAATCACTTTGTTATTATAACAGGCTGCACACACTGCGTCGCCTCGCGTGTGATATGCTCCCACAACGGGGAACTTAACCAGCCCACTATCTTCCACTCCGAGAAACAATGACGTCACCTCAGCCAGGGATACGTCATCTATTCACCGAGCTATAACGCTCAACCAATAGGGATTCTCATCTACTCATCGATCAAAAACGCCAATTTGTAGGAATACCATACCCCCTTTTCCACAGGTGTCTATGATCAAAGCCAATCATGCGCGATTCTCCAGTCACATGTGGGTGCCTTAAGCCCCACCTCTCTTACTCTGCGATACTATACAGGGCGGCCCTCATGCCTTACCCCGTTGTGTTTCACACCTCAACCTCCGCTCAATTGACAAAATCTTTACGCACACTGTAAAGCCACCCGCCACCCTCGTTACAATTCTTCCCGCCACCCACACAACTTTGCATTGCTGGTTGTGTGTGCCATACTCACATCGGTTTTCACCTGCTGATGCCGCTCGGCTGCGGGTGTCCCCTGCCAAACTCTGCTCGCCACCTCCCCTCTTCCGGACCACGTCTGGACACTCGCCAACCGCGGCCGGGATACTTTTCAAGTCAGCTCCCGACAGTCACTCTCCGGATTGCGCAGTCCGGTCGTCTTGCAGTTCCACAATGGTCCTGTAGTCCTCCAAAGGGGGCAACGGCGAGGGGGCCGCTATGCCGCCCACCTAAATGCAGGCCGTGCTTCCCTTTTGCCTCGCCCTCGCTATATCTCAGCAGTGCCTCCAACTTGTCGGGGTGATCTCCCGGAAGGTCGGCAGGGCCGTCAGCGGACCTCCAGGGTTAGGGAGGCCCCAACTCCTCCCACGGCCCCCATTGAGTATGAGACACACGCAAGAGCAAGGCGTTACTGCTGTTTATTAGACAAACCGGTAGGGATAGGCTCTGGGATCACAAGTCACCCAGGAACGCGTCTCCCCAAGTGGGCTCGCAGGCCCTTTTTCTTGATGCGTGACGGCTCATCATGTGTCACCTGGGGAATCTTCCCTCAAAACCTAACGCCACTTCGGGTTGCTGCACGAGTAATAGGGTTAGTATAGGAACATATAGATGGGTTAGTGGTTAGTGGAGAAGGGGTCAGGTGGTACGCTTGGGTCGTCCCTAGGAATGGCTACACTAAAAATGTTACATGAGAGAGGTCAGTGATTGGCTTAGTTGTGAGGCCGTCAGTAGTTAGCCCCCCATACCCTGAATGGTTCATCCGTGAGCCCCCAAGCCTGGGACCATCATTGTTCCCAGCTCACGGTGTACCTGGTGCTAGAAACAATGTATGACTGTGTGTCAGAGACGGACAATGGACAGGTCTGCCATTTGCCGATGGAGCGCAGCTTTCTCACCGCTGTTAGTGTCCAATGGGTAACTTCATTGTTGCAGTCTGTGTCCTAAAGTGAGACCCCAGAGTTTCACTGGTCTTTGAAACTTGGCGTTGCATCAGGTCAGCTTGGTCACGAGTGGTAAGACCGTAGCTGAAGCAGAATTATGAGCATTTGATTTGTATTTCGGCTCTGAGAAGTGGTTGGCCACAGCAGGTGTAACCTTGGCTCGGGGCGCGCGGCGTGTAAGTTGCAACTTCGTGTCCTTGGCTGTGAGGCTCTTGCTGGGATTCTGCTCTGCATGATCAGCACCTTACAGCTCTGTTCTGAGCGGCCCTAGGCCTGTGGTTTCTGAGTCTCGCGGCCTACTCTGGGGCTGAGGCCTACTCTGGTCTGGTTCATGGGTGGCGGTCAATGGTTCACAACACGGGGGTCGCGTGGCGACATGGGTCCTCATATATCAGCGTTGTATGTTGTTGTGGTTATAATAACGATGAAACGTTTGCAAGCATGTACATAAGTTCTTCTTGCGTTTCTGCGGTGCGGTAGCTTCGCCTATGTGAAAAATAACAATGATGCATCAGTGTATGTGAGCAGTCCGCTATGTCATAGCATTCAGTGTGTTCTTCGTGTATGATTGGTGTGGGTCTGACCGGCGTGCATGGTGGCGCGCATGTTACAGTCCGTTGGCTATGTCATCATGGCATCTCTAACAATGGTTGCTTTCGTTGTTGCTGTGTTAGTCGAGCTGATCTATATGGTCCATATCAGCTTCACCAGAGGTTCCTACGGTGGGTTTGATTGACGGGCATTTTCCCGGGCCATGTGAGCCGTGGCCGTGAATGGTGTTGATGTCTGGAGCATCTGTGAGAGGGTCGAATTCCTCTTGTGGTGGATGCTTAGGCCGCAATGATCTACGTCATGGTCTGGCTGAGAATCGAGGGAAGGGAGCGTCCCATTTTCCCTCTTCAGTGTCATCTGCATAATTGGTATATGAGATGACCATGGCGTCAAGGATTTGGAATAGGGGCCTAGTGAAGAGGTTGTAGAGATTTGGGGTAATGCAGGAGCTTTGTGGGACACCACAATTGATTGGACTGGGGTTAGCATTCGAGGAATCCGAGAACACCTTCATCTCTCTTCCTTTGAGGAAAGATTATATCCATTGACAGGCCTTTGGGAGAAGTTGGCTGTGCATGACAGGTGATGAAATAGTGTTTTATGATCAACCAGGTCAAAGGCTGCTGGTAGGTCTAGAAGAAGGAGGAGAGCCGGCTTACCTATGTCCCTTAGGTCATCCATTTGGTTTTTAAGATCAAGTAATGCCGACTCAGTGCCATGCCGTGGACGGAATCTAGACTGGCGTAGTCCCAGAAGTTGGTGGTCTTCCAAGACTTTCTGCACTTGCAGGTAAGCTGCTTTGTCCAGTATCTTTAGCAGGAAGGGGACAGTGGTGATGGGTCTGTAATTCCCCGGGACCAGGGGGTCAAGAGATGTTTTTCTAGGAGTGGCCGGACCCAAGCCTCCTAATGTGACGTTGGGACCTGAGCAGTGCGGAAGGATGAGTTAATGAAAGCGGTGATGAAAGGTGCGAGGGCAGGAGGACAGTCCTTAATTATATGTGCCGGGCAGACATCTCCTTTGTAATTGGAGGGGTTGTTGGACCTGTTGTGCTACTGTCAACAGGCAGGGCACACAGGGCTGGAGGGCTGGTGTGGATAGTGGTAACATGTTGATCCGATATGGTAGACTTAGGGTCAGTGGGCAACCCAACATCATGATCAGCAAGAGTGGGCAGCGCAATATCATTAGCAGCAAGAGTGGGCAACACAGTATCATTTTTTCTAAATCTGTTTTTATTGTTTACATTGTACCAATAACGTGGTTACTCAACAAAACAACAGTACAGTTACAACCACCCCACCCTCCCTCCCTCCCCCTTTCCCAACTGTCCGGACCAAAACGTAATACACCACAAGTTTCAGCTTTGTGATTGTTGTGAGTCATTTGTGTCATCGCCAGAGGAGCCTTATGTATTAGGGTTGCACAATGTAACAATTAGCGCCACCCATTGTAGTAGGTCGTCTGAGGTGTCCTGTCTTTGTTGGCTCTGGGCCATCCCCCAAGCCGCAGTTTCGGCATTCGTCCATTTGCGAAGGTCTTCCCACCATGTTGACAAGCAGGGGGCCTGCGGGCGCTTCCAGTTCATGGCAATGCGCCTCTTTGCCAGTATATACATTAGGTCTTTTAGTTTATTGAGTGGTCTATTCTTCTTACTTCTGGGGTATCTGCCGAGGATACATGCTTTTGGCGTGTGGACCTCCAGGGAGATGTTCGCCTCGGCCACCTTGGCTTTGACCTTAGCCCAGAAGGACTGTATGGTGGGGCATCCCCAGAACAAATGTGTCATCACTGCGTGGGGTTCGTTGCATTTGGGGCATCCCGTACTCACGGCTCCACTAAATCTGGAAATGATGTCTGGCGTGAGTTACGCTCTGTTCATAATGTAGAATTGAATGAGTTGGAACCTGGCATTCCTGGATACCTTCTTGTGGTATACCATTATGGCCTCCCACTCCTTGTCTTCAAACTGTAAGCCAAATTCCTGTTCCCACTTTTCCTTACACTTAAGGCTTTGGAAGACCAGGCTCCCGTCCTTCGCCTCTCGTGCTTGGCCTAGAGGGTCACGACCCAAACACCCGCCACGAGAAGAGTTTGTCCATTTACCAGACGACCAGATACCTTGGTACAGGAACATACGGATGTGTCCATCTGCTTGCCCAGCAGCCCGCACTGGCCATGCCGACACCTGCGGCACGGATCAATTAGACTAAAATCTACACGTCGTTAGAGATGCCATGACGACCTAGACAACGGGAAGCACATCTGTACGAATATACACACTGGACATTCCCACACCAACCTACACGAAGAATATACTCAGTGCTATGACGTAGGCGACAGGCATATTCACGGACGTGCATCTTTATTATTTTTATATAGGCTTTCAGAATGCAGAAACGCAAGACGCGTCATGAACTTTTTACTAGCTTGCTCACGCTTCTCTTTGAAACCAGTTACCGCCACGAGAAGTATAATGAAGACAAATACTGGTTATGGAATTATATGCTCCTATAACCTAAAGCACCTGTACACCAAACAGACAACTTATGTACCAGGCCCAAGTAGGCCTCAAACAAGAGCTCCCGTGGACATCAACAAGACAAGAGTCAGTTGCTGATCCTGCAGAATGAGCTTGGCGAAGCAACCAGCCAAGGTCGCAATGTTTCAAACCCACGTTCCAAGAGCAAATCATCAAAGGCACGATGTTGCAACCTCGCACTCCGCGCACCAACGTTAAAGTCACACCGACAAATTAAACCAGACGCGCAGTAGAAAAACAATATTAATTGTGCAGAATTATGCCTCTTTCGCGGTCCCTCCCCACGTGACCAAGCCGAACTTGACGAGATGCCAAACCCGGGAGAACAGAGGCGTCTGGATCCCTCGCTACGAGACACTGGCAGATACACTTGAAAGGCTCAATGGACATCTGCAACAGTGGGAACGGTACCCCGTCTAGCTATGAATAAGTCTTCACATTGTTTGCATGTACCCATAGTGAAACATTGTTGCAACTTAAAGGTACACCGAGAGCTGGGAACGACGGTGGTCCCAGGCTGGGAAGCTCACGGGTGCACCAATCAGAACATGGGGCTCTTATCACTGACGCCAGCACATTTAGCCAATCCTCAGGAGTCTTCATGTAACAATTCTCATGTATCTAATTGTAGGGACAACCCAGATATACCACCTGACTACACCTTGTCCACTAATATCTTTCTCTATATGTGTGCTATACTAACCCTACCACTCGAACACCCAATTAAGAGTGGCGATAGGTTTTTTGTTAACTTTCTGAAGTGACGCAAGTAGCGCGTCATAATACAGTAAAAAGGGCCTGCGAGCCCCACGATCGAGTGTGTGTCAGGACGAACGCGTGCGCTCCTTGACCCATCCCTGCCGTTTTGTCTAATAAACAGCAGAGTCACCTTGCTCCTTGTGTGCGTCTCATACTCTATCTCATCTTATCTGGGATACACACGGGAGGAGTTGGGGCCTCCCTGCCTGGAGGTCTGCGGACGGTCCGGCCGACCCCGGCAGAATTTCCCCCCGACAAGTTGGAGGCACTGCTGAGATCTGTTTAAGATCGACTTTTATTTTTACTTTTTCCAGGCACTCCCGTTGCGAGGAGGCCCGGCGGCGCGGCCCCCTCTGCCGTTGCCCCCTTCTGAGGACTACAGGACCATCGCGGAGCTGCGAGAAGACCAGACAGCGCAATCCGGATATTGGCCCTCGGGAGCCGGTTGAGAAGTATCCCGCCCGCGGTTGGCGAGTGTCCAGACGTGGTCCAGACGAGGGGAGGTGGCGAGCCGCTTGGAGGGGTGCACGCAGTCGAGCGGCCCTGCATCGAGAGAACTTGGTGAGCATGACACACACAACGAGCAATGCGAAATTGTGAGGGAGGGGGGAGGATTTAAATAAGGGAGGAGGGAGGTGTTGCACAGGTGCGCGGCGAAGGTTTGACAATATAGTGTTGATTATGGAATGAAAGGGAGTGAAAGGAGTGAGAGAACAGACGATTACGTAACGCGAAAGAGGGGGGCGGAGCACGAAAACATCACGTGTGGCCGCTCGTAGACACTGATTGGCCTAAATTGCGACTAACGTGTAGGGGTGGGCGTGTGTGGTTTCCTACGATTTGGCATTATTGATCAATGAGTAGATGAGGTTTCCTATTTTTCGAGCAAGAAACTCGATAGGTAGATGAGGTTCCCTATTGTTCGAGCAAGAAACTCGATAGGTAGATGACGTTTCCCTGTAGGGGGTAGCTAGTTACATAGTTGCCAAATACGGAAGATAATTGGCTGGTTAAGCCCTCCTGTTGAGGGGCGTATCACACGCGAGGCGACGCAGCGTGTGCAGTCCGATTATATTATTGATGAGATCACCTTGTTCCAGGAGAGACAGGAAGACAGCTGTAGGGTTTGCGGGGGTAAATTGCAAGTGTATTTTGAAATTAATAATGAGAATGTACTAGTAGCGTAAAGACATCGGTGACGTCACCAGTAGGGATTTTATAGGATATCACAAGCACAAGGAACATTGAGTTTAGAAAGTGGTGGGGAAGAGAAAAATGATGAGGGAGCGGATACGAAGATAAACGATAAACGAGTGGATCGGAAGAGGAGAAGGGGAGAGGGACGTGGCTGAGCACGGAGAACGCCGGCCACGGCAAGCGTAAAAGGGGGAGGAGAACGAGGAATAAGGACGACTGTATAAGATCGTCATAGAGGGTACGCAGCCAGAGGGGGCTGCGTGCGCATCGGCCGCAGGGGGCCGTAGAGGAAGGAATGTAAAATACAAAATTATACATATATATATATTTGTGTATTGTTATTTTTATTTTTTGTTTGTTTTTGTTTATTAATTATTATTATTGCATAATTTGTTAAGGATTGTCGTAAGTCCCCACACTTACGGGGCCAGGTAAACAATATAAGGTTGTAAATATAAGGTTGTAAATTGCAAACTGATAGTGAAGGGACGAGTAACAAGTGGGGCACAACTATGTCATATGGGGCAGGGTTGGGAGGGTAGGGGAACACCCTCACTACCCCACTACAACACATATGCACCACACTGCCACCCCATAGAGAGAAATTAATTAAGTACAGCATAGAATGGACCCAGGGGACGGATAACAAAATGTTAACACCATGGCCGCCTAATGGCAGCTTCGATCCATATGCCCAACATTCATTGCTAAACCATCTGCACAATACATACAAGGGGAAGAATTTGGCGAGCCATATGGAGATGTTTAACTTATGGAGGATGTTCCAGGGATCCCGACCAACACAAAATGGAATGTTCTCTATGGGAGAAACACCGGAAGTAAAGGAGATTAAGAAAGAGGGAACGGATGGGGAAAAGGGGTGTGAAAGGACAAAGAATGAGAAGAATGAAGGAGAGGGAGGAGAAAGGATTGATAAATTAGAAAACATAAAAAGGGAACCGAGCAACGAGATACCCATAACACCGGGAGTGAAAACAGAGAGAGAAGGGTTGTACCCTTTAAGAGAATTAGGAGAAATAGAAGGACAGTTAAGGGCGGCTGAAGGATACTCGAACCCGGCATACAGCCCTCCACCATATGTGGCTCACAGGAAGATAGTGGGGGAGGGGAGGATTGGAGAAGAGCAGATTGTAGAGATAGGACATGATGAGTGGGTAGCTGCACAGATATTATTAAAATTACGGGGTTCACTCACGGGAGAAGAAAGGGAGGCAGTAAAGAGAACAGGCGAGGATAGTAGAAGGGAGAGTGAGATGAAGGGGGAGGAGCTATTACGACAAAGAGAAGAGATTTTGGAGGAAAAATTGGAAAAGCTAAGGGATGAGCAGAATGAATTACTAACACAGCTTGAGAAGGGGGAAAAAGAGAGAGTGAGGAAAAGGAAAGAGGGTAAAAACGAATTGGACAAATTAAGGGAACGAAATGAGGAGCAAAGGATAGAAGATGGAAGGGTAAGAGCAGCAGCAGAAAGGGTGTCAAGAGTAGTGTTGAGAGAAAAAAAGAAGGAAGAAGAGGAGAAGGAAAGGGAATTGGAAATATGGAGGAGGAGGGTAGTATCAGAGGCAGCTAAGAAATATGAAGAAGAGAAAGCAATAGAAAGAGAAAGGGTGAAATGGGAAAGAAAGAAAGAAGATGAAAGAATATTGGAAGAGATGAGCAATGAAGTGATGGAGGAAGTAAAAAGAAAAAGGGAGGAAAATAGTAGGGAAATGGAAGAGAGGAGTGAAGGGGAAAGAGGAGGGAGAAATAAGGAGAGTGAAAAATGGGGGGATGTATATAGAAGTAGAGAAGTAGCAACAACATCAACACCAGGGGGAACAGTTGGTAACAAAGGAAGAGGAGAAATGGAGCTAATAGACTTAGAAACAGTAACAGTAAAAGGGAAAAAAACAGAGTGGGGGATACCATCTATGACTGATTTTTGCAGTGAGGAGGAAGAAGGAGTAGAGAGGGTAGGAAGAAAGAGTGAAAGGGAAAGCTTAGATAAGCTGTACCTCACTAGAACAAACATAGACTCGCCATGGATCCGTAAGAGAAGGGAGGAGCTGGAACAAAGTGAGGAGAGGGTGCAACAACTAGTGGAAAAACAAACCACACCATCGCCATCTCCATCACGCCCTCCCCCATCGCACCCTACATGCTCAACCACCACACGCACGCTGCACACAATAAAGCTTGCGCCCTTCATGGACGAAGTGACTCCCTATGCATACCGGCTTAGAGACCTCCCTAGCCGCAGGCAAGACAGACAAATAAACATACCCATATTAAACACAGGAGATGACGAAACAAGGGGACGGGATGGAGAGGTAGGTAGGAGGAGGGGTAGTAAGGAAGAATTTGAAGTGGTAAAGGAAACGGGGGAAGAGGAGGGGTGTGAGGACTCAATATTATGGAACATAAAGGGTGACACAAGACACAACTTAATGCCACTATTGGAGAGAGGAGGGGTTAGACCACAGTATGTACCATGGAAGCATACGGATAAAGAAAATATAAAATGTAGGCTCCCGGCACTAAGTGGAGGTGCGGGGAAGTGGATATATGAAATGGAAATACACACCGCAGGGCAGAAACTAGCAGTGGGAGATGTGAAAGGCCTGTTAATATCAATATTAGGGGATAGAGCGGACGACATCTGGAAGAGAGCGGGATTCCATGGGATAACAATAACGAACACATCGCATGATGGGGCGCCATTTGCAAACTGCAGACATGCACTATGGCAGGCACTGAGAGTACAGTACCCAGACACATCAGACATAGGAGCAATTACTTCCCGTAAGATGCGCGAGAATGAGGATCCTGTTGATTATATCCAGGATATTCAAGAGAAGTGGCGCATGGAAACTAGAGAACAATGGGATAAAACACCAGCCATATTTTATCATATACTAGTACAAGGGCTCCCAGAAGGAGTTCAGAAACAACTAAAGAAAGTAGTAGGAATGGAAGCAAAACCATGGCCTGAAATACAGCTGACAATAGTACATCACTGCAGGATATGGCAAGGAAAAATGAAACAAAAGGAAGAGGACAGGAAAACAGAAGAGGCCAAACTAGTACAGAAAAAACTAACTAAATACACAATGGAAGGGGCACTAATAACTGCACCCACACCAATGGCCCAAAGCCCCACACAAGTAGTGGCTGCACAAGATCCAGCTCCAATAGCACCTCCACAAAGTATAATACAGCAAGTGCCGCAAATACAATTACACGCACCAAACGTGGGAGGAGGGTACCCAATGCAAGGAGCTGGGTATTATGGTTATAACAGGGGGAGAGGAGGATTTATGAGAGGGAGAGGATACGGATATAATACCCAACAGCAGGTGGGGGGAGTTGGAAGTTCCTACCCCACAGGGCAACCGGTATACCAGGACAACACTGGGAGCTTCCCATGGCAAAACAGAGAACCACCAGTGTGTTGGAGTTGTGGACTACTAGGACACATGTCACGCACGTGTAGGGTCAGGCCAGGAACACCAGCATGGAATGAGCAGACACAATTTAGGCCACCACAAGATCAGCAGGGCATAAAACAACAGCAATTAACACAACAACAGCCATTACAACAACAGCAATTAACACAACAACAGCCACTGCAACAACAGCAATTAACACAACAACAGCCACTGCCACAACAACAAGTAGTGATAACACAACAACCCCAAACTGAACAAACGCAATTGGGTAGGGTGACGGTATTGGGACACAACCCTTACACAGGAAATGGCCAATCATTGTACCCCCAATAGGACAGCCCACAGACGGCCTTGGTGTGTCGCATCCTGTCAGTAACACCTAATAGTGCGGAGGAGCCACGCATAGAGGTAACGATAGGTGACAAAAAATTATCATTTCTTGTTGACACCGGGGCAACCCGGTCTTGCATAAGGGAAGGTAAATTTAAGATGTCAGGCGAAGCCATGAACACCCAAGGATTTTCTGGGGCTAAAGGATTGGTTCCTTTTACTGATAACGTTCCCTTATCTATCGGAGATTACGATCTGTCAGTTCCACTTTTGTATTATAGTGCCTCACCTGTAAATATACTGGGGAGGGACATAATGAATAGGTTAAACATGACAATCTCCTTTACAGAGGATGGTATAATTTGCTCTACTCCAGGGATTAACATGCTAGCAGCACGACAGATTATGCAAGCATACTGTGGGCAGACAGCAATTAGGGCGGAACCAGTAGATGGCGAGATATTTCAGTATGGAACAGACATGGCATTTGCATGGATGCCAGGGATAGAAGGGAAAATATGGAGGAGGCCAGCAGCTTATCTGTTCCGACCAGAAACACCTGTTAATGAACAAGAAGGAAAGGTGTTTGCAATAGACATTGAGAGCATTATTACAACAGCTGAGTATATTGCTGTGCACGCCCAAGACAAAGAAGGAAGAGCATGGAGGGCAGTGATAGCACTAGCAGAAGGATGTAGGTTGACCCAGGTGTCAGATGAGGAACTGTTTTCAGAAGAAAAGGAGGAGGGGGAAATGGTGTTCATGATGAGTGTAGAAATATGGTTACGAGTGGCTCACAAACAAATAGCGCAGAAAATTGCTATGGCACTTGAGGCACTTGCATGCACCCCAGTCCCTTTCTTTAAGGAGGATATGTCAAAGGTGCCCAAATCATTATGGACCATTAGCCCTTATGACGTAGGATGCATTAAAAGCATAGGGGGTGTACGGATAAAATTGAAAAAAGGTGCAATACTACCAAGAGTAAAACAGTACCCATTGTCAAAAGAGGCAGATGAGGGCATATATGAAACTATAACGGCCCTTATAAACAATGGCATATTGGTCCCCTCAGAATCACCATGTAACACAGCTGTGTACCCGGTGCGCAAGGCTAAAGGGGGGTCTTGGCGCTTCATACAGGACCTCAGACCCTTGAACAACATAGTAGAAGCAGAGTATCCAGTAACAGCAAACCCGGCCACAATATTGTGTGGCATTCCAGCAGAGGCATCACGATTTACAGTAATAGATCTTAAAAATGCATTTTTCTCAATACCATTACACCCCGACTCACAAGATTTAACAAGTTTCACTTACCGAAATACTAAATGGAAACATACCAGGTTACCACAAGGGTATTGTGAATCACCCTCAATTTTCAATAGAGTAATACAGATGGATTTGGGTAACGTTGAGGTGGAAAGCACAGTGTTACAATATGTGGATGACATAATAATTTGCAGTATAAACGAAAGTAAATGCAGAGAGGACTCGTTAAAAATGTTGACTATATTGGCTGAAAAGGGGTATAAGGTAGACATGGAAAAAATACAATACTGTCAGGAACAGGTACTCTACATTGGCCAACTGATATCCCAACACGGAAGAAAGATTGCACCACAAAGAGCACAGGCAATCTCAAGCACTCCCATGCCACAGACTGTGAGAGAACTGCAGCAATTTCTGGGGTTATGCAACTACTGTAGAGCATGGGTATTTGATTACAGCTCATACATAGGACCCCTGCTTGAGGGTTTGAAGGAAGCAAATAAAGGGGAGAAAAAGTTGGGGTGGACTATGGAAATGAGGGAGGCATTTGACGAATTGAAGGACGCGATATCAACAGCTCCAGTACTGGCATCCCCAGACTATGAGCGACGCTTTTTTATATTTTCACATTGCGACTCAGCAGTAATGAAAGCAGTATTGGCCCAAAAAACAAGCATGGGCTATAAACCAGTAGCATTTTATAGCGGTCACTTAGACCCCGTGATGTTAGGCCACTTCCCTTGCGAACAAGGCCTCGCTGCAGCTGCTTTTGCAGTAGAAAAGGCATCAGCAATAACCATGGGGTGTCCAACTACACTGTTTGTGGAACATGCATTATTTGCAATACTGAATAAACCCAAGTCCACACTAACAACACAAAGGGCATCAGGTTATGAGATCATTTTGTCTAGGGCTGAACTAGCGATTGTTAGATGTAGCACTGTTAACCCTGCAAGATTTCTAGCAGAAATAATTGAGGAGGGAGATTACGCCCACGACTGCACCCAACTAAATGAAATATATTCATGTACTAGAAAAGTTGAAGAGAATGCACTAGAGGGAGGTGAGCTTTTGTTTATTGATGGGTCATCAACTATTGATCAAGGAGATGGGATACGGAGAACTGGGGCAGCAGTGGTAAAAATGATGGAGGCTCCGGTGTGTGTGCCTATGAAATGTGTACAGCTACCACAGCATTACTCTGCTCAAGCCGCTGAACTAGTTGCACTAATATTGGCATTAAAAGAAAGTTTTAACAAACGTGTAACAATATATTCCGACAGTGCATATGTTACATCCACTGTCCACTCAGGGCTAACAAAATGGAGGAGAAGAGGGTTTAGGAGAGCTGACGGCACTCCAGTGCAACATGCCCTCTTGTTGGCTGAATTAATTGAAGTAATAAACGACCCCCAAGAGCTAGCCCTAGTAAAATGCACCGCACACACCAATGGTGAAGACCACGTCTCAAAAGGGAATGCAGCAGCAGACGCACATGCGAAATATGCTGCATATTTTGGTGAGATATGGGACCCCACAGACTCACAGAGAGGGAGAGGGAGGGGAATAGCTAGGGAGATGTTAATAAGAGAAGGGTATACCCATCTCCCAGCCACACAGATTATGGAATTACAAGCAGCAGCACCAATGGCCGAAAAGGAAATATGGGTAAAAAGAGGATGTACAATGTCACCAACCGACGCACTATGGCGACAGAGTGGTACTGGGAAAGTTGTAATACCGTTGGCACTTTTAAATACCGCCCTGAGCCAATTACATCACCCAGCCCATACAGGAAAAGAAATAATTGCAGCACGAATTAGAGATGATTGGTTCTGTCCCGAGTTAAATTCTCATGTGTCAAATTTTATCAGCAATTGTCTCACATGCCAACAGTTTACGGCCGGTCATACCTTAAAAGTGATAAGAGGTACCATACCCCGGCCAGAAGGACCTTTTCGGCACCTCCACATTGACTATGTTGATATGATCAACATATGTCAAGGTAATAGATACATGATTGTAGTAGTATGCCCATTTTCTAGGTGGATTGAAGCAGGGCCCTGTTCACACCCAGATGCATTTAGAGCAGCCAAATTCATAGTAAGGGAGGTCTTCCCCAGGTGGGGAGTGTGCGAGGTATTAAGATCAGATAACGGCCCACATTTCGCAAACGTAATGTTCCAACATATCACAGCCCTGCTGAACATAAAGCACAAATTTGCATGTGCATATCACCCACAGGCTAACGGTGTATGTGAACGCCTAAATGGCTTATTGAAGGAGGCAATTGCAAAGATACAACAAACAACAAAGAAAAGTTGGTTGTATTGCCTTCCGTTAGCCTTGTTTGAACTGAGGAACAGGCCAGGGTCCGACCACCACCTCACCCCACACGAGGTGGTTACTGGACGTCAAATGCGCCTTCCCCTAACGCCAACGTCAAGGGCATTCACTGACCACGAAAGTTCAGCGAGTGTACTAGGTGATGAAATGTATCAATATGTGTCTTCTTTGATTACTAGTGTCGTGTTTGTGTCTCAACAGCTCGAGCGCACACGGGGCGGGTCCACCAGAGATAAAGAAGAAGGCGCCAGTACAGAATTAGAAAAAGAGAACTTGTGCAAACTTGCCAAAGGTGACCACGTGCTACTTCGCAATTTCAATAGAAAGTGGAACGAGAAAAGGTTCACCGGCCCACATCTGGTAGAAGACGTATCAACAAGAGCAGTAAAACTAAAGGACAAGCGTGCCTGGAACCATCTACATGATGTAAAGATATACAAACTGCAGACCCGCCCCAGCGCCAACGACAGGTCCATCGGAACAACAGCAACAACACCCCCGACAGCGGAAGGAAGTTCTATCACAGACAACGACCCAGTTGTTGCCTTACCTTCTCACTACCCAGCCACCCCAGAGACAACAACTGACGAAGAAAGGGGTGATCACTACACTGCCCACCCCATGGTCACACGTTCAAAGAGTAAAAATAATTACGCCAACCCCCCCCCGCCCATTGACTGCAAAGGACAGTTGTAACTTAAACTGAAAGACACTGGCCGCACAAATACACATGTAAACACGTGAATGTTCTCTTTTTTCTCTCGCACATACAGGAACTGCGTATTATTATATAAAGGCAACTTAAATTGAATGTTCTCTCGCACAAATACACATGTAAACACGTGAATGTTATCTTTTTTCTTTCGCACATACAGGAACTGCGCATTATTGTATTGTTAAGTAGAAGGCTAACTAACAAAGTCCACTGTCCAGGCGTAGATGGTACTCCCAAACGATAACTACCCAGAAGAATTGTCACACCAATTTGTATACGAAATAAAAAGGCCAACATACCTGAAAAGAAGAAGGGTACGTGTTTACTACACAGCCTTCCTCCTGGCCATAGAATATTACATGCCCCACCTCCGTCCATACTTGCCGGTCTTAAGAGACCAATCACTTAGAGTAGCGTGGGAGCAGCTCTTCGCCTGGGCACTGAATGACTATTTGATAGGGAGAGCTTAAACAAAACAAAACTAACATTTAAAAACGAGCATTTCTGAGAATTTTTAGGCGGGCAACTTTAACGTCGCAAGAATAAGCTGCCAGGACTGCAGCAAGGTAAGAGCTAAATGCCGGTGAGATTAGCAATTGTAATAAAATTAATAGGGATTTTGATGATCACCGGATTTTTGGCTGCTTCTGTATGGCAGTATAGCTGTGCTATCAATTTTGTTGCTGCACCCAAACCTAATATACCCCCGTTCCCTGCTGCAACAGGTGTTACGTCAGGTGGTAGTAGTAACATTGCACCCAAGAAAAATAGAGTTAAACGCAGCACATACTCAGACAATAAAGGTATTGATAATTATGTACAAGATTCAGCACACGTCACAAACAACATATGGTACCAACACATGACCCGCATTGGTAAGCAGACAACTGAGGATAGCTGCTACGTCTGCTCATTAATACCATACGCCATGAGTGCTTCACGAACATTTGTTGCCACAGAAATAAATGAGAAGATAGCGCAGTGCATAATATACTTGGCACTGTTCCAGACGAAAGGAAGATTCCAAGGAACTGTAGTGCACATGACATGGAAAACACGAGACTCATACCCATATGAAAACAACTTCCTCAAGACCTACTTGAGTTATCACAAGACCAGTTTACATGCTGAAGCATTCAGATACATAACAAGTGGCCCTGCAAAAGGAGAAACAAAGAAGGTAACACTGCAGTATCTACCATGTGATTGGTACGCCACTGAAGTTCCAGGTAAACAAGGATGCTGGGAAAGGCCGCTACTGACGATAACAGGAAAGGTGTATCTGGGCAGCAGCTGGGAGATAGGAGTGATTGGCAGCAACATGATAACAAAAGAAACTATCTCAACCATCGAGACACACAATCATCGATGTTGGACGACGTGGATCAAGTATGTACCAATGCTCACGTGGGTAGAAGAAGATGAAGACCCAATAACGATACTACCGTTGACTGCGCCCAAGGTATGTTACCAGCATAAAGGAGAGGTGGACGTAGGATATAACACCAATTGCGCAAGTGTGACGGAGTTACCTGAGGGGGGAGCGGGAACAGCAGTAATAATGGACCATTATTGGGCCTGTGGAGAAAAGGCATACCATACACTGCCTCCCCTGTGGAATGGTGTGTGCACAATGGTACACGTCAATGTACCATCACTAGTGGTACCTAAGAAGCACGTCGATGTGGCAAAATTTCCTAGAATGAATGAAGGGGATAAGAGAAGAAAAAGATCTGCACCACTTCAGGAGGAGCAAGGGAACAAGACCAACAGCAATGACACTGTCCTAAATAGAAGAAAAAGACAAGGAGAGCCGCTGACAGGAAATTACCTATGGGGAAGGTCGGAAACGGCACTAACATCAATACCGCCAGAACACAGACTATTCAGCAGAGCAGCAATGTTCTTCTCCTCAATAATACACCCGGGATTACAGGCCTACGCAAACGCAAAATGGCTCCAAATAACTAGATGGGAACTAATGATGACCATCAATTCTACAGTAAACGGGTTCAACGCAATAAAAGAGGAGCTGCGAGCTGTAAGGATGGTAGCACTCCAGAACAGATATGTATTGGACCTTCTCACAGCAATGGAAGGAGGAGTTTGTGCAAAGATAGGACAATCATGCTGCACGTTCATACCTGCCAATGATGCTGACAATGGTACACTGACAGAAGCAGTTTCGCAATTGGCCCAGATGCACTCCAAAATGATGGATGAAAGCAACGGTGTGAATAAGGATAAGAGCTGGTTTTCACTATTATGGTCATGGATGCCATCATGGCTGTCAGATGGACTGAAAATAATAGTTGGCTGTACTATATTGGCTGGAGCTACCCTGATCATAATTAGATTTTGGAAGGCACGAAAGGCACGCACTACTGACGAGTTGCTGGAAATGGTGGGAATGCACCCCTTGATGCCAGCAGATGACGGCCAGCATACAGGTGTAATAATACAGGAAAGGGAGAAGCTGCGCACCCAAATAATTACCAACCATCTAGACCCACCATCAGTAAAGACCGAGAACCCAAGAAACCCCAGGAGTTACATAGGAAGATGGGTATATTGTACTCCTGGGGGTACCTGCGAATATATGTATTGGTCTTTTGAAGATCATGTAAACTACTATGGACATCTCGGAGGAATAACTAAGATATGGCGAGTAAGAGGAGATAACGAGAAGGATATGTTTGTGGTCGACAAGTCGACCAGAGGGGGGACTGAAGTGGGAGAATGGAAGACCAGGCTCCCGTCCTTCGCCTCTCGCGCTTGGCCTAGAGGGTCACGACCCAAACACCCGCCACGAGAAGAGTTTGTCCATTTACCAGACGACCAGATACCTTGGTACAGGAACATACGGATGTGTCCATCTGCTTGCCCAGCAGCCCGCACTGGCCATGCCGACACCTGCGGCACGGATCAATTAGACTAAAATCTACACGTCGTTAGAGATGCCATGACGACCTAGACAACGGGAAGCACATCTGTACGAATATACACACTGGACATTCCCACACCAACCTACACGAAGAATATACTCAGTGCTATGACGTAGGCGACAGGCATATTCACGGACGTGCATCTTTATTATTTTTATATAGGCTTTCAGAATGCAGAAACGCAAGATGCGTCATGAACTTTTTACTAGCTTGCTCACGCTTCTCTTTGAAACCAGTTACCGCCACGAGAAGTATAATGAAGACAAATACTGGTTATGGAATTATATGCTCCTATAACCTAAAGCACCTGTACACCAAACAGACAACTTATGTACCAGGCCCAAGTAGGCCTCAAACAAGAGCTCCCGTGGACATCAACAAGACAAGAGTCAGTTGCTGATCCTGCAGAATGAGCTTGGCGAAGCAACCAGCCAAGGTCGCAATGTTTCAAACCCACGTTCCAAGAGCAAATCATCAAAGGCACGATGTTGCAACCTCGCACTAGGCGCACCAACGTTAAAGTCACACCGACAAATTAAACCAGACGCGCAGTAGAAAAACAATATTAATTGTGCAGAATTATGCCTCTTTCACGGTCCCTCCCCACGTGACCAAGCCGAACCTGACGAGATGCCAAACCCGGGAGAACAGAGGCGTCTGGATCCCTCGCTACGAGACACTGGCAGATACACTTGAAAGGCTCAATGGACATCTGCAACAGTGGGAACGGTACCCCGTCTAGCTATGAATAAGTCCTCACATTGTTTGCATGTACCCATAGTGAAACATTGTTGCAACTTACAGGTACACCGAGAGCTGGGAACGACGGTGGTCCCAGGCTGGGAAGCTCACGGGTGCACCAATCAGAACATGGGGCTCTTATCACTGACGCCAGCACATTTAGCCAATCCTCAGGAGTCTTCATGTAACAATTCTCATGTATCTAATTGTAGGGACAACCCAGATATACCACCTGACTACACCTTGTCCACTAATATCTTTCTCTATATGTGTGCTATACTAACCCTACCACTCGAACACCCAATTAAGAGTGGCGATAGGTTTTTTGTTAACTTTCTGAAGTGACGCAAGTAGCGCGTCATAATACAGTAAAAAGGGCCTGCGAGCCCCACGATCGAGTGTGTGTCAGGACGAACGTGTGCGCTCCTTGACCCATCCCTGCCGTTTTGTCTAATAAACAGCAGAGTCACCTTGCTCCTTGTGTGCGTCTCATACTCTATCTCATCTTATCTGGGATACACACGGGAGGAGTTGGGGCCTCCCTGCCTGGAGGTCTGCGGACGGTCCGGCCGACCCCGGCAGAATTTCCCCCCGACAGGAACATATAGATGGGTTAGTGGTTAGTGGAGAAGGGGTCAGGTGGTACGCTTGGGTCGTCCCTAGGAATGGCTACACTAAAAATGTTACATGAGAGAGGTCAGTGATTGGCTTAGTTGTGAGGCCGTCAGTAGTTAGCCCCCCATACCCTGAATGGTTCATCCGTGAGCCCCCAAGCCTGGGACCATCATTGTTCCCAGCTCACGGTGTACCTGGTGCTAGAAACAATGTATGACTGTGTGTCAGAGACGGACAATGGACAGGTCTGCCATTTGCCGATGGAGCGCAGCTTTCTCACCGCTGTTAGTGTCCAATGGGTAACTTCATTGTTGCAGTCTGTGTCCTAAAGTGAGACCCCAGAGTTTCACTGGTCTTTGAAACTTGGCGTTGCATCAGGTCAGCTTGGTCACGAGTGGTAAGACCGTAGCTGAAGCAGAATTATGAGCATTTGATTTGTATTTCGGCTCTGAGAAGTGGTTGGCCACAGCAGGTGTAACCTTGGCTCGGGGCGCGCGGCGTGTAAGTTGCAACTTCGTGTCCTTGGCTGTGAGGCTCTTGCTGGGATTCTGCTCTGCATGATCAGCACCTTACAGCTCTGTTCTGAGCGGCCCTAGGCCTGTGGTTTCTGAGTCTCGCGGCCTACTCTGGGGCTGAGGCCTACTCTGGTCTGGTTCATGGGTGGCGGTCAATGGTTCACAACACGGGGGTCGCGTGGCGACATGGGTCCTCATATATCAGCGTTGTATGTTGTTGTGGTTATAATAACGATGAAGCGTTTGCAAGCATGTACATAAGTTCTTCTTGCGTTTCTGCGGTGCGGTAGCTTCGCCTATGTGAAAAATAACAATGATGCATCAGTGTATGTGAGCAGTCCGCTATGTCATAGCATTCAGTGTGTTCTTCGTGTATGATTGGTGTGGGTCTGACCGGCGTGCATGGTGGCACGCATGTTACAGTCCGTTGGCTATGTCATCATGGCATCTCTAACAATGGTTGCTTTCGTTGTTGCTGTGTTAGTCGAGCTGATCTATATGGTCCATATCAGCTTCACCAGAGGTTCCTACGGTGGGTTTGATTGACGGGCATTTTCCCGGGCCATGTGAGCCGTGGCCGTGAATGGTGTTGATGTCTGGAGCATCTGTGAGAGGGTCGAATTCCTCTTGTGGTGGATGCTTAGGCCGCAATGATCTACGTCATGGTCTGGCTGAGAATCGAGGGAAGGGAGCGTCCCATTTTCCCTCTTCAGTGTCATCTGCATAATTGGTATATGAGATGACCATGGCGTCAAGGATTTGGAATAGGGGCCTAGTGAAGAGGTTGTAGAGATTTGGGGTAATGCAGGAGCTTTGTGGGACACCACAATTGATTGGACTGGGGTTAGCATTCGAGGAATCCGAGAACACCTTCATCTCTCTTCCTTTGAGGAAAGATTATATCCATTGACAGGCCTTTGGGAGAAGTTGGCTGTGCATGACAGGTGATGAAATAGTGTTTTATGATCAACCAGGTCAAAGGCTGCTGGTAGGTCTAGAAGAAGGAGGAGAGCCGGCTTACCTATGTCCCTTAGGTCATCCATTTGGTTTTTAAGATCAAGTAATGCCGACTCAGTGCCATGCCGTGGACGGAATCTAGACTGGCGTAGTCCCAGAAGTTGGTGGTCTTCCAAGACTTTCTGCACTTGCAGGTAAGCTGCTTTGTCCAGTATCTTTAGCAGGAAGGGGACAGTGGTGATGGGTCTGTAATTCCCCGGGACCAGGGGGTCAAGAGATGTTTTTTTAGGAGTGGCCGGACCCAAGCCTCCTAATGTGACGTTGGGACCTGAGCAGTGCGGAAGGATGAGTTAATGAAAGCGGTGATGAAAGGTGCGAGGGCAGGAGGACAGTCCTTAATTATATGTGCCGGGCAGACATCTCCTTTGTAATTGGAGGGGTAGTTGGAGCTGTTGTGCTACTGTCAACAGGCAGGGCACACAGGGCTGGAGGGCTGGTGTGGATAGTGGTAACATGTTGATCCGATATGGTAGACTTAGGGTCAGTGGGCAACCCAACATCATGATCAGCAAGAGTGGGCAGCGCAATATCATTAGCAGCAAGAGTGGGCAACACAGTATCATTTTTTCCAAATCTGTTTTTATTGTTTACATTGTACCAATAACGTGGTTACTCAACAAAACAACAGTACAGTTACAACCACCCCACCCTCCCTCCCTCCCCCTTTCCCAACTGTCCGGACCAAAACGTAATACACCACAAGTTTCAGCTTTGTGATTGTTGTGAGTCATTTGTGTCATCGCCAGAGGAGCCTTATGTATTAGGGTTGCACAATGTAACAATTAGCGCCACCCATTGTAGTAGGTCGTCTGAGGTGTCCTGTCTTTGTTGGCTCTGGGCCATCCCCCAAGCCGCAGTTTCGGCATTCGTCCATTTGCGAAGGTCTTCCCACCATGTTGACAAGCAGGGGGCCTGCGGGCGCTTCCAGTTCATGGCAATGCGCCTCTTTGCCAGTATATACATTAGGTCTTTTAGTTTATTGAGTGGTCTATTCTTCTTACTTCTGGGGTATCTGCCGAGGATACATGCTTTTGGCGTGTGGACCTCCAGGGAGATGTTCGCCTCGGCCACCTTGGCTTTGACCTTAGCCCAGAAGGACTGTATGGTGGGGCATCCCCAGAACAAATGTGTCATCACTGCGTGGGGTTCGTTGCATTTGGGGCATCCCGTACTCACGGCTCCACTAAATCTGGAAATGATGTCTGGCGTGAGGTACGCTCTGTTCGTAATGTAGAATTGAATGAGTTGGAACCTGGCATTCCTGGATACCTTCTTGTGGTATACCATTATGGCCTCCGACTCTTTGTCTTCAAACTGTAAGCCAAATTCCTGTTCCCACTTTTCCTTACACTTAAGGCTTTGTTGGGTGACGCTGTCTAGCAATGTATCATATATTCTAGAGGTCTCGTGGCCCCCCTCCGCTGCCCCTCAATGCTTTTGTGTCCAGTGTTCAAGTTCTCCATCGTGGGCCAGCAAGCTGCTAGTCTCTTGACCACTGCATTGTGCAGTAAGAACTGTCTCGTGTGGATTCCAGAGACTTCATGTAGCTCAGTGAAATTTAAGATTCCTTGGTCGTCCACCAGGTCACCCAGGGTAGCGATGCCGCTAGGTTCCCAAGTGTCTCTTATTATCCTTTGACTTCCCGGTCTGTTAGTCATGATGGCAACTATCGGGATCTGTGGGGAGTAGGGATCCGGGAGCATTGCGGCCTTGCAGGCCCTTTTCCATATCTGGATACCTAGAAGGATCAGGTGCAAGTGAGGTTGTTTGGTTCTAGGTTCAGACCACAGCATATCCCTGAGTAGTTGCGTGACTCCTGGCTGCAGCAGGGGAGTGTCTGTTGTGGCCTCGTCGGCCATCCATTGCATCACGTGCTTCAATTGTCCAGCAAGGTAATACAGTTCGAAGTTAGGCACCCTGAGGCCCCCTTTGTCATACGGTCTCTGCATTGTTTCCAGGGCGACTCTGCGCCTTCCGTCTTGCCACAGAAATGTCCTGCACAGCTTATGTAGTTCTTTGAAGAATTGTCGTGGTATGTTATATGGTACGTTGGTGAAGAAGTGGAGAAGTCTGGGTAGCGCCACCATTTTTAGTAGGCCCACTCTGCCCGCCACCAATAGCGGCAGCCTGCTCCAGAACTCCATTGATTTTGCCAGTCCTTCCTTTGCCCTAACTGTATTCAGAGCGTGCTCTGTCTTGGGGTCTCAGAGCACCCTAATGCCCAGGTACTTAAAGGAGGAGGGTTCCCATTTCAAGGCTAGTTTGGGAAGCTTTCCGGCCACTTCTCCGCTCAAGGCGGGTAGGGGGAACAGGCATGATTTGTTCTGATTGATCTGGATCCCCGTATATCTGTGGAATAAGTCTAAAGTTTCTAGTACGTAGGGCAGTATGTGTGCAGGGTTCGTTAGATAGAGGAGCATGTTGTCGGCGTACATAGAAATCACGTGGTTCTCCCCGTCTACCATTATGACCCCATCTCCATATTCTTGTCTTAGGTATGCTGCCACTGGCTCTATAGCCATAATGTACAGCATGGGTGATAGGGAGCATCCTTGCCTAGTTCCCCGAGAAAGCCTCCATTTGTTTGAGAAAGTGTTGTTGGTGCGTACACTGGCCTCAGGGTTGGTGTAGATGAGTGTGACCCACTTAATGTAGCTAGGCCCTATCCCCAACTTGGACATGGTAGCCAGGAGCCATTTCCAGCGCACTGAGTCGAACGCTTTGGAGGCGTCCAAGGACGCCACTGCGCATTGCGTCTGTCTGCCTTCGGTGCTGTGGATGACATGGTGCAGTCTGCGTAGGTTATCTGTGATGGTTCTGCCGGGCACGTATGCCGTCTGGTCTTGGTGGATCAGGGTCGGGATGACTCTACGCAACCTCATGGCCAGTATTGCCGTGAGTACCTTACTGTCTGTGTTTAGTAAGGACAGGGGCCTATATGAGCCGCACTCTGCGCCATCTTTGTCAGGTTTTAAGAGTGGTATGATGATCGCCTCCTTCATGGTGCTAGGTAGTTGGCCTGTTTCGTATGCCTCGTTGAAGACTTGAGAAAGTAACGGGGCTAGTTCGTCTTCATAGGCTTTGTAGAACTCGCCTGGGAGTCCATCCGGGCCCGGCGCCTTCCCAGAGGGAAGCGTTCTAATAACAACTGCAACCTCTTCAGGGGTTACTGGCCCTTCCAGGGATTCTGCTGCGTGTTCCTCAAGATGTGGTAGTCTAATGATGTCCAGCACGTCCTCTATTTCAGTGTCTGTAGGCGGTGGGGTGTCAGTGTAGAGGGCCTGGTAATACCCAGCGAATGCGTGGTTTATGGCAGCTTGTGAGTGCGTGTCTATGCCGTTATCATCGCGTATACGGCGGATGGGTGTTCTGGGGGTTTCTCGCTTGTAAAGCCACGCTAGTAGCTTGCCCGGTTTATCACCGAGGGCGTGGTTTCTCTCGATGTATTTGGTGTAGCTGAGTTTTCCGAGGGCCTCCCAGTGTTGTAGGCAGGCCTTCTTTAGTTCGATTATTTTGTGTAAGTTGGCTGGGTCTGAGGAGGCTATAGATTCTAATTGCTTCAGCTCTTCTTCGGCGCTTGCTAACTTAGCTGTGATGGATTTTTGGGCTCCCCCTGTGATGGCTATCATTTCCCCTCTGATCAATACTTTGTAGGCTTCCCATGCCGTGCGGACGTGCTGGACACTGCCCATGTTCGTCTGCCAATAGTTTGCCGTGCATTGTCTGATCTGTTCCTGAAATGCCTTATCCAACAGTGCTTCGCCTCTGAGTCTCCATGTGGGTATGGGGGGTCGGGGTGCCATTATTGTCCAAGAGGTAACTATGGGGGAATGATCCGATAGTACTCTGGCAAGCTATTGCGTATCCTCGAATGTGTCTAAGTGTTCTTCACTCACCAATAAGCTGTCAATTCTAGTGTGTACCGCATGTGGGGGTGAGTAAAAGGAGTAGACTCTGCCCTCTGGGTGCTGAGCCCTCCAGAGGTCTTGTAGGGCGTATTGATGTAAGAGGGCTTTCAATATTTTAGCGGGAGGGGAGGGGCGGGTATGTTTACTATCCGATCTGTCCATGCGTGGATCAAGGGTGCAGTTGTGATCCCCCCCCCATATGAGTGTGCCGTCTCTATCCGGACTGAGCCGGGTGTATAACGAATGGAAGAAGACCGTCGCGTCGTGGTTGGGGCCGTAAGTGTTCACTAGGCAGAATTCTCTGCCTTCAATGGTGCCTCTGAGCAAGGCCATTCTACCTTCGTTATCGATGTTAGTGTATGTTAGGTTGATGGGAATGGAGGGGGCGATCCATATCAATACTCCCCGTGCATAGTTGGAATACGTGGTGCCTATCAGGGTTCCTCTCCAACTCTTAGCCAATGCTGCTAGCTTCTGTGCATTCAGGTGGGTCTCCTGTAATAGGGCAATTCCTATCTTGTGGCGTTTAAGGAAGGTGTGGACCCTGTGCTGTTTAATGTAGCTGTTCAGGCGTCTGACGTTCCATGACATGACTTTGACTACGTTATTCATGAGTGTGGCGTGTGTGTGGGTATGTGGGTGGGCTGCATAGTGGCGTCGCCCTCTGGCCTATCTGTATATGGTTCAGTGGCTTGTTCTGGCAGGAGCCCCTGATGACTCTAGATCGGATTGGTGATGTGTGGTGATCAAGGTGGTCCTGGACTTCCCCTTTAACTAACTGGGATGGGATTTCAATAGGCGGGGTTCCCATCCCTACGAACAGTGAACTTGGCGTTAGCCGTTAACAGAACTAGTCTAGCTGGGTTCCCCCCGTTCTGACATCCCCGTTTCTGCTCCATTAGACCTACGGTCTCTTGGTGCCCTACGGGCGGGTTAGTCACCCAAAGAGGTTCGGGGGTGCGGGCCAATCCCCTTGGTAGTGTCCGATACCACGCGGTGCCATTCGGTCAGCTCCAAGACACTCATTGGTGCCACAATCTGCAAGTTGAGGTTACTTCACGTGCTTTCCAATTAGGAGGTTTCATTAGGCTTCCCTGGGGGTGCCGTTTTCTCGTGTTTTCCGTTGCCTTCCGTCTATGTCAGGAATCTGCTCCCTGTCCATCCATTCGTTTATTTCTGCCGGCGATTCGAAGAGGTGCGTTCTATTGTTACGGATGACCTTTAGTCTGGCCGGGTACAGTAGCATGTATCGCAAGCCTGCATCTTTCAATCTGGCCTTAATATGGGCGTATTGAGCTCTACTCCTCTGAACCTGGAGGGTATAGTCCGGGTAGATTGCGATTTTGGCAGAGCCAAATTCTATGCGGCCCCCGGTCCGTGAGTGGGCTAGGATAGTCTCTCTAGCTTTATAATTGAGGACTTTGGCAATTATCGGCCTTGACGGATTCCCAGGTGGTGGGCGTTTAGTGAGAGATCTGTGCGCCCTCTCGATGGTGAACCCCTGAGACAGTTTCCCGGCTCCGACCCCTTGCAGCAGCAGGTTCTCGACGAAGTTCGTGGGGTCATTTCCTTCTGTTCCCTCCGGCAGTCCCATGATCCTGATGTTATTGCGGCGCACCCGCCCTTCTGATCGTCCGCCCTGTCTTCGAGGTTCTTTACTTTTTGGGCTAGGGCATCTACCTCTCTCAAGATGTGGGTTTTGGCTTCAGTGTTTTCCTTTACCTGGGACTCTAATTCTTCTGTTCTGCCTGCGATGGAGTGCACATTTTGTCTCAGTAGATTTAAATCGATGGCCACGGCATCTATTTTGCCCTCCATGGTTTTTTGGAGCGCCAAGATGGCTTCCAGTAGTTGCGAGTTTGCGGGTTCGGGGGGCCCCTCTTCCGAAGCCGCCGAGGTTGTGACAGCGGCATCCGGCTTGGAAGCACCTGTGGCTGCAAATGCCTCCATTGTTGTCTGCCTGTGCTTGTTCCTGGCGCCTTTTACGGACATCTCTTGTGCAGGCGAGCTTGGAATGGTTGCCAGCGGTACCGGGGCCAGGGCTGGGAGTCGGGGTCGGGAGTGTGCACTGTGGCGCTGCCCTAGAGCGCGTGGCCATGCAGTTCAATTCAGTGCAAATGTGTGCGCCGTGGTGCCTATCGCAGTGGTCATTGTGGGGACACGGGCGAGCGGCGATCCTGGGGCGCTGGGGGGGTTGCGGTCCTTGCGGGCCCCTGATGCCAGAGCACAAATCTAGCCTCCGCGGCCAGCACTTTGGCCTCGAGTTCAGCTGGCAGCGGGGTGCGGCCCCTCTCCGGGGTGGTGTCGTGGGCTCGTTCAGTTGAGCCGGACACAAGTCGAATGTCCCCCCAGCCCCACTTCCACTCCGTACCTCGCAGTGTGGTGTCGCCTTCGGGCGCGTCCAATCCTCGGGTCCAGGCCTTTCGATGTGTGCCTCCGCCGTAGGTGCTGCGGGCCACGCGCCGGGGAGGCACACGGAGGCGGGCACAGTCCTCGGCCGACGGACGGCAGGGTCAGCAGTTCCCCGGACAGCCGTAGCCTGGGGCAAGCCTCCTCCTCCGCTCTGTTCTGCGGCGCGGTGCAGCGCTCGTCTCTTCCACCGTCAGCAGGCAGCCGCCATTTTCGGGCGCGCACTTCCACCAACACCATGGCGTTTCTCCTCGTTGGAAGCGCGCACAGGTCTCGGACCACTGTCGGAGGGTCAGCAGACGGTACTGAGGCGATCTCTGGGTTGTAGATATAGTTTAATTCAAGTTAGATGCAGATTGTGGGCAAAATGATTGGCGCATCGGCGGAGCTGCAACGAATTGCGGCTTTCTCACATGGCGGTTGGCCACGCCCCTGCAACACAGTATCATTAGCAACAAGAATGGGCAGCACAACATCATTAGCAGCAAGAGTGGGCAATACAACACCATTAGCAGCAAGAGTGGGCAACACAGTATCATTAGCAGCAAGATTGGGCAACCCAACATCATTAGCAGCAAGAGTGGGCAACACAATATCAATAGCAACAAGAGTGAGCAGCACAATATCATTAGCAGCAAGAGTGGCAACACAGTATCATTAGCAGCAAGAGTGGGCAACCCAAAATCAATAGCAGTAAGAGTGGGCAGCACAATATCATTAGCAGCAAGAGTGGGCAACACAGTATCATTAGCAGCAAGAGTGGGCAACCCAACATCATTAGCAGCAAGAGTGGGCAGCATAATATCATTAGCAGCATGAACATTTGTAAGGGTGGCAGTGATATTTTTGCTCCCAGTAATCTGTGGTGTATTGGGCAGTAAGCCGGGGTCACTAGTGTTGGTAATAGCACAAGGGGCATAATTTAAGTTGATTAAGTTGGGCAGTGGGGCATTGGGCGAGATAGCCTCAAGATCAATACTCACAGTGGGCATTGAAGCATCATCACCCATGGCAAAATGTCTCGTGGGTGGTGGCGGTAGTACATAAAACAGTCCTGGATGGGTCTGTAGGCAAGGAGACCATTTGGTTGTAGTCCGTGCCTGTTGATGCTTCCCAAGGCAGGTTTTGGCGACTGGCAGTGGCACTTTAGTATTATAAGTGTCTTGAGCCGTAGCTTTCAGAGCACAGACAGAGGTTGCGTGGTTGTGCATATCGGTGACGGGGAGCGACGGAGATTCGGTGTGCACTATCATTGATCTGGCAATGACTAAACTGCCGTGTTCAAGCATTTGTTTGCCCTTTGGGGGTTGTGTCGGAATGGCGCTTGGACATTGGTTCCTCATGTCTTTTGCTCCAGTGATTCACTTTCATATGGGGATGGTGTGTGGACCTTCGTTGCTCCCAGTTCTTCATTGAAGAGCTCAAGTAGTTTGCATGTCGGGTCAATGTCGTTCTTGAGGTTGCTTGTGAATTTGTAACATGGTATTCTGTTGTCTTGCCAGTCCCTGGTGATGAACAGTGCATTCAAGTGGGTTTGTTTTTTTTTCTGTTTTTTATCCCTATTTAGTCCGTCTGTGGGGTTTGCTTCTTCTCTCCCTCTGTAGGTAAGATTTCTTTAGATGACTAGTTGTGAGAGTTTGAAGGTGGATAGGTATTGCGAGACATAAAGAGATTTTGGTCACAATGTCGCAAAAATTGTCTCTTCTTTGAAGAGGTTTTGTGTGAATTTTCCCAGAGTACTTAGTTTCTAAGAAATTGTTGGTTGCGTTGTTTGGCTTTCTTCATTGGTTTTGCACCATTATGGTTGATCTTGTCTGGTGGTCACTACGTGATTGTGGCATTTCGGTGTGGTTTGTGTGGTTGGCTTTTGGAGGGATATGATGCAGACTGGCTCCCTGTATCTTGTTGGGCTTTGGGTTTCTGTTGCTTTTCTTTTGAGTCGTCTGGATATTTCACTCACAGATTAATTGCCATGAGGGTGGGGGGCGGGTAATGCCCAAGTGGAAAGGTATCCCTGTGGAATATTGTCAGAGTGGCAAGGTATCGTAGTGGGGCATAACATCTCATGGACAGGGTAGCAAAAGGGAAAGTAAAGTAGCATTGGCAGATTATTGGAGTGGCACTGTATAAGTGTGGCAAAGTAATCCTATTGGCACATTTTGCAGTGGCAGGGTATCCCAATGCCAGCGTATACCAGTGGGCAACTATTAAAATGGCTTGCTATCACAGAGTCAGGTTGTGAAATGGCAGGTTGTCTTTCTGACCAAATATCAGAATGGCAAATATCACAGTGGGAAGTTATCAAAATTGGAAAAGGTCTCCGAGCGACCAATTATCATCATGGCAGAATAGCACAGTGTCAAAGTGGTAAAGTGTCTCATTGGCATTTTATCAACTTGATAAAATATCTCAGTGGCACATTATCCAAACGTCAAAGTATCCCACTGGAAGTTATCAACACTGGGAAATATCACAGATGTGAGTAATCAAACATGGCAGAGTATTGCAGTAGCTGGTTCTTAAAAACAACAAGATATCAAAGTGGGCAGTTATCAAACATTTTTCCCAGTGACCAATTATCAGAATAGCAAAATCATTGCAGCAGCAAACTATCAAATGGCAAAGGATATGAAACTATCGAAATAGGAGGGTCTCATAGTCACCAATTAGTACAATGGCAAAATATTATGGTGGCATGTTAGCAAAATGGTATAGTTTCCATTGGACCACAGATGTAAATTATGAAAGTGGCAACATATCATAGTGGTAAATTATCAATGTGGCAAAATATCACATTGACAAACTATCAAAGTGGCAACATACCAAAATGACGAAATCTCATAATGGAAAAATCTCAAATTGGCAAACTAACAAAGTGGCCAAATATTATCACAGTGGCAAATGATCCAACTGGCAAAATATCTCAGTGGTAATTTATCAAAATGGCAAAATATCACAGCAGCAAATTATCAAGCTGGCAAACTATGAAAGTGGGAAAATATCACAGTGGTAAATGATCAAAGTGACAAACTATCAAAGTGGTAACATATACACATTTCCAAATATCAGAGTGGTAGATTTTCAGAGTGGCAAAATATTACAGCGGCAAACTATTAAAGTGGCAAAATATCACAGTGCTAAATTAGGCCATTACTGTCCCTTACCTTGGTGTCATGTGATCCAATCTGTTGTTGCAGGCCCTCCATGCAACTTACCCCTACTTCACGGGATACCTTTGCATTTTCCTGGATTCAAGAAAAGTAAGAACTACAGAGAATTTTACATCATCTCTACTGCCATTTATCACCATGGAAAACGTCAACATTTTGTCATATTCAGACGACTATTTCAAGAAACTCCTGGGTACAACGTCCACCCTCAGCAACCCAGATGGCATACTTACACTCGGTCTCACCAAAGACGAGTTAGAAAATATTAATCAAAAGAAGAAGAAATTAATCTGTACCGAAATGCATGGTAAATTCATGCTAGAGTACCTCAAAGCAGGCATAATATCCGACGGATTACAAGTGAAAAATATACCACGGATCTTTACCGACAACCCGAAGTTCAACAAAAATTTCAGCGGGGTAGGCAACAAATGCAGCCGTGATTGGTTGATTCTCGTTATCGACACAGCCGACGAGGAATGTAAAAAGCAAGGAGCTGAACTGTTGGAAATTGAAAAGAAATTCCTAGAAGACGCCACCATAAAAGATGCCAAACTAAAACTTGAAAAACTAGAGATTGAAATTGATAAATTTAAGGTCATCACCCTTGAAAGAAAAGCACAAAAATTCAAAAAAGACCTATCCCTACCTCCGAGAGAACTACTATACAGAAATCCAACAACAAGGCCCGGTCAACAGAAGAAATTGCGGTGTCACTTTCTCAGGAAGCTCGTCGAGCAGTGGTGGCAGCACCAGTGGAGGCCCAGGAAACCAACAATACCCGCAACAATACCCTCAGCAACCTTTTTTTTCACAGAGGCATGCAACGAGGATGCCCGAAACGGAGACCAGCTCAACAAGGCCAACAAATGCGGACCCGACAGTGGTACAACAACCAAGGACAACAGAGAGGATCCCCATCTTCAAATTATCTGACCACACAATGACCACCGCTGAGACTAATCTCCTCGAAAAAGGACTTTCATTCGTCCCGGCAGCAAAGGCCCAACCATTCGACACAGAGGTCGAACTAAAGCGCTTTTTGCGAAACATTCGTCTCAAATATTTCTTCGAAGTATATGTGCCAGAACACTCCACCGCCGGACCAAACAACCCTCAACAGGATAAAGAAAACACGACCGGACTAAAAATCAAATCCAAATTCATGCCCCCACCGCACACTATTCCCTGCAAATTTGACACCTATGAGAAAATGGTCACCAATGCTGTACGAAAAGGACTTGCTCAAAAGAACTACTATCCAGACAATCTCCTACCAGAAGAAAGGAAGGATCTCTCCTCACTCAAAGAGAATTTAGCTATTACCATCAAGCCAGCCGACAAGGGTGGAGGGATAGTCATTTCAAACACCACCAACTATGACACAGAATGTCTATGGCTACTGAGTGACGTCAATGCATACTCACGGCTACAAAGAGATCCCAGCAAAGAACTACAGGAAGAAATCTTAAGCTTGACTCACCACGCACTTCAAGAATCCTGGATCTGCGAAGAGGAATATCGGTTCTTGAACAAAAACCACCCTCGCATTCCAGCCTTCTATATACTACCGAAGGTGCACAAAAACCTGACCAATCCTCCCGGAAGACCTATCGTCTCCGCGTGCGACTCAATACTTGAACCTCTATCGGTTTATACCGATTTCTTTCTCAAACCTTTTGTCTACAAGATGGAGTCATACCTCAAGGATAGTACTGACACTATCCTCATGCTGAATGAGATCAATATGGAATCCAACTACATCCTTGCCACCCTCGATGTGGAATCATTGTACACGTCAATACCTCAACTTGAAAGCTTGGAAATACTTAAACTTTCCCTTGACACCAGAACCAACATCACTGCTGTACCCACCAAATTCATTTTGGAATGTGCCAGACTGGCCATGACCAAAAATGTCTTCCTGTTCAAAGACCAACTGTACATACAAACCAAAGGAGTTAGCATGGGTGCCACGTTCACTCCCGACATAGCGAACCTTTACATGGACCACTACGAAACTGAAAACATTTCGTCCACCAACAACCCCTTTCAACAGCACATCGTCCTCTGGAAGAAATACATTGACGACGTCCTACTCATCTGGAAAGGCGAGTCTGAAGACCTCATTGCCTTCCATGGTTGGCTAAATCAATGTAACCAACACATTAAATTTACCATCCATTGGGACTTCCAAGCAATTGATGTTCTAGATCTTCACATCTATAGGTCAGGGAATCAACTCCACACGGAATTGTTCTGCAAAGCCACACACAGGAACACTTTGCTTCACTTCGACAGCTACCATCCCGGGATCATGAAGTACAACTTACCGTATGGACAATTCCTATGCATCAGAAGAAATTGTACCCAGCGGACTACTTTTGACAAACATGCGATGGATCTCCAAGCTAGACTCACCGACAGAGGATACCCGAAAAAGGCCATTAAAAATGCTAAAAAGCGGGCTTCCAATACTGACTGCACTATTTGTCTTACGAAAACACCCAAAAAGGAACTGGACAGATTGGTATGTATCACTACGTTCAGCCCACTCAGCGACCTCATCAAGAAAACCATCAAGCAATACTGGGCGATCATCAAACACGGAGGCTCGTTGCACAAAGTACCCCTGTTTGCATTTGAGAAAAATCGGAATATCAAAGAATCCCTTGTACACACCTTCATTGAATCCACCAAGTCCTCCAACACCCTGTGGAATCTACCTCCGGTTCAAGGACATTACAAGTGCGGCAAATGTACAGTCTGCCAATTCACAGAAACCACCAAAACCTTCCATCATAATGATGTCAATTGGACCCTACAAGATCACACTAATTGTAACACTAAGCAGGTTATCTATGTTATTACCTGCCCGTGCGGACTTATCTATGTGGGTAAAACCATGCGACCAGTGAAAACCAGAATTTGTGAGCATCGATCGTGCATCAAAAACAAAGTGCCCGATAAACCTCTTGTGGATCATTTCCTCAAAAAAAAACATACCAACATGGACCTGAAATGGCTAGTGATTCAGAAAGTAACGGCCACAACCAGAGGAGGAGACATTGACAGAGTTCTAACCCGCCTGGAACAGAAATGGGTACACAGACTTAACTCTGTCCATAAAGGTCTCAACATCTGTGTCGAGTGGAAACATTTTCTTTAATTTCTCTAATTTCATTGTTTCACTTCATCACTGTGTGGCCCCTAGGCTGTGTTAAGTCACTCAGCCACGCTCAGGTTTGACCTCTTCTGGGCCAATTTCAATGGACTCATAGCAATGCGGCACAAGCATTAGTCGACCACGTAATGTAATGGATTTATTATTGTGTTCATCACTTAATGCACTGCGGCACAAGCATTAGTCAACCAAGTAATGTAATGGACTTATTATTGTGAACTTTACTAAATGCACAAGTGTTGTTATGTGTAAACAAAGATTGTTCTTACGTGTGAAACCTAGAAATCATATGTCAGGACACCCGCTAATAAGGTGCTGGATTTGCTCTAAATGTATGCCTATGTAATCCTAAATTTGCCAATTTAATATGCCCCACAACGTTTTTGGGGCAGTGTTGCTATGTACCTTGAATCACTCTCTGTGGTACATTTTGCCAATTGCAATCGACTCACCGATACATGCACACGGTCCTACCACACAGCGGCAAGTGGCTCAGACATTGGCCTGTGATGTGGCACCTGCCGTGCACATTTTTTCCGGCAGGGCCATTCATTTCCTTCAGCCCCAGTGTGGGTTGCATATTTCTTTCCACCAGAGGGGTTGGTCACCCCTTAGCAAGTACAGGACACCGCGGCGCACCTCCATGCAGGCAAGCATTTAGACACCTCTTTTTCGTGCACCCCAACATGGCCACCCGGCATTATTTCACCCCAGCGGCTAGCTTTCATTCTCCATACACAGCCAGTGACCGCGGACGGCGACGCTTCGTGTAGCAGCCTTCCTGTCAGACACCGCCGGTGAGTACCTGTAACTCTAGTACTGCCAGGCGCCTCACCCTCGATTCGATCGCATGTCCCCCTCACTCGGGCAGCACTACCCTTTGTTGTATCCTTTAGTCACCATTGTGATACCTCTCCTATTTACCACTTGCCTTAACCTTTAGAAGCGGTGCTCCACCTCACGCGCCCCACTTATCGTGAATAGTGCGGGCCATGTATTCCACAGCCCGCCAGCCCACATACTTAAATCAGACCCCCGGGTGGACCCCTCACACGACCACGCTGCACGATGCCACCTGTGCATCGATTTTCACCTAAGGCGTGCCTATTGAGCCCCTGGAGTCTTTTCTCCTTTTCCCGCAGCCCCTGAGCCTGCTGTCTTTGTCGCGTAATCAACACGCCAGCCCGCCTTACCCAGTTTTTCGGGAATTTGCAGGCGTGAGTAAGGTAAGCCCTGCTCCCACCATCGCCACATCTGATTGCACTTCTTCATTGGGCGGACTCTTACAGCCCCACTGTCATTCCTTTTTTACAGGAACGGCCATTTACAGGATCTTACAAATCCTACAGTGTACTCAAGACACTGCTTCTAGCTGATTCTCAGCGCGCCGAAGTCCCGGTAAGCACTGGCCCTTTGTACTGATACCCATACCTGTGCTAGACACTTACGTGTAGTGCCCACTCCTAATACACCCCGTCTGTTTATATCTACAGACCCCACAAGATACTTCCCGTGTTTGGAATATCCTGTCCTGATGAAGGCCATACCATCAGAGCTTAATCTTGCTCACCTTCTGGCCGAAACACAGTCGTGTAGACCGTAATATTGTTCTTTGTTGTTCTTGTTCAACTCTACTTTGTTCAGATGTGCTCTCGTTGATTACCAAATGTCACTAAATCCACTGGCATCCTTCCCAAGGATCTTTCAGTGGATGTGTATGCATTGTTAATACGCAGCAATTAATCAGCATTTGCTTTATATCATAGTGGTTATTGTACCATATTTGTGGAAATACCTTTGTATCTTGTGTAAAACCCAGTCTAGCGTATCTATCAACCTATACTACAGTTTCATTAAATTCCAACTGTAGTACTTCATTTATTCTTTCCAGATTATTCTGTGTCAAGAGTTAGTGATACCCCGATAGGAGTGGGTCCTTTTCTCGTTTATCAGTCAGGTACCCCATGACCTTGCTCACTTTCTTTCATGTATGCTGTTACCCGCCTGGGCAGAGCAAGGCATTAACCAGGTGTCCTTTTGTTTAACAAGAACTTGGGAAGCGACAGAGCTGCCAAGCAGTTACCTTACAGAGAGGTTCATATGCAGGAAACCAGAGAGAGACTGCTGAGAGGAGCAATACGTGAGGAGAAATGTATGGATGTTATTTGCTGGGGAGAATACTAAACCAGGGGAAAGGTGATGATTGGAGATGAAGGGTTCCATGCGAAACCCTGGAGGTGGAAACAACTGATGATATACTCATGAGAAGGGAGTTCAGTGAGGAGATCAGTGAGAAGACAAAGCAAAGACATCCTGAATCCTAAAACCTGGAAGCAAATTTCCTAACATCATATGAGAGATAGAATATGCTAATAAGTGCTTAATGCTGGCAGCTGGACACAGCTTTTGCTAATGTCTAAAAATAGAAGAAGAAAGAGATAGAGAGAGACAGAGTTAGACAGAGGGAGAGATAGAGAGAGAGGGAACTAGAGAGAGAGAGAGAGAGGGAGAAAGAGAGAGAGAGAGAGAGAGAGAGAGAGAGAGAGAGAGAGAGAGAGAGAGAGAGAGAGAGAGGTGTTAGAAGCATAAAAGCCAAGAGTTTAAAGTCCAAGTTCCCGGCAGCACCCTAGCAAGGGAATCCATGAGAGACATTGAATCCTAGAACTTGAAGGAAAAGTTCCTAATGAAACTTGAAATAAGTGTACACTGAGAAGCACTCAATCTGCGAAAGTGAAGGTGAGGTTCCTGGTAAAATCAAGAAGGAGAACTCACTGAGATGTGCTGAAGCATAGTGCTTGGAGCCAAGGTTCCTACTGCCACGTGTGATAAAGTCACATTGAAGTGTTTCATGGAGAGGCACTGGGGGATGCTGGAGCCAAGGGAAGACACTCCATGATGCAAAATCTCGATGTGGTATATGGGGGTTTCCCAAGTGTCTTCTAAGCCTCCCCTCTCCAGAACCTCAATAAGCGCCACATCCAACATTTTAGGGACATTTTCTCTTGCCACTCACCAGGGCATGTATTTTGTAAGAGGTGCCAAGGGATCCCAGTAAAAGAGCGCCAGGGGAGACATGTCACTAGGAGGCAGAGAAGCATTAAACCCCAGCATAAGCAGGGAGTTGTAGGTAACACAACAAATCCAGCAAGCATGCTGCTCTTTTCAGATCTAGTCCGTGGGCCTGCTCATGTAAAAGGGCTGACTCCTCCACACACTATGCAAGCTGCACCGGAGTGGTGCACGTACAGGAGTGCTGGGAGAAGCGAGCGCTGATGAACATGCAAAAGAACCACACATCCAGACCATCATCTGGCATGTTACCATCACCTGATTCCAAGGTGGGATCTGGCATACTTCAGCTCTTAGCTTGTGGAGTAATAATCAGTCACACCATTACAGTACATGGGAAATTAGAAAACATGCAACACCCAAATCAACTGGCCACGAGAGGGGTTACATAAGAAGAAGAGGTGGTCCCTCAAAGTACTAGCCAATGCCTTAACGTCAAGTTAAGGAGGAATGTGTCCAGCCAAACTACTATTATTCATTCATTAAAAGTCACAAGCAGAGTTTAAAAGAGGCCAGACGATGCCTATGAGTAAAGGATCTAAAATGGCCTTCCTGAAAGTTGATGTGTTAGTCCAGAACCTGGGAGAAGTCCTGAGACCACCAGAATAATGGGAAGAGAAAAGCTTTGCAAGCTTGCTGGGGGCTGGAGCCTGGCCAGTGCTAGATTTCTTGACAACTGTAGAAAGAGCATGTGGTGGGTTCAAGCCTAAGAAAGCGATCTGTGGCTGGGTTGTAATAATTACTGTAGTTTGAGAAACACCCAGGCAGGGGGAGACGTTCTGGCCCATACCTTTTGAAGGTGAGCCCATGGGAAAGGGGGTAAAAGAATGTGGTCTTGCCCTAGGCAGAATGTTTCATGACTACAAGCACCACGTCCAGAAGGACAACACATCTTCTTAGACTAGAGAACTGGAATTTTGGAATTTTAAGAGAATATTAAGTCCATTTAAAATAGACCCTGCACCAGATTTGACTCCTCTGCCCATAAATGATTCCTTCTGTGTTCATCAGTTTTCTCCATAGCTGTGTAGGAAGCCACACATCGCATGGTGTGACCAATGGAGGTGGTGTATGGAGATCCCTCAGAGTCTACCCAACCTATGCTCTCCAGCTACCCACCCCATCTCCTCGCAAAATGCCTCACAGTCTGCATTTTAGGGAAGCCCTTTCATTGCATTGATACCTAGGAGATGAAATCTTTCTGTGCTTCCCAGAGAGGACCCCAAAAAAGAGTACTAGGAGAGGAATGTTACTAGGGGTCAGAATCATATTGAAACCCAACATAAGGATGGGAGGTATAATAACACGGTAGACCCAGCAAGCACACCGACAGATGGAGTCTGTTTACCCACCTGCAGAACAGAGGGTGTATCTTCCATGCAAAGGAGTCCCGGAGTGAAGCTTACACTGGAATTCTGGGGGAAGCAGGTGGTTGTGATTGTGGCATTTATGCCATATCTCCTTGCTTGACAGCATTTAGGAATGGTCCATTTCATTATTGAATAAACAATCCATTTGCATATGTATATATATTTATTTGTTCTTCGTGTTTCTAATGTTTTTCCTTTAGTTTTAACATTTTTTTTTCTTTTTAGAAAGAGCATTAATGATGAAAGGCTTGCGATGTATGAGAGGTGATCAAGTGTTCTGAGCAAAAGGTTTTGAGTGGAAAGTGATTTGAATAAACTCAGATGCATTTCCCCACAGATCTACCCCACCCAAGATTATCAATACCCTCAGAAATTGACATTTTTTGTGTTCAATTTCTTTATTTAAAGTCATAATGATATTGCAGGGGTTGATTCATAAAGATATTTCAGGCATGGGTACATAAACATATCTAAATATAGACACACATTATGAAAAAGTCGTCATTCAGACAAGGAGTTTCTGTCTGGAGTAGATTTGTGTCATATGTCAGGCAGAGTCATTGCATGTTGGGCCAAGTTAGATGTGAGATATGCTCTCCAGAATAATGGGGCAGGGGGGGATTGCGAGTGGGGATGCACATACCCCTACGATTGTCAGTGGATCATTGCATAAATGTGTTTATCTTGTTCTTAACATGCTGGATGTGATCCATGTAAAGCGTGTGTTAACTAATATTTTCTTATTTTTTTTTAAATTTGTATATGGTCAAAGAAACTGCAACCTTTACAAAAACATCAAATGCACATTATTTTAAAATAAACTCACCAGTACATTTTCTTACTACATCATTACGATATTTATTTTATTTATTTACTGTGCATCAAGTCAATTGTGTTTCATAGTGCCAACAGGGCAACAGGGAAGGAACATGGGATGAAAAGCAATATAACAGTGAAAGATAGACCCGGACCTACTATGCCTCATGAGCATTTAGAACGTGCAATTGAAGAGAGAAAACATGTATGTGGAAGTGGGGGTAACGGCCTAGCACTTAGTGAGTGAGTGAGCAGCTGTTAGGTGACTAGGTGACAGTGGTCAGCTGTCAATAAATAAGTCCAGGCCTGTGGTTGCATAGGCCAGTGGGTGACAAGGCAAGTGCTGGGAGCGGGCGGAGGCTGAAGGCGATTGGGTGTGGGAGATCAGGGCACAAGAGGACACATAAGGGCTCTGGTCACCAATCTCAGCAACTGTGGGGTTTAGCAGGGAAGGAGGAGGTGAAAAGGAAAGTCTTGAGGAGCTTCCGGAAATTGAGGAGATCTGGCTCAAGATGAAGTGGAAAGGGTAGGTCTTCCATAGGAGGGAGCCTGTCGAAGGAAGCGATCTGCCGCCAGCTCAATGTTTAGTGAAGCGCTTGACACACAGAGATTTGGTGCCAGAGGACTGTAGAGATCTGGAGGGTGAATATTTAGTGAGAGCAAGTTGTAGATAGTGTGGTCCCCAGCCACAGACAGCCTTGTGGATGATGCAGAGGGATTTGAATTTGATCCTTGCAGCAACTGGGAGCCAGTGGAGAGTTCATTAATACAATATAGTAGTTCATCCACATCAATAAAAACGTTAAAATGAATCAATCGGTAAAATACAACAAATATGATTTAATTCTGCCATTTTCCCCTCAAAATAGACTCAAATAGATCTTCCATAACACCCAAGGTACAGCTCATTTTTGCCTACAACGCCCCATGCAGTTCTTCATCTAGCGTATTGGCGGAGGGTTTTAACATATTCCTATACAGTGTCAACAGACTCCACTTCACTCTGGCCTGAAAGGACACAAGTCCCAGTTCAAAGTGAATTGTCTCTACCGACACCGCATTGGGCACACTCAACACTCTGCCAAATACTACCCTCCATTTTCTTTGAAAAACTAAAAACATCATGGCAGAGGAGCTCCGCCCCATTTAATCATTTTGGGACAGCTTCCCCCTGTAGAACTTCGTGGAGGGCTTTATTGAAAATCTGCTGTTCCTTTGATTAACTTTGATCATTTGGTTTTATAAAAGCAAAATTCTCTGTTTTAGTTGTCTTTCCATATATACCTTATGCAGTTTACTGCAGAATGCAGAGCCCAAATGCACGACATTTTCTACAACCTTCATGGTTTCCTTCTTCACCCTCCGGACACATCCCCTTCCTAGTAAACTGAATGACTTTAATTACTAAAGAATTAACTGTGGCAATTTTTGAAAAGCAGTTTGAAGCTTCTTGAAGCCAATTGGGGTGTGATCTACTTAAAGAAAGTAATCCGCATAAGCCATCCAGGTTAAACCAAATTGGACAATCTTGGGAGTGGCAAAAGAAATTGGATCCAAATATTCATCCACGTCAGAGACATATAGGTTAAAGATACAGGGGACCAATATACATCCCTGCCTCAAGCCTGAGTGGGTCTCTATCTTTCTTAAAAGCTGGCTTCAATGGTCCAATCTAACCTGTATTGAAATGTTGTCATGGAACCTAACAATTAATTTCAGCAGTCCCTCTTGGATTTTCCATCTGGCCAGTTTGCACCAAAGAAGATGCCAGTCCACTCTGTCAAATCCGGCCGACAGATCTATTGATGCCATGGAGACAAAGTCACATTTATCCAACCATGCAGTCCTGCAAACACCTAATGATCGTTGCACTGATGTTAGTGCCGTGTGCTTTTCAAAAGCCAGTCTGGCATTTTTTCTGCCTGCCGACGTCCTTGGCTCAGCTCTCTAGATATCTTAGCAATCATGGCAATGGGTTTCACGAAGGGATGGGATTTATTGGGGTGCTTGGGATCTAGCAGACTGTCAATAGGGTAGGTGCTCTGAGGCTGCCTTTGTGAGGGACTGTGGGGCGAGAAAATATCAGCTTAGGTGGATGGGTCTCAAAGAGAAAATGGGTGTACTGGTATGATGGATAAAGTGATGGAGGGAGTGTAAGTCCCAAGCTGGCAATGCTGCTCAAGGGTGCTGGGGTGCAAGTAATGGAATGCCATAATTTGGTTAGTGTGCTCTTCCACATTGGGCTACTCCTCAATTATATATTGCATGTATATAATTGCTCCATGTTTCTTTAATGCTGCCCTCCTTAGCAGGCTCACGTTGTGCTTCATGAGGTGAAAATGCCTCTTGTAGGGGCTGTAGCAAATCTGGGAAATGCATCCCTTCTTTCCAGGGGGGAGCCACCTCCTTTGAGGCCATGGAGGTGAACCTACTAAGTGAAACCCTCCATGGGGATTGGGAAGGTGGGACATCACTGGCAGTGACTCCCTGCCCAGGGGACAAGGACTTCCATTCCCATGTGAAACTCCCTAAAAGGGAAAGAATATCTGCATAGATGGGAATTCAAGAAGTAGATATTTCCTCTAATCATGTAACTCAAAACAATCATGAAAGCATGTACAGATCTTTAGCTTAAGGCAATGCTGGTTACCAGGAGGACGTGACAGCTGATTCTATCCAACACCCTCCTCTTGGTCATGGGATACAGATAAGAAAGCGATATGCCTTGAATGGAGGAAAATAGATCCCTTGTGGCGAAGAACCGATATTGCACTGAGACCAGGGCTGTGGAAACCCGGTCTCAGATGCAGGTGCAATCACACCAAGGACGTGGTGGGCGAGGAGCGCAAGCAAAGACAGTGATCCCAGCCCACCATGTAGTAACAACTCAACTGTCCATAACTGAAAAGGACAGGTCAAGATGGGAAACGTCAGGGAATTCTCCTGAGAACGCAGAGAGAGAGGAAATAGGAGAGAAGTTGAGCAAGTGAAAACTGCCTTACTGGAGTGATACTCCAGGCAGCAAAGGTACAGCGTGTCCTCACTCTCGGGGGTGGGGGGAGAGAAAGACCAGAGGGGAGCAGGGGAAGTGAGAAGGATTGCCCCTACCCCAGGTCTTGGGCTCACAAGCCCTAAAGAACATTTGAACATTTTCTTAAAGAGAACAATTATAAACAGGCACAAGACCCAGATATAATAAGTAATCCTAAGGAATGTAGATATTATGACAAACCAAGACAAGTGTATCGAAAGGAGGGTTACCAACAACCCCGAGAGATAAACAAGAGTGTAAGATTAGAAGAACCAGTCTAACTTGAAGAATGCAAAGAGACATGACTAGAACCACTCACGGAGAAAGCCAGTGACAGCCTTAGTGTGATGCATAGGAAGAGAAATCAAACTAGATGTTGCGAAGGGATTATGGAGGTATCCCTTCATCTACATCAAATACAAACTTTAATCTTTTGTGGAACTTGAGACTTTGCTGGTGTTCGGAGAAACCTACCTTTTGTTATATTGGAATTTAGGACTGTGTGTGTGTTTTGAGACACCTACCTTTTCTTATATTGGAACTTGAGGCTTTGTGGGTTTTTGGAGAAACCTACACTTTTTTTGGAAACTCTTTTGGGACAAAGGCTGTAATTAGGATAGTCAGGAAGAAATATCTCACAGACCGAGGCACGTTCAAAATTGCACTAACTCTAGAAGCAGGTCATACTGCTTAATGTAAAATCTGTTTCCTTTAGTGGTAGGGTCAACTAGAAGATAGATTTGGACTTTATTTCTAATTTTAGTGAGCAACTTAGAATAGTTTCATAGGCAGGGAATCACCCTTTAGCAATAGGGATAGAAAAGAATTTCTTTTATTGTTTTTAATACTAATACATCTCGTTGAACATAATGTCTTCTGGTCCGAGTCCTTCTTCTGGTCTGCCACAGACTAAAGGTCTGAATAAAGGGTCAACATTTAGAGTGCAGCAAGCCTGGGCAGCACTGCAAGTCCGGGATTGTTGTAGGACACCAAATGTCTTTCTTGAACCTCGGTCTCGTTATCACGAACCACTACTTGCAAATCTATGCCATTGCTAAGATTGGAGGCATGTACTGACTGATGCTTATTTTCCTACTTTTTGTATTTGTAGTAGGCAGATTAATTTAGTTGTTGACCTTTCTCACACTCGATGGTGTCATTTAGAGATAAAGTCTCATCCAAGGCACCATCCAACACCAGCAGAGGTGTTGACAATGGTTGAGGGGTTAGCGCTAAAGAAATGTGTAATGAAATATTTTTAAAATGTTTGTTTACTTTTTGGGCAGTTCATATGTGATGGAAAGGTGGCACAGATTTAATCCCCCTCACTACAACAATTACACCCCACAATTTGGGACATGAACTGGGCTGTTTTAATTAAAATATTTTCATTTGATTTCAAATAGAAAATCAGGAAAATGCAGGTGACCTCCTAACACACAATCAGGGTAATTCATAGAATTTCGCAGAAAAGTGTCGCAAGCGGCTGGCGCAGAGTGTCCGCGTGCGATTGACTGCGCCAGGCACGTGCGCTAAAACCGATTTCCGCGCACAGCGTATTCATGGATTTCAGGCTCCCAAACCAGCCGTGGCGCAGAGTATCGCAGCGACCCTGCAGCAGCGCCAGTAACGCCCCCAAGAACGCCCTCGCGCAAGGAAAAGCCATCAAAATCGCTAAATCATCGCAAAGGGCAGCGCTAACCCTGGACCAGTCCACAGGGCTGCCAAACAAGGAACGCAAAGCGGGTAACGTGCATATCAGGGGTACGCGTGAAGTTTTACACGCGATTAGCCAGGGCACATGTATCACAGGGGTACGCAGGAATTATCACACGCGATTTGGCTGGGTACGTATATTACAGGGGTGCGCAGGAATTATCACACGCGATTTGGCTGGGTACGTGTATTCCAGAGGTGCGCGGGAATTATCACACGCGATTTGGCTGGGTACGTGTATTCCAGGGGTGCGCGGAAATTATCACACGCGATTTGGCTGGGTAGGTGTATTACAGGGGTACACGGGAAGTTCTACACGCGATTCGGCTGGGTACGTGTATTACAGGGGTGCGCGGGAATTCTCACATGCGATTTGGCCAGGTACGTCTATTACAGGGGTGCGTGGGAATTATCACACGCGATTTGGCTGGGTAGGTGTATTACAGGGGTACACGGGAAGTTCTACACGCGATTCGGCTGGGTACGTGTATTACAGGGGTGCGTGGGAATTCTCACATGCGATTTGGCCAGGTACGTGTATTACAGGGGTGCGTGGGAATTATCACACGCGATTTGGCTTGGTACGTGTATTACAGGGGTGCGTGGGAAGTTGTACACGCGATTGGCCAGGGTACATGTATTACAGGGGTATGTGGGAATTATCACACGCGATTTGGCTGGGTACGTGTATTACAGGGGTACACGGGAAGTTCTACACGCGATTCGGCTGGGTACGTGTATTACAGGGGTGCGCGGGAATTCTCACATGCGATTTGGCCAGGTACGTGTATTACAGGGGTGCGTGAGAATTATCACACGCGATTTGGCTTGGTACGTGTATTACAGGGGTACACGGGAAGTTCTACACGCGATTCGGCTGGGTACGTGTATTACAGGGGTGCGCGGGAAGTTGTACACGCGATTGGCCAGGGTACGTGTATTACAGGGGTATGTGGGAATTATCACACGCGATTTGGCTGGGTACGTGTATTACAGGGGTACACGGGAAGTTCTACACGCGATTCGGCTGGGTACGTGTATTACAGGGGTGCGCGGGAATTCTCACATGCGATTTGGCCAGGTACGTGTATTACAGGGGTGCGTGGGAATTATCACACGCGATTTGGCTTGGTACGTGTATTACAGGGGTGCGTGGGAAGTTCTACACGCGATTGGCCAGGGTACGTGTATTACAGGGGTATGTGGGAATTATCACACGCGATTTGGCTGGGTACGTGTATTACAGGGGTACACGGGAAGTTCTACACGCGATTCGGCTGGGTACGTGTATTACAGGGGTGCGTGGGAATTCTCACATGCGATTTGGCCAGGTACGTGTATTACAGGGGTGCGTGGGAATTATCACACGCGATTTGGCTTGGTACGTGTATTACAGGGGTGCGTGAGAAGTTGTACACGCGATTGGCCAGGGTACATGTATTACAGGGGTATGTGGGAATTATCACACGCGATTTGGCTGGGTACGTGTATTACAGGGGTACACGGGAAGTTCTACACGCGATTCGGCTGGGTACGTGTATTACAGGGGTGCGCGGGAATTCTCACATGCGATTTGGCCAGGTACGTGTATTACAGGGGTGCGTGAGAATTATCACACGCGATTTGGCTTGGTACGTGTATTACAGGGGTACACGGGAAGTTCTACACGCGATTCGGCTGGGTACGTGTATTACAGGGGTGCGCGGGAAGTTGTACACGCGATTGGCCAGGGTACGTGTATTACAGGGGTATGTGGGAATTATCACACGCGATTTGGCTGGGTACGTGTATTACAGGGGTACACGGGAAGTTCTACACGCGATTCGGCTGGGTACGTGTATTACAGGGGTGCGCGGGAATTCTCACATGCGATTTGGCCAGGTACGTGTATTACAGGGGTGCGTGGGAATTATCACACGCGATTTGGCTTGGTACGTGTATTACAGGGGTGCGTGGGAAGTTCTACACGCGATTGGCCAGGGTACGTGTATTACAGGGGTATGTGGGAATTATCACACGCGATTTGGCTGGGTACGTGTATTACAGGGGTACACGGGAAGTTCTACACGCGATTCGGCTGGGTACGTGTATTACAGGGGTGCGCGGGAATTCTCACATGCGATTTGGCCAGGTACGTGTATTACAGGGGTGTGCGGGAATTATCACATGCAATTAGGCTGGGTGGGTCCTCACAGGTGTTCCCTGTACACCCTCCACAGCCCCTGCAGGCAGCCCACAAAACAGGGGACTACCCTGCACACCTGCTCATGTCCCCCTGCACCCCCACCCCCCAGCAGTGCAGGGGCAGCCTCCACCAGGCCCCCACTCATGTCCCCTATCACCCCCACCCCCCCGCCACCAGGGCCACCCTCCACCAGGCCCCCACTCATGTCTCCCACCACCCCCACCCCCCAGCAGTGCAGGGGCAGCCTCCACCAGGCCCCCACTCATGTCACCCACCACCCCCACCCCCCAGCCACCAGGGTCACCCTCCACCAGGCCCCCACTCATGTCACCCACCACCCCCACCCCCCAGCCACCAGGGTCACCCTCCACCAGGCCCCCACTCATGTCTCCCACCACCCCCACCCCCCAGCCACCAGGGTCACCCTCCACCAGGCCCCCACTCATGTCTCCCACCACCCCCACCCCCCAGCAGTGCAGGGGCAGCCTCCACCAGGCCCCCACTCATGTCCCCTATCAACCCCACCCCCCCGCCACCAGGGGCACCCTCCACCAGGCCCCCACTCATGTCTCCCACCACCCCCACCCCCCAGCCACCAGGGTCACCCTCCACCAGGCCCCCACTCATGTCACCCACCACCCCCACCCCCCAGCCACCAGGGTCACCCTCCACCAGGCCCCCACTCATGTCTCCCACCACCCCCACCCCCCAGCAGTGCAGGGGCAGCCTCCACCAGGCCCCCACTCATGTCCCCTATCACCCCCACCCCCCCCGCCACCAGGGGCACCCTCCACCAGGCCCCCACTCATGTCTCCCACCACCCCCACCCCCCAGCAGTGCAGGGGCAGCCTCCACCAGGCCCCCACTCATGTCACCCACCACCCCCACCCCCCAGCCACCAGGGGCACCCTCCACCAGGCCCCCACTCATGTCTCCCACCACCCCCACCCCCCAGCAGTGCAGGGGCACCCTCCACCAGGCCCCCACTCATGTCTCCCACCACCCCCACCCCCCTGCCACCATGTGCAGCCCCCACCAGGTCCTCACAATGTGCGTAATGGTCAGCCTCCACAGCCAAAAAGCCCTACCAAGTAACCCATTCACCCACATGGAAATGGAAATCACATGTTACACCCCCAATGTTCATGAAGCAAATGAACCCATGTCCGTCACACACATATTTTCCAATTGAATGGGAAAACACACAACATGACATGCATGAAACCAATGAGATGAAACCACACAGTGAACAATGTAAAAAAAAATGTATTAGAAAAAAATACGAATGCTAAAGAAAGAAAACTAACTACAATGTAAATGTGAAAAAAGAAGCTGCATGTCCGCATAAAAACACAAAACTAGAAAATCTAATCCAAAAATTTTTTTCCAAAGTGGAATGTCAAAACTCTCCGTGCAACAAAGAACTATGTACAAAAATAACAAGGGTCCATCATCACAACAGAACTAAGGAAACCTCCTAAAAAACCTACCTAAATATCAACTATATACAAAAAGTGGAGCAGTGTCCGTCGACTCCAAATCATAAGAAAAAACAAAGGAAACCTAAAACTAAAGAACTATATACAAAGGCGGCGAGCAAGTCCAGCGGCTCACTCTGTGGTGTTCCGGGCCAGGGCATCATCGAACTCCTGTTCGATGTCCCGGAGGCGGTCCAGTTCCATGGCCCCGAGGGTCCGCAGGGACGACGCCGTGTCCTCCTCCAACCCCCTGCGGATTGCCTCGAGGCACTCGGCCCGCCTCAGGGCCCTCCGCATGGAGTTCTCCGCCCTGACCATTGTGAGCCGTGCCTCTTCCGCCCGCCGCCGCTCCGCACCTATGGCGTGGCCCAACCGCTGCCACACGGAAGACACTCTCTGTCCTGGGTCCTCCTGCCCTCCGGCCGATGCCTGCCCCTCCGATGTCGAAGGCCCCGAGCCTTCATGGCTCCCACCATCTTGCTGCTGCTGCTGCTCTGCCTCTGCCCGTGCACTGCCTCCTGCTGCCTGCACATCCTCCGCCGGCTGGGGTGCACCTGTTGATGTGGCCACCCCTGCTGGACGTCCGACTCCCGACTGTGGCAGGGATGCCTCCTCCACCAGCCTGGCCGCACTGTCAGAGGCAGCCCCACAGGGCACCCAGGTGACTGATGGGTGGGAAGATGGCACAGAGGACGACTGGCGCGTAGGGGGTCCAGTTGAGGAGGGGGTCGGAACAAGCCCCATCAGATGGAGGAATCCGGTCTGGGTGACCTGTCCCAGCAGGCTGACGTGGTCAACGAGCCATTCGAGATGACGTGCAGTCTCTCCATGAAAAGACTGCAGGTCACCTCGCATGGCCCGTTGACGCAACGCCACACCAGCCAGGACAGGCTCAACCCGGACCTGGATAGCCACGTCTGCAGGCAGAGGAAGGCCAGTTGACGTCAGCTCATCCCCTGCCTGAAAACGGGTCTGGACATAGGCATCCCTGCTGGTGCAAGATGATGCAGGGACAGGATCGGGGACAGGATTGCACACAGGCACCTCCGCGGCCGCCTGTGCTGCCTCCTGTCCCTGGTCCTGGACTGCACCACTAGCACCAGTGGGATCCCCACCTCCAGACCCCGTCTCTGGTGCTTGCACGGCCTCCTCCTCCACCAGACCCCCCACCAACCTGGATGACTCCGTGCCATCTTCCCCTGTTGGGCCCTGTGGGGTCCCAGCTGCCCCTTCTGCTGCCGAGGAGTCCAACTGCAACCTCCGCCTCTTGGACCTCCCCCCGGCAGCTGCGGCCTGGGACGCGGCACCGGACTCCTCACTCCCCGACGAGATGACAACACGGGAGGGGAGCCGGGCCTTGCATCTCCGGCTGGCGGTCGGATCCCCGCCGCTGTGCTCCACAGCACCTTCTCCGCCCTCTTCATCAGTTGACGCTGCAGACAGGGAGAAACAAAACACAGGCATCAGGGCACTGTACAATGGACACATACACGCATGACAGTTGCACATGAGTGGCATTGGCAAACCTCAGACATGTCATCACAATCCCCAACACACATGTCATTGCAACTGGCACACATGAGCCATACCACAGCCATATCGCAACTGCCACCACCATCCCTACACATACAACAATTACAGCAGCCAAAGGGGAGCCATACATCACATGCAACACAGGAAGTGCACCACACATGTACACACACCACCACACTTGCATGCATGTCTACACCTCTGCCAAGTGTCGCACTGTTCAGACGGGCATCCATGTCACATCTGCCAATCAGGCTTCCACATACCGCTGTCACATGCATCCATGTAGCATCACTGTTGCACCTTTGACAAATACACACACATGCACATGTACACAGTGCTCATACATGCAGCCGAAAACAACATACATGCCTGACATCACGGACATGTCTACTTACATACACATTCATCCAAACATGTGTGCACGCACAACTGCATTTGCCATGCAAGCCCACACACACAAGCACCATCCATGTCTCACACATTACAGCCCTCGCATGTGTCAGCCCCACGGCCCTGTACACCCCCACCCATACTCCACCCCATACAAACAGATGTGCAACCGGCACAATGGGGAATGATCACCACACGCCCTGCTCACAACCAGGATGCATGTACACTCACCGCTCGACTCCAGACGGCTCTGCTTCTCTAGGACCTGGACGTGGAGCGCTGGGGATATGCGTTCCAGGACCCCCATCTGTTCTTCCGACAAGTGGCCCCGGCGCCCCTTGGCATCCGCTGCCTTCAAGAGGCGCCGGGCCTTGTTCAGGGTCCTGGACCTGAAGTCCTCCCAGCGCTTCCTGACATGTTGTAAGTCCCGGACTGCCACCCCCTCCGCGTTGATGGCAGTCACGATGTCAGTCCAGATCCGAGTCCGTCCTTCCTTGTCGGCGCGGGAACTTCCAAAGAGGGCATCATACTGCCCCAGGACTTGCTCCACCAGGACACCAACTTCGGTGGCACTGAAGCTGGTGCCCCTCTGCCTCTCTGGCCGGGGGTTGTCAGTGGTCACAGATGGTGTTAGCCCCGACATGACAACCCCAGAGGCAGGAGTGGGTGGGCAACTGGGTCCTGGGGCTGGGCTGTGGAGCGATGGAATTCCAGTCGGGGGTCTTCTGTTCCAGCAGGGGTGGTCACAGCAACAGCACCCCTGGCTGATGTGCAGGCAGCAAATGGCAGTGCACGTGGGCAGCAGGCAGTCAGGCAGCAGCAGATAGCAGGTGGGAGCGTGCTCGGGGCTCTGGGGGGCAGTAATTCGGCCTTCTGGGCAGGAGCGTGGTCTCCCGTGTGCTCACGCGTGGCCAGCTTGGTACGGAGTGAATTGGCACGTGAAAATCCTGCACGTCAGCGTGAAAACCGAGGAAAGGCCCTTAGCGCGTAAGCGCGTCAGCACGCATACGCGATTCCATTGGACCAAAGGCCCTCAGCGCGTAAGCGCGTCTGTGACGTGACCCGCACGGGTGTTTCCCACACAGCACGTGATGACAGAGCACACGTGGAAAGACTGCACGTCAGAGTCTCATCGCGTGTAATTGGACAAAAGTGCGTGTACACGCGATTGGCCTATGTACGTGTATATGAGGTGTGCGCGGACACTTACACACGCAAGTACGTCAGCGCACCTGTATCCCGGTGTACGGCCATTTCCACCAATCACACGCAATGAGACTCTGACGTGCAGTCTTTCCACGTGTGCTCTGTCATCACGTGCTGTGTGGGAAACACCCGTGCGGGTCACGTCACAGACGCGCCTACGCGCTGAGGGCCTTTGGTCCAATGGAATCGCGTATGCGTGCTGACGCGCTTACGCGCTAAGGGCCTTTCCTCGGTTTTCACGCTGACGTGCAGGATTTTCACGTGCCAATTCACTCCGTACCAAGCTGGCCACGCGTGAGCACACGGGAGACCACGCTCCTGCCCAGAAGGCCGAATTACTGCCCCCCAGAGCCCCGAGCACGCTCCCACCTGCTATCTGCTGCTGTCTGACTGCCTGCTGCCCACGTGCACTGCCATTTGCTGCCTGCACATCAGCCAGGGGTGCTGTTGCTGTGACCACCCCTGCTGGAACAGAAGACTCCCGACTGGAATTCCATCGCTCCACAGCCCAGCCCCAGGACCCAGTTGCCCACCCACTCCTGCCTCTGGGGTTGCCATGTCGGGGCTAACACCATCTGTGACCACTGACAACCCCCGGCCAGAGAGGCAGAGGGGCACCAGCTTCAGTGCCACCGAAGTTGGTGTCCTGGTGGAGCAAGTCCTGGGGCAGTATGATGCCCTCTTTGGAAGTTCCCGCGCCGACAAGGAAGGACGGACTCGGATCTGGACTGACATCGTGACTGCCATCAACGCGGAGGGGGTGGCAGTCCGGGACTTACAACATGTCAGGAAGCGCTGGGAGGACTTCAGGTCCAGGACCCTGAACAAGGCCCGGCGCCTCTTGAAGGCAGCGGATGCCAAGGGGCGCCGGGGCCACTTGTCGGAAGAACAGATGGGGGTCCTGGAACGCATATCCCCAGCGCTCCACGTCCAGGTCCTAGAGAAGCAGAGCCGTCTGGAGTCGAGCGGTGAGTGTACATGCATCCTGGTTGTGAGCAGGGCGTGTGGTGATCATTCCCCATTGTGCCGGTTGCACATCTGTTTGTATGGGGTGGAGTATGGGTGGGGGTGTACAGGGCCGTGGGGCTGACACATGCGAGGGCTGTAATGTGTGAGACATGGATGGTGCTTGTGTGTGTGGGCTTGCATGGCAAATGCAGTTGTGCGTGCACACATGTTTGGATGAATGTGTATGTAAGTAGACGTGTCCGTGATGTCAGGCATGTATGTTGTTTTCGGCTGCATGTATGAGCACTGTGTACATGTGCATGTGTGTGTATTTGTCAAAGGTGCAACAGTGATGCTACATGGATGCATGTGACAGCGGTATGTGGAAGCCTGATTGGCAGATGTGACATGGATGCCCGTCTGAACAGTGCGACACTTGGCAGAGGTGTAGACATGCATGCAAGTGTGGTGGTGTGTGTACATGTGTGGTGCACTTCCTGTGTTGCATGTGATGTATGGCTCCCCTTTGGCTGCTGATGCTGTTGTATGTGTAGGGATGGTGGTGGCAGTTGCGATATGGCTGTGGTATGGCTCATGTGTGCCAGTTGCAATGACATGTGTGTTGGGGATTGTGATGACATGTCTGAGGTTTGCCAATGCCACTCATGTGCAACTGTCATGCGTGTATGTGTCCATTGTACAGTGCCCTGATGCCTGTGTTTTGTTTCTCCCTGTCTGCAGCGTCAACTGATGAAGAGGGCGGAGAAGGTGCTGTGGAGCACAGCGGCGGGGATCCGACCGCCAGCCGGAGACGCAAGGCCCGGCTCCCCTCCCGTGTTGTCATCTCGTCGGGGAGTGAGGAGTCCGGTGCCGCGTCCCAGGCCGCAGCTGCCGGGGGGAGGTCCAAGAGGCGGAGGTTGCAGTTGGACTCCTCGGCAGCAGAAGGGGCAGCTGGGACCCCACAGGGCCCAACAGGGGAAGATGGCACGGAGTCATCCAGGTTGGTGGGGGGTTTGGTGGAGGAGGGGGCCGCGCAAGCACCAGAGACAGGGTCTGGAGGTGGGGATCCCACTGGTGCTAGTGGTGCAGTGCAGGACCAGGGACAGGAGGCAGCACAGGTGGCCGCGGAGGTGCCTGTGTGCAATCCTGTCCCCGATCCTGTCCCTGCATCATCTTGCACCAGCAGGGATGCCTACGTCCAGACCCGTTTTCAGGCAGGGGATGAGCTGACGTCAACTGGCCTTCCTCTGCCTGCGGACGTGGCCATCCAGGTCCGGGTTGAGCCTGTCCTGGCTGGTGTGGCGTTGCGTCAACGGGCCATGCGAGGTGACCTGCAGTCTTTTCATGGAGAGACTGCACGTCATCTCGAATGGCTCGTTGACCACGTCAGCCTGCTGGGACAGGTCACCCAGGCCGGATTCCGCTGTCTGATGGGGCTTGCTCCGACCCCCTCCTCAACTGGACCCCCTACGCGCCAGTCGTCCTCTGTGCCATCTTCCCACCCATCAGTCACCTGGCTGCCCTGTGGAGCTGCCTCTGACAGTGCGGCCAGGCTGGTGGAGGAGGCATCCCTGCCACAGTCGGGAGTCGGACGTCCAGCAGGGGTGGCCACATCAACAGGTGCACCCCAGCCGGCGGAGGATGTGCAGGCAGCAGGAGGCAGTGCACGGGCAGAGGCAGAGCAGCAGCAGCAGCAAGATGGTGGGAGCCATGAAGGCTCGGGGCCTTCGACATCGGAGGGGCAGGCATCGGCCGGAGGGCAGGAGGACCCAGGACAGAGAGTGTCTTCCGTGTGGCAGCGGTTGGGCCACGCCATAGGTGCGGAGCGGCGGCGGGCGGAAGAGGCGCGGCTCACAATGGTCAGGGCGGAGAACTCCATGCGGAGGGCCCTGAGGCGGGCCGAGTGCCTCGAGGCAATCCGCAGGGGGTTGGAGGAGGACACGGCGTCGTCCCTGCGGAACCTCGGGGCCATGGAACTGGACCGCCTCCGGGACATCGAACAGGAGTTCGATGATGCCCTGGCCCGGAACACCACAGAGTGAGCCGCTGGACTTGCCCGCCGCCTTTGTATATAGTTCTTTAGTTTTAGGTTTCCTTTCGTTCTTATTATTATTTGGAGTCGACGGACACTGCTCCACTTTTTGTATATAGTTGATATTTAGGTAGGTTTTTTAGGAGGTTTCCTTAGTTCAGTTGTGATGATGGACCCTTGTTATTTTTGTACATAGTTCTTTGTTGCATGGAGAGTTTTTACATTTCACTTTGGACATAATTTTTTTGATTTGATTTTCTAGTTTTGTGTTTTTATGCGGACATGCAGCTTATTTTTTCACATTTACATTGTAGTTAGTTTTCTTTCTTTGGCATTTGTATTTTTTTCAATACATTTTTTTTTCCATTGTTCACTGTGTGGTTTCATCTCATTGGTTTCATGCATGTCATGTTGTGTGTTTTCCCATTCAATTTGAAAATATGTGTGTGACGGACATGGGTTCATTTGCTTCATGTACATTGGGGGTGTAACATGTGATTTCCATTTCCATGTGGGTGAATGGGTTACTTGGTAGGGCTTTTTGGCTGTGGAGGCTGACCATTACGCACATGATTGGGGATTGTGAGGACCTGGTGGGGGCTGCACATGGTGGCAGGGGGGTGGGGGTGGTGGGAGACATGAGTGGGGGCCTGGTGGAGGCTGCCCCTGCACTGCCGGGGGGTGGGGGTGCAGGGGGACATGAGTGGGGGCCTGGTGGAGGTTGAGCCTGCACTGCTGGGGGGTGGGGGTGGTGGGAGACATGAGTGGGGGCCTGGTGGAGGCTGCCCCTGGTGGCTGGGGGGTGGGGGTGGTGGGTGACATGAGTGGGGGCCTGGTGGAGGGTGCCCCTGGTGGCTGGGGGGTGGGGGTGGTGGGAGACATGAGTGGGGGCCTGGTGGAGGGTGACCCTGCACTGCTGGGGTGTGGGGGTGATGGGAGACATGAGTGGGGGCCTGGTGGAGGGTGACCCTGGTGGCTGGGGGGTGGGGGTGGTGGGAGACATGAGTTGGACATGGGTGGGGGCCTGCTGGCAGGTGCCCCACAGTGCTGGGGGGTGGGGGTGGTGGGGGACATGAGTTGGACATGGGTGGGGGCCTGCTGGCAGGTGCCCCACAATGCTGGGGGGTGGGGGTGCAAGGGGACATGAGTTGGTGTTCATTAGTTCAAGGAGACATGTGCCTTTGCTGGGGGGCATGCCCATGGTGGGTGGGCTGTCTGCGGGACATGACCAGGGATGCATGGTAGTCCCCTGTGGTGTGGGCTGCCTGCAGGGGCCGTGGAGGGTGTACAGGGTACACCTGGGAGGACCCACACTGTCAAATCACATGTGGAACTTCCCGCGCACCCCTGAAATACACGCGCCCAGGCTATTCGCGTGTGGGACTTCCCGCGCACCCCTGAAATACACGCGCCCAGGCTATTCGCGTGTGCAACTTCCCGCGCACCCCTGAAATACACGCGCCCAGGCTATTCGCGTGTGGAACTTCACGCGCACCCCTGAAATACACGTGCCCCCAGGCTATTCGCGTGTGGAACTTCCCGCGCACCCCTGAAATACACGCGCCCAGGCTATTCGCGTGTGGAACTTCCCGCGCACCCCTGGAATACACGCGCCCCCAGGCTATTCGCGTGTGGAACTTCCCGCGCACCCCTGAAATACACGCGCCCAGGCTATTCGCGTGTGGAACTTCCCGCGCACCCCTGAGATACACGCGCCCAGGCTATTCGCGTGTGGAACTTCCCGCGCACCCCTGAAATACACGCGCCCAGGCTATTCGCGTGTGGAACTTCCCGCGCACCCCTGAAATACACGCGCCCAGGCTATTTGCGTCTGGAACTTCACGCACACCCCTGAAATACACGTGCCCCCAAGCTATTCGTGTGTGGAACTTCCCGCGCACCCCTGAAATACACGCGCCCAGGCTATTCGCGTGTGGAACTTCCCGCGCACCCCTGGAATACACGCGCCCCCAGGCTATTCGCGTGTGGAACTTCCCGCGCACCCCTGAAATACACGCGCCCAGGCTATTCGCGTGTGGAACTTCACGCGCACCCCTGGAATACACGTAGCCCGCTCCCCCAGGCCCGATCGCGTGAGGAACTTCACGCGAACCCCTGTAATACACGTAGCCCGCTACCCCAGGCCCGATCGCGTGAGGGACTTCACGCGAACCCCTGTAATACACGTGCCCCCAGGCTATTCGCGTGTGGAACTTCCCGCGCACCCCTGAAATACACGCGCCCAGGCTATTCGCGTGTGGAACTTCCCGCGCACCCCTGAAATACACGCGCCCAGGCTATTCGCGTGTGGAACTTCCCGCGCACCCCTGAGATACACGCGCCCAGGCTATTCGCGTGTGGAACTTCCCGCGTACCCCTGGAATACACGCGCCCCCAGGCTATTCGCGTGTGGAACTTCCCGCGCACCCCTGAAATACACGCGCCCAGGCTATTCGCGTGTGGAACTTCCCGCGCACCCCTGAGATACACGCGCCCAGGCTATTCGCGTGTGGAACTTCCCGCGCACCCCTGAAATACACGCGCCCAGGCTATTCGCGTGTGGAACTTCCCACGCACCCCTGAAATACACGCGCCCAGGCTATTCGCGTGTGGAACTTCACGCGCACCCCTGAAATACACGTGCCCCCAGGCTATTCGCGTGTGGAACTTCCCGCGCACCCCTGAAATACACGCGCCCAGGCTATTCGCGTGTGGAACTTCCCGCGCACACCTGAAATACACGCGCCCAGGCTATTCGCGTGTGGAACTTCCCGCGCACCCCTGAAATACACACGCCCAGGCTATTCGCGTGTGGAACTTCACGCGCACCCCTGAAATACACGTGCCCCCAGGCTATTCGCGTGTGGAACTTCCCGCGCACCCCTGAAATACACGCGCCCAGGCTATTCGCGTGTGGAACTTCCCGCGCACCCCTGGAATACACGCGCCCCCACGCTATTCGCGTGTGGAACTTCCCGCGCACCCCTGAAATACACGCGCCCAGGCTATTCGCGTGTGGAACTTCCCGCGCACCCCTGAAATACACGCGCCCAGGCTATTCGCGTGTGGAACTTCACGCGCACCCCTGAAATACACGTGCCCCCAGGCTATTCGCGTGTGGAACTTCCCGCGCACCCCTGAAATAGACACGCCCAGGCTATTCGCGTGTGGAACTTCCCGCGCACCCCTGAAATACACGCGCCCAGGCTATTCGCGTGTGGAACTTCACGCGCACCCCTGAAATACACGTGCCCCCAGGCTATTCGCGTGTGGAACTTCCCGCGCACCCCTGAAATACACGCGCCCAGGCTATTCGCGTGTGGAACTTCCCGCGCACCCCTGGAATACACGCGCCCCCAGGCTATTCGCGTGTGGAACTTCCCGCGCACCCCTGAAATACACGCGCCCAGGCTATTCGCGTGTGGAACTTCCCGCGCACCCCTGAAATACACGCGCCCAGGCTATTCGCGTGTGGAACTTCACGCGCACCCCTGAAATACACGTGCCCCCAGGCTATTCGCGTGTGGAACTTCCCGCGCACCCCTGAAATACACGCGCCCAGGCTATTCGCGTGTGGAACTTCCCGCGCACCCCTGGAATACACGCGCCCCCAGGCTATTCGCGTGTGGAACTTCCCGCGCACCCCTGAAATACACGCGCCCAGGCTATTCGCGTGTGGAACTTCACGCGCACCCCTGGAATACACGTAGCCCGCTCCCCCAGGCCCGATCGCGTGAGGAACTTCACGCGAACCCCTGTAATACACGTAGCCCGCTACCCCAGGCCCGATCGCGTGAGGAACTTCACGCGAACCCCTGTAATACACGTAGCCCGCTCCCCCAGGCCCGATCGCGTGTGAAACTTCACGCGAACCCCTGAAATACACATAGCCCGCTCCCCCAGGCCCGATCGCGTGAATAACTTCACGCGAACCCCTGTGATGCACGTACCCTGCTGAAATCGCGTGTTAGACTTCCCGCGCACCCCGGTATACACGCACACGTATTTTTTGTCAGCGGGTGTCCGTGTTTGTGGGTACCCCTTTGCACGTCATTTTTCCTGGAGGGCCACAGTATGGGACATTCATCATGGCAGTATATAGGTGCTATTTGTTGGCGCACCTTTTGGCGCACATTTCTTACAGCCGCAGAGACGCTACCGCCTGCTTTCTTGTGGCGGTCGTGTTTGTGCCTGTGCGCTGGTTTGAGCGTGCGCTTTTTTGCCCTATTCTATTCCATGAATACGTGTTGTAGGCGAGCGTGTGGGCGTTCCGCGCACTTGTGCCCTGTACTTCCCCCGTGACGCCCACGTTTTGACAAGTTGTTCCCCATTCCGAGTGTTACGCCCGTGTTCCGCCTACTTTTGTTGCGTGCGCCGCGCTATGTGCGAATTTCGCTGTGCCCTGTGCGATTTTCGCTGTGACCTGGCGCACGCTGTTAGATGGCCTGTGCGCCAACGTGCGCCGCGCACTTTTTTATCGCACATCCGCTGGTTTTCTCGCGCACGGCCTTCCATGAATCGACGTGCGCTGCTTTTCGTGCGATTTTCGCAATTGCACTGCGATTTTCGCTATTCCACTGCGATTCGCACGTTTTTGCCCACTTGCGCCGCGCTAATTATTCCATGAATCGGCCTCAATGTTGGGGAGGTCACCGCAAAACATGACAAACAAATTCCGACTGCAATGATAATAAATACACCACACTGGCCTATTTTTGTCTCACTAAATAAATCTGTATTCAAAACTTAAGACTCTTTAATTGTTTCCTCCCCGTCATTGTCTAATTTTGTGTTTTCTTTAGTAAAATCATATGATATTGAAACACTCATTCAGAAACTAAAACCAACTAATCACAGTTATGAGCTGATTGCAGCCTATTTAGCAAGACTTCACTCCTTAAAGACTTTTTTATGGATTTTGTGAATTCCGCACTATCTCAGGGAAGTGTGCCTTGAGAACTTAAAATATCTGTTCTTACTCCATTATTTAAGAAACCCTCTTTAAATCACCAAGTTCTTGCAAACTACCTCTCAATTGCCGGTTTGATCTGGCCTTCAAAGATTCTGGAGAAGGTTGTCACCACAGAGCTTCAGAGCTATTTGAAGGAGAACTCCATTCTTGATAACTTCCAATCTGGTTTTAGACAGGGCCTCAGAACAGAGACAGCCCTGGTGGCTGTGTGGGACAACATTCTTAGGGCCTCTGATGAAGGAGACTTGAACATGCTAATCATACTCAATGTGTCAGTTGCTTTTGATACGGTTGACTTTGGGCAGCTGTTGAGCAGACTTATCGAGGTTGCCTGGGTCTCAGAGGGTGCACTGAAGTAGTTCTCCTCCTTCCTGCAAGATTGAACTCAAACAGTAAAACTGGGAACTTTCTACTCTGACAATCTTCCTGTTTTATGTGGAGTGCCTCGGGGGTCCTCTTTGTACCTGATACTGTTCAAAATGTATCCTAGGCCACTAATGGATATGTTTGCAAGGTTTGATCTGAAATATAATTCCAATGCAGATGATAGTCAAATCTATGTTAGACTAAAATCCTCACCCAGAGCCATTGAATGTATCTTGGCTTGTGCCAATGCAATAAAAAGTTGGATTCTGGAAAGCAAGCACAAACTTAATCCCTCTAAAACCAAGGTTATTGTGTTTGGCACCAAAAAAACACTAACAGACTTGCATGTCACAACCTCCTGTCCTACCATTTGTGATGTTACAACCACCTTCTCCGATAAGAAAAACACTTTGGCTGTATATGGCAGGTATCTTTGAACTGTAATGCTCATGTTACAGAAGTTATCAGATCTGTTTCTTACCAACTCAGGCTTTTAAAACCTGCGCTGCTATTTATCTTTGAACCGAACCATGTTGTGGCGGGGTGGGGAGGGTCAACTGTCAACTCCAGACTCAGCTATTGTGGCAGTCTTCTCTTAGGAGCACCAGTAAACCAGCTACATCCATTCAAATAGCTCAGAATGCCACAGCTAGACTTATATAAAATCTTTCTAAAATGGTATCTGGCGCTGTGTGTCAGAGGAAGCTATACTGGTTGCCTGTTCAGGAGCTAATTGAATTTAGATTGCTATGTGTAATACATACATGCATCCAGTGTGTGGCATCTAGTTACCTGGTTTCCAAAATCAGGCTCTACCATCCGTCTTGTTCTCTTCGCTCGATGGGGCAAAATCAGCTGGTTGTGCCACCATCCCATTTTGTCTTTCGAGGTGACAGATGTTTTTCAATCAGGGACCCCTATCGCTGGAGTGCTCTGCCTGCTGATCTTTGGAAAACGTCCTACATTGTTCGTTTTTCGTAAATAATTGTAGACCTACTTGTTTCAATAATCATCTTGTGCCAATAGGGCTTAAACTGGTTGTGTAGGAATGTTTGTTTGTTTGTTTTGTTTTATTATTTATAATGTGAACATACCCTAAGGTAACAGGGTGCAGCAGTTACATGAATATGCGAAGCTTAGTTACAACAGCGTCAATATTTACATACAGGTATTAAATACAAAGGTATATACAAATAGAGCAATTTATAGGCGGATGGTACAAGAGCAAAAATACAAATGACATATACGGCTTGCTTACAACAGCAATATATACAGGTATAGGTGATAGTAAGGTGGATGTGTGCAGGTATACAATTGGGGGGAGGGGTAGTTATGGCTCCTTGCAGAATGGAACATCTAGATTCAGGTCCCATGCTTGGTTCCGGGAGGATATGCGCAATACAAATTCAAAATCAAATCAAATCATACCCTGTGCAATGTGATCCCTAAAGAATGGATTTCAATACTTTATTTAGTATGGCAGGCACCAGAGAATGTGTTATTCCACATTCAACCTGAGATTTCTAAAGATTCCAGAGATCCCAAACCACAGGAGACAATCCTCATTTGATAATGCTAGATAGGGTTTCAATTTTAATGATAACTTACAAAGTACCTATATCTTGCACTATATTCTCTTTTAAAGTGATATAGTTTTTGAATAGGGCTCAAAATGTTGAAATGTTATCTGGGATTTCATTAATTCTCTGAAAAAATGGCTGTCTTTCAAAGGCCAAGGACAGATAAACAGCTCTGCCAGGTAAGCTCTTTCTGTAGTATGTGCCTCTGCTCTAAAATCCCTCTTGTGTAATCTGGCCTTGCTTTGGGAAATTGACGCATAGGGCCTCATTACAAGTTTGCCGGTCCGGAAACAACAACTCTGGTAAACTTGCTGATACCGTTGTTTCCGGACCAGCAAACTACGAGTTCTGCGAGCAGGTGCCTTTTTGCCTGCCAGGTCTGACCTGCCGGGCGGAAAGGCACCCGCTCGCATACCTTGACAGATGCACCGGCACTGTTGCACACAGTGCCGGTGCATCGGTCCTCTCCATTCCCATTGAGTCCAATGGGTCTCGAATGAGAATGGGGATTTTCTTTTTCAGGCGCCCTGCCATAGGGACAGCCAGTGCCGTAATGCCCTGGTAAGTACCCATACCGAGCCCGGAACGGAAAAAAAGTCTCCAGCGCTAACCGTGCCGTTTTTACCAGTACGGCTACCGCCGGACTCATGATGAGGCCCATTTAGTCCAATTTTGAAAAGGCCTTTTAATAAGATATTTCCATGAGCTACTTCCACTTAGCATATTATCTGCGTCTATCGTGTTGAATGGAGTCTCTTGCATCTCTGTTTTCCCCCAAACTCTCGTTTGTCCTATGTGTCGGAGCTTAAATACCCAGCAAACACCGCCCATGCTCCATCATTTGACAATACAATTTGGATTAGGGGGACTCTCTGATAGCTTACCTTCACTTTTTCACACCCACCAGGGCCCTCCTCCTTGCTTCAATGGATCAGTTGAACTGTATGTATCAGAAGGCGATATGTCAGCAGATCAGATATGAACTCCCTCACAGCAAGAATGAACACCGATATTAAACTTGAATATTCATTTTTCAAATAATTCTCTACATAGACATGTGACATTGGTGAGCATGACATATTTAGGTTTGTAAGAATATTCTAAAACTGGAGATATCATTTATGTTTCTATAACTTCATGCATGATGGACTTGTTAAAATATACAAATTATGCACAAAATATACTTATTAAAATGCTTAACAGATCTCTGTTTTTCTTACGAATGCAGATCTGTATTTGGTTTTCAAGTGAGGTAAACAGTCAGAAATTACAAATAATAATGCATTACCAATTGACATTTGTCATGTTGCACAATTTTAAAGTTGACTTGTTCTGTACATTAGATGGGATTGCATATGTGTGTCGCACTAACCATTATCAATATAAAGCATCTGTTACTTATTATCTGTTAGCTAAATAATAATGGAACAGATGGCCAGTCTTTCTAAAACAATGCTTTTCAGGCTCAAGATTCAATGACTCCTTAGGCAGCTGCATTTTAAAAAAATGCACTGACTGCTTCACCATATACACATTAGCGATGGTGCCCTAAAAAACAGGAAACCCGTCCCCTGCACACTAATACGCTGCAAAAAACAGCCAATGATTTACAATCAAGTATCAATATCTCATTATGAGGTCAATATTCGAAACAAGAAAACATTCTAAATGTTCAAAATGCGGACTCAATGATGCCCATTGTTGAATTCTTTATAAAGTAAGATATTCAGCACATTTCGGGGTGACTACCCCTTCTTCAGGAGCACAGTGGTAACTGCAGATTCAAATAACATTCCATTGTAGGATGGTATAATATAATGTTACATGACATTGTAGCATGGTATAATGTTGTGTTACATGACAGATACACGTTAGTCAATGCCAGAGTAATCTTTCAGATTAAATTGGAAAAATCAGATCATGGTTTTATACAAAGTGTCTCGCGGGCTCTGCGTACCTGACCTTCTTGGTGATTGTTGTGGAGAGGAAGCTAGTCTGTCATAAAGTGTTGTTAAGGTGGACTTATAGCACGGGGTACTAGCGCAAGATCTTCCTGGTAGGAACAGGCAGGTTCTGGACTAGCTCCCAATGACACGGGACAGCACTTTTCTGATTACCTGTCGCCAGAACAGTGCAAGCACTGGCAGGGAAAACCACATTGAATGCCCAGTAGTAGTAGCAGAAGTTCTGAGTGCTGGGATCCAACCGATGTTATGGCAAAGAGATGTTCCAGGATACAAGGTACCAAGCGGAGGCCTGAAGCAGGGGTAATGACAAGAAGAGGAAGTCAAACAGGGAATTGCCAGGGCTCAGGAGAGGGAATGAAGGACCAGGCAAGAAAGAACTCCTGGCCATTAAAAATGGCAGCACTCAGGGAGCCGGAGCCTGGGGAACAAAGAGCCCGAGAGACATGACACTGGGAATATACCCTCCATGTCAGCATCTGCCAGACCAGGCGATGCCAACTCCATGCTTGGGTAAGTGGCGTGACAGGTTTTGTGCTGGATTTTCACAATAATGCTTGTATCTATTGTTATTTTTAAAGTTTGTGGCCAGGGCATATTGTCTTAGGTAAACACAGCTTGTATGTTTACATCGATGTAAATGGTATGTTCATCGAAGTCTGGAGATTTGTGTTCCGGAGAATTATCTGCAGTTGTTTGTGCATGAACACTTTGTTTCTGGTGAAATGAAGTTCACAGTTTATAAATTCATAGAATGTCAATACTGCATGAGATCTGTACTGTTACAAGTAAAGCAAAACGAAAAGGTGATGGCTGGAAGGTTTTGAATAAATCATAACCACGGGCAAAGCTCTGGGCAACCCTCCAGACCATCGTTTTTCAGTCTGCCAAGCCATTACAGAAGGGGAAAAACCATATGCAAATCAGGCATGGTCCTACCCCAAAAGGGGCAGTCCAGCCCGAACTGCTAGGTCACATCCCTTCTCCACAAGACCACAAGCATCCCCAGACATGTTTCAGCCTTGTTGGGCGTCATCAGTGAGGAGTAGCTTGGGTCTCTAGGCCGGCAGACTCGGGACCCACGTCTGGGCATACCCGTCCCACTCGGGGTGACTTTAGCAAAACGAAAAGGTGATGGCTGGAAGGTTTTGAATAAATCATAACCACGGGCAAAGCTCTGGGCAACCCTCCAGACCATCGATTTTCAGTCTGCCAAGCCATTACAGAAGGGGAAAAACCATATGCAAATCAGGCATGGTCCTACCCCAAAAGGGGCAGTCCAGCCCGAACTGCTAGGTCACATCCCTTCTCCACAAGACCACAAGCATCCCCAGACATGTTTCAGCCTTGTTGGGCATCATCAGTGAGGAGTAGCTTGGGTCTCTAGGCCGGCAGACTCGGGACCCACGTCTGGGCATACCCGTCCCACTCGGGGTGACTTTAGCAAAACGAAAAGGTGATGGCTGGAAGGTTTTGAATAAATCATAACCACGGGCAAAGCTCTGGGCAACCCTCCAGACCATCGTTTTTCAGTCTGCCAAGCCATTACAGAAGGGGAAAAACCATATGCAAATCAGGCATGGTCCTACCCCAAAAGGGGCAGTCCAGCCCGAACTGCTAGGTCACATCCCTTCTCCACAAGACCACAAGCATCCCCAGACATGTTTCAGCCTTGTTGGGCGTCATCAGTGAGGAGTAGCTTGGGTCTCTAGGCCGGCAGACTCGGGACCCACGTCTGGGCATACCCGTCCCACTCGGGGTGACTTTAGCAAAACGAAAAGGTGATGGCTGGAAGGTTTTGAATAAATCATAACCACGGGCAAAGCTCTGGGCAACCCTCCAGACCATCGTTTTTCAGTCTGCCAAGCCATTACAGCAGGGGAAAAACCATATGCAAATCAGGCATGGTCCTACCCCAAAAGGGGCAGTCCAGCCTGAACTGCTAGGTCACATCCCTTCTCCACAAGACCACAAGCATCCCCAGACATGTTTCAGCCTTGTTGGGCGTCATCAGTGAGGAGTAGCTTGGGTCTCTAGGCCGGCAGACTCGGGACCCACGTCTGGGCATACCCGTCCCACTCGGGGTGACTTTAGCAAAACGAAAAGGTGATGGCTGGAAGGTTTTGAATAAATCATAACCACGGGCAAAGCTCTGGGCAACCCTCCAGACCATCGTTTTTCAGTCTGCCAAGCCATTACAGAAGGGGAAAAACCATATGCAAATCAGGCATGGTCCTACCCCAAAAGGGGCAGTCCAGCCCGAACTGCTAGGTCACATCCCTTCTCCACAAGACCACAAGCATCCCCAGACATGTTTCAGCCTTGTTGGGCGTCATCAGTGAGGAGTAGCTTGGGTCTCTAGGCCGGCAGACTCGGGACCCACGTCTGGGCATACCCGTCCCACTCGGGGTGACTTTAGCAAAACGAAAAGGTGATGGCTGGAAGGTTTTGAATAAATCATAACCACGGGCAAAGCTCTGGGCAACCCTCCAGACCATCGTTTTTCAGTCTGCCAAGCCATTACAGAAGGGGAAAAACCATATGCAAATCAGGCATGGTCCTACCCCAAAAGGGGCAGTCCAGCCCGAACTGCTAGGTCACATCCCTTCTCCACAAGACCACAAGCATCCCTAGACATGTTTCAGCCTTGTTGGGCGTCATCAGTGAGGAGTAGCTTGGGTCTCTAGGCCGGCAGACTCGGGACCCACGTCTGGGCATACCCGTCCCACTCGGGGTGACTTTAGCAAAACGAAAAGGTGATGGCTGGAAGGTTTTGAATAAATCATAACCACGGGCAAAGCTCTGGGCAACCCTCCAGACCATCGTTTTTCAGTCTGCCAAGCCATTACAGAAGGGGAAAAACCATATGCAAATCAGGCATGGTCCTACCCCAAAAGGGGCAGTCCAGCCCGAACTGCTAGGTCACATCCCTTCTCCACAAGACCACAAGCATCCCTAGACATGTTTCAGCCTTGTTGGGCGTCATCAGTGAGGAGTAGCTTGGGTCTCTAGGCCGGCAGACTCGGGACCCACGTCTGGGCATACCCGTCCCACTCGGGGTGACTTTAGCAAAACGAAAAGGTGATGGCTGGAAGGTTTTGAATAAATCATAACCACGGGCAAAGCTCTGGGCAACCCTCCAGACCATTGTTTTTCAGTCTGCCAAGCCATTACAGAAGGGGAAAAACCATATGCAAATCAGGCATGGTCCTACCCCAAAAGGGGCAGTCCAGCCCGAACTGCTAGGTCACATCCCTTCTCCACAAGACCACAAGCATCCCCAGACATGTTTCAGCCTTGTTGGGCGTCATCAGTGAGGAGTAGCTTGGGTCTCTAGGCCGGCAGACTCGGGACCCACGTCTGGGCATACCCGTCCCACTCGGGGTGACTTTAGCAAAACGAAAAGGTGATGGCTGGAAGGTTTTGAATAAATCATAACCACGGGCAAAGCTCTGGGCAACCCTCCAGACCATCGTTTTTCAGTCTGCCAAGCCATTACAGAAGGGGAAAAACCATATGCAAATCAGGCATGGTCCTACCCCAAAAGGGGCAGTCCAGCCCGAACTGCTAGGTCACATCCCTTCTCCACAAGACCACAAGCATCCCCAGACATGTTTCAGCCTTGTTGGGCGTCATCAGTGAGGAGTAGCTTGGGTCTCTAGGCCGGCAGACTCGGGACCCACGTCTGGGCATACCCGTCCCACTCGGGGTGACTTTAGCAAAACGAAAAGGTGATGGCTGGAAGGTTTTGAATAAATCATAACCACGGGCAAAGCTCTGGGCAACCCTCCAGACCATCGTTTTTCAGTCTGCCAAGCCATTACAGAAGGGGAAAAACCATATGCAAATCAGGCATGGTCCTACCCCAAAAGGGGCAGTCCAGCCCGAACTGCTAGGTCACATCCCTTCTCCACAAGACCACAAGCATCCCCAGACATGTTTCAGCCTTGTTGGGCGTCATCAGTGAGGAGTAGCTTGGGTCTCTAGGCCGGCAGACTCGGGACCCACGTCTGGGCATACCCGTCCCACTCGGGGTGACTTTAGCAAAACGAAAAGGTGATGGCTGGAAGGTTTTGAATAAATCATAACCACGGGCAAAGCTCTGGGCAACCCTCCAGACCATCGTTTTTCAGTCTGTCAAGCCATTACAGAAGGGGAAAAACCATATGCAAATCAGGCATGGTCCTACCCCAAAAGGGGCAGTCCAGCCCGAACTGCTAGGTCACATCCCTTCTCCACAAGACCACAAGCATCCCCAGACATGTTTCAGCCTTGTTGGGCGTCATCAGTGAGGAGTAGCTTGGGTCTCTAGGCCGGCAGACTCGGGACCCACGTCTGGGCATACCCGTCCCACTCGGGGTGACTTTAGCAAAACGAAAAGGTGATGGCTGGAAGGTTTTGAATAAATCATAACCACGGGCAAAGCTCTGGGCAACCCTCCAGACCATCGTTTTTCAGTCTGCCAAGCCATTACAGAAGGGGAAAAACCATATGCAAATCAGGCATGGTCCTACCCCAAAAGGGGCAGTCCAGCCCGAACTGCTAGGTCACATCCCTTCTCCACAAGACCACAAGCATCCCCAGACATGTTTCAGCCTTGTTGGGCGTCATCAGTGAGGAGTAGCTTGGGTCTCTAGGCCGGCAGACTCGGGACCCACGTCTGGGCATACCCGTCCCACTCGGGGTGACTTTAGCAAAACGAAAAGGTGATGGCTGGAAGGTTTTGAATAAATCATAACCACGGGCAAAGCTCTGGGCAACCCTCCAGACCATCGTTTTTCAGTCTGCCAAGCCATTACAGAAGGGGAAAAACCATATGCAAATCAGGCATGGTCCTACCCCAAAAGGGGCAGTCCAGCCCGAACTGCTAGGTCACATCCCTTCTCCACAAGACCACAAGCATCCCTAGACATGTTTCAGCCTTGTTGGGCGTCATCAGTGAGGAGTAGCTTGGGTCTCTAGGCCGGCAGACTCGGGACCCACGTCTGGGCATACCCGTCCCACTCGGGGTGACTTTAGCAAAACGAAAAGGTGATGGCTGGAAGGTTTTGAATAAATCATAACCACGGGCAAAGCTCGGGGCAACCCTCTAGACCATCGTTTTTCAGTCTGCCAAGCCATTACAGAAGGGGAAAAACCATATGCAAATCAGGCATGGTCCTACCCCAAAAGGGGCAGTCCAGCCCGAACTGCTAGGTCACATCCCTTCTCCACAAGACCACAAGTATCCCTAGACATGTTTCAGCCTTGTTGGGCGTCATCAGTGAAGAGTAGCTTGGGTCTCTAGGCCGGCAGACTCGGGACCCACGTCTGGGCATACCCGTCCCACTCGGGGTGACTTTAGCAAAACGAAAAGGTGATGGCTGGAAGGTTTTGAATAAATCATAACCACTGGCAAAGCTCTGGGCAACCCTCCAGACCATTGTTTTTCAGTCTGCCAAGCCATTACAGAAGGGGAAAAACCATATGCAAATCAGGCATGGTCCTACCCCAAAAGGGGCAGTCCAGCCCGAACTGCTAGGTCACATCCCTTCTCCACAAGACCACAAGCATCCCCAGACATGTTTCAGCCTTGTTGGGCGTCATCAGTGAGGAGTAGCTTGGGTCTCTAGGCCGGCAGACTCGGGACCCACGTCTGGGCATACCCGTCCCACTCGGGGTGACTTTAGCAAAACGAAAAGGTGATGGCTGGAAGGTTTTGAATAAATCATAACCACGGGAAAAGCTCTGGGCAACCCTCCAGACCATCGTTTTTCAGTCTGCCAAGCCATTACAGAAGGGGAAAAACCATATGCAAATCAGGCATGGTCCTACCCCAAAAGGGGCAGTCCAGCCCGAACTGCTAGGTCACATCCCTTCTCCACAAGACCACAAGCATCCCCAGACATGTTTCAGCCTTGTTGGGCGTCATCAGTGAGGAGTAGCTTGGGTCTCTAGGCCGGCAGACTCGGGACCCACGTCTGGGCATACCCGTCCCACTCGGGGTGACTTTAGCAAAACGAAAAGGTGATGGCTGGAAGGTTTTGAATAAATCATAACCACGGGCAAAGCTCTGGGCAACCCTCCAGACCATCGTTTTTCAGTCTGCCAAGCCATTACAGAAGGGGAAAAACCATATGCAAATCAGGCATGGTCCTACCCCAAAAGGGGCAGTCCAGCCCGAACTGCTAGGTCACATCCCTTCTCCACAAGACCACAAGCATCCCCAGACATGTTTCAGCCTTGTTGGGCGTCATCAGTGAGGAGTAGCTTGGGTCTCTAGGCCGGCAGACTCGGGACCCACGTCTGGGCATACCCGTCCCACTCGGGGTGACTTTAGCAAAACGAAAAGGTGATGGCTGGAAGGTTTTGAATAAATCATAACCACGGGCAAAGCTCTGGGCAACCCTCCAGACCATCGTTTTTCAGTCTGCCAAGCCATTACAGAAGGGGAAAAACCATATGCAAATCAGGCATGGTCCTACCCCAAAAGGGGCAGTCCAGCCCGAACTGCTAGGTCACATCCCTTCTCCACAAGACCACAAGCATCCCCAGACATGTTTCAGCCTTGTTGGGCGTCATCAGTGAGGAGTAGCTTGGGTCTCTAGGCCGGCAGACTCGGGACCCACGTCTGGGCATACCCGTCCCACTCGGGGTGACTTTAGCAAAACGAAAAGGTGATGGCTGGAAGGTTTTGAATAAATCATAACCATGGGCAAAGCTCTGGGCAACCCTCCAGACCATCGTTTTTCAGTCTGCCAAGCCATTACAGAAGGGGAAAAACCATATGCAAATCAGGCATGGTCCTACCCCAAAAGGGGCAGTCCAGCCCGAACTGCTAGGTCACATCCCTTCTCCACAAGACCGCAAGCATCCCCAGACATGTTTCAGCCTTGTTGGGCGTCATCAGTGAGGAGTAGCTTGGGTCTCTAGGCCGGCAGACTCGGGACCCACGTCTGGGCATACCCGTCCCACTCGGGGTGACTTTAGCAAAACGAAAAGGTGATGGCTGGAAGGTTTTGAATAAATCATAACCACGGGCAAAGCTCTGGGCAACCCTCCAGACCATCGTTTTTCAGTCTGCCAAGCCATTACAGAAGGGGAAAAACCATATGCAAATCAGGCATGGTCCTACCCCAAAAGGGGCAGTCCAGCCCGAACTGCTAGGTCACATCCCTTCTCCACAAGACCACAAGCATCCCCAGACATGTTTCAGCCTTGTTGAGCGTCATCAGTGAGGAGTAGCTTGGGTCTCTAGGCCGGCAGACTCGGGACCCACGTCTGGGCATACCCGTCCCACTCGGGGTGACTTTAGCAAAACGAAAAGGTAGCAAAACGAAAAGGTGATGGCTGGAAGGTTTTGAATAAATCATAACCACGGGCAAAGCTCTGGGCAACCCTCCAGACCATCGTTTTTCAGTCTGCCAAGCCATTACAGAAGGGGAAAAACCATATGCAAATCAGGCATGGTCCTACCCCAAAAGGGGCAGTCCAGCCCGAACTGCTAGGTCACATCCCTTCTCCACAAGACCACAAGCATCCCCAGACATGTTTCAGCCTTGTTGGGCGTCATCAGTGAGGAGTAGCTTGGGTCTCTAGGCCGGCAGACTCGGGACCCACGTCTGGGCATACCCGTCCCACTCGGGGTGACTTTAGCAAAACAAAAAGGTGATGGCTGGAAGGTTTTGAATAAATCATAACCACGGGCAAAGCTCTGGGCAACCCTCCAGACCATCGTTTTTCAGTCTGCCAAGCCATTACAGCAGGGGAAAAACCATATGCAAATCAGGCATGGTCCTACCCCAAAAGGGGCAGTCCAGCCTGAACTGCTAGGTCACATCCCTTCTCCACAAGACCACAAGCATCCCCAGACATGTTTCAGCCTTGTTGGGCGTCATCAGTGAGGAGTAGCTTGGGTCTCTAGGCCGGCAGACTCGGGACCCACGTCTGGGCATACCCGTCCCACTCGGGGTGACTTTAGCAAAACGAAAAGGTGATGGCTGGAAGGTTTTGAATAAATCATAACCACGGGCAAAGCTCTGGGCAACCCTCCAGACCATCGTTTTTCAGTCTGCCAAGCCATTACAGAAGGGGAAAAACCATATGCAAATCAGGCATGGTCCTACCCCAAAAGGGGCAGTCCAGCCCGAACTGCTAGGTCACATCCCTTCTCCACAAGACCACAAGCATCCCCAGACATGTTTCAGCCTTGTTGGGCGTCATCAGTGAGGAGTAGCTTGGGTCTCTAGGCCGGCAGACTCGGGACCCACGTCTGGGCATACCCGTCCCACTCGGGGTGACTTTAGCAAAACGAAAAGGTGATGGCTGGAAGGTTTTGAATAAATCATAACCACGGGCAAAGCTCTGGGCAACCCTCCAGACCATCGTTTTTCAGTCTGCCAAGCCATTACAGAAGGGGAAAAACCATATGCAAATCAGGCATGGTCCTACCCCAAAAGGGGCAGTCCAGCCCGAACTGCTAGGTCACATCCCTTTTCCACAAGACCACAAGCATCCCCAGACATGTTTCAGCCTTGTTGGGCGTCATCAGTGAGGAGTAGCTTGGGTCTCTAGGCCGGCAGACTCGGGACCCACGTCTGGGCATACCCGTCCCACTCGGGGTGACTTTAGCAAAACGAAAAGGTGATGGCTGGAAGGTTTTGAATAAATCATAACCACAGGCAAAGCTCTGGGCAACCCTCCAGACCATCGTTTTTCAGTCTGCCAAGCCATTACAGAAGGGGAAAAACCATATGCAAATCAGGCATGGTCCTACCCCAAAAGGGGCAGTCCAGCCCGAACTGCTAGGTCACATCCCTTCTCCACAAGACCACAAGCATCCCCAGACATGTTTCAGCCTTGTTGGGCGTCATCAGTGAGGAGTAGCTTGGGTCTCTAGGCCGGCAGACTCGGGACCCACGTCTGGGCATACCCGTCCCACTCGGGGTGACTTTAGCAAAACGAAAAGGTGATGGCTGGAAGGTTTTGAATAAATCATAACCACGGGCAAAGCTCTGGGCAACTCTCCAGACCATCGTTTTTCAGTCTGCCAAGCCATTACAGAAGGGGAAAAACCATATGCAAATCAGGCATGGTCCTACCCCAAAAGGGGCAGTCCAGCCCGAACTGCTAGGTCACATCCCTTCTCCACAAGACCACAAGCATCCCCAGACATGTTTCAGCCTTGTTGGGCGTCATCAGTGAGGAGTAGCTTGGGTCTCTAGGCCGGCAGACTCGGGACCCACGTCTGGGCATACCCGTCCCACTCGGGGTGACTTTAGCAAAACGAAAAGGTGATGGCTGGAAGGTTTTGAATAAATCATAACCACGGGCAAAGCTCTGGGCAACCCTCCAGACCATCGTTTTTCAGTCTGCCAAGCCATTACAGAAGGGGAAAAACCATATGCAAATCAGGCATGGTCCTACCCCAAAAGGGGCAGTCCAGCCCGAACTGCTAGGTCACATCCCTTCTCCACAAGACCACAAGCATCCCCAGACATGTTTCAGCCTTGTTGGGCGTCATCAGTGAGGAGTAGCTTGGGTCTCTAGGCCGGCAGACTCGGGACTTGGGTGGGACCAAGCCTGATTTGCATATGGTTTTTCCCCTTTTGTAATGGCTTGGCAGGCGAAGAACGATGGTCTGGAGGGTTGCCCAGAGCAATGCCAGAGGTCAAGATTTATTCTAAACCTTCCAGCCATCAACTCTTTTGTTTTGCTATTGTCTCCCCGAGTGGGAAGGGTATGCCCAGACGTGGGTCCCTTGCCTGCTGGGCCTAGAGACCCAAGCTACTCCTCACTGATGACGCCCAACAAGGCTGAAACATGTCTGGGGATGCTTGTGGTCTCGTGCAAAAGGGATGCGACCTAGCAGTTCGGGCTGGACTACCCCTTTGGGGGTGGGACCAAGCCTGATTTGCATATGGTTTTTCCCCTTTTGTAATGGCTTGGCAGGCGAAGAACGATGGTCTGGAGGGTTGCCCAGAGCAATGCCAGAGGTCAAGATTTATTCTAAACCTTCCAGCCATCAACTCTTTTGTTTTGCTATTGTCTCCCCGAGTGGGAAGGGTATGCCCAGACGTGGGTCCCTTGCCTGCTGGGCCTAGAGACCCAAGCTACTCCTCACTGATGACGCCCAACAAGGCTGAAACATGTCTGGGGATGCTTGTGGTCTCGTGCAAAAGGGATGCGACCTAGCAGTTCGGGCTGGACTACCCCTTTGGGGGTGGGACCAAGCCTGATTTGCATCTGGTTTTTCCCCTTTTGTAATGGCTTGGCAGGCGAAGAACGATGGTCTGGAGGGTTGCCCAGAGCAATGCCAGAGGTCAAGATTTATTCTAAACCTTCCAGCCATCAACTCTTTTGTTTTGCTATTGTCTCCCCGAGTGGGAAGGGTATGCCCAGACGTGGGTCCCTTGCCTGCTGGGCCTAGAGACCCAAGCTACTCCTCACTGATGACGCCCAACAAGGCTGAAACATGTCTGGGGATGCTTGTGGTCTCGTGCAAAAGGGATGCGACCTAGCAGTTCGGGCTGGACTACCCCTTTGGGGGTGGGACCAAGCCTGATTTGCATATGGTTTTTCCCCTTTTGTAATGGCTTGGCAGGCGAAGAACGATGGTCTGGAGGGTTGCCCAGAGCAATGCCAGAGGTCAAGATTTATTCTAAACCTTCCAGCCATCAACTCTTTTGTTTTGCTATTGTCTCCCCGAGTGGGAAGGGTATGCCCAGACATGGGTCCCTTGCCTGCTGGGCCTAGAGACCCAAGCTACTCCTCACTGATGACGCCCAACAAGGCTGAAACATGTCTGGGGATGCTTGTGGTCTCGTGCAAAAGGGATGCGACCTAGCAGTTCGGGCTGGACTACCCCTTTGGGGGTGGGACCAAGCCTGATTTGCATATGGTTTTTCCCCTTTTGTAATGGCTTGGCAGGCGAAGAACGATGGTCTGGAGGGTTGCCCAGAGCAATGCCAGAGGTCAAGATTTATTCTAAACCTTCCAGCCATCAACTCTTTTGTTTTGCTACTGTTACAAGTAAAGGACAAATACTTAATTTACAGTGTTTTGCTCCTATCATAATCTAACAATATGTGGGTCTATCAACAGGTACTATAATTATGCTGTTATTTATAATTAATACTCTAACTTGCATTCTGCCATTTTCATATGTATTGACACTGAAGTAGTAAGGGCCTGGACCTCCATGTAGTAACATTCAAATCAAATTGTCTTTATTTCCATCAAACCTTTAAAAAAAAGTAACAGACTGCATTATAGTCATTGACCTCACAAATGAGAAGAACACAACAGACATTATTGACCCCTCATACACTGTTAAACCCTTCAAATGACAATAGAGAATTAATGAGACATTTTTAATAGAAAGCACTGTAAATGAAAGTGCACAACCGACAGTACTCTATCTACATACTGTTTTATATCCTTCCAATGGTAATACAAATGGAAAATGTAATAGTTTACAGTCACAAATCAGGGGAATGTATCCAGGAATGTGTAGTGGACCTTGTTCTTCAATACAGGGGCTTAGGTCTTCTATGCCCTTGGGATTACATTATCCTCTGCCTTCTAAGGTTTCTTTTATTTTATGACAATGTTTTGACATCTCGTTGTTACAGTATTGACGAAGGTCAGCATTTTGTGTGGCACAGTCCACTTAATGTTGTAGGAACTGCTGGACTCCATTTAAAGATCGGTGTGGTCAGATCAGATCAGATCTTGGGCCTCATCAGGAGTTTGGCGGTAACCCTTAAATCTGGCGGTAGCGCTGTTACCGCCGGATTTAAGGGTCCGCCAAATCAGGGCTTCGGCGGATTTCTCCCCAGCTCAAATGCTGCACTAGCCAGTGCCATTCCAGAAGATGTTCTGCCATTCAAATGACTTAATTTGTCTATATAAAATGCCATCATGTTACAGCAAGGTTTCCCCTTGAACACACTGAATCCCATTCCCTAGGGAGAGCACTGCCATGCTGAGGCTCCAAGTGGCTTTGTTGACACCCACTTTTCTGAAAACTATTGGCCCCGGCTTTCAGAATGTTGTCAGGTGTGAAGGTGGGGAAGGGAAGAGCAGTAATTCGAAGGCAGCTAAAGCTCAAGAGGGATTTTGGTGAACCTGGTACTTTGGGGGAGGTGGGGATTAATTGTAAAGTGCAGAATGATTATGGATATAACATGCATGTGTTGTGTGGAGTACATTCCAATATACCCCAAGCGCTCTGATACTGGTCGTCTGTATCGCAAATTGGAAAAAAGAAATGTAACTCTGAGAGTACTTACTGCAGCATGGCCCCAAGACCCATGATACTGATAACCTGACCCCCACCTGTCCTTTACCTGTCCCACTGGCAGCATAACGTTAAAAAACCTATGCACTGCATAGTTACCCTTTGTAGGTTTAAGTGGTTCCCTGTGACTTTTTTTATAAATGTAGTGCACAGTAACAGTAATTATAATTGAAATTTGTAATTCTGGCTGACACACTATACACCATTTGGAACTATAGAAGACCCATTGACTCGGGAAGCGGTCACTTGGAAATTTGCTGTATTGAATTGTGCTTTGTTCCATCAAAAGTACATTGATGGCTTTACAGTACTTTACAGTATACTAATGACATTACAGTCTCATAAAAAGAAGAACAAATGCATTAATAGTAATATATACTGTAAAACCACAGAGAGTAGAAATAAACAATATCAAAGAAATTTTACGGTGTCCCATGCGTAATTTCTGCAACAAAACTATATTAAAATAGAAAGCATTGGATACATTAAAACCATACTAAATAAATCAATAAAGAAATATTTCAAGGGTTATAATGTGATTTGTATTGAATGCCCTCAAAATAACAGCAATCCACTGCAAGTTGAATAGGTGATGAAGGGTGCAGTGAGAATCCAGGGTGGCCAAGTGTGGATATTGGGAAGAGCGGCAAAATTAAAGAGAGAAGGCTGGATAAGTTGGAATGAAGGTGTGGAAGGAAGAGAAATTGTGTTGGTAGGATAAATGTCATTAGACACCAGATAGGGGAGTGTGCCAGTTGTGGTTACATTTCAAAAAGTTCCTTTGGAGTTATGCAAAGGTATAAAAAGAGAACTGGATAAGTTGTCTAAGTCAGGGATAATTGAGAGAACTCGTACAGGAGAATGGGTGACTCCATTGGTTGTTGTAGAACAAATCAGTGGGAAGTTGTATTTATGTACTGACCTTGTAAAATTGAACAAGTGTGTGGTTTATGAAAGACATCCTCTTCCCAACATGGTGAAGATGTTGGCCATGATAGGAAAGCAGAAGATATTTACAAAGTCAGACTTATCGTCTGCATACCCTCAGGTGGAATTGAAGTAGATCAATGGAAATTGACAGTGTTTGTTCTGCATGAGGGAATATTTCCGTTTCGATGAATGCCATTTGGATTGGTTTCTGCATCATCTGTGTTTCAGAAGGTAAAGGATACATTGTTTGAGGGAATGAAGGGGCATGTTGCTTCCAGGATGATATACTGATCCGTGGTGTGACTAAAAGTGAGCATGAATAGATCATTAAGAAGGTGTTGGATTTTCTGGAAAAGGAGAGGGATGACAGTGACAAAGGGGAAATGTGTTTTCAGAAAAGTATCAGTAGTATATTTGGGACATAAGATAAGTGCAAAAGGTACTAGTCCCAAAAAAGGAAATTGTAGACAGTATAAAGAATGCAGAGGTTCCCCAAATAAAATGTGAATTGAGGTCATTTCTTGGAATTATATAGTTCTATCAAAAATGTGTTCAGATCTTTTCAGATAAAATTGGAGGAATGAGGAGGCTGTTGAGCAAGGATGAAGAGTTTGCATGGAATAAGGCTTGTGATGATTCATTCAAAAAAGGAGATTGATATGGCCCATACTTTGGGCAATTTGATATCAAAAGAGAGTGAATAATAACAGTGGATGCCAGTGATGTTTTTGGAGCAGTGGTGGCCCAAAGAGATGATGTTGGAACAGATATAATTCTAGCACATGCATCAAAGGTACTGTGAGGAGCTCAATAAAAGTATTTGGTGATAGCGAAGGAGTCATCGGCCTGTCACTGAGCAGTGGAGAAATGTAAAGGTTTTGTGTGGGGGTCGCATTTTGTGTTATGGACTGATCATAAATCTTTAAAAGAAGAGAGACAATTTTGAAAAGCAAAACAAAAGGGATGGCCAGCCTAGAGGTGTGGGCTAAGAGAATAAGTTGACAAACGGTATACTGATAAGAATTACCGAGCATCCCAAAAAAGTGTTGGATCTTTGTGTCACGGCTCGGGGAGCCTGGAAGCTCTGGAATAGGTGGAAGCGGCGTACGGGTGTTCCGATCACGCTTCCTCTACCCAGTGCAGCGGTCTAGTCTTTTCTGCAACGTATCCCGACACAGGATATAGCCCGCCCCTTCCTGTGTTCGGGTGCGTTGCAACGCTCCAGTTTTGGCTGCTGCTTGTTTTCTCCGTGCTAGTGTCCCTGCTACCGTATTGTTTGTTACAGTTACCTTCCGGAGCTCGCTCCGATTCTGGTTTCCTCCCTCTCCCCCTTTCCTCGCTCCCGTTCTCTATTTCCCTTCCCGTCCTACCACCTTTACTACGTCCTCCTATTGCTTCTTTCCCGTGTTCCTTACCTCCCCTTCCGCCCGCCTTTGTATACAATTATTGCCTTTTCCGCCTTGTTTACCCTTCCACCTTTCTTACTTACCTTCCTCCACTCGCCCTCTCTTGTTATCGGCTCCTTCTGTGTACAGCCCCCAGGAATACACTACGGGTTTGCCTTGCCTAGCCCGCTTACCTTATTGCTGACACTTTGGACTTCCGAATTCCTACCGGTCTCAGCGTTTCCTCCTTGGAGACCTGTTTGTCAAATTTTGGAAAGGAGTGTGCCTTCTCCAGCAGTTTACTCAGCCCTGCAAGTGTCAAGTGCTTCCTACTACCGACGCATCTTCTACAGACCTCTGGGGTTTTTTCAGCCTCTGGCTTTTTCCCCTCACTCCGCGGCCGCGGAGGGTCACCACCGATCACCCTTGGGGTGTCACGGTGGCGGCCTCCTTCGGCCGTTCTCATCTACAAAAAAAAGGGAAGGCCAAGCCTAAGGAGAACCGGACCCTGAATCTACGCCGGGGAATACGAGGTGAGGAGGAAAGGGAAGTAAGGGAGGCCGAGATCCTACAGGATCAAGAGGAGATTCACGATACCCTTGACAGTTTGCAACGCCCAGATACCGCCATGGCCTCTCCTCAACAGATCCAAGAACTGATAGCAGCAGTTCAAAACCTCAACCTAGAGGTGCAAAATCTAAAAGGGGCCAATGCTACTCTACAACAACGGATCGCAGAACGGGATCTTCCGTCCACCGACCTGCCTCCCTTACCTCTTGTGTCGGGAAAGTTTGATGGAACCCCCAAGAAACTCCAGGAATTTTTGGATGCATGTCATCTGCATTTTTCATTCCGTACACATACTTTCGCCTCTGGCCATGCTAAGGTGGGGTTCATGATTACCCATATGTGCAGTAACGCCTTGGCCTGGGCCACTCCTCTAGTGAACAGATCTGATCCCGTCCTCCTAGATTACGAGGCCTTCAAGACTTTGATGAAACAGACGTTTCTACGTACCGAGAGTACCTACTTGGCATCCGAAGATCTGCTAGACATCAGACAAGGAAACAATGATGTTATGTCATATATCACCTCCTTTAGGCAAATCGCTGCAGAAGCAGGATGGCAAGAACAAGCACAGTATGCCATCTTTAGAAGGGGACTGCGTGAGGAGTTGAAGGATGAACTAGCCAGGATAGAACGTCCCCTTACCTTTGCTGACCTGATCTCGGCTACTCTCCGGATAGATTTCCGACTGGCAGAACGTCGAGCAGAACGCCGCAAGACTAAGAGCAGTACCTCAATACCCCCTGGCCCTTCTCTTTCCTTCCCCCCTACCGCCACTCGTCTCACAAGAGAAGAGCCTATGCAGATCGGAAGCACACGTTCCCCTCTCACCGCAGAGGAACGTAGAAGAAGACGAGAAGGGAACCTGTGCATGTATTGCGGATCGCCGCTTCACCTACTCAGAGATTGCCCCGACGTTCCACCCAGGCGTTCGGGAAACGAACACCCTCGGTAAAGCTGGGGACGCATTACCGAGGGAGCGAAGCTAGTCCCTTTGTCACCCTTTCTGTTACTTCTCCAGAGTGCACCGAAGACCACCGTCTTATGGTTATGGCGGTCACCTTGATCATCAACAAGACTACCATTCAGACACAAGCCCTGTTGGACTGCGGAGCCGCAGGCAACTTCATGGACATTCTCTGGGCCGAAAGGCAAGGCATTTCCCGTATTGCCAAGGCCGAAGATCAAAAGGTAGAAGGTGTTGACGGAAGGCCTTTGAGCTCTGGTCTCATTACGCACTCTACCGAAGTCCTTGTCTTACACATCATGCAACACTCTGAACGTTTGTCTTTCGACTTGATCAGGGCTGCGCACTTCCCATTAATCCTCGGGATTGGGTGGTTAAGAAGACACAATCCTACCATTCTCTGGTCCGAGAACGTTCTGAGTTTCCAATCCTCCTTTTGCAAGACCAATTGTCTACCCCAAACAGAATTCTCTACAGTACACACCTTTTGTGGTGAAGATCCCAAAACAATCCATTGTTTGCCTGCTTATCTCGCTGAGTACACCGATGTAGTTACCGAGAAGATCCCCCTGGATCTTCCTCCGCATAGGCCAGAAGACTGTGCCATTGACCTTCATCCAGGGTCCTTGGTTCCGTTCGGTCGCCTGTACCCACTAACCCTCCAGGAAAGACATCATTTGAAGGAATACCTGGACAAGAACTTAGCCAACGAACTCATTAGACCTTCTAAATCCCCTGCCGGTGCATCATTGTTTTTCATCCCCAAGAAGGACACCAAAGAACTACGTCCTTGTATTGACTACAGGGGTCTTAACAAGGTCACCATCAAAGATCGCTATCCTATGCCCCTCATTTCCGAGATCATTCAGGCCGTACATTCTGCCACCGTCTTTACTAAATTGGACCTGCGCAATGCGTATCACTTGCTCAGGGTACAAACAGGAGACGAGTGGAAAACGGCTTTTCGGACACCTTTTGGGTTGTACGAGTACCAGGTGATGCCGTTTGGGTTAGTCAACGCTCCATCTATCTTCCAGCGCTTTATGGATAGACTCTTCTCAGATCTCCTAGGCAACTCGGTCATCGTCTATCTCGATGATATATTGGTTTAATCTCGCACCCAAGAAGAACACTGTCTACACGTAGTGGAAGTTTTTCACAGACTACAGGACCATCAACTCTCAGTTAAGCTGGAGAAATGTGTTTTCTCAGCATCAACTATACCCTATTTGGGTTACATCCTTTCTTCGGCAGGGATAGCCGTTGATCCTCGCAAAGTCAGTTCTATTTTGGAGTGGCCATCTCCTGCTTCTGTGAAGGACATTCAGAGATTCTTAGGACTCTCGAACTTTTATCGGAAGTTCATTCCGAACTTCTCCCAATTGGTGCTTCCGATGACCTCTCTCCTCAAAAAGACCTCTTCGCCATTCCGGTGGACTACCGAAGCAGAAAAGAACTTCCAGCTGCTAAAACGATCCTTCTGTGTGACTCCCATATTACGTCAACCCAATCAAAGCCTTCCCTTTGTGGTGGAAACTGATGCCTCTTCAGCCGCTGTAGGAGCCGTCCTACTTCAGGAGTCCCAAGGGAAGGAACACCCGGTATCATACTATTCCAAGACTTTGAATCCCAGTCAACGTAACTACTCTGTTATTGAGAAAGAACTGCTGGCAATGAAACTGGCCTGTGTAGAGTGGCGTCATCTACTCCAAGGGGGAATGCATCCGTTCACACTCCGAACGGACCATAAGAATCTCCAGGTGTTACGCCAGTTTGAATGCTACAACACCAGACAAGCAAGATGGGCGCACTTCTTCGCGCAGTTTGACTTTAACATCACATACATTCCGGGCAACCAGAATGTAGTAGCCGATGCCCTATCACGACGGAGTGATTATTTTATGGAACTGGAGACCAAGCCTGAGCTAATGTTTCCTGAGTCCCGTACCATAGGAACGTTGTCCGCGTTCCTACAACAAGTCAAGGAAGACTCTACCGGAAGGTTTGAGGCCGAGACCGGTCTAAAGAAGAAGATGGATTATGTTATCCAAGACGGTCTATACATTGTGGACAAGAGACTGTATCTACCAACCCCTTCTCTCCGGGAAAAGGCTCTATCCTGGTGCCACGACGCCAAGGTGGCAGGTCATCGTGGCATCTATAACACTCAGGAACTCCTATTACGCTATTTCTTCTGGCCTCGTATAAGGGAAGAAGCCAGGTTATACGTCCAGTCATGTATTACCTGCCTCCGCAATAAAGCCTCCACTCAAAGACCTTTAGGTCTGCTTGAACCGGATTCTATCCCTACCGGTCCATGGACCACTGTCTCTACCGATTTCATCGTAGAGTTACCTGAATCCAGTGGTTGTACCTGTATCATGGTTGTCGTTGACTCATTCACCAAAATGGCCCATTTTTCCCCCTTACCAGGCATACCAACCGCGTCAAGTATGGCCGAGGTGTTCCTAAGAGACATCTTCAAACTGCACGGGATTCCTACTAAGATCATCTCTGATCGTGGCAGCCAGTATACTTCCCGATTTTGGTCCTCTCTCTGCGAAAGACTAGGCATCGAGAGGGCTTTAACATCCGGGTACCATCCCCAATCGAACGGCCAGACTGAACGTCTAAATGGTACACTTGAGCAATACCTAAGGTGTTTCGTCAATCAACGCCAAGATAACTGGGTTCAACTGTTGCCGACGGCCGAATTCTCGTACAACAACTCTTGTCATTCAGCCCTCGGTATGAGTCCCTTTTACTGCACCTACGGTTACCATCCCCGTGCCTTATATCCTTTGACCGACATTGAATCCACAGTCCCTTCTGTAGAATCTATTGCGGAAAGCCTCCAAGAAGCTCATCGTAAGGCCAAACTAGGGCTCCAGGAAGCTCAAAACAGACACCGTTACCAGGCGAACAAACATCGGAGATCAGTTCCTGAATGGAACGTGGATTCCAAGGTCCTGCTATCGACCAAGTATTTACCAAGGTGGGTGCGCCCTTCCAAGTTGTCTCCCAGATACATAGGGCCCTACAAGATAACCCAGAAAATCAATCCAGTGGCCTTCCGCTTGCAATTACCCTCTCAATTACAACGTATACATCCCGTTTTTCACTCTTCTCAGCTTAAAGACTTTCACGAGGACAAATGGTCTCGTAGGAAGACTGCCGCTCCTGTGCCAAAAGGTCCAAAGACCGACATCTTCGAAGTCTCTCAGATATGCGATTCACGTTACCATAAGGGTCGTCTAGAGTATCTGGTCCACTGGAAAGGATACCCACGATCAGAAGACTCCTGGGAACCTAAAGGACATCTGGACTCGCCCCTCTTGCTACGCAAATACCATCGTAGTCACCCTGGCAAGCCAGGAGGGGTGGACCTTAGGAGGGGGCATACTGTCACGGCTCGGGGAGCCTGGAAGCTCTGGAATAGGTGGAAGCGGCGTACGGGTGTTCCGATCACGCTTCCTCTACCCAGTGCAGCGGTCTAGTCTTTTCTGCAACGTATCCCGACACAGGATATAGCCCGCCCCTTCCTGTGTTCGGGTGCGTTGCAACGCTCCAGTTTTGGCTGCTGCTTGTTTTCTCCGTGCTAGTGTCCCTGCTACCGTATTGTTTGTTACAGTTACCTTCCGGAGCTCGCTCCGATTCTGGTTTCCTCCCTCTCCCCCTTTCCTCGCTCCCGTTCTCTATTTCCCTTCCCGTCCTACCACCTTTACTACGTCCTCCTATTGCTTCTTTCCCGTGTTCCTTACCTCTCCTTCCGCCCGCCTTTGTATACAATTATTGCCTTTTCCGCCTTGTTTACCCTTCCACCTTTCTTACTTACCTTCCTCCACTCGCCCTCTCTTGTTATCGGCTCCTTCTGTGTACAGCCCCCAGGAATACACTACGGGTTTGCCTTGCCTAGCCCGCTTACCTTATTGCTGACACTTTGGACTTCCGAATTCCTACCGGTCTCAGCGTTTCCTCCTTGGAGACCTGTTTGTCAAATTTTGGAAAGGAGTGTGCCTTCTCCAGCAGTTTACTCAGCCCTGCAAGTGTCAAGTGCTTCCTACTACCGACGCATCTTCTACAGACCTCTGGGGTTTTTTCAGCCTCTGGCTTTTTCCCCTCACTCCGCGGCCGCGGAGGGTCACCACCAATCACCCTTGGGGTGTCACGGTGGCGGCCTCCTTCGGCCGTTCTCATCTACAAAAAAAAGGGAAGGCCAAGCCTAAGGAGAACCGGACCCTGAATCTACGCCGGGGAATACGAGGTGAGGAGGAAAGGGAAGTAAGGGAGGCCGAGATCCTACAGGATCAAGAGGAGATTCACGATACCCTTGACACTTTGAAACTTCGAGGACTGTGTAAGACTTTTCACCACAACCAAGGAGACAGCACAGAGGGAAAGGGGGAAGGTCTGGTGACTGTGGTCCAACAAGAAAGATTGACTTGCTTGAATTTTAAGAATTCATTGCTCCCCTTTCTATCCTTCCCTAAACCCTCAGACTTGTGTTACAATAATAAAGACTCTTAGTATGTGACCTTTAGCCTCGGGTCTTTTGTTGTCCCTTTGGCGTATGCCAGTGGGTCATCATCAAGTTTCTAATTCCTTTGAAATCTATTTTACAGACAGGTGGAAAAAACTCAAATCATGTTTTAGTTGGCAATTTATAACTGTCTAGGTGATATCTGAATATGGTTCAAACCAATTATCTATACCTCAGTGCAGTAAGAAATATCTTGAGTATGGGGTAGGTAGAGCTGTGTGAATCTCAGGTCCTTAGTCTGACTTCCTAGGAATATGTCCGCTTGTAATCTCAATAGTTAAATAGCTGGGCATTGCAATAGAAAAACATCCCCTGCACAACTCCAAGGTCTGTGCTGTTACCAAGAGTAGCTTCAGATACTTGAAAGTATTTTGAAAATCACTGCCTCTTCTTTCTTTCAATGTTAGATGCCTGACCATGGCAGAAATGTGTCTGTCTGGTCTGCTGATGATAATAACAGCTTTTACGCAGTCATGCCACAACATATTCTCTGATGACTCACAGGAGTTCGCAACCTCTGGCTCGTCACATGTTTTGGACTATGACTCCCATGGTAACTTACTTTTGACTATGCTGGCTAGGGTTGGATGGGAGTTGCAGTTCAAAACATCTGGAGAAGCAAAGGTTGCAGACCCCTGCTCTAGTGCCTGAAACTCCCGACAGTTTGTCCAGTGACAGGTACTAGCATACAATATCATGCGTCCCCATTTTTGGCACATTATGGTTGACTTTGGGTCAATAGCCAAGTATCATCGAAATTACAGCACATTGGGCCTCATTACGACCTTGGCGGTTGGGAGTTAACAGCGCTGGTAGAGCTGCCGCTGCCGGCGCCGTTAACCCCCTACCGCTTCATTACGAGGTCTGCTTGTGGGTCCTGGTAAGGACACCTGGTAAAACCAGGCATCCTTAGCAGGTCCTGCAAGCAGGCCAGGATGCTAACAACGGGCCCGTCACTAACGGGCCCGTTGTTAGCATCTTCCCCTTTCCCATTGAGCCCTATGGGGGCTCAAATGGTAATGGGGATGTACCTGGTCCGGGTTCCCTGAATGGGGAAATACCGGGCCCTCCAAGGTCGGAATGGCCCGCTATTTCCCCATTCAATTAACCCGGACCTGAGTTTGGGAGTAGCCTTGCCCTTATTAAGGGCATGGCTACCTCCAAACTCATAATGAGGCCCATTGTGTGTGAAGTTTTCTTTTTCACACTGACCATTCATTATTTAGTATCAGGTTTAAACACTCAAACATTGTCAGATGCTTCATTGAATTACTTCATGAGGTTCTTTTCTTTCACAAACCCTGGGCCAGCGCAGTGCTTTTTCTGCTACAGTAGCCAAGTTATGGAATATGCCTCCATTACATCAACAGAAAGCTTAAATGTACATAGCTTCTCATCAGCACTTAAGAGCAAAAGGCCTCGTTCCTGAAAGGGTGATTATGCTGTCATTGGTAAATGGTAAACAGCTCCAGAGGTAGAATACTGTCAATTATGATCCTTGGCTTATGTGCCAATCAATCAGGAAGAACAGTGAGAGAGCCAGATGCGAAACCTGTGGTTTTCAAGGGTGTAGGTCAGAGATAACCAGTTCCTGAGGGCCTATCTGCTTTCTATGAGTTTGTTGGAGAAGCTGGGTGGTATGTTATCCAAAGTGAACAGCCGAAGATCTGATAGACTACATTGCTTGGGGTCTGGTTAGCCTCTGATATGGGAAGAGTGTGATAGGGCTAAATATTAGAGCTTAGTCATGGTTCGATTAGAGGTTATGGCTAATGGCTGGGTGTATATGTGTGCAGTGTACGGTGGTAGAAGATCGTATAGGGATGTCAGTTTGTCAGGTTACGGGCAGAGTAGGCCTTCCAAGGCAAAGGAACCTGCAACCCTGCACCCCCACCAGCAACCTCTTATAGGGGATACCATTGCACTAGCTTGCACTGCTCCTGTCAATCTCTCTCTCTATTTCTCCCTCTCTTCCAAATAGATACATTGTATATATCTGATGTTATGTTATGTTATTTTGCATTTATATAGCGCCTTACATACCATTGGTATGGTCTGAAGGCGCTGGTAGGTTAAACGCCCTTGGGAACCAAAGTTCAGGTCTGTAGAGAGAGTAGAGAGAGTCAAAGGTGCATGTGAGCACCGGGTATGTGTGCAGCTGGTGCGGTATTCGTGTAATAGCTGCTTTTAGCGGTAGGTGTGGTGGTTGAGAGATCAGTAGTATGTGTTCGTTCTGGCAGGATTTATCCAGACCGAGTGTGGCTGCGTTAGGCCTGAGGAGAACGCCTGGCTGGGGGGGTGTAACCAGCAGTGTTTACTTAGAATGATGGGGAGTGAGCGGCGGATATTGGTATGAGAACAGTTATACCGAATGGTGTTATAGTATCTCTGTGTTCTAATTGAGTGGTGGTGTAAAGAAGAGAGTAAGCGTGCGGTGTGATAGGATGGGTTATATGCTCTTCAAATGTTCCCTGCATGCAAAACCAAACTATCTATGTCACGCAATTCTATGCACTCCAGTCGTTCCATGCACTCTTATTCAATTCCATGCGCCCGAGTCTGCTCCACACACTCCGGTCTGCACGATGCTCTCATGTACTCCAGTCTGCCCCCCGCATGCACCCTTGTCTGCCACATCCACCCGTTTCATCTACCTACGGCACCCTATCCATCCATCTACGGCACCCAATCCATCCACCTACGGCACCCGATCCATCCACCTACGGCACCCGATCCATCCAGCTACGGCACCTGTTCCATCAACGTATGTCACTCTTTCCATCCTCGTTCTGCACGCGTTCCATCCATATATGTGATCAATTCCATTCACATATATCATTTGTACTACTCATGTAGAATTCATCTACATACTTCACTCATTCCGTCCGCTATACGCAATCACAAGCTCTATGTATTTATTCATTCTACGCACTCATCTATACTGCGTAAAGCAATCTGCACTCATTCGTTCTACATACTCGTCCGCTCTAAGCAACACGTCCGCTCTCTCTAGGTACTCGTTCACTCTGCGCTAGGCTATATTTCGCTCTAGGCACTCACCCGCTCCCCGCACTCACCCGCTCCCCGCCCTCACCCAATCCCCGCTCTCACCCGCTCTATGCACTCATGCTTTTCCACGCATTCAACTCATCAGTTCCTTGCTCTGGAGCAATGGGGGGTTACTTACTAGCCCCTTATCCTACCTACTCATGTAACATTTAGTATGTCACCCTCACTACTTACAATGGCTGGTGGCAGTGGTTTAATTTTCCTACCATAGTGCTTTTCTACCGCAGGCTGAATCCACAGAACAAGCATCTGCGAGATGGCAGATATGGGAAAGTTGCAGTCTGACAACTCCATTCAATTACCATAGTGAAGAGGAGCAGACACGTATGTCACTAATAGACTCTGCCCCCTCACCTCCGTCATATTGGAACAATAGTAGGAGAGCCCTATGTGTGACACCATGTAGTGACACCATGTATTGTCCCAATACTGCACCAAGTGTATGAGAGCTGCTATGCACTCAGACAACTGCATCAAACGTGCCCTCGCACTGAGATGGTAGGAGGATGTCGACATAAACCATTGGACATAAAGAGCTGTTAGTGAAAACTGACAGCTGCAGACTGACATCATGAAAGGAAGACACAAGAACGCACTGAAATTATATGCGACTACTTAAAGAATAAAGATGTAACTGAAGTGACAAGAGAAACATGTAATCAAATATGAAGAACTCATGTGCACAAGAAAAATAAGTGAGAAGAAACAAAGTGAATGTACATACAAAGAAATGCAAGGTAGCTGAGACATATAGAAGCTTGTTGAAGAAGAAAACATAACGTGACTAAAGCCGCCGTGAGAAAAAGATGGCCGTCAGACTTGTGCTGGAACCAATTGAGCTACCCCAGAGAGGGACCTGAGCTGCAGAGTCAGGAGACACTGGAAAAACAGCTTTGTATGAGGAACAAAGAGGAGTCTATTGTCCTGGGGTCAAGGATGCCACTTCAAGGAATAATTGCAAGGCACTAAGGGAGTTAAAGAGGATAAGGCATGTACATAAGACATATTTCTCTTAGATTAAGCAGAAGCAAAAACATCTGCAATTGCCAGGTATTGGACCATCAGGATCCAAAAAGCATATGTCAGATGGAGTGGTCAAGTCTCCAGAGGCCAAGGGGAATAATAGCATCCAGCACAATTAAATCAAATAGTAGTAAATTAAAGGCTGAAATGGACAGAACTGTGGTCTCCTCACACGTAACTCAGAAGTCGAAAACAAGGGCTATTCATTAATGTCCAGATGACGATATTGGTGTACCTACACTCCCTGAAAAGTCCCAGAGCAGAGGACAGACTTCAAGGTCAACTATAAAGAAGAAGCCTTGACTTGGGGCCTGGCCAATGAGAGATGATGGACTAATTGGGCAAGTGGGTAGTAGCGTGACGTTGTTCTCTGCACCTGAGTTTTTATTTTGCTTACGTACTGCTCACAAGCTGAAGGTCCATGGCTTGGAGAGAATACCAAGCAATCATAGGGGTCTATGTAGCAACTGACTATACAGTGTTGTACAAGCCAATCTGCTGCTGTTATTCTGCTATGAGCTGTATTATACATATTTAGAGGTAGTTCAAGGTGTGCCTACCAGATAAGACAGCAGCGAATTATATCGAGAACACCTAAATAAAATATAGGTACACATGTTCCCCTAATCAATCCCTCTCTTCAATAGGTTTTTAGGTTTGCCACGTAGGATGATGTCACAGCTGATGTACATTGAGGTATAAACCATTGTGTAATCAAAACTGAAGTGTAAGTGCATGGACTGCAGCGTTTTGTTTACCAGATTGCCCTGCTTTATTGAGCTGATAATAAAGTAGTATTTTGCCATATTCTTTGAGTCTGTCCGGTTATTTGGGTCTGAGATCATTATTGGTAACTCCATCGAGCACATGCTACGCTTCAAGGTGCTTCTGCACGGTAAGCTGCAGCTAAGGGTCATGGGAGGAAAGAACATTTGGTTCTGAGAAAGGGCTACTTGAAATTTGAGGGCTGCATTCACCAATTTTGGATTCATTAGTATGTTGGTTGGCAGGCTGAGATATGCCTCAAACCTCACTCTTGCATGCTCAGCTGCTGAACTCAGTAGCCTGCTGGGAATTATGCCTGTCAAGGGTAGTGCTGTCATCAGCAAGGCATTTGTGAGATGTTGATTAGAGCTGAAGCCAGAATTCCTGCTTGTTCCTCATAGCAAAATTACATTCCGCCATCCCCTCCACCTCCTACCTCACCAGCTTTTGAGTAGGCACCATGCCTTCAGTATCTGAGTGGTGCTGCAACCCTGCAGGGGGTACTTCACAATGAAATTAGGAGCAGAAAATATAGAAGTCGTAGTGTGCAGCCCTCTAAAGTACAGTACCTTGTGCGAAATGAGGTGCAGAAACATGCTGGTAGTGACAGAAAGGGGCTTAGGGTGGGTGGTTATGATTCGCACTGCAGTGATACTGCTATATCAAATTTTCAGTCTCTCTGGCACCTTTCTGGGTATGGGTTTCTGGTTGATGTCCCTGTAAAGCTTTGCACACCAGCTAAATGATGGAATAAGGGAAAAAACAGCAGTGTTTTATTCATCCAGATAGTATACTTCCTAAGGTAGGTAGAGATTGGCTGTGATTAACATATGAACAAAGTGTGAGTTGTTCCCCTCAGGGGTATCCTTCAGCAAGTAAGGTATTTCCTTAACCATTAACTTTTGTTTACACTACGGAAGAGACAAAGGGGTAGAGAGGCTAACTCCGCAGAACGTGGATGGCTCACTGATTAGTTAGAACTACATCCAAAAGCTACAGAAAAAAACATATGTTTTGGCATTGTGGGCTCGTTTTGGTTGCTTGGTCGTTTTCTACTTTTCTTGTGGCACATGGGCTATTCATTTAGAGGGATAGTTTTGCTATGTTCCCTCCCCACTTCACGTCCCTTGGGCAACCCTTTTCCTTGTCTATCTTGACTCTGTAAAGGGGTACATTCAACAGTGCCAAGGATGAGGGGGAGAAACACGTACAAGCTAAAGAAGTAACACAGACACCAAAAAGCAACTTGGAGGCTGATATCATGATGCACGCACAATATCCCTATTGTGTACCACGTCAGGCTGTAATGCACTGCTCAGTAGAATACACGCGTGAAAAACCACACAATGTAGGGATGTGAGAGCATGGTGATTGTGAAGAATGATCATATGTGTGTTTTGTTTTTATTTTTAGAACATATGTGTGCATGTTTTTTGGCACTTATGCATATATAGGTTTTTTGTTGTTTATTAAGTATAGTTGGAGCCTAATAAGGGATTTTAGCTACAGGTAGGAGTAAACTAGGAGTATAATAAGGTTTAGTATTATGTGTATTAATGAATCACAGTGTAGACATATTTTAGCAGGCCCAGTGCAGACTTGATAGACGCCATTATTATTTAGTGATTAAAAGGCCACAGCACGCAGTAAAATTGAATTTCTGCTGACACAATGAAATAGTGGCTCAGCTAATCAAGGTCAAGGAACTCCGAGACCCACAGTAGTTAATTAATTGTCGCCAAAGGAAATGTTTTTCATGGGAAGAGAGCTCAAGCCAGACAACAGCTGCAATTCCACACAATATGTTTCAAGAGCTCTGGCACCGAATACAATAGCAAATGAGAATTAAATATGCGAAATACAAATTCATCAACGGTGTCCTGCAAAGTTTTTATAACTAAAGTTGCCGTGATGCAAGGGAGAAGATGGGGACCACTAGCATGGGCTGAGGGAGACGGTAAGGGAACCAATCAGAAGGATAAGACTGGGTGTTCAAGGGTTGCAAAAGTATCCATGGCCTTGGCTACGTGCAATGTTTTCGTCTCGTGCAATCTCCAAACATGGTCCAAATTAACTTGCAGCTGTGCATCTATTTTGTATGTTTAAATATGCCAGTCAATCATAGCAAAGAGCTTTTTCCTGCTGGTCTGCTTAGTGATGTAATTGAGAGCTGTTGAAGGAGGAGGGAATCATGACATCAAGAAAGGGATGTCAGATGGTTTTGTTCTAGAAAATGTGTTATCCAATAGACTTACCCAAATATATGGGGCACTATAGGGGCCTGATTATGTTTCACCAATCGTTTATTTTGACCTGCCCCTACATGTTTTGTTGTATAAATAGTATCTCAGCAGTGGGCGTCACTGAGAATTCCTTCACCCAGTTCAGTTCTACAGGACTGTCTGAATTTCTTTTCCCAGCTGTGTTTGCAATACAAGCAGTGTTTTTCTTGCACTGTGTATGCTTGTCTTTGAGTTGTTTTTTGTACTTTCTTTGGATTACTTATCAAGATGCCCTTCTTTACAACTCTGTTCCCTTTTCTCCCATCAAGCCCCTAATGCAAGATGGGTTTATACTCCTTCCTTGCCTGGTAAATTAATGTATTCTCACACTGCTTTCAAGTTGTCATTGTTAGCATGTTCCATTATGCTGCAGACTGTTTTCCCCATGCATCCCACACTGGCATCATGCAGCTGCCTTGAGAGGAAGGGGGTCAGGAGATGAGGGAGCCTACATAATGTCTACCCAACCACCTCCTGTTCCAATGCTGCAGAGTGTGCCAGAGTTGGTGAAAAGAAAGGGATGCATAGTTTCCACCCGGCTTCTTCGCCAAGCACTGTGGGGATGTGTGCTTAATGCCAGCACCCAGCACCCATCTTCCTTTCTTATTTTTTTGTACCTGCTAACCATTTCCACGTACCAGCCTCATGTAATGGGCTAGTGTTGTTATTGGCCGCCTTGGGTTGCGGACCAAGACAGTAATTGCACTTATGCACCATTGAAGGCCTCTGCTTGGCGTGGCATATCAACTTGGGCAAGTTGACTAATACAGGCTTGGTCAGCCTGTGAACTCTACCATTAGTGCCTTACTACATAGGGGAAAAGCAGGATTTCTTCTGGGACAAGGTTTTAGGAAGCTTCAGATGTACAAAACTGCAACATGGCCTTACGTGTGCCACGCTTATAGAATGCCATAAATCCTTTTGTTAGAGTAAGGCTTTACAAAATCATATATTGTGACATACAGTGCATCGTCCATTCAGATTCTCACAATACAAGTGCATTTTGCAGGTTGGAAGTTGTCCTCTAGTCATTATTGAGCCCAGTAGGTCTTCTGCAGTCTTCTCGCACCAACCATTGTCTATTGCTGAATTGACATGTAGTGTGCACTTGGAAGGGGAAACTAACGTTGCATCCGGGGAAAGCCTCGGAATGAGGGGCGCCAATTAGGAGAGGACGTGCCATTGTTACATGTCAGCTCTTGCATCCTTTCATATTTATGTCATGGTTGGAAATTAGATATGTAGATAAATCTATATCCTTGTGAAATAAAGCCAGACGAACCTCTGGGAAAATACCATTATGTGTAAGACATTGCGTGGGGTGTTCTTAAATATGTGTATGGTAAAATGAATGAGTATCTGACTGTTGGAATAAGAAATGTAAAAGTGTGACAAAGAAACCATAACCTCAAAAACTAAAATGGTGAGTTTGCTTGAAACCATTCTTTAATATGTATTTTTGGTTCATGGTGGGGCACCTTAATCCAGACAGCAGACCTAGTTTATGCCACCTGACCTTCCCTTGTCATGTGACAGGGGGCAGAAAGCAGAATGCAAAGGGAAAAAAAGGTGGAGGTAAAGCTTCCAGAGCCTATGGAATTCAAGGGAAAACGGAGGGGCGATCTTTGCCAACCAAGGTTCAAGAGGAGGGTCCAAGAAGGACAAAGTTACTGGAAAGCAGTAAGTCATCCTCTGGATTTGAATAAGGAAGCACCAAGCAGATGTATGAAAGGTCTGATGGAGATCACCTCTGCTATGGACTCCGGGGAGGCTGGGTCCAACTTCAGCTCATGCACACACACAATAACGAGCCGGTGTCAGTTGGAGTGTGCAGTAACTGCCGAGCAGCAACCCATGTGATCCAACATATGGTGGCACGTGCAGCCTCAGGTGATGCGCTGCCCTCACTCTGACTGCTGATATCTGGCGGATAAGCAGAGACGATGATGCTTGTGGAATCTCCTCAGAACCCAGAAAAAGTGTCTACAGTCTAAAAGGAGAATTGAGATGTTTCAGTAAGTTTCTAGAACCTGAGCGCAGCAATGAGAACCTGAAAAATGGCTAGAATGCGCCCTGTGTCCTCATGTTATGTGTGACAACTTGTAGCAGTATTGGATTTTCACTTCCATTATATGGATTGGCATTTATTTGTTCCCAGTATATGGAAGAGGCTGCAAGTTCCAGCATGCAGAGTGAAAAGGCAGACTGGCGCAATGCCACTGGGCAACTTGGCAGATATGACTTTGCCACCTGATACGTGCAACCAGTGTAGGCATTCAGAAGATTAGAACGAGCGTGTCCGCCCGAGACTGAAAACTAAATGCATTTTGTTTTTATTTCAGAATGAACAACTGGCACCTAATGATATCTGGCTTGGCAATCTTTTTGTGGGATGATATAGCATTCTTTGGACATGCCACTGAGAGACAAGGCAACAATCCCCTACCCCGCGAGGCACGCAGTGCACGAGGAGCTTGTGCAGTGCCCCGTGCTGGAAGGTAGTGATAAATACAAGTAAGCTGGCACGAGTTCCAGTAACTGGACCATAGAGAATGGAGCGCCGCTCGCCAACATGACCTGTCCTTTTCTTCACCTCGCTTTGCGCCAAAGGCTAGCAGCGTGGCTCCGGCCTCGGCATTGAATAGGAGAGGGGGGGGGGGGAGACATGGGAAGTGCGGTTTCCATTGCCAGGCAGAGGCAGCTGTGCTTTCTTTTCTTGGTCCCTTTTTTCCCGCTCTCCCGTCTTCCCGCCCTTTCTGGGCCCGGCGCCATCTCCCTCAGCCCCCTCTCGCGGGACTATGTTCTCACGTGCGTTGTTTTTCAGCGAGCTCCTCCACACAGCAGTTGCCCGTAGCAAGTTGCTGGGAACAGAGCCGGCTCCTCGCAACGTCCCGCTCTGCAGGCAGAGCCTTCATGCCTGAATGGAAAGCAGCACGATCTGTCAATATAGGCCCATTCTTCGACCCCTTAAGAGCCGCATTCTCCACGGCCATCTGTTCCCTTTCACCCCTTCGGACAATGTGGCCGATTCAGAGCTCAGCACCGCGCTGCTTTTTTTTCCTCTTTAGAAAGGGGAAGAAGCGCCGAACACCTCAAGGCCTCGGGCAAGCGTTCCCAAGTTCAAAAACAATATTGTAAGCGGAAACTTTCCGCTGCGCGGGCAAGCATCTGTGGCGAAATCTTAGCAATTTGGGGTTTCTTTACTGCATAACAGTAGAGGTATTCAAACCAACGCTTGCCCTGCAGGGGCGCTGAAGTCTGCCAAAAAAGACACATGAAAATAACATCGACAACTATTGGACGAATCCCCTTCCGGAAAATCTCTTTTTATCACTATTGAAAATATTTGGGGAACAATTCGATTTTTAAGCAGGAGGGGTGTGCTTAGAGGTTTAAACGCTAAATCAGTGACTCCTGAAGTGTGCCTGAAATAAACCTTTAATGAGTCTAGCAATTATTTTAGGGAATGCCAGAACGACAAATTATTTGCTATTCTTATTCTTTCATATTTAGGGTCACTGCTGAAAGTGTTACACTTGTGGAACCCCCTGTTTTTTTCAGAAGCCTGACCAAGAAGGCCAGCACTCTAGAAACACAGAGCCACATGGCACTGGCCACAGCCCAGTAGCTTCAGTTTGAAAAAAAAAAATATATAGTAGCAAGGGAGACCTCAGGGGTCACAGGTGCGCCCCCTTGCGACCCTCAAATGACTTCCCTGGAAACCCACTCATGGAGGCAGTGCTGAATCAGGGGGGAAATGTGTTAATTTCATCCGAGCTGCAAATGTTTATCTCACGCTTCCATATAACTTGTATATGTGTTTGCCACCACCTGAAAACCTGTATAGATTTTACAATTCATTGGGCTGACAAGCCCAGCCTTAACACACCTGAAAATAAATATTCTGTGCGTCATTCCTTCAAAAAATTTGCAACCATCGTCATGGGCCTTGTCTGTAATAGTCATTCCTTAAGTAGGTCGGATCTTTTTGTCTGTGTACATTTCTTCCTTGTTTTGTGCCCAGATCCAGATGGTAATGGGGGTCCCGTGGATACACGGGCTGTCCCAATCAGTGCTGGGAGCATCCAGCAGGCCCTTCAGTTGCCATGTTCACACGGCAGGCAACAGTCACGGGGGACACCTAGACTTTCAATAAAGACATAAGCACACGGGTGGACAGTGGCCTGGCAGCACCCAGGTTACACAGACAGATCTGGGATCGGCCAGATCAGCAGGGGGAGGCTACAGTACCTTGGTCACACAGCGTCAACCTGCAGGCTAAAGGAGATACAGAGACAGAGGTTCCCGTCATGGAGTCTGCCGCCGTACTGCTGCACTTGCTGGCAAGATGTTCCCTTTATTAAGGGTATGTCATGACGTGGTCATGACTGGGAGTCTTAAAGGGGACACCACCACACAGATGTGGAAATCCAGAAAAGGCCACATGTCGATGGCACAACCATTTCTTGTGCTCACACGCTTCGATTCAGAACATGCAGGCTTTTCCCACACTTTTGTGTTAGAGTAGGGAATGCAGCCTTAGCACTGTGGTCTGATCCTACGCACTGGAGAGTCAGTGGATGTATCCTGACTCAGACACTTTGGCCTTGTCCGAAATGCACTCCTGCTGAGTGAAACATGTGGATAAATAGTTTGGCTGTGTGTTTCATTTTGTGACAGCCACCCATAACTTTTTAAACAAGAATGTGGTAGCAGCTGATATTCAAATGGGTATTTCTCCTCTGTGTAGGGTACAGTGAACTAAAAAGTGGTTGTAGAGCCTCCTGACCGGAACAAATTCCACAGAACAGGGTATTTTGACCCATGTCTCTTCTCAGTAGAGGGGCTTCCACGCTCCTTTTCAATTTTGCAAAGCTTGGGGTTTCACCCTAAGTAACCAAGTGTAATCCAAGCGTGGACCCCTTGCTCACTATGCTTTAGTGAGGCTCAGCTTCACCTCATTTAGGAGGCCCAACAAGGCCGAAACACATGTCTGGGGTTGCTGATGGTACGATCTTAAGATCTTTTCACCTAAACCCGATTTAGAAAGACCGCTCCGTGACCGCATGGAGTAGTCTTTCTTAATGGAACTGTCATACCCCTGCCACACACGAGTGCGCGCAGGGGCTGACAGTCACATCTGGATCCGGAAGCGCAGGACAAAGAGAATGGGTGTGTGTGGGTGCGTGTGTGTTGTGTGTATGTATGTGTTTTGGTTTGAGGAGTGGGAGCTGGGGGGAGGAGGGAAGGGGCTGGAGCTGAGAGATGGGGAATCCCATGGGAGAGGGTGGAGGCAGGGGTTGTGGTGGGCGGGGAGGTACAATGGGGTGCTCACGGGCAAAAATCCCTGAAAATTAAAAAAAAAAAAAATTTAAATGCCTCAAGAGAAAAACACCTTTAAAATGCTGGTTTTCCGATCAATATAAAAGATCAATATAAAATCAGGTATTAGCATACTTGATCGAAAAAAATGGACCTTGAAATTTGACAGAATTTCTTGGATTGTTTTTTGGGGGAATTTCGGTCAAATTTGATTCAATATATAAATGAGGTGGGGTAGGGAATGGGTTAAGGTGGGGGAAGTGTGAGAGGTGCGGGGTGTCACCCCCACATTTTAGAGCAAACAAAACACCCCAAAAAATTCAGTCATATTGGAATAGGTAAACAATTTCGATCAAGTAGACCTAAAGCTAAAATCGGGTCTTGTAAATGGGTGCTTTTCTCCTGAGATCTTTAAAATGAGGACTTTTCACCTTAGAATCGTATTTCCGAGCATTTCGGTGCTGGACTGCCCTTGAGGGTGGGACCAGACTGATATGAAAATTGATATTTCTCCTTATGGCCTTTTTGAATGGTGCAGTGAGCTAAAACATGTTTGTAGACCTTCCTCTGTGGAAGAAATTCGATAGAACAGGATATTTGACACATGTTCATTTTCAGTAGAGGGGCTCCCACACTCCTTTGTCACTCCTAATATTTCCTCTACCTAATATGAAAACAATGCATTTGTCATATATCTGTCTAATTCATTATTTTGTAGCGTGATGGGCATGACCAGGGCCAGCATGAATCAATCATTTTGATTGGCCAGTAGATCCTCATGTTAAACGCAACAAGGTTCTGCCAGTCCTGACACCTCTATGGTCTGCCAGACCCCGTTCCTCCTCAGATGTTTGGTGAAGGGTTTCCAAATGTTGCTATAAGCAGCTCTGGCCAATAGGCCGGCTCTTCCTGGGTCCGAGATCCGGCATTAGATGTCTGGCTTGATCTCCCGGGGCCTGGCATGGCTCTGAGCCCCCAGGTTTGCCATGGGTCAAAGACACATAAGGCTCGGTGATCAAATCTGCTCTGTGTGAGCGCACGCAGAGCAGATTACATTACCAAGCCCCCAGCTTTGCCCGAGGGAACACATGACATGTGAAGCTGGGGGTTCAGAGAAATATGCCAGCAAAGATTCTGGTATTTGTAGTCTGTTTCTCAGTCAAGATGGGGGGTGGGGGAGATGTCACAATTGTACACGCTTTGCCTACCAAATTTCTCCTTATGTTTATAAAAGATGGCTTGAAAAGTGCACAAACCATGGTAGGGTACGCACGCAAATATATAAATACTTACATATATTTATCTGCGTACCTTTGTATGGTTTGTGTACTTTTTAAGCCTTCTTTTATAAAGCAGAGCATTGTTGAAAGTTGAAAGCCAAACTAGGGGGGTGAGGAAGGGAGATGGGAGTGCAAGTAAGTCGTGAATATTCGCCCAGGATGTCATGTGACAAGAGAATTTACAATTCTGGAGACTGGAGCAGTGATTTTCCCTGATTGTGGCCCTGTGCTGCTTTTCAGGACACAACAAAAGAATAAATGTGGATGCACAGTGGCGTTTGTTCAAGAGTGCAGACACAGCACCCTTTAGGCGTTTTTGAGGCTGGCAATCTTGCTCAGGTGTTTGGCTAACAGGATTTCACCCAGTTTGCACATTCCCCGTGTTGATGCTTAGCCACAAGACCACATCAAATTGCCATCAAAGCACATGTTTCATATTTGGTCATTTCGTTTTTCAGGGTAAATTGCACTATGGGTTCAAAAAGATGAGCACCTTTCAGATTTTGTCACCGTAGTTATTGGAAAGAAGAACCATGAAAGAAATTGCACCATTTAAAAACTATTATTTTGAACATTTCCTTTGAGCAGTTTAACTTCCAGCTCCGCCCCCTCTGAACTCAACCTACTCGGAACCCCGCCCCTACCTCCAAACCCCACCCCCGGCCCTTATGGTCTCCCCCTTTACATGTTTTCCATTTCCACCACTGGCAATGAAGAATAGCAATGCCTCTTAAAACCTATGATTTTGAGGACCCTCCCAACCAATAGTGCTAGGTGACAACCTCAGATGTTTCCTATAGCGATGATTGAATCATCTCTAAACGACTGCATTGACATGACTCTTTAGTTAGATTGTGTGCTGTGGAGGATTGCATAACGTAATGGGTTTGGCCTTTTTTGCTGTGCTGCTTCAGTGTATCACTGGCTCTCCTTGAGAGCATAGCCATACATAAACTCCACACCATTGCGAGAAGCTTCGGCCCAACATGCCCACCCCATCTGGGTCAGTACTAGTATACCTCAATGGCAATGTGATAGCGCGTATGGCCCTTCGAAATCCGTCTCAGGACCACATGCCATAACTAAAACCCCATTTTGGATGACTTTAGTGAGGGGTACAACATTAATTGCCAGGGAATGGAATAGTCACAAATTTGCACTGGGGCACCCCTCATGTAAATGTGAAACGCAGACCTACTGAGATAATGTAAATGTACGTAATGAGGCTTGTATTGGAGAATTAGTTTTCTACCCCCAAACCTGCTCAAATACCATCGTACCATGATGGGATTCAATGAAACTCTCACTTAGGGCCATCTTAAGCATTTTTGGGGCCCTCGGCATGGACATCTTTGGAGCCCCCCTCCACCAAACCAAAGGAATGAAGTGATCAAGAATATCTGGTGGGATCCTCCCGCTCACAGTTAGCATAACCCATAGGTAGATATGCGGCCTCGCAGCATTCAAAATAAGCATGTTTACTTCCTTTAAGTCCCCTTACCCTCTTCATTCGTGCTCCAATCAGAATGATAAACAAGTGGCATTTGAAGGCCAACATTAGCAATCTACGAAGAAGTTACTTCTCTTCTAGTATAGAAACAGGATACTTTTGTATCAATAGCATCCGGGAAGGTGTGCAGCCTGTAGTATTAATTCAGGACTGTATGTAAAAGGTACATGTAACCCAGAATAGTCAGAGAACTCACATTAGCTGCCTCAGAGAATGCAAAAGTGGTCAAACATGGATACAGTTGACCAATTGTAAGGAAGGAGATAGCTACACATAGCATAGCATGGATAGTGAATGCAGATTAGAAGCTACCAGGAAGGTGTCTCTATCCAGACAGACTGAGATTAGAATCATGGGACATGATTTTCAAATAGTGTTGCCATTAGAGATCAAGGGAACATGTGCCTGTGGTGTGCAGTATATCAATGCCCACCATTATAGTGGATGCAACCCTATAGCCAGTGAAGCCATGAGTGAGGCTTTTATGAACATCATACCCTACCCTGAGAAGGAAATCATTCTGAAGGGCTGACAATTTTTAAAGGTTTAAGGACTGGCAATTCTGAGAGGTTAGACAATACAAGATTAAATGAGATGGCCAGGATCACACATTGCTTAAGGGTTGAATCTGGGATTTGTGCCAACTGTACAATTTCTTCATTTGAACACTTTCTTTTCCAGCTCTTACCATGTACTAAAACAATGTATTTTATAAAACTGACTTGCAAAGTACACAAATCACATTTCCAAACCTGACCATTTTAAAAACCAAACTATTACAGAAGAGTGTTTACGCAAAATGGGAATGATTCTAGCTTCATTCTCTCCATCATCAAGGGAAGTATGTAAGTACCAGCATACCAATCGATGTGATTTAACAGATTTAATCTAGTTATGTCGTTTGTACTTTTAATCTTTAAATACTTCCAAAACAATGGCTTGTGAAATTGTCATTCATAAACGTGCAGAAAAACCTGTGACTTTTATACAAAAAGCAAACAATCTTTTGTGTCAAACGAGCTGACCTTAAAATGTGCTTGCCCAAGTCCTACAACATCTGGTCCGCTCTCTCCTGTCTGCCACCCCTTTCACTCAAATGGCCTACATAAGAAGAAAGATCAAGTATTGAGCTAAACGATGCCACCAGTATGCAAGAAGGCAAACCTCACAGAAGACAGCACAGTAATGCAAGAGATATATGATTTGACCAGGATCACTGTATCATCTGCTGTCAAAGCCATTATACAAGCATGAACACTTTGGTTCCACAGTCTTTTATTCATCTCGTGGACTAATAGTTTATGCTCATCCTTGGAGGGGATTGCCTAGGTTTTAGAAAACCCATCTGAACAAACCAATTTCTAGACCTTCACCATACGAATGACATGTTAGTTTTTATAGCAACCCCTATCTGGTGCAGGAACATTGCTGATAATAGCACCTCTTATGCTGCAAAACCAAGTACATATGCAGGTAGGTTTACACACTTCAGACATTGGAAAGGTTCAGCCAGCCTTGCTGGACTGGGCTCTTCTAATCTTTCATATAAACTCATATCTCTGCAATGAGTGCTTAACACACAGAGCTAACCTCTGAACCATCGTGGCACTCAATTTATCAATATGGATTTCAACTTTGGCTATTGCATATAACATAATTCCCACAAGAAGGAAAGAATGCGACAGAAGTTGTGCCCTACGAAACACACAAACTATGTATTCCACAGTGAACACAGAAAGTATTACATGATTAATTGATCAAGGCAGAATGTACTTGTCAAAACAGACAGGAAATAGGTTTCGTGCCTCAGCAGCATGCCATAAAATCTCCTGGCGTGTGCTATTTAAGTCTGGTGAACAATGGAATCTTACTTTAGTTCAGGCAGTCTTGTGGGGGGGCCCTCCAAGGTGGGGGCCCTGCGCAAGTACTCCTTTTGCCCTCCCATAAAAATGTCTCTGCTCTCACCTGCGTCTCCCAAATGTTGGGGAATCTACATTTTAGTCTCCTTGTGCTGACTTTAAATCTGCAGATCTGTATAAAAGGAATCAATGAGCAAACAGTTTCAAGTAAAATTAGTGCAAACCCTGCCTGTGTTCTGTCCGACTTAATGGAGAATCAACTGTGGTATTGGAGAGGATGATGAAAGGAGGACATTATTTAGCACACCAATGGATTATGCACACACACCTTCACTCAGAGGGTTTGTCCACCAGTCTGCTGAGTTGCCACTTCAGTCAAATTTAGCCCGCCGGTCCTCATTAATAGTCTATGCTGGAAACATCAAAGCTTGTTTGAAAGTTTTGATATCTTAATCCACGCCTTCTTCAGAAACGTTGCTGTGGCTGATCTCTTTGCCAGATCTTGGTCTGTCTGAAGGACAATCTCCTTGGAAACTTAAGAATGTTTTTTGAAAGAATAGAGAGGATTTAACAGGAAGTTTCTTCCCTTGGTGTTAAAAAGTGGACAGCTAAGAGGTTGACGGGCCACGGTTTCTTGTGCCAGGTTCTAGAAGGGTAATGCTATGCCTATGTATATTTAATTGATTCTGGTCAGTTCTGGCAGATTTCAGCCTGACCCACATGAACTGCCCTTTCTAGGCGCTATCAAAAGACGAGTCTGTCGGATAGGGTTGGGATGTCATGTCTGTCTTAAAAATGGCGGCTGAAGTGTTTCTGTGGATTCTTGTAGTTTGTTGTGCAATGAGCTTTTATCATGTTCTGGGGCAAGTTACCTAATCAAAGCAATATCTTTTTTCTCTCCACTGTTGGAATGTAGAAGGTGGTGCAGTGGTGTTTGGAAACCAGGTTCCACATAGTACTCATGGCATTACGGGTTTGCGGTCACCGACTTCGCCAGGTCTTCCCAAAAGTTGTCCATAATCTATATTGTGAATTCAATCTATTCCAGGTATTGGACACCACAGCCTGTACAGACCTTCTTGTAGCTTCCTGAATGTCATGTCTGCTTCTAGCAGGATGCCAGTTTTGTTCTGATGCAATTGGTTATTTATAATTTGCTTAATACCCAGAGGTTTCTAATTGCAGACCCTGGGAGCGAACCTGTGTTGCTCCACGTCTTCTTGCTTCCAAGGTGAGCGTGTTGCCCCTGAGCTATCCTCCCGATGTTGTTGGCTTAGAGCCTCTTTCCAAATTCACCTTTACAGAAGTCTGAGTTGGCACATGAGTATGCAAGAGTCCATCTTTCCGTTCCACAGCAGGTGGTCCCACCTACCTGTGATAGTGAAATGTATGTTATGATACGTTCTGCTATGCTACAATGCTTTTCTACTGTGCTAAGTCACCATTGTAGTGGTTGCTGTAAGCCTGATGGCATCAATCAATTATTTTAATTTAAACAAAAAAGTACTAGAAGGTTGCTTTCTGACACAGCATCTTCAGCACATAGTGTCATAGTGAGATGAAACCACATGCCAAGGAGCACAGTATTTCTAAGGCAGAGAGAAAGATATTATGGGTCTAATTCACAGAAGCGTTTTATAATAATGCAATCCGATGGAAAAACACTCTGTGAATCAAGGCCTAAGTCTGCCCACTAGTTTTGTAGCCACCAAAGTGGGCACTAGAACGTAGGTCCTGCTCCTAGTCTACCATACATTGGGAGATATGTAACATCTTTAATGACCACGTGTTAAAAATGCTTGAATGTATAGGCGATTCTGCTATAAAAACATCTGGTCGAATTGTATGTGCCATACACAAATATACACCTATACTTAGAGAACAGCCCCAGAAACAGAACACAAAGTACCAGTCTACTAGATGATAGGATAACACTTACATTACATCAGGAGACAGGTTTCTATTTCACTCCCTGCATCAGATTGCAGCAACTGACTCCTAAGAGGAAAATGGAAAGGGCCAACATCTGGTTTGACAATGATCTTTCATTCAACCCCAGATTACTGCCGCCATTAAGGTCACCAACCAGTAGCTCATAATGCCCAGAAGAGTCTGGCATCATCTATAGTAAAACCTTCTGTTAAACCCACCTCGGATGCTTGATTACTGCAACAAAGCCTATGCCAGTGTGGCTGCGGATTCTGGCAGCCATACTGTGTCTGTCCCTACGTTGGAGGGGCAATTAACTCGCTCCAGCTTTTAAAGATCTGCACTGCTTCCCATTGGAGAAAAGGGTACAAGGTAAGACTTTGAGTGCAGTCTTCAAAGCATTCAAGGGCAGCAGCCCAGAGTACCTTAAACAACTGACACATTCCAGGCAGTAATGAAGACTCAATATGGAGCATGGCAAAACAGTGTGTCTAATCGTTCATGTGTGGGTGTGTTTGCATGTGTGCATGATTCACTATTCACATTTTTAGAAAATCAAATTGACCCTGTTCTATTTTTGTGTACAGTTACATGTACTGGAATGAAATGAACTGTGTCTTTGGACTGATATAGCTAACTAATACAGACTTTGAGCATCATTACAAGCATGGCGGTAATTCCGTGGCAAATCCGCAGAAAACACCTGATTAGAAGTGGTGGTAGTGGTGTAAATCCCCATTTATTTTGGGTCCATTGAATCCAATGGGGCTTTTTTTGCAGAGTTACCACTAAAGAATTACCGCTGTGGAAATTCTGCTGATTTTTGGACATTGAGTGGCAAGATTTACTTCTAGGGTTTGCCGGTGGTAAATATTCCACTCAAAGCCAAAACTCATAATTTGGCCTAGTGGTAAAATTGGAGGTAACTGAGTTATTTGCGGCTCCCAGCCCTCAAGTGGTTGTTGGTCCAGGAGATGATAGAAACGTGAGGAATCCGAAAGCCCACCCTCAGCAGTGATAATGGGACCTGCATCATACAAGGCGCGTTGCAGTGGTAGCCCGACCTTAACGCTTGGTTGTTGCCTCCACCACCCACTCAGTGGCCCACACCACGGAAGCCCTCTAGTAGCGGGAACGACACAGCAGCAAGTCATCTCAGCAGGAATATATGGTTCACAAATAGTCTCCAGCATATTGTCACTGTGGTAATCCGCTGCAAAAGTCTCCTCACCTCACAAGCACAGTGATGCTAGTTCACACCAAGACAGTCACTCTGGTGATGGTTGCAGGTGGCCACCATCTTCCGGATCTGCAGCACGCTAGAGCGTTAGTCAATTGGAATGGGCCAGAGATGCAGATTCACAAGATTGTGAGCAGCGCAGGTTAGATAGAGCCCACACTTTCCAGCAACCAAATTGTTATATGCATACCATATGAACAAAGATCAGGGGCAGATAGCGGCTGTCGTGGGCACCGGGTTGCTGAAGCTCTAAAGCAGAGCAGCCGTTTTGGTTTGTTTGCAACAGCACCCCCCCTAGCATAACATTTTTTAACCTGGGAACAGGATGCAACATTTCATTCATTGAATTGTGTTGTCATTCGGAGACCAATCTGCCAAACGTTTTAGCTTATCATTTGTTATATATATATATATATATATATATATATATATATATATATATATATATATATATATATATATATATATATATATATATAGGGAATGTTCGTTCTCACAAATGGATGTTTCATAGCCTGAAAAAGCCCAAGAAGGGGGCGGAACGCGTGGGGTCAATCCACCCAGGAGGGTGTTAGACTTATTTTCATCTGGTCTACCATGTGAGTAAGAGCTTAGTGTTTATGCTCTTTTTATTGTGTTTGCACAATGTGGTTAAAATAAAATGTTGATATTTTAACAACTTGGTAACTTGGTGATGTGTGCTGGTACACCTCAATGCATTACCTGTTGTGGTTTTTTGCAGTGTTACAACCACAGAGCGAATGTTTTTTTTTTTTGTACATTTAGAAAGCAAGCCAGCTTTCAGTACCTTAAAGCACCAGCTACATGAAGGCTGAGCACCTAAAGGCTAATCACGTGTTTTTCTATATATAAATTCAGTAAAAAAAATACTTTGTTTATGAATATTGCACCTCTATCATGTATGCTGCACACAATGCCTATTTTGTAGATGAGTAGCTTAGTATACTGGATAGAACTTCATAATAGAATGCTATTTATATCAATGCATTGCTTAATGCACCAACTAGCTCATGATATTTATTCCAATGATCCTTCACACTTTTTTTGTGAACATTATAATAAGAATCCCTTGTACAGACCTTTCATGAAAAGTAAATGCACATGTGATCAATGACATTTGTGATGTCATCTTTGATGTCCTGGTTGTTAGTCTTAGCAGTGCATGATGGTGGTGCAAGTTATGGTTGCTTAGCTTTCCATAACTAGCGAATTTCAGGGGTTTTTCGGTTTTACTTGGAACCATAACGTCCCTTTAACAACGTTTTTTTCACTGAATTTCATAGGTATTTAGATGCGCAACTTAACCATAACCTCCCTTTAACAACGTTTTTTTTTACTGAATTTCATAGGTTTTTAGTAGCGCAACGTAACCACAATGTCCCTTTAAGAAAGGTTTTTATGAAATGTCATAGGTTTTTACTAGTGCAACTTAACCATAACGTCCCTTTAAATGGATGAAGGCCATTAGCACCTTAGGTTCCTAAAGCGGGGACCCGGGGTGCTACAAAAAGATTTTTCTTCCCACACCGAGACACCTGCGCCATCCCGGCCTAGGAAGCAAAATCCTTTACCAAGATGGCCACTATGGAAATGGAAGGTGGGTTTCCATACAGGGCCCCTCTTCGCTTTCCATGGCAGTCTACAGAAGTCAGAGAACTCTATTACCATATTACCACAAGCACATTTTCTTTCCTTTTGAAATCTATACCAATTTCGAATAACTTTACCACAAAGCCAGTCCCAGGAGGACATGGCCACTTTAACCCCATGTTTTGTCCCTCATGGTCATGGCCAGTCGCCAAATTGTCCAGATCATTACCTTATTATATGACCCTGACAATCTCGGCACTGGCCATGGCTACAGCCTACCCCTCAGTCACCAAAGCTATAATGCTATTTTTTTTAACTACATTATGACACTTGTCAAATAAGAAAACACTTCCACATTTGAAAAACCATCCTTGCCAATGAGCCTTATGCAAATTTGCTGGAAAGCCACCCAAGTGTTGTTTTTTCAAAACTGTCAAATGAATGCACATACAACCATCATATAAACTGTGCACAAAATCTCAACAAAGTTTGTAAAATCATTCGAAAGCAAGGCAGAAATATTCCGCCCATCATCATCACCCCTGACCTCGCCAAACATTGTTTCATAAATTGCACAAGTGCAATGTTAAGAAAATATAAATTTGCCGCGAGGGTTGGACCATGTATTTTTATACATACGTTGATCTATCGCAAACATTTGCAAATCACCTTACCTCATGTCTCCTCTTTTGGAAACATACGAAATCTGGCAGCAGGGCGCGTCCATCTTGTGCTATTCTCATCCATTTCTGCATCTGCCTAAAATAAAATGCTGTGACGTCACTAAATCATATGCTCCGCCCCTGGCCCTCACATAACCAACCCTAGTGATATTCAACACCTTTCTCTGTGACGTTCCTCTTCAGCGTAGGCAAATGCACCCATAATCACCTACGTGACGTGACGCAGAACTCGAAAAGCAACACACATCGGCTAACATCATACCTTGTCAGAATTCGAAATATTAAACCGGTCTTTAAAAGAAATCAATAACAGTGTACAATTTGTAAATTAATTTTATTTCACAATGAACTCTCCGAGAACATCCGACTATTCCCACATTCAATCAAATTGCAAATTTGTTTATTCGCTCGTGCTCGAAAATGTTAATCGTGGTGCAGACGTTGGTCTTTTTGCATACTTAAAGTTTTCATTTTTAATAAAGCAACCGCTTGGGTCGCACAGTGAATTCCAGGGCGTCCGCATCAACTTGGGCCTAGAGCACCATAAAAGATGTTATCTTACTCCTAATCGCTAGTGCAGCGTATGGAGATATGGGGCCTGCGCGATCGTCCCACAAAACAGTGACAATGAGCCAGCCCTTAACGACGTGGTGCACCTGGCAAAGGGAAAATCCATCAATTGGTATCTGGAATCCATGGCAATCGCAGTAAGGCAGCATGTAGCTATTTAGAAAACATAACAGAAAATAAGTATCAATACCCGACTTTTATCACAATATATGTATTGATTTCTTAATTCGGCATAGAGTTTAATCTAACGATTAACATACACGTCAAACAATCTCAAAAAAGACAAAAAGAACGTGGAAATTGATGAACAATTGGATATGGTCATACATGACATTTTAAAGAAATAATAGCGTTCAACCTGGGTGAATCTAGTGTTAGTCTACATACACCTACATTGTGCACTCCCCATAGCTACATAAAAAAGACAACCACACAGAAAGATAGTACGTGAGTTATATTGCCAAAATAAATATTCAGCTAATAATAAGTTAATGGTCGTTCCGATGTAGAGTCGTCAAAAGCAAACTTACATAATATTCACTGTTTCCATTCTCTTTGCGTAACTCAGACGGTGATGCTAAATGCGCTCGCACCTAAAATTCTTTCTGAACTGATTTTACATGTTCCTTACATCGTTTTGGAAAGCATAACCTTATCAAATGTTCATTCTTACAAAACTCCTCTCACTGCATATCTCAGAAAATATTCCCTTTCTCTCAAGGTCAAAAAACAATTGACCCGTATAGTTTCTGCCCCATGCGTGGGTTTCCTTATCTCGCAACCAAAAAATCAAAGCTGGTGACCTTCACTCAGAAGCTAAATACATTCTCACTTTGCAACAACATGGCTCAACGCATTCATGAGAACTTGTAGTCGCATAGACGTGCAGTGCCGCTGTTTTCATCAAACACTGCAGGTGGCTGCCTCAGATGCCATGCTCTACGGGTTGCCAGGCTGACTTCATTATTATTTTAAATACATTGTAACACACATACATGAATCCCTCGCCTGTATTTTACGCATATTATAGGGGTTGCCAGGCTGACTTCATTATTATTTTAAATACATTGTAACGCACACACATTAATCCCTCGCCTGTACTTTATGCACATTATAATAAGGAACACCTCCAAATGTACCATATGAGTTTTGTGATAGAAAAACACATTTTTTTTTCTTCTTGCTGCCACATCCCATCCCATCCTCATCAACCCTCACCTTTCGAAACAGTATTTAATAAGGTTAACAAGTGCAATGTGGTGTGCTGTTGTATGTTTTTGCGGCGATGTCCGTGGACACCAAAACATGGTTGAAAGATGGCAGGCGCTCCGAAACAATCTGACGCACTTCACGCTCTTCACCATCCAATGGGCGAATGCGTCACATGTCCGCGGACTTAACGCAAGCCGATTACCCAATCCATATCCTGTCCGCGGAGCGAACTGGGAAGTGTGTCCGCGGAGCGGACATATATATCACTAAATTTTGTAGACCTATTTTTTCATCGTTTTAAAGAAAACTACTGGATGGATTTTCACCAAATTTAGAAATGCACGCTTTCGGGACCAAGCCAATGCTCCTGCCCCAAAATTTGGTGAAAATCCGTCCAGCGGTTTGGGCTGTAGGTGTGTGCAAAGTTTTTCCCCCATTCAGTCTATGGGGAAGGAAAAAAAACGTTTTGGGAGCCCCCTATGACTTTTCCCCCCCTGGACCAAACCTCTCCAAACTTTGCAACAAAATTCAGAGTGGGTCATATACCTTTTTTGAAATGTTTGGTGAGGATTCGTCTAGGGGGAGCGAAGTTATAAACCGCCCAAAAAGTGCTCTTCCTATGGGATTAGCAATTTAACCATAACTACACAGCCACTACCGTGGCTGTGTAATATATATATATATAGAACCAATGTAGACAAAAAAAACATGGTTTACTTTTAAAGACAAAATGATCGAAAAAGGGAATGCATACCTTCAAAAGTAAATGTAGAAAAGTAGTATTGCCTTGATTAAAACACATTTATCTCACTGCTGCAGGCTTTTGGCAGGTGGACAATGATGATTATGAATTTATATGGAATCTTCACATGTGAGGAAACCCTGTATATATTTTTTTAACTAAGTTTTGGCATACAATTTTGCTAATTTTAAGAGATATCTGTGCGTAATGTATTTTGATTTTAATTTTTGTTTTTACATCGGTTATTTCTTTTAACTTCTTTTGTAAACAAGAACTGCAATTTCTTTGTCTTTTTTATATCGGATTTTTTGGCAACGTATTCAAAGTTCACTTTGTTAATTGTATAATGTTAGAATTTAAAAAGTAGGTGCATTAAGATGTTAGAAATGCATTTGTTATGCTACAAAGTGGAATTTCAAAATCAAGAAAGATTTGTGAAGTTGACACATTAACTGACACAATCCCTGCTTCCAGATTGAAATAGGGCTGACGGACTGCTACATTTCTTTAAGCAAAAGAGACCACTTATGCCGCAGACATGAGACAAAGCTCCCAGGTTGCATGGTCTCAGGCAGCTGTTGGCCCTTTGAGCTCCCATTTCAAGCCCCTGAATTGTGCGCCCCAGTCTGATGTTTACGAGTCATACGGGATGCAGGTGTTGAAAGAAATCAACCAATGAATGGGAGGAAGCAGAGCAGCTCCAGTGGACCTGTCAGGTTGAGCAATGGGCTACCAAAATGACAAGGTAGAGAAAGGTGCACTTCACACGCCATGGAGTGCCTCACCCCTTGCTATTTTCCCCATACATAGCACAAGTCCTGGGGCAACTGCCCATCCGTCATCACCCTTGTGGGGCCCCTAACCAGAGGCATCTTTGTTATTTTTTTATTTTTTGTTTTTATTGGTCGTTTGTTAGGCGCTTATACAATTAACAAAACTGTATCAAAGTGCCCACAGGGCAACAGGGAGGGGACAGGGGATGGTAGGCATATCATTTCTCAATGAATTTCAACAAACATAAAACATTGAATAGCACACAAAATGAGAACAGGGAGGGGAGACAAACCTACTATGCCTTGTGAGTGTTCAGAACGTGCAAGTGCAGAGGGGAGAGGGGAGAGGGATAGGTGTTGTGGTGCTCCTGGAGAAGTGCTCGGGGTGAAGTGCTAAGAAGAGAAAAACGTAAGTGCAACCTCCCGTGGTGAGGCTGAGTCTAAGCAAGTGCAATAAATAGACAGCCACTGGGAAGAGATCCGGGGGATCAGGGCACCGAGGATACATAAAGGCCCGGCACATCAGTCACGCTACTGTACGATTAGCAGGGAAGAGAGGAGAAGAAAGAGGTAAAGAGAAAGGTCCTGAGGCTTTTTTGGAACTTAAGGAGGTCCTGCTCAAGACGCAAAGGGAGAGGGAGGCTATTCCACAGGAGGGAGCCCACTGAGGAGAGTGATCGACCACCAGCTCTCTGTTTAGCAAACCACTTCACACGCAGGGAGTTGGTGCCAGAGGAACGCAGGAGTCCAGGAAGGGAGTATTTGGTCAGGAAGGGTTGAAGATAGAGTGGTCCCTGGCCCCAGATAGCATTGCGGATGATACAGATGGATTTGAATTTAATCTGTGCTGAGACCGGGAGCCAGTGAAGGCTTTGTAGGGCAGGAGAGATGCAGTCCCTGGGCTTGAAGTCAAGGATAGGTCTTGCTGCCCTATTCTGGGTTAATTGAGGGGTCGCAGGGTGGGCAAAGGAAGATTAAGGAGAAGGCTATTGGAATAGTTTAGCCTAGAGAGAACCAGAGCATGGGTAACATTGAGTCTCTGGGTGAAGGTGGGGAAGGGTAGAGTTCCTTTGAGACTTATTGACAATGTCCTGAATACGAGGGATGAAGGAAAGGGAGGAATCAACAATGACTCTGAGATTCCTGGCTTCAGAGGAAGGGGTAGGGGGGAAGACCATGGAGGAAGGCAAGAGTGAAGGGAAGACGTAGGGTGCAGGAGACCCAATAGGGAGAATCTGTTGTTCTGGAATTGAGGCAGAGGTCATTAGCAGTGTGCGCCATGCCTGGATGGCAGAGGTGCAGTCAGGGATGAAGGAAGGGCAGGGGCATCAGTAGGAAGTTTGAAGAAGAGTTGTGTGTCGTTAGCATAGCACTGGAAGTTGGGGGAGAAGGAGGAAAAGAGGCGTGCCAGTAGAAAAATGTATATGTTAAAGAACCAGGGTGAAATAATGGAGCCCTGGGGGATGCCACAGGTGGAAGAGGAAGTAGGGGAGGAGAAAGAGCCCAGAATGGCTCTGGAGGAATGGTCAGTTAGGAATGAGGTGCACCAGTCCAGTGCCCACTCTGAGATACCAAGGGTATCATGGAGCCTTTTTATGAGAATGGAATGGTTTACTGTGTCAAATGCAGAAGAGAGGTCAAGGAGGATGAGGACAGCAGGGGGGTTGGAATCATGGGGAGGCTGGAAAAGAAACCAATAGCAAAGGAGGGGGTTGCAGAGATCAGCAAGGGCAGGGGCGAATGAGGAGATGTTGTCCTTCCATCATCTCTAGCCTGCCCTCTCACAGGACGGGTGACTGGAATATGAAAAGCAGCAGGGGGCTTTTTGGAGTTCAGAATATAAACACTCATGCACAGTGAATAGAGGGTCCCATCACCCTCTCACTGGGCATTGTAACCTCAGGGTCAGGAAGGCACTCTGAAGCACATCAGGACACTGAGACTGGACTTCAAAAGACATCGGGCCTCATTATGAGAGGGGTGGTAAGGGGTTAACGACGCCAGTATTGGTTTCGGAGCCATTAACCCCTTATCGCCCCATCATGAGGTCCCCTTGCGGGACCAACTCTGGACGTCTGGTTTCACCAGGCGTCCTTAGCATGTCCCGAGAGGGGACCAGCATGCTAACAACAGGCCCGTCATTAACAGGCCCGTTGTTAGCATGCTCCCCATTCCCATTGAGCCCTATGGGGGCTCGAATGGGAATGGGGATGTACCGGGTCCGGGTTCACTGGATGGGGAAATACCGGGCCCTCCAATGTCGGAATGGCTCGGTATATCCCCATTCAGGGAACCCAGACCCGAGGTTGGAGGCAGCCATGCCCTTGTTAAGGGCATGGCTGCCTCCAAACTCCTAATGAGGCCCATCAGGTTTATTCTTCTCAATAGGCCAAAACACAGCATACAGCACACCAAAGACATCTCTGCAAACTCCCAATTTCTCTGGGCTCTTAGCCCCTTATATACAAACTAGAAAGGTGATGTAATGCAATGATCAGCATAAGACATCCTTATTGGCTTTGGTATTTGAAGACAATCCCTTTTTCAGTCCCTGGTTGGATGCCTTAGCTGTCACTCAGAACTAGTCTAAACAGGTTTTACTTAGCTCATTCAACACCAGTGGACTCTGTATGAACTTCTATGAAAAAAGTTATCCATTGATGTCATCATGATTTAGTAACAATTCACCATCTTAGAAATTGCCTGACCATGTCTGGCTTATCACAAAATGGTGTATCAACCTATTGCTGATCAAAATTTGATACCTGCTCCGATTTGCATCTAGTTTTTCAGTAATTTATAATAAGCATATACTACTTAACAAACCCTCTGCCACACAAGACATTCTGACCCCACACAATAGATCACTCTTCTAAGAGCTTTTCTGAAAGGCACTACATTTCTGATTTTCGCAACATCAACCCGACAAGTTATCAACATTGGGTTTGAGGGGGAGGGAGTCTATCTTCAATACATTCAGTTTGAAGGGGTTGGGGGATGACCCCCTATACAACAGCATGAGCATTTCTATGTTTTTTTCTTTGCATTTCCACATGTTTACAATTGGAAATGTAAATGGACTTTCCAGCTTCAATATGCAACCTTCAACCAGGGAGTAGTCCTCTGCCCGCATAGCTGAAGAAAATCAATGCTTATCAAAGTGATAGGTATGTGTGTTTCGATATGCAACGAGGCCATACGAAAAGGCACTTGTAGCCAGTCACTCCTTCTCCATTAATTTAGATTGTAGGAATAAGGTGACCTGGGTGCAGTCCTCCGAAGTTGCAGTATGTATAAAGTTGTTTGCTCATCCTAGCCTGGGGGCACCAGATTGTATGAATCAAGTCCTATGTGTGGCAGGGAGATCGCAAATATATCACCTTACATGGAAAGGTGCAGTGTAGGAAAACGGGCATGAGTAAGCACCTCCAGACAACAGTTGCCAACAAGCATTGGCAAAGATAGCAGTTTGGACTTTTTTGCCAGGCACTACCATGATAGTACTACCTGGTTAGGGCATGGCAACAGCTGGAAAATGGTATGAGTACCTGGGTACATGATGGAAGTGTGCCTGGCAAATGCACATATAGTACCTGTGTAAGAGCGCAACATATTGGCTATGAAAATGCTTGTAGTTCATAGACATCTAATAAAGGGAACTGATGTATAGCCGCAACTGCATAGAATTATCATTGTCAGCCTCTGAACATTACACAATTTGCTGTTACTGCAATAGAGCTAGTTTGAAGACATCCCAGGAGAGTGTGTCTGTGGTGGAGAAGGTAGCGGGAGCGAATTGTCATAGGAATTAGCATGGCCAACGATGCTCAGTAGGTGGGTAAAAACACCTCAGGCTCTGTGACTATCCTCACATCCCACCTCCCTTCTATTTTACTTCTATCCGAATAATGTTGGCCTATCAGTGGCGCAACAGCAGTACCTAAAGCTTAAAACTAAAAACAAAGGGCCTCATTACGAGTATGGCGGTAAGTGGCAAAATTGGAGGTAACTCAGTTACCTCCAATTTTACCAAGTGCTACATGCCTTGTCTTGTCTCCACTGAGCAACATGTATTTCTGCCATGCAAAGTCCGGGCAAAGTCATTTTGTACTGCAAAAATGACTATGCAATGGCTTTGCCCGGACTTTGCATGGCAGAAATACACTTTACACCATTCCATGAATCAGGGTTTGTGTCAGCAGCGCAAAGTCACTTTTCAGCAGTGCAAATTCACTCTGAACCAGGCCAATATTCCATGAATCGGGCCCATAATTGCATCTCAGGGTATGAGCACTGCGTAGTGCCCTTAGTTGTTATTATTGAATCACTCTTTGAAATGCTGTACGGGATTTGACCCTGATCACCATGATGTTGCTGGAGAGGTGTTGCATGGCTATTAGACACATTTGAAGTATACTCCCTGCTGTTGTCTCTTACATCAGCGAACCGTATGCGCTCACATCTTAACTATCACCCTGCCTTGTCTCCACTGAGTGTTAACACCCTCAGTGCTGGTCTCTGCACCCAATGTCCACTCTCTCCCCTTGTGACAGGGGTTGTGTCTTTCCACTGAGAGATCAGATGTGGTGAACTTGTGGCCACAAGGGTTAGAGATGACGAAGGGAACTGAGAAAAACAGAGTGCCTTCCAAATTGATGCTTAAACGACTCTGAAGGCTCCTGATGTTGTTGGAAGAAACTATGAAACTGTGTGAACCCACAGAAACACAACGCATGATGGGTTGTATTCAGGAGTGTTTCTCTGCTATCAATAAACTGGATGACATTACTGGCATGACTGGTTCCATCAAATCGCGCCTGAAGAAAACAGACCTATGGTTGACTGAGGCAGAAACCAGAGTGGGAGTATTGGGAGACAACGTCTTCTTGTTGAAAGCCGATGTCGCCTCATTGACTAAGCAAATCCAGATGTTCACTGGGAAAAATGATGAACTTGAATCCAGATCGCGCCATAACAATATTCGGATTATCGGGTTACCTGAGAACTATCTTGATGGCTCCAAGAAGGAATTTGTGGAACACTCAATTTTTAGCCTGCCTGCCAGTTCCCCAATGTTGACACAGTTTGCAGTGGAACATGTCCACCGATCCCTGGTGCCAAAACGTAAGCCTCAAACACTTCCTCGTCTGATAATTACCTGGATATTAAACTATTGGGACAGGGATGCTATCCTGCGTGCTGCCCGCGAAAAGGGGGAGCTTTTCTTGGGCTCCAGTAAGCTACATATTAACCTGTACCGCTCCGTAGCTGTACGACAAGAAAGGAAATAGTTTCTGGCAGTGAAAAAGAAGCTCAATGAACAAAGCATGAAGTACGCAATGCTATACCCAGCCTGGCTGCACATTGAATGTGGTGGCAAGACATACTTGTTTACATTTCCTGAAGAAGCCATGAAATTCCTGGCTGAACAGTCTGCTGGACCTTGATTTTCTTCATTTTGCCACAAATCTTAGTCATGGCATGTTGAGATTCCCATCTCTAACGTCTTCTGATGATCGTGTTCTGTCCAATTGCAGAGGCTCACAATGTGTGGATGCCGAAACATCATATTTACATTGTTTACAGTGGTATCATTGTACCTCATCATTTTCCTTTTTTGAAACAGGGAAAATATTGATGTTAAATATTTCATATTTCAATGGTTTGTTGTAGAGCCCAGGTGGTCACACATGCGCCGGCCTTCCCATAAAGTGTGGCAAAGTTGGTTGGGTTGATTATCTTGGGGATCCATCTTCCTAATTGGAGGGAAGATGAGGGTTGGGGGTGGTGTGCTCATTTGGGGTGTTCAAAATGCACTTCGTTATGCTGTAGAAGTTCTATTGATTTGCAGACAGTTTGAGGAGTAACTATAGACACACTTCCTTAAAGGCAACTTTCAGACAGGTGAGAATGTATGTTCTGCACTGCGGGGATGAGTGAGCTCACATGCTTGAGCTGAAATGAACGAGGGCTTGGGAATCCTGTTAAAAGGTGAACGCTTATGCTCCACATTAAGCATCATATAGCCACGCTCTTGTTTTTACAAGAGACCCATGCTATAGCTGCAGGATGCGAGTGGTTTGCCAAAAACTGGGGCAAAAAGAGTTTCTACACCACGTATTCCACGCAATCTAGGGGAGTAATGATCCTGCTTCACAGTTCTCTGCTGTTCAAACACAAGAAAGTTTACACAGAGCCTTTGGGGTGAAATGGTCTATGGGGTGATGGCTGGTAGGGAGATGATTTTGTTGACTGTGTATGGCCCTAATGTAGATGACCCTGCGTTCTACACTGAAATCACAGATATGTTTGCTCTGTATACTCCGATACCTATATTGTGGGGTGGTGATTCCAATACTATCTTGTATGTAAACCTGGAAAGATCTGGCCGAAGCTCTAGGGCAATTTTGAAGGCCGCTCAAATAATATGTGACAGAATGGCTGAGCTGTGTATGGTGGATACGTGGAGGGCCCTTAATTCATGCAACTGTGCATACTCATCTACTATAGAGCCAGAAGTTGGCATCAGCATGGTACTTTTTTCCGTATAGACTTGTTGCTTATTTCAGATGTCCTTCTCAGTGGTGTCTCTAAAGCGAGCATATTGCCCAGGAAATACTTTGAACATACCCCTGTTCTATTTACTTTCCAGCTTCATGGGCTCCCTATAACCTGTACCAATTGATACTTTAAATCTCAAGCATTGTAAGATGTTGCTTTTGAAACTAATCTCAGTGACCATGTAAAGCTATATTTTGAGATGAATGAGGTACACTGTGGGAGGCTTTCAAAGCCTACATCCGGGGTATCGTGATAACCAGTTATTTTGGGGTTCTCAAAACTATTAGGCAGGACATTAAGCACAGTGAGGAGAGCCTCTGCCGCTTAAAGCAGCAACAGTCAACTCATCCTTGCTCCGCCATGCTTTCACGGGTTAAAAAAGCATTAGACACATTTAGGGACAACACAGCGAGAAAACTGAAGTTCCTAGACACCCCGTTGACACTGATGTGCTACGGGAAGGGTGAATGGCCAAGTAGGCTACTGGCTCGTGCAGTCCGTCAGGTGAGTGGAAGTTGCTCTATTCCGCTCATTAAAGATGGATCGGGCAACTTGGTGCACACACTGATCAAGGTCAATCAAGTATTGGAAGCCTCTGATTTAAACACAAATAGAGATACTTGCTCAGATGGTGACATTGACAGATTCCTCGATTGTCTCCCACTCACACCGTTATCACTTGAGGCTAGGGCTCAGCTGGATCTCCCCATCTCCTGAGAAGAAATTTCTCGAGCAATCAATGCTTTACCTACCGGGAAAGCCTCTGCCCTGATGGCCTCACTGCTGAATTCTATAAACACTTTAAGTATTCCCTGGTTCCCTATCTTCATAAAATATGGGTCGAGGTTCTTGAGTTGCAAATGCATCCTTCTACCATGAGAGAATTGGTCATCACAGTAGTACTTAAGCCCAACAAGCTTGCCGAGATAATTGCGCCTCCTCCCACCCCCTTTCATTGATAAAACTCTGATGTCAAGATCTTTGCTAAGATTTTAGCTACGCACGTAATGCCATACATGCCTCACATAATTCATCCTGACCAGTCAGGTTTCATATCCAGGCATTCTACAGTGCTGAATTTGCACCGTCCTTTCAATATCCTCACACAGATAAATCTGGAAACCCAGGCAGTGGCAGCCACACTCGATATACAAAAGGCCTTTGATTCGATCCTGTGGCAATTCATGTATGCCGTTTTGGAAACATGTAAATTTGGCCCCAATTTCACGTCATGTGTATGACTACTTTACACCTCAGCGATTGCAAGCGTTTGTTCGAATGGGATGCTCTCAGACCCATTTCACATAGGATGGGGCACACGCCAGGCTGTCCCTTATCGCCCTTGCTATTCGCCATAACCATAGAAGCATTGGCAGATCTCATTAGGCATAAACACAAGCATAGAGGCATTGAAATGACTGGCGAGCCTGAAATCATATCCCTTTATGCAGATGATGTGATAGTCTATGTAAGGGACCCACAGATTCACTTGGCCCTAATCATGCAAGATATTCTCACTTTTGGGGAACTGCCCGGCATACGTGTAAACTGTAATAAGCCCAAAATCTTTCCCCTAACAGACGCTGTGACCAAACCGCAAGTCTTGCTTGGCTTCTCATGAGCTCCGTCAGAGATGGGATATTTAAGGAATGCAGTAACCAGACATCTCACTACCTTATTTGCTCGGAATTATGCTGAATACATGTCGTAACTCATTCTTAATCTTAAAGCTGGGGCGCAGTTTCCATTGACCATTGCGGGTAAAATAGCTTTGCTAAAAATGATAGTACTTCCAAAACTCCTTTATTTTTTCCAAAATATACCGTTGTTGCCTGGAACAAAATTTTTGAAAGAACCGGAAGTTGGTATCAACACATATGTGTGGCACTCAGGGGCAGAGCGCCTCAAGTGGAATACCCTGACTAGAGCCTACGCACAGGCGGACTCGTGGCCCTCGATTTCAAGATGTACTTGATGCAAGCAGTTTTTCGCTTTCTGGTTTGCGCAATATGCACCGAATCTGCATGTTAGGCTCGAAAAGGTCCTTTGCAGGCATGGGCATAATTTTAGGGATGGACAAGGGTGTTACTCCCTCCTAACCTTTGTGACACAATATTTTGTCCCACACATTTGGCAGGGGCCGCTTTCATTTAGATGTCATGTCCCCCCAACATTTTCAGCAAAGTCACTCAGCTGTCTGCAGGTGAGCGAGATATTGGATCTCTGGTGCTTCCTCCTGTGTTTGCAGACTCCTGCCCATTTGATACCGCAATTGTAACTGCCCTGCCCTGGTGTAAATTGTGGAAACTCTTAGGTGTAGCTCACCCTTAACACAGCGCCCTCCTCTTATGTTACTGTATAATAACCTTTCCCATGGCAGTTGCTGCTACTGAGCGGCAGTGGGTAGAAAATTGATTTAGCTTGTTGGGAAGCATGTATGTAGATGGTAACCTTATAGCTGCTGATGATATCCCTGTGCTCACGCAGTATACATTTCACAATGGCTTCACCACATCGGCCTACGCACACAGATCATTTAACGGGTTATCGGTGGAATTCCCAATTGAGCCTAAAAATGACTCCATACTTGGGTATATTATGGATGTACATGGTACCCAGGGCATTGTTTCTACTTCATATAAAGCCGAGTTCCGGTGCCCCTAACCGGGATCCGGTGCAAATGGGCGCAAGACATGAATCTAGATATCAAAGATGAAATCTGGGCTATGTGCGCACAAACCCGTGAGGTCTCTTACAATTCCCGATTCTTTTTAATACAACTTAAAGTTCTACACAGGTATCATTACACCCCGGCTCGATTGAAACTCTTTTCTCAAGCAAGTATTGGCTGCTGCCCTAGGTGTAGGGAAGACAATGTCAATTCTTTTCACATGTTGTGACGTTGTTCAAAACCTTGATTTGTACTGGAAGGATGTATCTGCTATACTTGCTGATATGACTGGCAGCAGACTTGACTCTACTCCCATGCAAGGCCTTTTTCATGTATTTGAGAACCTAGCGGGACATGTGCGTAAACTTGTTAATCTATGCTTGTTGGTAGCGGGACGCTTCTTACTGCTTCATTGGCTTATACCTGCTACACCGTCGACTGATCGGTGGCTGCGTGCTGTCGCTTGGGCCGATGATACTGAAGACCAATCGCCATCCATGCAGCCAGTTCGGAATCGCCCGAAAAATATATGGCAGTCCTTCAAATGCTACTAATCACACACATAGGAGGACGCGCTGATAGACCAATATATGATTATTATTTGTTCCTTTGCTGCATCGACTTTATTCCTTGTTTAGTTCTACCTGTTTATGCCACTGTCTCTTGCACACATAGATGTCTCCTTATTTTCACTGTCTGCTAACAATGACACCTTTGATTTTATGGGTAGTTTCTATGCCATTTGTACTTTCTTTGTCTAATATGCAACACCAAGTGCTTTAATCAAGAAAGTATAAAAAATCATTGTTATGCTAATCGTTTCAAACCAATGCACAATGCGTATTTGGGTGGAAGTGTACGTTTGCTTGATATGACAACTCAAAGTTGTATGGGATTTTTAAGAATGTATGGCATATATGTGTCAAACTGTTGAAGGCAAAGGTATATAACTTGGATCAGGAAAGCTGCATTCCCCACAGTACCAGCATGGTCTGATCCTGGGCAAATCAGTTTGCTCTCTGTGCCACAGGCCAATTAGGAGTCAAAATGGATAGTGCACAGAACAGTGGCCGCCTGAAGAAATGCTATGTTAAAACCAAACAAGCATTTGGCTAAGCTACCATAGTCCTCCCTGGGGTCATTTCTGAGACTTCTTAAATAAACTGCTTGCTTGAAATTCCCTGTATCTAGGGCTGGCACGGACATGTGCGTGCGCACACACACACCAACACCCACACAGACACACACACATTTTCTACGATGCCTAATTTGCATGAGATCATTATTTTCATTTAAGAATGGGACCCCTCAAGCCATTTTCAAGGATTCCAACCATGCCATCTACTCCGGCAGGGTAAGTTAGCATCATCAGGAATATGTCAATAAGATTGAGCGACAAAGCCTAACATATGCCAAATACGTTGTCTCAGGAGGATAGCTCAGGGGCAACGCACTCGAGGACACAGAGCAATTCAGGTTCGATCCCCGGGGCGCACTTAGAAACCTGTGGGTATTAAGTGCGTTATAAATAACCAATTACAAAAATAAGCTTATGGTGCATGGCTAGTATCTTTTAATCACAATAAATTGCAGTTGTATATAGTCCCAAAACAATGGGCCAAAGAACAGCCGCTGTTGGGTGGCCTAAGAGTTCGAAATGGGTAATATTTTGGGATAGGATTGCAGATATCTATGTCAAAATAAAATATATGCCTCCTCTAAGTAAAGGAGGATTTGCCAGAAATTAAAGGGGTTTTGATCCTTGCTAAAGAAGGGTGCATTGTAGGCTTGGAGAGGGTGCATGGTGCTGGTTGTATACAGGGAGGACGCCAGTGATCTGCTTAGCACCTAATATCCAAATGATCTTAGCTCTTGAGTGAACCTCGATTGCAGAGACTGGTCGTCCTTTTACCTTTGTGGACATTCCAGCCTAATATGTTCTACCAGATCCATTTGATGGCATGTGGGTTTTTAACATCTGCTGCACTACCATTCCATCTAAGAGCTGGCTATTGGTGTTGACTTGTGTTCATTGGTGGGCATTTCTGTGCAGCTAGTAGCCTGTCCCTTCATTGTTGGCTTGGTCGTGGCTTTGGCTACTTTTTGGTCGTCATAATAACGAATCAAATTCAGGTTCCTCAAACACAAAGGCGAGTTCTCGCGTCACCTGACGATGGCACCACACTGCTACAGAGCCCGTGCAAAAAACAGTAAGGGGTATTGCCTCAACACATTTTTGGCCCCCACGTCCCACCAAATCGAGTGACATCCCAGCTGCAGGCAGAGTTGCATCCCAAACCAAATCCCTTGTGGATAAGAGATACTCTTTGCATTGTGCTTCGCACGCCCCGACATGCCAAACTAATGCAAATTGCTGCATTTTGGCTCATTCAGTTTCTTCTATTATTTGTTTAAATGGCCTGAAACCAAATGTGATAATTGTCCCTACCTGGTACACACAGTTAGGAAAAATATTCGGTGAATCTGTCCATTGTATGCAAACAACTTTGGTGTGCTTGAAAATTGAGGACGGTAAACACTAATTTCGATTATTTTTGTTGCCTGGAAAAGTGTTATTTGCTCAGCTCATTCATCTGGTGAGCTGAGCAGGTTGTTCTTGTGTCACCTCCAACTTGCACCCCCTCACCCCCCAATCACAATAGATGTCAGCCATTGTCATTTTTAAATTGGAACCAACATGCCCGGGCCTGCTGTCCGGTGGCTTGAGGAAGAGTAGCTAATCAGAATTAGAAAGCAGCCGTATAAGACATCGCTTTCAAATTCCAAGGGCGTCCTAAGCCGCACCATGGCGTCCGCGCCGCATCTCTGAGCAGCGACCCGCATAACAAGGGGTAGGGTCAGGTCCCGTGCATAAGGCCTTCCTTGGGTGTTTATTCCTCTGTACCACTGCGGCAGTGGTGCTATTCAGCCTGTCAGAGTGAATGTGCTTCTGAACATCACACTTAATAAACAAATAACCCGCCAGAAGAAGCACTCCATGATTGCATTACGGAGTTGCATTCACCATTTTGTGTAATATGTGCTTCAAACCCTTTGTTGAAAGGCAGTCCCTACTCCCTCAATGGATATAAAACCCTTGTCGCGAATTAATTAAATTACAAAATATGTTTTATTTTTGAAAAATGGCTAAGTAGCTGATAAAATAAATGAATTCATGCATAGATATCATTATTGAGAATGATTATGAACATGTTTGCCTGGCGTAACACATGTGTTTATAGAGCAGACGTTCGCCCCAATGTGGCAGCTTGGCGCTGTAACAAATGTTTGTTACACAGGTCGATTCTTTTTATCAACTTCCGAAGAGTGAAGGGCTGAGTAGACCTGGCAGTTTTGGAATCATTTGTCCACTGAGCCACAGAGCGGTGTTGCCTCACTCTTCGATCCTCTAATCTCTAAATCCACAAGGGGCCATGTGGCAATATATTCACCACTACTAGGATGCAATGTTCACTGAAACGGTGCCCCTGCCAGGTGCTGAACCTATGCCCTGCAGGCTGGGCACAGATGTGTGATGGGGCGGGCATGGAACTGACAGAGCTAACATATTATTATAGTTCCACAGTGGGCACAGCACATTCCTTTCACTGGTGACCAGAGCAAAGACATGAACACTCTTAAAGATCAACCACCTTGCACAGGTACACCTCTATATCCCCAAGAAAATACCCCTCCATTTATCAGTGCTCCATCCCACTGTAAGTCCTTCCATACACATGTCCCTCTTGCTAATCTGTACCCTGATATCTGTCTGCCCGCCTACTCTGTCCTCACTCTTCTCTATCCTCACTCTTCTCTGTTTTAGCTCTTCGTTGTCCTAGCTCTTTACTGTCCTCCCTCTTCTCTATCCTCACTCTTCTGTTTTAGACTGTTTTAGCTCTTCGTTGTCCTAGCTCTTTACTGTTCTCACTCTTCTCTATCCTCACTCTTCTCTGTTTTAGCTCTTCGTTGTCCTAGCTCTTTTCTGTCATCACTCTTCTCTGACTCTACTCGTTTCTCCTGGATATGTCTGTCCTAGATCTTCTCTCCCTTGCATCTTCACTGTCCCTACCTCTTCTCTGTCCTAGCTATTCTGTATCACGCGTTTTCTTTGCCCTTGCTCTTTGCTGTCCTAGCTCTTTGTTGTCCTACATCTTCACTGTCTCTGTCGTAGCCTTTATTTGTCCTTGCTCTTCTCTCTCCTAGCTCCTCTCTTTTCTAGCACTTCCTTGTCCTAGCTCTTCTCTGTCACAGTCCTTATCTGTCGGTGCTCTTCTCTGCCCCTAATCTTCTCTGTCTAAGCTCTCATTTGTCCCTAACTCTGCAAATTAGCAACATAGAATGTCTTGGTCTTGATAACATTGCGTGTGTGTATGTGGACATGAACTGAAGAGTTTAGAGAAGAGTGAAGCTGATGGTGTTTTGAGTTCTTTTTGGTGGGTATTCGAGCACTTTAACATTGTTTAAAAATAGTTGTGATTACTGTTCCCAGAACGTAGTGTGAATGCAATTGGAAGGAGTTTTTCTGAGGAGATTGTATGAAGAAGGATGTTCAAGATAACTATGTGAGTGGGCTGGGGTCCTTGCGTTGAGTGAAGTCTGCAAAGTTACATGCATTCGGTGTTTAGTAGCATGCGTCGTGCAGTGTGACATTGATCTCAGAGTCCTGGAAGTACACGGAGGGTGGCCAGGGTATTCCTTTATGATCCGGGTGCAAAGTTCATGAGCTAAACTCTTGCTTCTGGTATGAAGCAGCACGTGATTCGCAAGTTCAGATCTCATGACAGGACCCACTCAGTCATCACACCACAGAGGGTGATAGGATTGAGAGTGTGCACCCTGCAGTCTCGGGAAGATAGCTCAGGGGCAACTTGCTCGCCTTGGACGCAAGACTACACGGAGCAACACAGGTTCGATCCCCGGGTCTGCGTTTAGGCGTTGTAAATAACCTATCATATATCATATTATACTGCGACACGGACGTTACTCCCCTAACAAGTGTGAAACCTGCATTGCACAATACCCAACCCGAAAGCGAACGGTTATCCAGCAGGAGTTGTACGTGGGAAGGGATGGCTCTTGGGGTGAGGGGGCAAACCAGGGGAGTGGACGAGGGTGGCGGGGAGGAGGAGTTGCCCGGGTACAGGGGATGTGCCATTGATAACGGTTGGGGGGGGAGGGAGTGGGAGGAAGGGAGTGGCATTGGTTCTTGAGGTGTCCCCAGAGAGTGAAGAGGAGGGCAGAGGGATAGGGAGCTAGAGAGATCCTTTTTGGAGCTCCCATTTGGCAGAGTTTGGAGCGCAAGGAGAGTTTCGAAAAAAGGAGCATCCGGCAAAACTCCTGTGTAACCATACTGAGCACCAATAAATTGGGTGATGATAACGCCCATCTTTAGAAGTGCTTGAAAGCATGAGGAATTTAGCATGAGGTGCAGTACAAGAACACAGTTATTCCTTTATTGTGGTGCGTTCAGATTTTTTGTCGCAATTGCCATTACTGGATGTTGGGGGCAAGGATGATGCAGTAGAAGCAGTGGTGATTATATAGCGCTTATAAGTGATGGAAAGAATGTGATTGCGTGTGATGAGTGGAAGAGTGTGATGGAGCATGATGAAGTGCTGATGCGGGTGGTGCCACACGTGTTGGGTGGGTGGCCTAGAGAGCGGGTTTTAGACAGAGACATGCAAGTGTATGCGAAGATTCAGGAGGAGTTATCTGTGGAAGATGGATACTGATACATGATCACAGAGTGGTGCCTCCTGCTGGTGTGCGAGCTAGGTTGTCGAAAATAGCACGTGAAGGGCATGGAGAGTGTTCCATGGCGCATGGCGCAGGGTGCCTGGCGCCGTGGCAACAGTGGATCACAACAGACCACACAGCACCCCCAGACACGTGTTTCGGTCTGGTTGGACCTCATCAGTGGGGTGGCGCTGTGCCTCTCTAAGAATGTTGATCTCTTGTTGGTACTCTTGTTCAGAGGAGAATTGCCTAGCATTTCGGTGCTGGACTGCCGTAGGGCAGGACAAAGACTGATGTGTTTGGGATATTTCTTCTCTGTGAAAGATAGTGAGCTAAAGACTCTGGGTAAGTCTCTAGTAACCAGGACTAATGTCTGGCAGAGGGACTCCCAGGACCCCCCCTTGTTAATTTCCATGGACCAGCGACCCTATTTGATACTCTGACTGCATGCCCACACTTGAAGACTGCATGGTACAATGTCCTGTAGTACATCAGAAACAATCCAAATATTATTCTGCCCTACCCAGGCACACACAGACAGTTCCTAAACGTCAACCCCGGCATTCAGAGGAGAAATGGGGGGGGGGGGCATGATAGCCTCACTCTGAGCACCATGGTCTTTGAGGGTAGGGAAGGATCAGGGAGTTTTTCTGCATATAATTCTGGAATATAGTGTGCAAACAGTACAGTTGCAATCCGACCTTTAGTAAGAGCATATTCTGGCTGAATGCACACAATAAAATTACAGAATATCATCAAAATGCATTACACATGACCACTTGGTGGCAACTTCAGACCTATTTAGAGAGTGGTCCCTTGTCCTGGCTTGAATAAATAAATGAGTGTAGTGCTCATCGGCACTGCTTGCCTGTCTAGATGTTGTAGTAAGACTTGGCTTCATGTGCATGTGGGTAAAAGGGGCAGCTGCCCCCGTTTTCCTTCAACAACTGGTCAGGCATGGAGATTATGTAAGCACACCTCTCAACCTTTCGAGTTCAAAGGGCGGGTGTAGAAATAAACGTTTCTATTTTTTTGCGTGAGAGTCCTTTGAAGTAAGTGGACAGATGAGGAGCTTTTCGGGTGAATGAATGTATTCCCAGGTGGATGACACCCGCCAAAAGCATGTGAGTTGAGAGATATGTGTAAGTACTTGCATGGGGGATCTTTGTAAATGCAAGGATCCAGCGAAATTGTCTCCAAAGACAAGCAAGCTGTGCCTGTCTACACCCTCACTGGGCAGGGCTTCTGGCTCCACTCCTGCTGTGCTAAGTGTTGGTGAAGTGTTAGGGTGCATCTTCCAAAATTAGCAAGTGCTGCTCACTTCAAAGTGGGAAGGCCAGGACTTTAAGTGGGGTAAGAAATCGAGGGGGGGGCCTCATTTGGGGGCGTGGCTTGTGGGGGGGCGTGGCCTAAAACGTACGCAAATCGTAGGGTATACACACAAATATATATAAATGTTATATATTTGTGTGCGTACCTTACTATGGTTTGTGTAAGCCATCTTTTCTAAACATAGAAATATGTAACATATTTCTACGTTTATAAAAGATGGCTTGCAAAGTACACACACCATAGTACAGTACGCACACAAATATATAACATTTATATGTATTTGTGTGCATACCCTACGGTTTGACTAGTTTTCAGGCCATCTTTTTTAAACATTTCGGGTTTATAAAAGATGGCTTTGAAAGTACACAATTCAAGCCATCTTTTATAAAGCTTTGACTGCGGACAAAATTGTCCATCGCAAAGCTTTATAAAAGATGGCTTGAAATGTGTACTTTCAAAGCCATCTTTCATAAACCTCGAAAAATGTGAGGAATCCCCAGGTTCACCGAGGGTTAAAGGCGACCTGGGGAAACAAAGGGCAGTAGCTCCCTCTGGTGAACTCTCGCGCGAGGGGTAACCAGACGCAGTTACTATGACTGACAGAAGTGGCAGCCAGTCACAGCGTTGCTGTGGCTGGCTGCCTCTTCTGTCAGCATGCCTGACTTCAATGCAGGCGCATCTCCCGTCGCGGCTGCGGCCGCGACGGGATAATGCATCCCGCGATTCCCGCCAATGTTGCGGTAGGACGGGGGCCCCGGCAGGGCCCCGGCTCAGTCCCACTTTTTGGAGACTGCCGGGGTCTGGCCCCGGCAGGCCCCTGCCCACTTTAAGCACTGGGAAGGCCGCCTCATCATCCCCTCATCCTTGATTGTGGGGACCGTGGACACACTGTCCTTGCTGTCCACCTTTTGCTATTTCTTACTTTCTTCTCTTTAATTTGTTTTTTCATTTGTTTTCACTTTTTACATTTCACTTTATTTCCCTGCTTTATTTCCCGACTTTCTCTTTCTGACTTTCTCTTTCGGAATCCTTTATTCCAGCCATCTCGCCTGTCAACCCTCCCTTTCTCTTGGGCTCTTTCATCTGTCTCCCACCCCAAGCACCCACATGTTTCTGCTGCTGTCTCTGTTTCCTTCTCTCCCTTAAATGATGAGTCAGCCCAGGAGGCCACTGATTCAAACTCTGATAAAATAGCTCGGCATGCTAATGCACCTGCTGTGGAACATTGGGTGCAACCAGTGGGTCCAGCTGCTAAGAGACTGACGGAGAGGAATGAAAGAGAGGGAAATATGGGGAGAAGAAGGGGAATGAAGCTGAGAGAAGGGAGGACGGTAGGTGAAGGCATGAACAGAAAGGGGGAGGGAGAGAAAGGCAGGGAGTAGGCTAGAGATATAAATGTGGAGAGTAGAGGAGGGAGGGCAGGATGCGAGGAGAGTAAGAGTGTGGGTAAGTGGGTTTAGGAAGGGGGCAAAGAAAAAAGAATGTGGGAGGGATCAGGAAGTAATGTGTGTAGCGAGAGAAGGAGAGATGGAAGTTGGAGAGAAACTGAGAGAGTGGGAGTTGGAGAGATGAAAGTAGTAAAGGGATGCAAAATTAAGCATGGAGGGAGGGGGGAAAGAGGGAGTGTCGGAAGGGAGATAGAGGGCGAGTGGTAGATGGTAGGCAGTGGGAGGATGGAGGGATATTGGAAGGAGTAGTGAGATGGGAGGGGATAAGGGAATGGAAGTTCGGAGGGCTAAATGCAGGGATTGTTTTTTTATGGTAGTGGCCCTTCATGGTGTGGGAACTCCACCCTAAGACATTTACACACAGACACAAACCCTGAGATACAAAAGGTATAAAAAGGAAAAAAAATGAAGACCCCTGTACAAGCCGCAAGAATCGAACAAGGGATTTGCCACCCTCTATCTGGTGCAGCAGATCCACAGGACCTCTAAAGCGTAAGGCCTCTCTGAGGCCCTCCTTCTAACAGGGCTGAGAAAATGGCAACCGACCATTGTGGTGATCAACCCAACTCCCGAATGTTGCTCTGACGGCCAGAGAGTCTTTTAAGTCTCCCTGGGACGGTGTCAGGGCCTTTTAACATTTTCAGTTGAAATGAGCCCTGAGCCTCAGGATGGCGCCAGGTTGGCAGTCTAATCATACAGCAACATGCTTCTTTAATTCATGAAATTACATGTATACTTTATGGCGCACACGTTACATGTTGCCTATGCTGGTGCCTTTAGGTCATCACCTCCCTCAGACCTCTAGTAGTATCCAGCAACCTTCTTATCGCCATGGTGCATTTTTACTTCGGTTTCCTCTACATTAGCACTCTGTTGTCAAAGAGTGATGAATCGCCTTTCAGTGGTTATTTAGTGTTTCAGCTCTTCTCTAGCTGCCTGTGCATACTAATCTGCAGCTATTAACCCCCTTGCTGCATTCGTTTGACTATATTATAATGTAAGTACTCCATGGGTGCTTTGGACTGTTTTTCCCAGCTGTATTTAAGCATATTTATAAATGTGCCCCCACCAGACCTGCTTTGTATTCACCTCTCCTGACCCTCTGGCCTTTACTCCCCGTGGTTACTGGTGTTTCTGTGATTTATGCAGGTATCCATCAAAACTCTGGAATGGTTCCAGTTGGGAAACAGGATTCCATTTTCAGCAGGCAGGCGGCGCTTTACATATTGGTGCCAGCCAGAACCTCCTAGTTTGCTGTCCCAGCTGTGAGGCCTTAGCTTGAATGGGCATGTATCATGGCCTAAACCACTCCCCTCCTTTGGGCAGATTTTTGTTTTTCAGCATTTCTTGATGGAAAATTGTCATTCTGATACACTGCACATTTTGGGAACGGACAACATTGTGGATGAGTTTATAAAATGGCAACAGTATGTGAAAACACAGTTGCATGTACACATTGCCTGTAAAGGTGTCAATTTCAATGAACTGTGTTTTACATTTAGAACACTTTGCACTAGTCTCCTGAATGAAACGCCAAGCATTATGTCATGCGCCTTTAGACACCTTACAACAGAATCCCATGTTTTAACCAATGATTTTAAGGTGTTTAAACGTTGGTGGAGATCGATATAACCTTTGCAGCGTAAGGGGATTGGATTTGTGAAATGCAAAATAAAAAGTATCTGGCCCGTGCTGAAAATCAAAGGTTGACGCCCATGGTAGTAAAATGGAGTGGAGTCTGCATGTGTGAATTGAAGGGGGCTGCTCTCATGTTGATCATTTTGGGTGTGGTGTGAGTGAATAAGAGGTGCTTTAATCGCAGCGCTTGTCTCCATACAGCAGGAAAGGGATTATTTTGAGAGTATTGGATCAGAAGTGAAACCCTTCAAATAAGAGTGACTTGAATTGAGAGCTCTGCCCTGTTGCAGTAGATGCTTTGTAATGATCTTTCATTCATGTTTCAATAATGTCCCACTTAGCACACATTGCATATCCTGCCATGTATCCGGACCCACAGACCTGATCAGAACCAGAGACCCAGACCAGCAGAGTAGAGCTGACCCAGACGCTGTGCGCAGAAACCGTCAGTGGCGAGTGAAGGAATCCTGTTGACCAGATCCGTGGCGAGGCCCATTCCTTTTAAAATTATATTGTGAGTACCTAGCAGAACTGTGCAGAACCAATCTCTTAGTTAAAATAATATAATTAAATCTATTTTAATCTAACCAGAACTGCCTCCTAACTGTTACCTGTCATTTGCAAAGCTGTCACTTGTCATTTTCTAGCTGCAAGCTGTAACCTGTCGCTTTGAACTTTTAAAATTTCAAATCCGAAAAACTACCTTTATTTAATCGTCCGTATCCCTGGAACCGTTTGGGCTAGGAACTTGGTTTAACTTTCCTCTGAAAGCTTAGAATCTCAGCTTTTCAACAAGCCTAGAACCGACTTCCTACTCCTCATAATTTTGCCGTGATCACGATTCTCGCACTCTCGAATTTTACCGCGATTTGCAATTTGGTTAAAAATCCAGCCACATGTGAAAACAGCAGCTTCATTGCTTTCCTTTGCCAAAAATTCGTTTAACCTGCTAGTTACTCCTAGATCCTTGCTAAAGTGAGCCTGAACTCATCCCAAGTATATTTCACTCACCCTGAACCTCCTAAAGGGAATTAAAACCATTTTCAGCATATTTCTCACTGCATTGTCACCATATTCAAAGCATTTTGCCTGTGTTTCAAAACTCTTATCTGTTGTATAAGCTGCTGGGGGGGAATTGAACTGAATTCTATTTGATTGCATTCCTAAGAACTGTGTCATCTTCATCTCCTTACAGTGCATAAAAGGGGGGGTGAATTGTCCAAGAAAGTGATTACATTGTCTTTTGCTGAAATCCTATCAAGTTATTTTCTGTACTGCATTTCATTCCACATTGCATCCATTTGAAACCATAAAAGTATTGTTGCTATCGTATCCATCCTATAACCACTCATCATTGATTATAAAGAAGTGTGCTAGTGCCGGACTATCCATTATTGAATACTGCTCAGATTAAGTGTGATATTCAATTATTAATTTATTATAAAATGTGATATATATATATATTGTTTAAATTATCAAATAAACTGTTTAAACTTGCAAAACAGAACTACTTCGTGGCTCAGTGGGGTCAGGGGGATTCCAAGAGAGGGGTGTTATATAGGGGTAGTCATCCAGAACGCATGAACTGGACGTAAAGATATATCAATAAGGGTTTCCATTCAGTATCCCAGACTAGGCATTGACTTAGCTGTAGTGTTGAATTGAATCCTCTTACACCTTTCTTCTGTCCTCATCCTCCCTGATCATTCCTCTGGTTTCGACACGGTCAACCAGGCCATCCTGATCAATCGACTCCATGAGAACCTGGGCATCACGAATCAGGCCCTGGAGTGACTGACCTCCTTCTTATTGGACTGCCCCTCCCAAGTCCAACTTGTCCCTTTCTCTCCACCACCTCTCTCTTTACAAGTGGTGTTCCCCAGATCTCTATCCTCTCACCCTGGTTTTTCAACCTCTACTTGGCCCCTTTAGCCCACCTGATCGCTAGCTTCTCCTTTAACTTTCAGTGTTATGCGGATGACACTCGGCTTTTCTTCAGGCTCCCATCAGCCTCCTCTCCTCTCTCGCTCATTCCTGACTGTCTATCCGTGATTCAGGAATGGTGCACATCCAATGATCTCTGCCTTAATGCCAGTAAGACGGATTTCCTTCTCATTCCCTTCTCATTGGGACCCCTGCCCCTGGTTTCCCTCTCTCACTCTGGCTGCCCACCTTGGGCCCTCGTCCTTTACCTTCCTGCGAGGCAGAAACCCTTGATGTCATCTTCAACTCCACTCTCTTTCTGTCCTCACATCATGGACATCGCCAAGAAGTCCCACTACCAGCTGCACCTCCTCAAAGGGACTCTTCCCTTTCTCACTTTCTCCCAGAAGATCACTGTGTCCAGAGCCCTGGTTCTCTCTAGGCTGGACTACTGCAACAGCTTCTTTCTTAATCTGCCTTCCTCTACTCTCCGCCATCTGCAACTAATCCAGAACAGGACTGCAAGACTTATCCTAGGCCTCAAGCCCAAGGACCATATCTTTCCAGCCCTGAAATCTCTCCACTGTCTCCCAGTGGCTGAAAGGCTCAAGTTCAAGACCCTTTGCATTGTCCACAAGGCTTTCAGAGGCCAGGGCACGCACTACATGGTTTATAGTCATAATGTCGACAACAAAAATGTCGACAGTCAAAAAGTCGAAAAAAAAGTCGAAAAAAAAAATGTCGACTTTTTTTTTCAATGCATTTTTTTTTCGAAATGGGGGGGTTCCCCCCCCAGCCCCCCTTTTTTTTAATTTTTTTTTTATTTTTCCCTTTTTTTTTACTCACTAACCCCTAAAATAAATATATAATTAAAAAAAACGAAAGTCGACATTTTTTTTTTCGACATTATTTTGTCGACATTTTTGTCTGTCGACATTTATTTTTCGACATTATGACTCCCCACCGCACTACATCCAATGCTCTCTTCCAAAATACCTTCCTTCTTGTGTCCTTCGCTCAGCTACCTCCAACTCTCTAAGGGCACGCTTCTCCAGGCAGAGAGTGAGGGGTAGATCACTCTCCTCTGCAGGTGCCTTCCTCTGGAATGGCCTACCTCCCTCTCTCAAACCTGAGCCGGACCACCTGAAGTTGCAGAAGCAGCTCAAACCTTTCCTCTTCTCCTCTGCTTTCTCTCTCTCCCTCCCCTGCTGACCTACCTGACCTACCTGTCTGCTGTATCGACGGGTTTCGTGGCTACCCTCAGTCTCACTGGATACCAGGCCTTTTCTTGATCAGTCACCCTTGCACTGCCTCTGGGCCTACCATGCACTTAGGGGCTATAACTGTAACCCTACAGTCCCTTGTTCTCCTTGCACTACCCAGAGCCGCGCCGCGCTGACTGCACTTATTCAGAGCATTGCTGCCCGGTTTTCCCCTCCCCTCTCCCTTGCATCCCCCTCCTTGTCCTTCTCATTCTCACACTTGCACGAACTGAATGACACAAGGCCTAGTAAGATCATTTGTCTTGTCCTCCCTCTTTCTTCCTTCCCTTGTCTTGTCACGCCTAAAAACACTTGTGTACAGGTGCGTTATATATGATTTATCATATCATATATCATATCATGTTGGCATTAGATGTTTGCAAAGGCAATCATACAAATGTTAGGAGCATGAGGAGAATGTGCCATACCACAAGAGTTGAAGGAAGCAATCCCCTTCTCCCCCTACAAAAATGAATCCATGCCTGTACCACAGGGCATTATCTGCATTCTAAGAAGTCAGCTAGGGAATCAGCGATTTGCTTTGGTGTCTACAGTACCTCCCTGAACCTTTTTCATAATCACACATGTACTTTCAGTTGTTTGCATCTCTCTCTTGCGGCAGCAAACGTTGATGGACCCGCCACTTACATCACTCTTCGGATTTAGCAGCTGCCTGTGTCAATAAACTTGCAGTGGACCTATTGCAACTCCCTTTTTCTGGACCATTGAAATGGACAGATGGATCAGCTGCAATTCCCTGAAGGTCACCAGTTGTCAGCAATGGGTCAGAAACATCTCTTTCTCATTGAGAGTCTACCTACCAGTGTTTTGTCATGTATTATGATTTGTACCATGCACTGGTGCCATTTGCATAGTCTCCAGGTTCTTTGGCAGATCTGAAAGGGAGTGAGTGAGTTTGGTTTTCTAGGAGGATAGGTAGGGACAGAGCAAGAAGGAGTTGTTTGCGGTTGATTGTGCAGATCTCAAAAACCCTGAGCTTTGCAAGCATGATAGATTTACAGATGGAATGTGTTAGGGGAATTGGGGGCTTTGTGCCCAGATAGGATACCTCATTCATATGAGTGAGCGTTGGCTGGGGGCTGGATGTATCGGCTGCAATTACAGGGGTAGAGTTGTGTTGTTTACTTTAAGAAAAACGCTGGTTTGAATGTACTTGTGGCGAGTAAGGTGGAGAGATCGCAGCATTTGGTCCCATATATTTTCTGTATCAGGTGCAAACTCATGATGCTAATGACTGTTAAATTATTTATTTATTTTATTTATTGCATTTGGTTATATGCCCAAACCCTGGGGTGTCATGGCGTAGTTTACAAGATTACTTAGAAACTTAGTTTTTACATGTTCTCAGCTTGGCATACATACAAGGTTATGTACGGTTACATTGTGCTGAAGGTTGGTGAGCTTCTTTCTAGTTTGTCCTGTGTTGATTTATTTATATTGAAGGAAACAGATGAAAGTGTTCTCCCAGAATTTTCCAAAAGTCTCATTGTATTTTAGTCATTGGTATAGTTCTCCATGCGTCATACGTGGGTTTGCAAACAAGCAGTCGGGAGCCAGTGAGGTGATCACTTACAGTGTGTCTGTGTGTAGAAGTTGGCAAATTGAGAAGTGGTATTTCACTATTCGGTGAGTGTTGTCTTATGTCCATTAATTATGTGTTAATGAACCCGGTTTTGCGATGTGTCCTACATTTCAAGTGGCCCTGTATTGTGTGTATTTCCCTTTGCATCATATTCCAAAGTTTGTTCACCATAATGGAAAGGGCAGAGCCTCACTGCCTTTCTCCCCAGAATGCCCAGCTTTGTACGAGCCATTCATTTATGGCTCTTGGATTTCTAGTTTGTTTGGAATGTGATATTACCCATTGGATAGACTCTGCTCCTTGACCTTGGTGGGCTCTCTGGGTGATGCAGAGGGCATTGAAGCAGATTATTTCTTACCTGCTACCCACCACAACACTCTAAGAACTGATGTTATATGTTCCCTCGTGTTGAGTTTGAGTAGGAGTCTAGCTGCTGTGTTTTGGAGTGCAGATCAAAGTGTACGACAAAAAGCGTCACCCAGAGACTCCACTACTTGCAAACGAAGATCCCCTGACCATGCTGGCCACAAGTAGGACTAAACTATTCTTTTTTTTATTGCATCAGTTTCCAAAAAAACTTTAAATGCATAGTGAAAAGAGAAGACAAAAACAAACAAAAATGTTTCAACTCTATAGGGGAGGAAATAAAAACCAGAAAAGGATAGGTAAAAAGTAAAAAAAATAATAATAAAAAGGAAAAAGTTGGCACTGTATTTAAATTTATAGGAATACATTTCCAAAGTCCAAACTGGTGTCCAAAGTTAAAAAGATCTCTCTTACAAAGTTCAGCAGTGCCAAAGTCAAGGATACTTTTCCTCCCCATCTTAAAATAGACCACCTCTCGTGAGGGGATTTGAATTTAAGGTTCTCGAAATGTTTGCCCAACCATTTTTCTCTTGAAGCTGACAATGGGGCACAACTCGTTACCAAGTGCTGCAGGGTTTCAGCCTCTTGCCCACAACAACGACATAGCAATGGCCGAACTTCCCTTTTTTTGATCCTTCTTCCTGTCACTTCCCTAAACTATTCACCTATGGAAGCCCTGTGCTTTCTATAGGTGCAGGGTCGGACTGAGGCATGAAATAGGCCTTGGCACAAAAACAGATGCGGCACACATACACAAATGCAATTGATTACATTTTGTTACAATATATTTGAGTACTTCCTAAGGGGGCATGTTTGGTCGAATTGTTTGAAAATAGTGCTTTTTAAAATGGCCCAATTTGATCCAAAACGTGGCCCATAGTATTATGGGTCTCCTTCTGACCCTGCCGGTATCCTGGCAGTAGACCACCAGAATACCGGTAAATTTGAATGTAGATACCGTTTCCGGCACTCAGTCCAGCAGCATTTCTGGCAGATTCTGAGTGCCGGTCTGACGGTGTAAATCCCCATTCAGGGAGTGGGAGTCCATGAGGGGATTTGCCATCATTATTGCCAGTGCCGGTAATGAGGGCTTTTTTTGCTGGTAGGGTGCCTGGCTTGCCTCCCTGGAAAATGTGTTACCGCCTGGTCCGGTAAAGTGCTGGTATCCATGAATACCAGCACTTTTCTTACTGCACTGGCCAACTCAGAATGAGGCCCTATGTTGGGTATCCCCTCCACCCATTTCCCTATTGCCCACTTCTGAGCCAGCATAGGTCATGAACGCTCTAGTCATCACCCCACCATTTGACTCCAGAAATCTCTTCCAATGTCCACACTTGCTTCCCACACGCTTCACTGGACTCATCTACCGCTGCACCCATTTCCGCAAGTTTTCATATATGCCATCAATATGCGGTTTTAGTTTCTTTTTAATACAGTTTTGTTTTTATGTGCCTTGAACTAGACAAATAAGTCCCACAAGTGAACCACAGAAGATTCACAAAGCAATTAAATAAAACTAATGTTCTTTAACAGACAACCCTCCAATAACCTTTCTTGCATGCACCACTAAATCTGTTTTAAAAACATACACTAAATACAAATACATGTAGTAAGAAACTCCCCAGAAGAAAGTACTTGCATTTCGTCTCTTTCTTTACATTCTCAGAATTAAGTGAACTTGTACGGGTATATTATGTTTCGAGTTAGGCCTGTGTTAATACCAATGTAGCGAGGTAACCACTCAGTATATTGAATGCCTCCCAGAGACAGCACAGGATCCAATCCTGACGTGTCGACACAGTCATTTGTTCACTGGTGGACCTACAATGAGTACCATTGAGTTCAGTGCTAACAAAATCCATTAATGTCCATTAACACAAGGCTAACATGAACACCACACACCAAAAATAAATATAGAATCTTCATTGCTGGATTGCATTGTTGGAAAAAAGAACTCGGTGAGTAATGTAGAGGAATCCTGCCACACTTTAAAGGACAACAGTCCTAAAATATATTCAAAAACACATTTTTGGGAAATTCAATGCAAAAGTCCAATTAAACATACAGAGAAAGTAAGTATTCATGTGAAAGGAGCCACTGGTCCAAGTTTTTTAAAAATAGTAGTACAGCAATCAATCATAATACGCATTAGTCCAATGCAACACATGTTTTAATACTTCACACAACATATCATCGTTCTATGATCAGTCCACAGTATGAGATCAAAAGGAGATGTTAGCTCCCCAGGAACAGATTCAATGTTATCACAGTTGGTCCTCATGTATCTGGAAGGCGTTTTGGGCACTTGTCCATCTGCAGGCTTTCTGTAGACTGCCTCCCATTAACAACTATTTTAATATAGTTGCTTTCTATAGCTAGTTCACATCACTAGTTTAAATACTGGAGAATAAAGCTCTACAAACCTTGTTGTGACACACAGATTTACTTTGTGTAACCACAAAGGAGTGTCAATGTGACCTAATAGAGAACAAAAATAACCAATAACCATATAGAGAACTAACATCTCCCTTTGATCTCATATTCTCATATTCTTATTGGGGACTGTTAATCATTTTGAAGAAGGACATTTGGGGAAGGCAGAGAAGGCCACCCTAAGAGGGTCTCAGGAGACCGTTATTTAGGTTAGAGTTTTGACCAATCCACTGGTATTATTTGGTTCTCAGTATAGTGTTCATTTGCTTTTGCATATTTGTAGGAAATATGTACGCCCCAAGAGTAAAAGAAAATTGCCAGGCCCCACTGCAATAACAGCACTTATCGCTCTGTAGTGTCAGGGTACTCTCCATGGGCTGAAAGTGTGCTCTACAACTGCACCAGTTTAGTACAGTAGCCTCCTAAAACCTCCTTGCTCTTTAAAATACCTTAACCCCACCCCCTTTTTACATTCATGAACCAGAAATTATCTAAGCCATGTTTGAAAACGTGTTTCCATTCAAACAATAAACACTCAACTAGCCCCACTCCACTTTACCTTCCAGTGGTCCATAATCTACATAGCAGACTTACAATACACCACTGAATCCATTATTAATGCTCTATCATCATCAACTGTGGGTTCAGCAATACACCAGAGTGCTTGTAATATACACTATATTTAACATTAGCACTCTGTTGGGGCGGGAGGGGGTAGGGGGAGCAGACAGTCTCCCAGCCAATCAGAAAGCGTCTGATGGTGGCTTTACCTCATAGTAAATCCCCTGTTCTGAGCTTCCTCAGAAGCGGGAGGCCACGATTTTTCCTTTTGGAATTAAGATAAATGAGCCCCCACACTCCCCCTAGACTTCTTCAACCATCTTCAATTTCCACAGCCCTAACCCAACCCCGCCCCATTTACCTGGCACTCCCAGGTCCCTCACCGGATCCCTGTCACATTAATGGCCTCAATGGAAAGCGAGAAGGGACTATGCGTGGTTCTGTTCTCCTTTGTCCATGGTGGCCATCTTTATTTGCAGTTTATTTGAAGTTGAGAAACAGCAAACACAGTTTCTCAACCGCATCCCGGAAAAAAAACCCTTCTGAGATTATAATATCATTAAGCACCTCCGGGAGGTGAAATTGCTCCAGGGCTAACCTTAACCCCCGGTTCGCTCAAGCCTGTAACTCTGCCCCAGGATATTACTTGTCCCGGCAATGTCCCACACCCATCAGGGTTTATTACTTAAGTGGAATCTCGCATTTCCTAGCAAGCCAAGGTGACTGTCGCTACACCTGCTCCTCTGTTGCATCATTTTATTTCTCCATTTTATAAAAATGAAAAAAATGTACATTTCCTCAACTTTCTTTGTTCCTCTTCGCACCCTGGACATGATAGTCCTTACCTAGTTCATTAGACACGTGCCCGAAAATGAGGATGGATGGAAGGATCTAAAATGAAAGGTACGTTCTTGTTTTTTTCCCCGGTCATTGGCATCTCAGGGTACTGATGGCAATAAACAAACGCCTGCAGGGCACTACCAGTGGGTAACATCACTGGCATCCCTTGCTAAAATCCCATGATATGCTCAAGTCATTAACTCAGGCTCTATGCTGTTACAGGTTGGTATAGCCATGCAGGCAGGTATCTATTGTCTGAGTTACTTATTATAGCCACCCGAGAGTTTCGCAATACCCTCTTCAGAGCACCAGCAGCTATGCTTGCCCTCACTGTGATTGACAGTGAGAAATTGTGATTTGCTCAAAGTTATTGTTTATTTTCATAAAGTCTAAAGGTTAACACCATCTCTAAGCTTACTCAGAGAATAATCTAGGGGTTCCTAACCAATAATGTCCCCACAGGAATGACTTAAGGATTGTGCCTTTCAGTCACCCAGATGTTTACCCGTTCTTGACCTTCCACACCAAATATTCTCCTCCCTAGATCTCTCGACAACTCACCCTCTTCTACTTCTACTCTCCCACATCCTACACCACCCACCGTCTCTCCTATGTATCCCTAATTTTTCCTCTACTGTCTTACCTTCGCACTCCCATTTCACTTACCTACACTACTGTTCCCCTCCCCACACTTCTACTACTTACTCCTCTTCACACCTCTACTACTCCTCCCTCTCCAAACCACTACTACTCACCCCTCTGCACACTACTACTATGCTCTCCTCATTACACCACTACTAATCTCCCCTCTCCACACCACTATTGTTCTCTCCTCCCCACACCACTACTACTACTAATACACCCACATCTTAATTACATTCACTCTGCATTCACTTCTCCAATGACCTTATTACTCACTTCCTACTCTCTACTACTACTACTACTACTACTACTATACACACACACACACACACACACACACACACACACACACACACACACACACACACACACACACACACACACACACACACACACACACACACACACACACACACACACACACACACACACACACACACACACACACACACACACACACACACACACACACACACACACACACACACACACACACACACACACACACACACACACACACACACACACACACACACACACACACACACACACATTTCCTGTAACAAAGTAATACCTCAACTTGCACACTGACTGAATAATCCTCCTCCATACTACTCTCCTCTGCCAGGTCTCCTGATCTGCCTTTCCATCCTCTAACCACACCCAAACAACACAAAACTTCTTGTCTCCCAGGTCTCCCTTCATCCAACCAATGACCTCCATGCCCCTTGGTTCCTCCGAGCAAATCTTTCCCTGATCTCCCCTCCTCCCAGGCGGTGGTGCAAGCATCAAAAGACAAAAAAAGTGGCTGCTCAGACCGGGACCACAACCAAATCACTGGAGAGTCACAGGCCGACTCTAACCGGGGGTTACACCCACGACGTGGCCCAGCAAGCTGTTGAACTGCTGCCTCATTGATTGCACATTGACGCACCCAAGATCACCACTTTGATGACTGTTGACTGCGGACTCAAACCGCTGGAGCGTCATTCATCGACCCCTCCTGGTGACTAAAGCCCGACTCAGCCTGGGCAACTGTGAAGTGTTCCTGGGACTGCGCTGACCTGCAACTTTGACAGCTGAACTTCTACCACAGAGCACCTGCATTCGTCCCTACTTGGCACCCATTGACTGATGGGGCCTCCACCATCCTACGTGCCCCAACTGAGCCTGATCAGCTGGCTCTAAATTTGACCCAAGAACTGAATTTGTCAGCCCAATGAAAATTGAATCCAAGTACTGTTGACTCTAAACTGTTCCACGGTCCACTTGGACCCCAGCGACTGGGTGGGTCACGATTGCTTCTGTTTTCTACAAGTTATCCTTTATCCTTTATGGTAGCACCTTTCCTACCAACCCTAGAACTATGTTCAGAGTGCTACTTTCTCCAACCTGTCGCATCTTTTGTTCTTCCTTCGAGGTGGGTTTTTTGTATACTATTCATTTTCGTTCTGCATGCAGGTGGCGTGTTTGATGAAAGTGTTTATATTTTCATGGCATCTTCATTGGACATTCCCCTTATCTTGGACTGTGATACTGTGTTGTTTGGGTCACTACTGGTTCAAAATAACACCCCTCTTGAGGCTATATCCTTCTTTCAGCCCAAGTTACCACAAATGGCAAAGGAGGTGTATCTCTTAAATGTCAGTTTTACCCTTATGATTTTGTTGTGTTTTGGTTTGTAGAAGTGTGAGGGCTGAGTGGGCCATTTTAACCCTACTCATCTTTGTACTCCTGTGGAGCAGAATACAATCCATCACACTAGTGGCAGCAATGGGATTTGTAACATATTGTTCCTGCAGCCCATCCAGCCCAAAAACAACAAGTGTGCAGTTAACATTGTTTTTTACTGCCAAGGTATTTTTTACAAACATGGGACGCGACATGAGCATGGTGCAGACCTGATGGGAAGAGTCTTGTACGATCTCTGTTGAGAAAGTAGTCTCCCTCTTGCAGTAAGGTTATGAAAGCGCTGCCAAGCCTTTGAGGAAGCTAGAGGGATTAAGGGCTATCTGGGGACCAGCAGCAAGCTGGCTCCCCTAGCCCTGTTGCCCATGCACCTAGGGGGAGCGATGGGGGGTGAATGGAAACCGTGGAGGAGAGCAACAGCAAAAGCGCTTCTCAGCATTTCTCACACCCCCCCCGAGCAGGCACTGTGGTCTCCCAAAGGTCACTAGTATTCAACAAGTCTCACACATCCAGGGGTTCCTTTGCTTCAGGCAGATACTTAGGGCCTCTCACTCTGATTGACCCTGATGGGCTCTAGCTCCTGGAAGAAAGAAGAGTAGCCCTGGAGGAGAAGAAGTAGAGGGACTTTGTGATGCTGCATAAGATGGAGCTTGAGGACCGGAAGCAGGCCACTAAGACCTCCAGTGGAGAAGGAAGTGTCTCCCGGGTGGCTCCCAAGCAAATCCCACGAGGTGGAAGAGGAGTTGTGTGGTGCAGCCCTTATGAGCCTTCTGCCTATGATTGAATTTGATGTAAATATTCAGTTGGCTACTGAAGTGAGGATGACCAATTCCACGATGAAGGCTGCCGTCCTCAGAGATTTCTACAAGACCTCAAAGAATAGCTTTGGAGTGTGCACCAAAAACCTATGAGACATTTACGCATCAATCCCTGAAATATCTGAGTGGGGGTCACAGGTAACAAAGTTGATATGTTTACGGGCATGTTTAATCTGATTCCATGTGAGAGAATTTTTAAACAATATAAGATGGAGTTAGATCACCATCCAGTGGACAAGAGTATAGCTGACCTGCAGGACCTTGCAAAGGCAGGCAACTGACTTGTGGCTACTCTCGTCCAGAAGAAGAAAGTGGCAATTCAATCCAAACCAGATGACAAGGGGATTTAGGAAAGGAAATGTATAGAGAGTAAGAACAAAGGTTTGCACCCTCTTGATAAGAAAAGATTCCAAAAACCAGAGGGGAAATACCAGTCACATGCATTGTCCGCTCTGTCAGAAAGTAGAAGTGAGGGTACCCCTAGCAGTGGACAACCCACATTTACAGTCTCTCAAGATTATCTTGTCTGTGGAGATTGGAGGTATAGAAAGGGATATCCCGCCTGCAAGGGTAACCCCAAGACAGCTGTTATTAGAGCTCATGGAGGAGAAGAATGAAGTAGATTTAGTCAATGTGGGCATCTTAGATGATGAATTACCACTCTGCCTGGGATTGGCTGAATGCACTCTCGTATTCCTGAGCGAGAAAGGTACAGGGTCTCCCACTGAGGCAACGGTTCCCACAAATACAGATATAATTTTGGACCATGTGTTCATTAACAGGAGCAAAGTCCCAGCACTTTGTAATACTGCAGCAAGTAACACTGCTGTATGATGACAGTGGTTGCGAGAGGACCAGATCATCCCTTGTCCTCCCCGACTAGTCAGGGGATTTGGTGGACTCACCCAATACCCTCTGGCTATCGTGGAGTTCAGTTGGAGAGGAGAAACATCTCAGCTTTGCGTTGCTGTTAAAGATGCCATTTTAGTAGACTGGCTGATGGGAAATGATAAACCTGGTGCGGAAATCATTGCCACGGTTGCATGATCTAGGGCAAAGGAGGCAGCACTGGAAGCAGCCCTGGAGGCTATGGCTCTAGGGGCTCTTCCAGCTGATGATGGCATAGGACCGGCTCTGCCATTACTACCCAGTCTGGATCCAGAGTCCATAGAGATAGCGGAAAGCAATACTGCAGAAGTGTGGAGGTGAGCAAGACATATGACTCTGGGTTTTTAGGAAGAGCGAAATCGACACAGGTATGAAAAACAAAGTTAATTTAATGGGCACCTGGCCCCAATAACCCAGAAAGAAAGGGATACTAACAATGTGATGCAAGGCTGGAGAGCCGACAAATTTATGAAAAGTCATGAAAACGTAACGGGCACCTGGCCCAACTAACACTGAGAAAAAATATATGAACACTGCAACACTAGGCTAGAATAGCCACCAACAGTATGAGAAGTGAAGAAAACAAGACAGGCACATGGCCTCAATAAATGACAGTGGAAAAGCTACAGATATGGTGAATGCAGCTGAAACAACTGCTAAGAGTATCAACGAAGTACAGACACACAGGCTTTGCTGAAGTAGAGTGAAGGGAAAGTGAAGACTCTGTAACCCTGACTGCAAAGTTCATGAAATCACAGGAAGCTGTATTCTACCTGGGCAGAAGCTCTAATCTTTCTTTCTCCCGAGAAATAAGGCACTTAACCACAGAGCTACTGGACTTTGTGAAGTCCCAATGCTATGAAGGTGGGAACGGAAGAAGTGTAATTTCAAGACATCCTGGAGTGATTGGAACATTTAATAATCAGAAACTGTTGTCTTATCAAAGGGAGGGGGGAATCCAGACCGATGATCTTTGTTAATTTTCCAATAGGATTTCATGCTAACGCTGTGAAGACAGTATGCAAGAACTGTGAGACTGCGAACAAGTCGAGTATAAGTGGGCCAGGAAGAAGTCCATACTGAGGCTATTATACAGCCTCCTTTTTCTTTTTAGTAAGGTACTTTTCTAAAATGGTAGGGCCGCTTAGGTACTTAGGATTCAGACAGAAGACGTTTTGTTTGGACTCGACATGCACTCTTAGTTTTACTTTGTTAGGTAGGGAACTTCCCTAATAGCAAAAGGGCAAATTAGTAGTTTTCTTTTAATTTAAATAAAACTCTTTTTGAACATGTCACTAAGTTGTCTGACTCCTTCTACTGAGACCCCACTGTGGCCTTTCGAGAGGATCGGTTGACGAATCTGGGTTCTACGGGTCTGAGCAAGTAGGACCTCACTGGGAGTGACTCCCCTCTTGGGGACAAAGACTCCCATTCCGGTAAGTAACTTCCTGTCTAGAACATGTTATCCACCTAGCTTGGAATTGGAATTGGAAAGACTGTTGTTACATCTGTTTTCGACTATTCCAATAGCAACATTTTTCCAATCTCTTTGGCTTCAGGTAATACTGAATCTAAGCTAAACTCCACAATCAAAGAGCAGCAACACGCCCCTTTGTTTGTGATGACGTACTTTAAAGAACAAGGAACTTGGAAGGAAAGAGTGAGAATCCTACACACAGGCGAACCTCTGAAGGGAGGACATCCTGGAGGTGCACAGCTACCCTAGACCACAGAGCCGGTGGTAGCATGCTGGTCAAAGTAATCACCAACCAGACACCAGAAGGATGGCATCCTGACCAGCAAAGAAGCCAAGGTCAAGATGGAGATGGAGACAGTAAAGTAACCGTCTTTCCTGGTGGCATGACCATACGGAAGCCGTGGTGGGCATGTTACCTGTTAACAGATGCCGAGACCAGACCTCAGTGGAAAGATCAGATCCCCGATTTCCACATGAGAATTGTATTAGCTGCCAAACTAATCAGCAAGAGGGAAGCAAATGCTCAAGAAGAGGTAATGCTGTTGAGAGGGGTGGACAATGATAATCAAGGCTGGTAAAGCCACAAGGGTTACGTGAGCCAGAAAACCCTGAGCAGACAGACGCCATACCAAAACCACGCTCAAGCAAGCCCAGCAGAAGGCTTGAGGGCTTTGGAGAGCCCTGAAAATACTGAGAGAGATCTACGTCCAAGGCTTGGTAGAGCCACAGACGTTACAGTGGCCTGGAAAACATGAACAGACAAATGCCCCAACAAGGCCCCACTAAAGCAAGCCTGTCGGTGGGCCAAAGGACTTTGGGGAGGCTTGGAAGCATGAAACATAGTGAACATATTGAACAGAACTGGGAGGAGAGGGAACCTGGAATGTTCAAGACCGTAAGCACAAAACAAGGAGAGAGGGAACCATATGGAATATAAATAAAGACTTAAAACTTGGCATACAGAACTTGCATAAGGCTGAGGAATTGGGAGAAATTGATGAACTTTTGAAAACAAACCTTCTTGGAAACCAAGTAATTTGGCCAGACAAAGCCCAAGAACAGAGGCTATTGCTCCGTCCTTCTTTTTGTTATTTTTATTCAATGATAGGTCCAGTTAGTTAACAGGATTTGGACTATGTTTTTTTTTTCTTTTGGACGTTGATGACCACCCTTTTGTTAGGCAGGAAACTTCCCTCATAGCAGTAGGGCTAGTTAGGCATTTTTCTTATTTTTTGAATAAAGACCCTTGAACATGTCAATACTTAGTCCGACACCATCTTCTGGTTCGCCAAAATAGCTATGGACATTGTAAGTCATTTGGATCTGCAAATCTCGTGAAACTGGCATATTTTGGTTGTGGTTGATCATGCCACCTGGTACCCCGAGGCTGTCCCCCTGAGGTGCATCAAAGCCCCTGTGGTCTCTAAGGCTCTTATCAGGATATTCTCTTGTGTGGGATTTCTTAAAGATGTCATTTCTGACCGGGGATCCAACTTCATAGTGTTGCATATGAAGTAAATGTGGGATGAATGTGGAGTCCCCTAAAAGTCTCCATGGCCTTTCACCCACAAACCAACGGGCTTGTTGAGCGGTTCAACAAGACCCTCAAGGGCATTGTAGATGGATCGGAAGAGCCTGTCAGGAAAACGTGGGATACTCTCCTGCCATGCCTCCTGTTCTCCTACCAGATGGTGCCACAGAACAGTGTTAGGTTTAGCCCCTTCGAGCTTCTGTTTGGCCATCCCATTGTTCACTAAGTCTGGTGTGGGAATGAGGGAGGGCAATTCCCTGAACTCCTTCCCATGACATAGTGGACTATGTGCTTGGTCTTAGATCCCAGATGGCTAAGTACAGGAAACAGAGCACCCAGAACCTGAAGGCAAGCCAAATGTTCATGAAGCACTGGCATGACCAGAAATGCACAATGACGAGTACATGCCGGGACAGATTGTCGGGATCATTTGGCCCATCAAGCCCAGTGCCTTGCATGACAAGTGGACTGGGCCAAATGTGGTGCTGAAAACAAACAGTGAGGTTAACTACCTCAGTGACACTTAGGCCCTGAAATAGAGGCATCAGGTCTTCCATGTCAACTGACTCAAACCCCATTACAGCCTGGATGAATTAGTGGTGGCTCTGGTCACAGACGACAAGACAGAGGAGGAGACTGATCCCCCCCTGATTTGTTGCACACAGTGCTGACTGATGGGTCCCTTGAGTGAGTTCAAATCTCTCCAGACCCCACTGAACAGCATCAGTGGGACTGCCAGCAGCTGCTTGACCACTTAACCGGACTGGTCTCACTGACTCCTGGGACGATTGATTGGTGCGTCCATGATATTGACACCGGAGACAGGAAGCCATTGAAAAGTAGGATTCACTGGATGTTCGACAAGTTCAAAGACACCATGAAGAAAGAGGTCTCCACAATGTTGACCTTGGGGGTGATTGAGCCGCCCCACAGCCCAGGGGTTAACTCAGTGGTATTGGCCCTAAAATGGCCATTAGCGGGAATACCGACGTGCGCTTTTGCATGAATTATTAGGATCTCAACTCCTTCACAATGATAGGTGCACACCCCATCCCTAAAGTGGTCAAACTTATTGACTGGTAAGACGCTGCCAATTGCATGCATATCTTGCCCTTACGACAGGGTACTGGAAGGTCGGCCTGACCGATCATGTGAAACAGATGACACTTCCAGATGACACTTCCAGTTCACAGTTATGCCCTTCAGATTAAAGAATCCCCCTGCCACCTTCCAGAGAATGGTGAACCAGGTTCTGACGGTGCCGGAGAACTTCAGCTTGGCTTACCTTGGCAGAATTCAGCAACACCTCGGAAGACCATTTATCCCATCTGGAACAGGTGCTTAAAGCCATGCAGAAGGCTGGTTTGACTATCAAGGCATCCAAGTGCCAGCGAGAGCAGGGTTCTGTGACTTACTTAGGTCACTGTGTAGTTGGCAGTAAGAAGCAACCTCTCCAGGTACTAGGATGTTGCTAGGTCTGGAAAAGATCAAGAGCTAGGCTAATGTTGGGACTGTCGGGACTCTGGGTTAATTAGCCTTTTGGTTGTAGCCCCTGAGATTCTCTCCAGGACAACAACCAAAAGACCTGGGGCTATAGCCCTACACCCACCCCCCTGCAACACTTTTGTCCAGACAAAGTCCAGGCGGTGAAGGATTGGGACATCCCCACCACCCAGATTCAAGTGAGGGCCTTCCTTGCCCACACAGGTTATTACCAGCCTTTTATTAAGGGGTATGGGACCCTTGTCCTTCCTTTAAATTATGTCACATTCAAGAAACTGCTGGAAAAGGTTTCCAGGACCCTTGCCTGTCAGTCGTCTTTCCAGAGTTTGACGGACGCCTGTCCCAGGACCCATTTCTAAAGATTGCAGATTTTGGGCAAGAGTTTATCATCCAGACAGGCAATTATGGTTTTGGCATTGGAGCAGTGCTAGCACAACTGAACTATGAAGGGGTAGACAATGTTGTGCGTATCTGAATAGTCCTTGACCAGGCAAGAGTTCAACTGGGCTGCCATTGAGAAAGAGGCATTCACAGTAGTTTGGGCAGTACGCAGGTTGAAACCTTACATAGGTGGGTCTCACATTACTGTCCAAACCAAACACAGACCTCTGAGGTGTCTTATTTCCATGAGAGTACTTCAAGTACTGCATTGGGTCATATCCCTACAAGGATTGGACATGGATATCCAACACAAATCTGTGTCGCATCACTCCAATACGATGGCCTCAGTAGGTATATTCACCAGGAGGATGAGCAAGACCCTTAGAAGGGTAAGTCTCAATTTTTGTGGCTGGGGGTGCTTGTGAGGAATTGCCATCTGGCAAGGGTGCAAAGCTGTGGGTTTTTTATTTTGTATTAACAAATAGAAATATGAGGGTAATTCTGTCTCAAAAAGGGTTAATCGGCCTAACAGATTCTCCTTTTCCGTCAACTCCATGACAAAGGCATCAGTAGTATGATCCTTGGCAACCACTCTATTCCTGGCACAGGGCAGGTTCAAAGGTCATGATATGCGCACTTGACAGCCGCAGAGACATCCAAGCCCCTGTGGCACAGAGGCAGCATTTAAGATATGCCCCATGTACCCAAAAATATGATTATCATAAATCACCTATGCTGGTGGCATGGTAAACTCTAAAAAAAAGTGATGCCTATGTTTAGGCATAGTGCATGGTGCTACTTATAATCACGACTCCCACACTCCAATAGATATTGCACATGTGTCAGCTCCTGTGAGTCAGCTACTCTGTGGGTGGTGATGTGTGTTCTGGTCAGCCGGATCCAGCCTGCCAAAGAGCAGGATGAAAACCTGGAGGGCCCGGTCTCCTCCTTGATTTCTTTATGAGAGCAGATAGCACCATCTGCCTGAGACATCCACACAGCAGGCAGCTGTCCGTTTGTCCGGGCATCAAGGGACCACACCAATTCAAAAGGAGTAGCCTGATACCAGGGTACTGCATATCTAAGGGTCTTTGTTTTCAGTGAGAAAGGAAGGGGTGGAATCAAGATAGGCAGGAGGGCTCTGGCCACGGGAAGGAGGATTCCATCATCTTGATTTTCACTGTCTCTCTCTCTCTTTCCTATCCCCTCCACTTCCTCTGGAGCAAAGCACTTTGGGTGTGACATCAGAAGGGCAAAGTCTGATCCATTCCAGAGCAGCGATTGGACTACTAAGGCAGGATTACTTTAGCCCAATCACCTGAGGACATTTGCTTTTAAAAGAAGGGTTCTTCCACTCCTACATCAGATTCACTCAGTTCATCTTGGCTCTTTCAAGGCCGCAAATGTGTTCTGAAGATCTCTCTAGACTTCTGTTGGTAGAGTTGCACTCTTCAAAGCCCTCAGTCTGAGGTGAAGAAGGAATCATCCAAGACAGATACAAGATCTGCCCCATACCTCTCCTAGGGCACACCAGGAGTAACCTCTGCTGTAGATCAGGACCTACCACTCATCACCTGAATCTCCTAATCTGGGAGATCATACCCTGAACAGGAACTTCCTATTCTCGAGTCCCCCTGAGTGGGCCTCACAGCAACCGAAGACCAAACCATCCAAAGCTCCCTGTATTTCTGCACCAAACTTTTTGCTTTGTGTTCACCGCACCTGGAACTAGAGGGAAGTTGCCAGATCCGGTTCCTGTGCTCCTTCAATACTGAATATTGCTTGCACCTATGATCAGCTTCACACCGCATTGTGTCCCTTCTAAAGTTTGTCACCTGATAGACCCAAAGTGACTGCTCAACACAGGGACCCAAACTGAATCACTGGAGAGTAACAGATAAAAAACCAGGTGTATTTACCCAGTACTGCCCGATGCTCTCCAACTGCTCCAGGTAAGCTGCAGTAGAATTACAAATGTTAGTTCCAATTACTCTTACTTCAGTGTTTCAATTTCTTTGCAAAAACAAAAAATGTCACTGTTGTTCCCAATTTCTTAGACAGTAGTTTAATCCAATTAGTAGAGTCAAAAAGAGGACATCACAAATTATGAAGACAAACAACTTCCTCCGTGGAATGCGGCTCAAAGTCAGGGCTTATTTATCGAGCCTCCAATCACTGATAATATCTCGATGCAATTCTAGGAAGTTTGTGTGTTCCTTTCGTCCGAACGTTCAACTCACACAGATGCCGCATGATGCCGCATCTGTGTGATATTACCAGTGATTGGAGGCTCGATAAATAAGCCCTGAAGATGGAGCAAAATTCATTGGCTTTGAGCCACATTCCGCTGAGGAAGTTATTTGTCTTCATAATTTGTGATTTCCACTTTTTTGACTCTGCTAATTGGATTAAACTACTGTCTATGAAATTACGAACAACAGTGAACATTTATTTTTTTACAAAGCGTGGAGTAAATTGGAACACTGAATAAATAGTAATTGGAACTAACATATGTAAATCTACTGCAGCTTACCTAGAGAAGTTGGAGAGCATCTGGCAGTACTGGGTAGATACTCCAGTTTCTTTTCTGCTACTATTTGTGGATCCCTGTGTCATAGAATCGGCTAGCACCAGATAGCTCCTGTAAATCGAACAAAGGACGACTGTATAGAACTCAGTTAGAAACTGTAATGATCAGTGTGGTGCCCTCCTTTGCTTCACCATTTTGACTCACTAGAGAGTCACACATTGGGCCTCATTACAACCCTGGCGTTAAGGGGTTAATGGTGGCGTAAAAGGCTGCGGCGCCGTTAAACCCCTAACGCCAGATTCCCACTTTAACGCCTGCTTTTTGCAGGCGTTAAAGTCAAAGGCGCTAAGCGACCTTGGTGCTAATTACGGCACCGTAATTTACGGTGCCGTAATTAGCGCCTTCCCCATTCCCATTGAGCCCTATGGGCCAAAAATGGGAATGGGGAAGGGGCGATGGTGAATGGGGATTTACCGCCCCGCCAACCTTGGAATGGGGCGGTAAATCCGCCATCCACCATGGCGGAATCCGGCATGGACCATGGTGCTAATAGCACCATGGTCCAACGCCAGGGTTGTAATGAGGCCCATTGACTTTAACAAGGGGTTACAACCATGGCTGGTCCCAGCTTGCCCTTGTACAGCTGCTTCATTGATTGCACATCGACACACCCAAGATCACCAGTCACCCACCGACTTGAACTGTTGGAGCATCAATTATGGACCCTTGCCGGCAGCAAAAGCCAGACTTGGCCTGGCATCTGCAAAGTATTCCAGGAACCCCCTGCCTACATCTTTGAGTGCCAATCTTCTATTGCAGAGCACCCGCATTTGCCCCTACTTGGTGCCTTCTTGCTGCTGGGGCCTCCACAAACCTACGTGCTGAGTTGTACCTGAACAGCTCGCTCTACGTTAGACTCCAGGACTGTCTGCGTCAGCCCACCGAGAACTGAATCCAGGTGCTGTTGACTCTGAACTGCCCCCGCGGACCACTTGGACAATGGACACTAGTTAGGCCATAATCAATCCTGTTTTTTACAAGATATGCTTTCTATGGCAGTACCTTACCTACCAAACATGGAACTATGCTCAGAGCGCTAGTTTGTAATCTTAGGGGCTTGGTAGTGTTTGTGCTACCCCTTTTCCCTTTTGACAACGCCAGTAGACTGGCATTGTCACACCATCCATAGTCCACTCAAGCCTTCACCCATGCCAGATTCATATTGTAAAATGCAGAGAATAATATGGAAATCCTACCTTCACAAGACTATAAGAATGCTGCCAAAACCCGGTGAGAGACGCTGGACCTGGATTCAGGATAAAGCTAAAGGTGTGAGTAGGAGAATAAAGGGTGGGTGCATAATGACGTTACAACAGTGAACAGGTTAAAATAAGGGCAAACACATACATTTGGGGATCCACCCCCTCTTGATGGGACCCCAAGAACCTTACAAAGTAATTAAAATGTATGCCATTTTTAGGAAAGTTTTGTGAAGATTTGTTGAGTGGGGCAGTTATGAGAGAGAGATGGAGAGAAAGGGAGGGAGAGGAAAGGGATGAGAGCAGAGATAGTTAAGATATGTGTTTGCTTTTAGTATGCAGATAAAATGCCTTCATCGACAGTCTGCTCTGCTTACATTGTAAAGTTATTTTAATGCACTGGAATGGTCCATGTGTTGGGAAAGGATGAGAAACACGTAATGTGTTATCTCAGTGCAATGATCAGTTAGTATTTGCGTAGGATCTTATGAAAATAAAGACTTCCTTTTCTTAGTAATTGCAACTTCCTTTTTGTTGGTGCTAATTTTCTTTGTATCACCCAGAAGCACTGCCTGTTTGATCCGAGTTCCTTGGGTGGCGCATGCCATTTACTGTAATTGACATTTGCTGACAGTCACGTGGGTTCCAGGCAACTTGAGCTTGTGCTTGCTGGGCAGCAAACGTGACTGCCGCCCAGATTTAATGTATGCATTCCTCTTGATGCCTTTGGTCGCAATACAGATGACGTGGTCTATTCTACATACTTCAAAGTTAAATGTCCTTATCCTAGGTTCTTCTATGCCTCCTAAACATAGTCCTTACATTTAATAAAATGCAGATGATCTCGTTTACACAATGCAGCTTAGAGAAGGCTCTTTAACAGAATTATAACTGTCAAAGCTTCAACATAGATTAAGGGAAATATACAATCAATCACAAAGCAATAAAATATGCATTTGATAGATTTAATACACAATATTTTGTACAAGGACCTGTTGCGGATCGACAGGATCACCTGATTAAAGAAATTTAGTTGATCTTAATTTTATTTGTTTAAACAGGATGGGGATATGAAAAAATCCTATGGAGTCTATGGCTTTGCCTTCAACATAATAAGAGAACCCATCCTGGGTCTGGTCTTAATAAATACCTAATAGTGGACCTATTAGGAAGGGGTAAACTAGAAGGTGTCTGAGTTGCAAATCAAATAGGGGTACTAGCCTCTGTCAGTTTCTATAATCTAGTAGTACCCGTCGAAAGGCAATTGTTACATGCAATCTGATTGGCCCTCGCCCGGCTTTACCCAACGCAGAATCCCTTGAATCTTGAAGTTCCTTCATATCCCCGGTGAGGGGTGTGTGGCAGCCCCTCAGCCAATGAGGAGGCTCTGAACAGGGTAATCCCCACTCCGAGCCACCACACGACTGGAGGCTGCCATCCTCCCCTGCCGGGGATTCAGGTTAGTGTTTTCTCCCTCCCTCCCTCCCTCCCTCCACCCTCTCATCCAAACAATCTCCTCCCTGTCCTCCCAACCCCACTTGCCTTCTTTTTTCATCCTATTTCGGGAGCGAATGCGCTGGGAACACTGTGTCTCCAGCGCGTCCACTCCTGATCTGTGACAGTCCATCATGGGAAGGAAGAAGGGACTACGTTTTCCCATGGCGGCCATTTTATTTGTTTACTTTTTTTCCTATCTTTTTATTGGCCACCATGGAATGGGAAAATGGAAGCAGTTTTTCCTTCCCCGGCAGCCATTTTTTTACATTTTGTTTTCTGTTCCGTAACGCTGCAGCGTTTGCCCCTCGCAGGGGGGGAGTATTACCACTTCAGGTAATCCCCTGGGGCCTTCATTAAGGCCCTCATTTCCCACAGCCTGTAACTATGGGCCCCGCGGCATTACCTGAAGTGGTAATGCCCACCCGCTCGGGACTTATTGCTTAAATATATGCTCAGGGATATAGCACCCAGAATGTTTCTTGGCTCTAGTCCACAAAATAGGAAGTGTGACAAATCTAGACAATTCGTACCTTCTCCCTATAGGGAAGCCACCCATTATGAGGCTAGGGAGGTGACTCCGCACCACAAGACCCTGCATAGGGGTCTGGGCAAGTGAGACCTCACGGGAAGTGACTCCTCTTTTGGGGACAAGGATTCCCAGGCCAATGAGGATCTCCCTGAATGGACTATATTGTCCATCTACATGGGACTTGAAAGAACTGTTGGTGCTCAGATTTTAACTACAAATACCAGCAATCCTTTATCCACCCTTCTGGCTTCTCCTAATGCTGACTTTAATCTGAATGCCTCCATAAAGGAAGAAGGACACATCTTTTTTGATTTTGATAATGTAATGAAACAGAATAAGAACTGTGAATAGAGAGAACCTTTGACACTGTGTGACTCCTGTGGAGTAAGGAGAATCGCAGATACGGAGAGGCGAGCCCCTGTGGACACATCCTGGAGGAGCAAAGCTGTGTGCAGCCATGGAGCTAGCGTGTTGTAGCGGGAACGAGACCCACTAGCTGGAGTCTATGAAGCAGGTATGCTGACCAGGCGAGAGGCTCCAGTGAGGAAAGGAGCCTAGACAAGAAGCAAAACAACTTCCCTGGTGACACGACCAGTAGAGGAGAGTGGTGGGCCGGGCGCCCAGCAACCAATGCTGAGAACAGGAAAAAGAAATTACCCTGAGTCCACACAACAAGTGCCAGTCATAACAAATACTCCCAACGTCAGGATGACTGCGAGAGCTGTAAACTGTGGGGTCAAAGATTGCCAAAGCCGTTCACAGTACGAGGAGCCTGAAAACTGGAACAGGCACAAGACCCTGATAATGGAGACCTAGGGATATTTGGATATCGCGTATCATGGCTGGGGAAGCAGCCAAGAGCATGAAAGCAAGGAAGATGGGAACGGGCATGCAACCCAAGTGAATCAGAGTGAAACACAAACACTATATATGAAGCCCTGGGAAGCCATACACTTTATAGTGAAAGAAACATGAATACTGTATATGAAGACTGGGGAACCCGTTCACAGTATAAGAATTGGAGAGAAGTGTATCGACACACATCCTGTGAACCAGGGAGTGGAGGAAGAGGGAATATGTGTGCTTCGAATCAAGGCTTGGGAAGACAACATATGCATGAGATCAATTGGACTGATAACCAATACCCCTACTAAATAGAAATAGGACTTTGGGGAGTCCCAGTGGCACAAAGGAGGTATATATAAAAGTATATGCAAAGTGATTACTGGTAAAAACTGTAGTGATCCTGGAAGAAGTTACCCAGTAGTAAAGAGCAGAAAAACACATCAGAAGAAATAATGTGTCTTTCCCAGAGAGTGGGGCGAGAGCTATCTAGAAGACATTTATAATTTTAACCAACAACTACACCTGAGGACTTTGCAATGTGTAAGGACATCCTAATGGAACTTTGAGACTGATAATAAGTCCTCTAAGAGGCGGGCCATTCCAAAGCTTTTAGGCAAGCCTCCTTTTATTTTGGTTTTCTAAAAGTTGTAGGGCCAGATAGTAATTAGGGATTTTGACTCAGGACTCTTTATGTTGGACGACGGTGAGCACCCTCAGGTTTTATTTTAGAAGGCAGAGACTTTCCCCTCATAGCGGTTGGGACAGTAAGGCACTTTACTTTTTACTTGAGTGAATCAATCTAAACCATGACCCATTGTAGTCCGATTCCTTCTTCAGGTTCGCTACAGAAAGGATGGTGATAAATTCCCATGGGGACTAGCGATTTATATACAGCACAAAGGGAAGTCTCTCCTTAGCATTGATCCATAACTTCCATAACAACAGTGTCAGAATGGGCCCAACAATTAAAGTGATACATTGATACTATAATGCCAAATCACTTCTTTACCCACCTCACAGACCCATGGATACACAGTATCTGCTGCTTCTTTGCCACAGAGGTCCTTTTTCACTATCTGTAATCCACACCAGTCTCATACTGTCTGGCAAATTGCTTACTGCTTCGTGGTTCTAGTGCCTCAGTTCAATGGGAGGTGTTGTGGCCTAATACTTTTACTTCTTTCTCCCTGGTCCTCCGTATTTCTCTCGCATTCTCTGGATATCATGCCCTTCTCATGTTCAGGGTAGGTTTACCACTCATTTCCTTAAGGATTATTGTGCCTTTCTCACTCATCGGGGATATGGTTTGCTCACTCTTCACTGCATGCTGCTGCTGGTTCTTCTGCTCCATACATCTAAGATAGGCCCCACTTTTTATAGGTGTTACCGTCTTTACTGCTTGCTCTTCCCTGTCATAATTGGCTAATCGTTGTTTCTTTTTGTAATGTCCCGGGTATTGGTTAAACAGGAAATGGACACGCCTTCTATCTGGATGATAGCCAAAGCTAATAAATTATCCAGTGCCTATTTTGATTCCTGCAGAAGTGCTGCCTTTCCTATGGCTGCTTGGTTGCTCCATGTTGCCCTCACCTTGGGATTCTAGTGGTGATCTGTACTCTGAGGCACTGCACAGGCATATGTGCTTTCACTTCATACTGTTCTTCCATCTGTAGGTAAGAAATTAGAATAAGGGAACATCTTATCCAGTTTGCTGATCCCCAACAGCACAGCTTTGTTTTTCTCCTGCTGCATACTCTTGCTCTCATTCGGCTCCAGCGTAGATCGAGGAATGTGGCCCTTGTCTGCCAATCTTCAATAGGCTCTCATCTACTCACATCTTTCTTCACAACCTCAGAACACTAAATAACACTTTCCTATTACAATGTATTTACCTGTTGTGATCAAAATGACTTCTGCTGTCTAGAAGAACAGAGATGAATAGTGGTTAAACAGCCTACTAGTACTAAAGCAGCTGTGATCTCCATCAAAAGGCCCTAAAGGTATACTTCCATAACCGAGGGTGGTAGTGCAGGCCGAGGGCCAGTGTGGCTTCAAAAGGTGTGTGAGCGGATAGCAGAAGCAATCCAAATAACTTTAGTACAGAGAGTATAGAAGGAAAGAATGTCCAGTCAAAGTTCAATATCAATACAACCTTGCTTGTAATCAAACAACAATAATCTGAAGGGATGTGAACAAGCAGTTCGGGCTGGACTGCCCCTTTTGGGGTGGGACCATGCCGGATTTGCATATGGTCTTCCCCCTTTTGTAATGGCTTGGCAGGCGAAGAACGATGGTCAGGAGAGTTGCCCGGACCAATGCCAGAGGCAAAGATGAACTCTTTACCTTCCAGCCATCACCTCTTTTGTTTTGCACTATACATTTGGCACAAAGCCTTTATGAAACGGGGACTGATTAGCAGACCTCGATTTCAAAAACAGAATTACTTGAATAATTGTTTATTTATGAAAATCAAAAAAGCTTGGGGATTTTTCCCTCACCAGATGGCATTCTGTCACACTGTCTAACAAATACTTGCGGTCACAGTAGATACCTTACAAATGTCATAAAATCTTTGTGTCAAAAATGTCTTATGGAATGCTATATGTGTTATATCTGAACCACTCCAATGCCATTCTAAGTGTTGCCTATGACCTCTCAGCCATGTCTACCACTGTGTAAACCAATGAAAGCTTGTCCGAATACATGCTGCCTAATTTCTGGCCTGTTTCTGACCCACTGAACACAGTAAAAACTGAAACCATCCTAACATGAACAACACACTTTCATACAGCTCTATGGGCCTCATTATGAATTTGGTGGTGTGGCTAAAAACAATGGTAATACAGTGGTAACACAGTTACCACTACAATAGCGCTGCATTACTGCACCACTGAATTCTGAGTTTGGAGGTAAGGTGTAGGAAAAACCTCCAGCTAAAGTTTGGAGGAAATTCCACCATTCTATCGCCAAAATACCCATGGAGTCCTACTCCATAAAGGGTGATTAACACCACGAATCCGCCACTTGTAATCTGGTGATAATTCCGCCAGACAAAGTGGCGGTAACAGTAAATCCATCTGGTGGTATCTCAGCGGATTTACAATGTGATGAGGAATGCAGAAATCGCAAGTTAACATGTTAAAGTATTTTTAATCCAATCTGTAATATGACACAGACTCATGTCTCAACATTCTCTCTCTCTCTCTCTCTCTCTCTCTCTCTCTCTCTCTCTCTCTCTCTCTCTCTCTCTCTCTCTCTCTCTCTCTCTCTCTCTCTCTCCCTCTCCCTCTCTCTATCTGTCACCCTCTCTCTCTCTGTGTTTGCTAATGCCATTGCAGTTACATGATGACTAGTGACAAAAACAGATAGCATGAAGGGGCCGGGGCAGCCAATTTCCTTTGCAAAATCAGCTATTAAACATAGATAAATAATGTATGTATACTATCATTGTAAACCAGCTCTTTTAAACAGATTATAAGATTCATGTCTAATGATTAATTGCAGTATGAATTTTAGTCATAATAAGCATGTTACATGTGTCCTTATTGGGCAAAGTACAAACCTGAAATAACCAAATGCATGTTTTGGCAGAAAGTTATCATTTCAAGATGGATAGTCTGGTAAACATTGCTTTTACACTTTCGAAAATACATCTATGGGAAATGGACATATAACAAAAGGGGTGGGTCCACACTACTTTAAATAAATTCATAGGGCATTTGGGGAACATAATAATGACCACAGCCCTTTACAGTTGATAATGATGTATTTAATAAAAGGGTTGTATGTTTGAATCACCAAGTACATGACACACATGGGGCTTGGCAATCATATAATCTTTCACACAACTCACCTTAAGATACAAAGGTTTGCAACATTGGACCACATATGCTTTTCGGCATGTGCAACATCATAAGGGAATGATATGAGATTACATCAATCAACTTTGACAAAACAACACTTGTATGCCTACAATTACAGTTAAGAGCAAACAAATGTGAAGAATTGAAACTATCACACGGTTTTCACTCACGGTAACAGACCAACAATTACACTGATGTTGTCAATTGGATGTGAGGTGAAACTGCCAACCAGGCTGAACATTCTTGCTGCTTTGGGAGCTGGCAGAGACCTGACTGATTCATTCTGCTGTGCACTAAAACAGGGAGATGTTTCCAACTTTATGCCACGTCCTTAAATACATGAGATCCAGACGATCAATTCTCTAGTGCTAAGACTAGATTTAAATCGGTTGGCCCTTAACAATGATCAACACAACATTAGGATGCAGAAATGTTTAGGAGCAGAACACAGCACACGTATTGGCTCATTGAGCCCATTTCCCACCCCCACAGATTTGAAGGCAGGAGTTATGATCCTCAAAGGTTCTGTGGATGTCTCAAGTCCTTGTGTATCTTGGGTAACATGTAGAAATGGATCCGCCCACTCCCTTTCTGACCAGATATTCATCCACATATTCAGCCTATTAGCATATTAGTTGTTTGCTAACCCATTCATTAGCTAATGAGCTTTCCGCTTAGATCCAATGATCTGGTGGTTAATTCACGTTATTTGTTTTTATTATTTGCAGTTTTGGGAAAGAAGAAATTCTTGTGGTAGCATCCACGTACTAGATGAAGACTGTTGTCCTATTTGCATGAGGATTACAGACAAGTGTGTCCATCCTGAAGAGTTAAAAAGTCTACCTTCTTCATCACATATCTTTGAAGAGTAGTTGTGATTGTATGGCTGTTTCCCTCGCGCTCTGTTTTGTATAAGGGATATAGTTTCATTCTTTCTCTGCATGGGATAGTGCCCATCCACTCTGCAAGGGGTATAGTGCCCTTTTTACTCTGCATGGCATAAAGTGCTCTCCCACTGCACATAAGGGATATTGTTCCCCACTTACTGTACATACAGGATATATTGCCCCTCTCAAGAGATATAGTGACTCTTTCACTCTGCAAGGGATATAGTGCTCCCCTCACTCTGCAAGGGGTATAGTGCTCTTCTCACTCTGCACAAGGAATAGAGTGGCATTTCCACTGTGTGACCCATTTCACTCTGCAAGTGCTTTTCTCGCTTTGCAGCAGCTCCAGGAAATTACAGCTTTTCTGCAGATAGGTCATCTCACCAGTGTGTCCACTTTCCTGTATCCCCCCTCTGTGATACTGTTTTGGTCTGAGTTTCTCTTCCTCTGGCTCTTTGGAATTCTCGGTGGCTATAAGAGATTGATGGCCTCCTTGCCTCAATGTTGCCACCTGAGTTTCACTGATCTGCTTTTCACATTTTTCTTTAAGTGGAGAGGGCAGGAGACTTAGCAAGTCCCACTCTCTTCCGCCTTCTATAGCTCAGGGAACTCACCCAAAGGACTGGTAGGCTGGCTTTCCTGTGCTGCCAAGTTCCCTCAATTGCTTTCTACGAGGTCAGATCTCTGACTTCATCACTCCTCCCGATACTATGTGAGCAATGTTCAGAAACAGATAATGATGGGGATTGATGAGAAAGGAGCCCAAGGCCAGTAGAGCAATGAGATCACTGGGAACAAGTAAGGTGACTTCCCACCCCACGGGTGAAGTCAAGATACGCAAGACAAGAGACACAGCCAGGTGGAGTACATGCAGAAACATGAAAGAGGTGACACAGAGGAAGTATCTGCTGAAACATGGGGGAAGGAAGGAGTAGATCTGGGGTAAATATAGAAAGCTGTTGGTGAATTTGGTGGAAGAGGTATACCTATTTAACCCCAGATTAGGCGGGGCAAGCTATGGACACAGATGAGGGCAGGTCCACAAGGGTCTCCAGTGGGTACCCCTGTATAATATGAAAAGGAATACATATCACCAACTGCATATTTGTTGCCAGCATTCTAATAACAGCTTGTTTATATAGATCCCCTCCCGGGTGCGCTGTGAGTAGGATTGACCCTGTCTTTGGTTGGCCCAGACTCTGGTGGAAGACTATACTAGAGAACCCAGGTTGTTTGAACAATTATAAGTGATGGAGTCCAGATCAGGACATCGGCAGAGAATACAGGAGATGGCATCACCAAAGGAGTATGGGAAGATGAGGTTACTGCCAGGAAATCCGTGGGTGGTAATATGAGAATTGGAGCCATATCCAGTGGTATCCAGAGTGGAAACAGTGTGCTATCAGAAGTCAACGTCAGCATTGCTGGCATTGTGTAACTAAACCCAGGAGAGAACGAGAAGAGGAACGAGGACAAGTTCAAGTGAAAGAGAGAAAATTGAAGTTTGAGTGCATGAGTTGGGTTGCTGGATGATATTAGTCTAAAGCATCCCATGAAGACTGCAAAAGAAGGAGAGTTTACGCATGGAATTCTGGACATTTTTGTCCATGTACCAACGTTTCCAAAAACGGCTGTGAAAGAAGGAAATCTCAGATACTGAATTCTGGGATTGTGGTACAAGTAGCAACATTTTTGATAAAGAGTGGGAGTGAAGGAAAGCCCTGACACTAAATTCTTGAAAACCAAGTTATAGTATCAAAGCATCCCTTGAAGGTATTTAAACGAAGAAATAGAGACACCTAATTCAGGATATTGGACTCAAAGTAGCAGTGTGTCTGATAGATAATGTAGAATACAATACGCTCATACGCTGCATTCTGGGAAACAGAGTCATAGTGAAGAGCCTCCAATGTTGATTTTGAGAGAATGAAAAATGAGATGGTGAATTGTGGGAATTACAGTTGGGGTGCAAAAGTTTAATAAAGAGAGAAGCAAATCTCAGACCCCTTGTAGGCTGTGTGGTATTGCATTTGCTTTGCAAACACATTTAGCACCACCGAGCAGGCTGTGCTGTGATTACTGGGTGCCAATGGAAAGGCATAAGACATTACACAAAGCCTGCAAGGGAGATAGAGGAAAAGAGGAAGAGTTGGGTAAGGGCGGTAAGCGGGCAAAAGGAAAAGGGGGTTACATACATCTTCTCCACACGCTTGAATAAGGCTTATTGGGGAGAGAAATAGGGGCAGAAAGGGAGAGAGGATAGGGTTTGCATGGTATCTCCTGCATGGTGGGGAACGGAAACTATTTGAAAAGGAGCATTGGTCAATGCAGGCAATGTTTGACTGTGAAAGCACGCAAATGGAAATTGGGAAAATTGTCCTTTATAATTTCATCACACAATAATGATCACAGCATCCCTTTTGGATCTGCACATAGGTTTTCGTTAAGTGTGTTTCAGGACATCTGACTTGCATCATTAGGTGTGTATACTGAATTGAAGAGAAGGGCCCGATACCCTCTCTGGGCGTCTGGCACCCCTGGATCAGGGAAGGCAGACTGGACACCAAACAGGAAGGCAGGCAGACGCTTAGGCTGGATTTCAAAGACATATTCTAATACTTCTCAGGACACATGAATCAATCAGCAAACACCAGAAAACCAACAGCACTCTGAGCTCTCTCTGAGCATTGGTTCCTTATATATAGTTTCAAGGCTGATCTAATTTAATAATTTAATACACAACACATTTTAGTTGGTCCTAATAACTAAACAAAAACCCCTCTCTAGTCCCGGGTGCGTTGCCTTGACTGCCACTCATCATGTCCTTATGTCATAACTACGTATGCAAACGAATAAAATTTGTGTGTGATGCTCTTGACCTTTAATATGAATCATTTGATGCCTAGAGAAAGAACACTCTTGGCAGCCTTGTGTAGGTTCCTTTGGCAGGCAACACCATGCCTTCCTGTCAAAGAAGTCTGAATATGAGCATCAGCTGTGTGGACTACCCCTGGACTCAACACCTGCCTGCTCTAATTGCAACTTCCCTTAAACAGTATCTGGCTGCCCCTGGCTCGTCAATGATAACATTACTGCCAAAACATCTGAACAAAATGTTGAGATATGTCCGTCTCAAATGAACCTTTACTGAGCTGCTATGAGAGAAGTATTTAAATATATCATCATGACTTTGTAAAATTGAACCATTTTGTATTCCGGCAACCATCTTAGGATCTGGCTGACCTTGTCCCAATCAAAATGACTGACCAAATTACAAAATGACTCACCAATCTGTTTTTAATCAGAACTTCTTTCCTGTTCACTTTTCAGCCTAGAATGTTAGTATCCATAATAAATGTAAGCTACCTGAGATGCCCTTCGCTGTGTAAGGCATTTTGACCCCAAAAATGAATGTTGCTCTATAATGTGCTTGTTTGGCCTTTTAAGCACTACAATTCTGATTTTCGCACTACTGGAATTATTGATCAACCCGACAAGTTACCTGCATTCATTTTGATGGGGGTGGGGTCTACCTACTATACAGAATACTTTCCTGTAAACTGTTCAACTGGGCACTAGATAAACACGCTTTGGGAAGTGCGATTGTGTTCCTCAGTGGTGGGCTAGGCTTCTTTGCATCCTTCCTCATTGTAGCTTCAAGCACTTCCCTCCTTCAGCTTTGAACAGCCTGTTCTACTCCTACTTCCTTTGCTCATTCTCCTTCCTGAGCAGGGGTTTCATTCTCCACCATTTATCCCCTCTAGGCCTACGTTTGACCTTGCAGTGAGCCTCTTGTTATGGAAGGTTGGACTGGGACAGGTTTATTGTGTCTATCTTGTGTGCCAGCAAAAGTGACGGAACCTGCAAAGTGACTCCTCATAAAGAAAAATTGTGTTTTGTTTCAGTCAGGGAGGCAGTCTATGGATGTATGCTCTCTAAATTGTTGTAATGACTTGGATGACACAGTGTGGGCCCCGGCGAAGGGGTGACTGATGCTCAGTGACGGATCTAGGGTTACCTGGGAAGCTTGGCACTTCTTATGTCGTCTCATGTTTATCTTCTTTTGTCAGATTCGCTGGTGCATCCACAAAGATAGCCACAAGCGCAAGGGACGACTGACCCCACAGATGGAAGTAAAGCTAGCCAGGGAACTGTGCTAAAACATCAATACCTTAGTTAAAGCTGACATATGCAACAACTATTCAAACAAAAGGAATACCTGCATACTACGTGTGGAGATGCAGAACATAGAATAATGACTGACGTTGGAGGTTGAGTGGGCATGTGCAGGAATCTCTGTGGTCTGAAGTCATGCAGACGCAGGAGAGTAAGGGCAGTGCAACCCCCATGGGGATCCACCACCAGATTCAGGAAAGTGAACCGGAGGAACCGAGGAGGCAGGAAGGGAAACACAGATGCTCAGACAACAAAGGCACTAAGAAGTACTCCATAGGTGATCTATGGGTGAACGTTAGCACCAGAACCAAAGAATGAGGCAGAGGGAACCTGAGGGCCATACTGAGGTTGTGTGAACAAACAAAAGGGTTCTCCAACGGGTAGTCCATAGGCCAGTATGAGGCGATTCATGGTGCTACACATGTTAAAAGCAGTTGCAAGTCAATGGTTAATCCCCATTGTCCCTAGAACCTTGTGCTTGACTGTGCTGTCCTAGATCCCACTCATATACAGTGTCTGCATGGCACAGCTCTCCAATTGCTCTTCCAGCATTAGAATATAGCCTTTGAAGAGAAAGTGATATATTCATCCAGTAATGATGCAAAGGTGACAGAATTTCAGATGATGTGGGTCTGTAATGAACTGCATTGATATATAATGCAATACAGATGATAGTAAATATCAACTTAATATAATGTATGTTGGTGTATATTTCCTCTCAGTATTACAATTAGACAATGGGAAGATGGCTGCTATGCATGGCTCATCCCAAAATAGAAATCCCTGAGGCACTGCCTGTGGGAGACCTAGTCATCACATCTGGATTGGGCCATCTGATCTTAATTTAAGGGATAGAGGTACTGCACCTCAAGAGAGCCCCCCTCACTTGCTTCCCCTTTGAAATGTCCTCTGTGGGCCTACAATGGTAGCTGTTGTTGTAGGTGTCCTCATGCCTTCCTACGTTAGGCTTTAATGGAGTGGGCATCTCTTCTGTCCCTCCGCTACAGTCTCTAAGAAGATAGCTATTACCATAAACAGAGAAGAAAGACTGTTTTTTCTGCTCCCCTGCTTGCATGGCCATAGGCATGATACTCCCATATAAACCAGAGACACAAAAGAAATAGTTAATAGACAGTAAAGAGAGTCTTACACTCCACTGTAGCCACGTTGTTCCTAGCAGACCAAAGAACATCCCAGAATCCTTGTCCAGAGCTTTGCTCCTAGAGGAGCAATGGTCCAAAGCCCATCCTCATATACCTGGTCACTTGAGGCTGATGGGAATAATGTAGAAGGGTTTTTATCCCTTGTTTTATGTATGTTTTTATTTAAAGTGTTTCCAGGTGTGCAAGATGCACAGATCACCATTTGTACTGTCGGCAAGAATTTCAGCAGCACTTTAGGACATATCTACCCCCTCCCTATTGCAGAAATGTGGAACACCTAACCGGCTGACAAGCACCTGATGCTATCACACAACAAACATTCTTTTATTACTCCACTCCACTGACAAGGCTAGGCACCCTAATGCTACTACGGTGCAGTATAAATAACATAACAGAGAACAGTTACAAGAACTTTATAAGAGACACCTTCCACACCCTTCATGCACACTAGTGATCAGCGCTTCAAGTTTTGTTTAGATGTTGTTTTTGGATGCTGTAACAAATATGAGGTTTGACTTGGGTACTAATGCTCTGTATAGCCTCTGGGACTTCAGCAGTCCAGATGCCGTGGATTTTCTTTAGATGTGTATGCCTATCCTGTTCCCACCTGTACCCTTCACTTCCAAGGACGCCCACCTTACCTACTTAATTAAATAATTAAAGGGCGGAGTTTGCTTTGTTGATGCTTTACTGATTGTGTCTTGTTGTCTGTTACAACCCCTTATGCTTTTGGGCTTGTGCCTGAACTGCTGGCGGTGAGACGTGTACCCCCTTTGGTGTTGAGTTGCTCTAAAGGGGGGTGTTTACCATAGGTATGGTTGGAATTCTGATACTGAAAGCACATCCATTCAAGGAGCAGCTCATTTGCACCAGCTACATTATTCCTCAGTTCAGCTACTAAACAGCATCTCCTTACCACTCTACCTACTGTCCCCAACCAGGGACCCATCTTAACACACTTCATGGTACTCTTTAGAAAGGACTTTGCTCTTTAAATAAATATCAATGCAATACAACCTACTACTCCATCCTCTAAGTCGTCCTCATGCATCTTGATCAGACGTCCCCGGTCATGTCTGTGTTTGCAACAGCCAATAAAATCCAATGTCAATTCCACAGCCCAACTGATTGGCGTATGGTCTCTGACCCGTAGACACCACTGATAAGACTACATTTTTTTCATGTTCATCACCACATCATTTTTGCAATAACTGGAAATATTATGCAGCGATGATACAATGCTTAGCTTTCACAGTCCCCTAGACCTCTTTATGTGATGGAATAGAGTTGATGTTCATTTTTTTTCCAAATTTAGGATTGTACAGGTTTGCATTGTTTTACAAATTAAAGTCTATCAGGTTCTTTGCAAGGTCGGCGGTGAAACAATGTTCTGCGCCGCCTGAGATCCCGCTGCCACTGGGACATTACAATTCCTGGCGCCCGGGATATCAGGTGGCAGAAACTGTAAATCCCCATTCCTGTGCAGTCGCATAGGACTCCACGGGAACGGGGACATGGAAACACTGGCGGTGCTTCCGTGAAAACCATGCCTGCAGGGTCCGGTACTCTCAGCAAGTCCTGCCGGGTGCTGCAGCTTCTGCAGGCATTCTCGTAGTCTGGCGGTCCAGAAAGGGAGCCTGTACGTTGCTACCGGCACCCTTATTTCTGGACTGCCAGAATTGGAATGAGGTCCTGTGTCTCCAGAAAACAAAGTTGTTTATCATCTCATGAGGAAATAAAGTTTTTCGTCCTGAAATGACTTTTGGAATTTAATTGTAGCCCTCTCATAGCTATATCCGAGATTAATGGGGCTTTGGGTGCAGTTTCTCTCCTTGCCCGGCTTAACGTGGCCCTTTTTTCTAACTGTCTTCTGGTAGACATGTTTTCTCTGTCTTAAGCAAAGGTACCTGCTGCAGCAGAAATACAAACCATCACATTCCAAAACATACAAGCAAAAGTGCCCTGAGATTGAATGTAACGATGATGGGCTGTCAGATCTAAGCTTTCATTCATAAAAGGGATGTTTTGCACCACTGCTTCTTCAGGCTCTTCCAGGTCCTCGCTTGTTTCTCTTGCCCAGCGTATTCCAAGTAGTAGTTGTTCTTGTCATAACATATAATCCTCACTTGTCTTTCGGAAAGAAAAAATCTAAAGATAACACCATGACGCTGCTTTATTTTTAACCCTCTAAGGATTTATCTTTTGAAAGTATTAATACCCATAAAGCGAGGTGATCATTTCAAGAGGCCAATAGTTAGCGATTTATTTTAATTTGACATCTTCAAAAAACAGCCCAGTAATGACCACAGAGATATTACTTGGGTTGCAAACAATTAATGGCATTGGCATCAATATGTATCTATGGACATACAACTTGTCTATAGTGCCCTACAAGGATAACCGTCTCTATGTACTGTGGTACAAATGAATTGCAGTGACTCTCCTTGCTGATGCTGAGGAGGACGCTAGCAGACCGGCTGATCGACATGCAGTGCACAGCACTGTGGCCCAAACTATAGTACCCAGGTGCCCATGAGGAAAATTAAGCGAACCCGAAGAGTCAAGGAGAACCCAGGACTGGTATCAAGGGCTTCTCCCGCAGTCTCTCTCCTTGCTGAAGATGAGGCGGATGAAGTGGACTGACTGGTTGGCAGAACCTGCATAGCAAAGGAGTCTAAATGATAGCTCAGAGACACCAATGCGTATGACGGCAAACCGGAAGTGGCAACACACTGGCATCAAGGGAACTCTTGAACCAGCATCTCTCACAGTGAGTCCCCTGGCTGAGGCTGAGTGGGGTACAAACTATAGCTATACCCAGACAGCTCTGTCGGAAGCGCCGGCAAACCGGAAGTGGAAATATTTATCCAGGATGGGCAACAAGGGGCCAACATCTACTGCAGTGACTCTCCTTGAAACAAAGGAGGGGACTGGGCAGATCTTCTCGTCACGCACTTTGCACAACACCGTGGCCCCAACGACAGCTCGCAAATGCCTCCCCAAGAAATGACGGCAAATCACACAGCCTTAATGCTGTACACTACTGTGTGCTTCATATGCTGTGCAGTGCCGTTTCTTCAGTGTGCTTTACACTAGTGTGCTTAAGATGCCTATCTTCTCACGCAGGCAGCCCCTACTCTCTAAACGGATATCACTCCATGAGAGTAGGACACAGATAAGAGCCTAGGCCTGGCTTCAGGAGCAGACAAGCCTCTATTTTAAATGAGGGCCCTTTCCCTGTCAACGTCCACACGCAAAAGATGCTGTTCACAATAGGTATTTACAATGCGGTGTAATATTTGCGACTCGCAACCCACACCTCACCACCGCACTACAACACATCCCTAACCACTCAACACAGACCCAGTCAACAGATTCAAATAAGCTTCGAAGCATGCAGAAGCCTTCCCTACCCAGACACCCCACCGCGTCTGTATGCGGTCATTGACACCCACGCCTTGCCTCTAACATCTGGGTGTCCCAATCCTGCAGCAACTGGGGATTGCCTCAGCAATCTTCCATTCTAATGAATCTAATTGTGTGCACTATGGTAAAGTATTGCAAAATCACGCTGTGATGCGTCACCCGAAATAAAATGCAAAACGATGCTTTCAATTAGATAAACAATAGCATTTATTTATTTATTTATTATTTTTTATTTTTTGTATTTTTTTATTTTTTATTAGCATTTAGCTTCAAAAGAAGCTTTTTTACCATTTACAGTTTAAATTTTAAAAAGAATTCCATGACAATAAAAACACATAATACAAACAATGGAACTGAAAACCAAGGGTACTCAGCAGCTCTTGCTGTCACAAAATGCAAACTAAATATGCTCTTGTCAATTTAAATTTCACTTATTGTCTTCAAACTTTTTGAAAATGATTGATACCTTCTCTAGCAAGGCAAAAGTTACAGATAACCTTGAACCCTGTAGAAGTTGTAACCAAATGTCTTTCTTCGTTAGAGTTTGATTATTCACAAAAAATCTGCCTAATAGGTTACGTTGGATGTCCATGGCGCCCTGACAGCTCATAATAAGATGCTGAAGCGTTTCCATTTTGTGACCCACAGAGCCTGCAGTTGTAGTGCATATAGTATTTATTTTACAAACTTGATTCATTAAAAAGCTCTATATGTTGGAGGGTAGAGGGATTTAAGACATACAGCCAAAAAACTGTTGATGCCCCCCATTGACTTATGGATATTCTGTGTACCAAGAGAGTGAGCGAGTGATGACACTTTTATAGTGCACAATACCCCTGGGAACAGCAATATAAATTTACAACTGGACCACCCTCGGTTAAGGCTCTTTATCATTCATGTATGTATGTATGTATTTGTCCCCTAGCGTCCAATGCGTGGCATTTTTCAGCCACTTCGCAGCACTATGGGTGAGCCATACAGGTCCAGACCCGAGTAGGTTTGTCACCATTTAGGTTGAACTGGAGAATCAACTATTGCCTTTTAAATTATATAACATAATTTAATAATAGCACATTACATATTAGATTTGGCCTGAAAACATGGCATGTATTGTATCCTAATAGAAAGTAACATAACAGAAATTGCTTGCAATGCTGAACATGAACAGGGCGATGCATTTACTGCGAGGATTGTGGGGGATTCTGTGTTTGTAGTAGACGGTGGTTGAGGCATGTGTTTGCGCGGCAGGTGAGTAAGGGAAGGCACACCTCCACAGCGGGACAGGACATGCACCATGTGCTGGAAACGCTGTCCTCTGTTCATCCCTCCCAGATCTCTCTGCAGCGTAAACTAAGAGCAGGGCCCGAAGACAGGCGTGCTGCTAAGAGTTAGACGAAGACATATATCTCATGAAAGTCAAGTGCTTTGAAGCCCACACCATTAACCTACTGTGCACTGCTTATATGCATTTATCAAATATGGGCCTTTGCATATGTTTCATCAGCTTGAAAATCCGAACCAATAAGATGTCTCAGTGGGTTAATGCACTCACTGCTGCAATCTACGTGTGATCTACTGATCCCAGGTTGAAACCCCAGTCCTGTGGACTCAGCCTTTCTTAGTTCTGGGGTTAATAACATGCATACTCATTTAAATTGGGTAATAATATATATACAAATGTTCTATATAAAGTGCTCTGGCTAAAAGCGCTGTTCACATAGCACTATCTAGGAGCATCATATCTAAGTGTGTTGAGGTCTGCCATTTGTGAAACATAGGCCTCTCTCCCATATCCAGGAGGTCATATTTAAGTGTGTTCAAATATGACATTTGTGATACATAGGCCTCTCTCCGACTATCTAGGTGTGTCAAATTGACCTTCCATGTGTGATACATAGGCCTCTCTCACTATCTAGGAGTACACCTCTCCTCATATGCATCTCCAACGCTTTCCTCCCACTAGACAGACACCATGCCACACACTGGCCAAAGCAGAGCAGCATGCTGGCGCACTAATAGTCCTGATGAGACCAATCTATGCAGAACTCAACCGCCTCCATCACACAGCCCATCACATGAACCCAGCACCTCATCAACCTGCAACCCCCAGCCCTCCTTATTGCTTCTCCTCACCAGACCAAACCCTCTCACCCTGACCCGCTAAGCCCCCTGCGTAGAACCTGCTCCGCTCAACTAAGAACAGCAAGATGGAGAAAGGGAACAGAGAACATTGCCTGCTTTGCCCCCCCTTAACCCCAGTTCCCCCAACTAACAACCCTACCCCCAACAGCCACAAGGACATCCCACAAGCCATCCTGCGTACTCACCAACACAAGGTCATTATCAAAAAATAAATTCCACATCTTTGACCTCATCATAGAAGAAGACACAGACATCCTTTTCATTACCGAGACCTGGTTTGCAGATGATTACAAACCCATCGCACACAAGGCTTCCCACCCGGCTAAATCTTACCGTCCGGAACAGATCACGAAGGAGGGGAGGGCTAGCGATACTTCACAATCACCAATTCTCATTAATAATTGAGGACACTTCAACCACCACCACAGAATATGAATCCCTCTTGGTAAAACTGCAACTCTCACCCTCCACCTCCCACAGCTTCCTACTCATCTATAGACCCCCCCCCCCCCGGCTACAACAAAAACTTTGCAGACACACTTGTTGAAGCACTAGCCACCACCCTCATCCAACATCCAACACTTACCATCTTAGAGGATTTCAACATAAGGTTTGTCTCCCCCTTAAACCTTATGACCCAATCACTCACTGACAATCTAGAATCACTCAACCTGACACAACACATCTCCACACCCACCCACACGGGAGGTCACACACTCGACGCGATCTTCAACAACACAAATATATCTACCCAGCCCCCCTGCCCCCTATCATGGGCTGACCACTTGGTCTGCGGTCAAGGTCACACACGTCCACCACCTTCCACCTCCCCTATCGTTCCACTATGGAATAAAGTAATCAACCCAGATCTAGCACACTCACTCCTCATCTGTCTCCACACACTATCCCTCCAGGAAGGACCTCCAGTGATTTAAACCTTGGACCTCTGGCTTACAAGCACCATCACACCCCTCACCCCAACAAAACGGACCACCCAGAGATCAGGACCAACACCCAGGTGGTTACTGCCACACTCAAATCATTAAAAACCCTCAAGCACCATCTGGAATGGACCGGTAGAACCGGCCACACAGCACAGAAGAAATCTGTCCTAGCAAGAACAACCAGAGTATACAGATTGGAAATCAGAAATACCAAGAAAACATTCTATGGGAACAGAATCCTTAATGCTCGAAACCCAAGAAAGGAACTAGATAGAATCATTTTTTAATTCAAATCCTGGCATGCTCGAGCCACCCCCTTCTAGTCTCACAAGCCCCATGTGACATTTTATCCCTGCACTTCCAAAATGTCACTATTGACAGACACTCCGCCATCATCTCCAAACTGGAACACATGCCCCCGCCACACACGCACCCACAGACTGACCTTCCCCAAAACCCCACCTCGATACAATGCTTTGACTCTTTCTCTCCCATCTCAAACCAGGAGTTCTACTCACTCAGAGCAGATAGCTGCCATTCCGACTCTCCTGAGGACCTCTGCCCACCAACACTCCTCAAAAACATCCCAGCCTCTACCTGTGATGGTAATATCACACGCTCAATCCTCAACCACTCACTCACTTCAGGATCTTTCCTGGAAGCCCTAAAAACCTCCTACATCAAACCCATCCTCAAAATACCAACAATCGACCGTCTCCTCCCCCAGAACTACTGGCCAATATCCAACACATGATTCATCGCCAAGCTCATGGACTGTGCAGCATACAAGCAGCTTGGCCGTTTCACCGAAGTCCACAACCTCCTAGACCCTGTACAATCAGGCTTCAGACCAATGAGAGGAATGGAATCCTCCCTAGTATCTGTCTGGGACAACCTTAAAAGAACAGCTGATGAAGAAGGGTGCACTGTACTCATTCTACTGGATCTCCCCGCAGCCTTCAATACCATTGATCACACCATCCTACTAGATAGACTCCAAACACTAGGCATCAGACACACAGCCCTCTCTTGTATCACCTCTTTCATCTCAAATCACTCACAAACCATGCACCGCCACCAGTTCACATCCACCTCACGACCAGTATGGAAAGGTGTACCACAAAGAGCATCCCTATCTCCCCTAATCTTCAACTTCTAACTCAAACCTTAACTGCTACATCTACGCAGATGACACCCACATCATCCTTAAAATCCCAACATCTCACGGTTCCGGCACCTGTCATGATGCCTCATTCGCAACTCTGGGAAAACTGAAATCCTTCTATACAGGAAAACAGTGCTCCTTCCCTAACCGATTCCATGGCCACAATCCCAAGGACAAGCACCAGCAACCTCAAAAGTGGTAAAAAACATTGGATGCACATTGGATACAGACCTATCCCTCACCCAACACACCACCTCTGTATCCAAAACCTGATTCTACCATCTACGGATTCTCAGGCGTATTGTTCCCTACCTCACCTTTCCCCACTGATTTTCCGCCATAAACTCCATTATCCTGTCTCACATGGACTACTGCGTCTACCTAGGCGCTCCGGCATTCCAAATTAGGAAACTGAATCTAAAACACAGCAGCACACCTGCTCATTAAACTACCCCCCAGAGAACACATCAGCCCCACACTAAAAGTCCTCCATTGGCTCCGAATTGACCGACGCACTACCTTTAAGGCCATTTGCATCACCCATCGTGCCATCCGCAACACCGACCCTGAATTCCTTCAATACAATATTCTCCCCTACCAGCCCTCAAGGAATATCAGATCTTGCACACCATCTCGCCTTGTGGTTCCACCCCACAACTCCTCCAGGCTGGGCGTGTCCTCATTCTCCGTCCAAGTGCCAATTATCTGGAACTCCCTACCCCTACACATTTGCAATACTGAAAACCATCTGAAATTCAGAAAGGCCCCAAAAACCTGTCTCTTTCCAACTCCCGCCTGAACTCCTCCCGCAACAATACAACACTGCTGAACCCAACACCCCTACACACCAGTCACAGAATTGATGCCGGCAGCTTTCACAGCGCTCACCTAGACAAACTGTTGCACAATGCAGAACAAGGCTCCCACATGCTTAATACTGCATTAATGTCATGACCCGTAGCACGCATTCACACAACTGCAGGGGTAGCTGTAGTGATTCTGGTAATCAATGGACAATGAGGGTTGCTGGCTGGAGGTGGCACCAATTTGCACATGGTAGGAGCCCCGGCCAAGATGGCTGCCAAGTCAGGACTCAATACAGGAACCAAGATGGCCCCCAAGTAGCTCATACTTTCAGTATCCTTGGTGATCTAGTGGAAGAGTGCAGCTCAGGGCTGTAAAAACCCACGCCTGGGCCACACCCAGTGCTTAGTGTTTTTTCCCTTCTGAACAAAAGTGGTGTAACGCTTGCTGTGTATCCAGTTCCACGAACCTGATTCCGGATCGTCAGCATCTTGTCATCTTCTCCATAGCTCCTCCGGCTCCCATACTCACCCGGATCACCTCGTTTCATTCGCAGTTCTTCCGGAGGCTCTCCAATCTTGCTGCACTCGCGTTGCACGACTCCGCACCTGAAAAGAGACATAAAACAGTACGCTTTTGAACGCTTGGCATCCTACACCTCGGGGGCCCCTTTATATACTGCTTACATGAGTTTTGCCATTCAATTAACCCATTTACTGTGGAGCACAGCAAACAGCACCTGAAACGAAAACAACAAGACAGAGAAGAAGTTAGCCATAAGCAATACGCTCTTCACGCGTCCCCCATCATCCCTCGTAAAGACTTGCATTGCTGCAGAAGAACAAGGCACACTGCAGCGCAACCGAAGACTTACCTGCAGACCCGCAGAGACATTGTAGCGCAATTGAGACTTAGCTGGAGACAGCATAACGTGCGCCGCAGCGGGACTGGGCCACTCTTCAGTGACTAAACTGGACCGGATGCAAACCTGATACTTTGGAGTGCACAACTGCAGTGCTAAGGTGAGCTGGAGCCTTGCCCCCCAGCCAGCCAAACTTGGGGAGTCAGAGAGGGGGAAGGGGAGGAGAGGAAGAGAAGAGGCATTAACACACTCATTTGTTTGCACGCAGGCTTACTCAGACACCCATCACTCATCCTAACAACACTGAAGATTCCAACCAATTCAGTCCCAACCACATTGTACACTTGGCAATTGCCTTTCAGTGGAAACAATGGGGAAGGAGTTGGTTGGGCTCGCAACCTATCCTGAGAACTTCTCATCTAGAGAGACATGCTCCCAATGACCCGGACCAGTCACTCCTGCAGGGCACCAGATGTAAGCGTTACAATTAAAGCCAGCAAAATTTGCTGAGGCACTCCGCAATAAACCTTACACCTCCACCAACTACAATACGAACAACGACAGCATTAGCATCGAATCACCTGACAAACTGTCGCCCGAGTGCAACAACCCCCTACCATTCAAATACGCCAGGTAAGCCAGCAGCACTCACTATTGCACACTGCGATAACCTCACCCGCCCTCGCGGCTCACACTTTGGCACCATAGAGAGGTCTGCGCAACAACACCCTACCGTTCAAATACCCCAGGGAAGCCATCAGCACTTGCTGTGGCACACTACAATAACCTCAGCTGCCCTCGCTGCTCAGACCTTTGCACCAGAGAGACTACAAATAATGAGACTGTGCCGTCCACACTGGGCAAGGGATGCTGCAGCCGAACTACATCAAAGCATACAGTACGTATACCTGTCGAGCACGTCTGTCGACACAGGCCGCAGGCACGGCCAAACTTCCATGCACCATAGAATGCAGCTATGTCTATGCCCCTCCAGTCTAGCAGCGCACATAGACGTCCTCACTGAAACACTTGACGTACCTCAACACCTCTGCCATTAGCATACAGCAACTACCAATGAAAGAAATTTGGTATAGCTGGTCACACATCAAATTTTCAACAATAGCAGTCTATTGATACCACTAACTGCGCCCACCCATGTGCCTGACCTTGGGTTGCTTGGTGGAGCCTAGGCAGCCACCTAAGCTCTAAGCTGGCAAAAATGCACACAAGCATTCCTTAATCTAAAAACTCTTAGAACCTCCACCACATTAACTATGGTCACTGAGGGCGTTCCTACCACAAAGTGCATTGAGGTCATGCATATGGGGAAAGAGCACTATATAAATAACCAAATACAATAAAAGTGAATGCAATCAAGCACTGCTTAGAGCAACTTAATAAAAGGGCAGAGAGCCTACACTGCATGTGCTTAGGCCTATGGAAACCTAAGGGGATAAACTAATTATGCTCAACAGTCATAGCATAGCATGTTATGCATAGGTGATCAGAAGCAGCAGTACTTACACATGCTACAGTGATAGTTTGATTATCTGGCACCAATGGAAAACCAAAGCCACTGGATAATCGAAATGCCAGACAACTAAACTTCAGTTATGGAAAAGGCAGAGAGACAACAGAGCAAAATGACTGGAAAGAAAATATTTTCTGTAATGCTGCTCTAGTACGTACATCACCCTCTGTGATCAGGCACCTGTGTTATCCAGCTTCAAAACCTTATTATTCGCTATTTCCTTCACAGAAATGATACTGCCAACGAGAGATGAGGCTTAATAGAGTGTACTACATAGGGTGCCGGATAAGACAGCTTCTACTGTATTATTAAAGCAACTACTTACTGCACCCAAATTACCGATATTAGCAATAAATGACTTGTATATGATAAAATAATCAGAAGTAATGGGTAGGTCAGGTGCCAGACAATTCTGAAAACAAAATGGGCGGCACAGCAAGTGATCTGATGTCCAGGAGTCCGAGTCCAGGAGTCCAGGAGTCTGAATCAGGGCACAGGTAAGATGGTTTTAGGAAAACGTTCAAGGGTGAACAGTTGGCCATGAGTCAGTATAGCAATGCTCCTGAAATCCACAGAAGGTGATAACCCTATAAACACACACAGCAATCTTTGGAAGATATTGACTTCCTGGCTCCAAATTTTAGAAATGCACAGGGTGTTTTCTGGCTTCTGAAATGTCCTCAATCAGTGTTCATCAAACTGTGGGGCTGGCCCCCCAAAGGTGCCCCAAAGGGTGTCCAGGGGGCCATTGGTTTGTTCCAGAAGCCAATACGGTGTCTGCTTTTAATAGAAAATATAAGCAGATATGGCATCCACGGGGGCTTAGCTACAATATTTTTAATCAACGGGGGCTCTGCAACAACATTTTTACTTAGGCAGGGGATCGACATGTTCTAAAGGGACTCCATGGACACATTTTCTGTTATGCTGCTTTAAGCTGTTAGGCCTTGGCTGTTTATGGTTATCTTCCCCACCTGGAGATTTTTGTTTGGGTAGAGTAACCCAAACAACTGGAAGAGCCTGCGTGAGGTATCACTCATAATTCATATACATTTATTACATTCGTACAATTTGGCATATTCCCATATTCTCGAGAAAGAGTTCATTTTGTCACACCTGATGAGGTCACCAGACAAGTCCGGTCTATGAAGGCCTCATGCAAACAGGTGGACCACTGCCCCTCAAAAACCATTAAGGACAATATTGACTCCCTCGCCCCAGCCTTGGCTGATCTCTGCAATCTCTCCTTTTCCACTGGAGTTTTCCCCACTACCCTTAAGCACTCCCTTGTGCACCCTCTGCTCAAGAAACCCTCTGCTGACCCCTCCAGTGCAGCAAACAACCGCCCTATGTTCATCACTCCTTTCTCGGAACAACCCCTAGAGAAGTTGGCTATCACTCATCTGACCCTCCACACTGAATCTATTGGGTACTTCAATGACCAACAGTCTGGCTTTGGAGCATCCAGAGGCATGAAACTGCTCTTCTGAACACCTGTGAATACCTGCTCTCGGATCTTGACACTAACACTCCTTTTGTCCTCATTCTACTCGACCGCTCCTCTGCTTTTGACATGGTACCACAACATCCTGATCGCACGTGTCCGTGACACTGTGGGAATCACAGGTCAGGCTTTGGCATGGTTAATCTCCTTTCTCTCCAATCACCCATCTCAAGTGGAACTCGCAGCCTTTCTCTCGACTATTACTCTCTCAACCTGTGGTGTTCCCCAACAATCTAAACTCTCCCCCTGGTTCTTCTACGTCTATATGGCTCCCTTGGCACGTGTAATTGCCACTTTCACCTCTAACGTCCAGTGTTACATGGATGACACGCAACTCTCCTTCAGGCTACCCTCAGCCGTCTCCTCCTCCTCACTCATATCTGACTGTCTGTCTGCTATTCAGTCATGGTGTGCTGCAAACGACCTCTGACTCAATGCCAGTAAGACTGAGATTGTTTGCATTGGTACCCCTGCTCTCACTTTCCCACTTTTGCTCTGGCCTACCTCCCTTGGCCCTGTGCCCACACCCAACTGCGAGGCAAAAAACTTGGGGGTTATATTCGAGTCCACTCTCTCCTTCTCCTCTCACATTTCTGACATCTCTAAGAAGTCTAACTATCAACTACACCTCCTTAGAGGTACTCTTCCTTTTCTCACTTTCCCCCAGAGGCTCACTGTCTCCAGAGCCTTGGTTCTCACTAGGCTGGACTATTGCAACAGCTTCTTCCTCAACCTCCCTTCTTCTGCCTTGCGCCTTCTGCAACTCACCCAGAACAGAACTGCACGACTTATCCTTGGCCTCAACCCCAGGGACTGCATCTCTCCAGCACTGACATATCTTCACTGGTCCCCCCATGGCTGCAAGGATCAAGTTCAAAACCCTCTGCATTGTCCACAAGGCTTTCTGGGGCCTGGGACCTCCCTACCTGCAACGCTGCCTATATAAATACTGTCTCTCACAAGCCCTCCACTCATCTACCTCCAACCTTCTGTGAGTGAGCGGGTTCTCCAAGCAGAGATTTGGAGGGAGATCCTTATCCTCAGCAAGTGCATCCCTCTGGAATATCCTCCCTGCCACCCTCAGTCTTGAGCCTGACCTTCTTAAATTCCAGGAACTCCTCAAGACCTTCCTATTCTCCTCTTCCTTCACTCTCTACCCTGCTAACCTAGTACTCTGCTCTCTCCATCTCTCCATCCTCTTCCTTACAGCTTGCTGATAGGCCGCCTGGTGTACCTCCGAGTCTCACTGGGCCCGGTCACCCCTGACAGTCTACTCTTGCCTCAGGGCCCTAGCTCCACTCACCTTCACTGCACTTAGAATAACCCAAGAGAGTGGCTCTCTCTGCACTTACGCCAGTCTCCACTGACAGGGTGAACTTGGACCTCCCCCTCCCTGTGACCTTCTATGCACTTGCACGACCCAAATGCAACATGACTGACGATTGTCTGTCTGTTCTCCCTTGTCTTCTCCCCTTAATTGCACTGGTAAAACTGCACAATCGCTGTCAAGCCTATTTGCTGTGTCTCAACTGTTGAACTGCCTGCACAGACTGTTATTGTCACATCATTTCAAGGGCTCTGAGTCACTGTTGTTTTTCCCCTTGTTCCCACCCTACTTGAGCGCTTTGAAACACTTCATGTGTATAGGCGCTATATAAATAAACAGTACAATACAAAAAACGAATTAGTGTATACATAAGACATTTCAAAAGCGTTTATTTTACAGAGACAAAAGGCCTTCTTGTGAGTGTCCAATGCATTTCGGTGCTAATGACCATATTCAGGGACAGTTTCTACAAAACAATGAATAAACAATTTGTAAACATTTGCCAAAAAGAAAATTCAGCTTATCTTATCTACTTTGTCATTGCTGTGACATATTTTCCAGGCTTTGCTTCCACTTCTGTGCCCCTTTTCAAAACCCTGATAAAATCTATCTCCCCCACCTGGCCACCTAGGACATCTTACTGCATTTTACTTGACATTTCTATACTCACTCATTTAGCATTCCCCCACTCACCTTAACTCACCAATATGATCCTCCCGCTCCTCTACCCACTGCACATTTACTGAGGTAAAATGCTATAAAATGTCCAATATATAAATAGGTTCTAAGCGCGGACCCGGGGATTGAACCTGTGTTGTTCCGTGTCGCTGAGCTATCCTCCCGAGACAGGTGTGTGTGTTTCTTTACCAGTACCCAATCTGCTGAACAGTGTTTGACTGCAGGAACAGAGGGATGAGAGCAGCTAAGGGTTCACCTTTAATAGGAAGTGTGGAACACATATGCTGGTTGTTTGCTCTATACTTTTCCCTTCCCTCCGCCTGGACATAAAAGCGGTTCATCAACAGCAACACTGAACCAAACCTTACAAGACAGGCGATGGCAAACATTCTGGGTAATCCATTCAGTGCATCATTGGGACCAGCGAGATTGTGAGAACAAGGGTCCGAGAGAGGCACTGGCTTTTTCAACAACACCTGAGCAAGGACTAATCCCAATGGATGTACAGACCGACCCACATGCCATATCTCACAGTACTGCGCTACTGTTAAAAATGGCTACCCTCACCCTGTACAATGCTCTTCTGCTCTCCAGCTAGTTCCACGCCTCCTCAGCATGTTCTCATTCATATTCTTAAAAAGATTCTCTTGACCCTCTCTTCCTTATAACTTTTGTCCTACCTTTCTTCTACTTTTCCTCTCCAAAATAATTAAACATATTGTCTATGCTCAGTTTCCCCCTTATCTTTACTCACAATCCCCTTTTCCTCCTTCGAATCAGGGTTCCACCCCTTCTCACTCCACTAAAATTCTCTTCAAAATGTCTTTAACTTCTTGCTTTCTGCTTGACAAACTAAACTCTGTTCCATACTAGTGTTTCTAGATGTATCTACTGCTTTCAACACTGTTTACCATGGTCTTCTCTCTACTCTCTAGGTCCACGGCTTTTCCAGTTCTGACCTCTAATGGTTTTACTCCTATCTCTCTGGGAGAACCTTGCTATGGCAATATCTTGCTGCCTCTACAGCTTCAATTTGACTTTATTCAAGGTTCTGTTCTTGCCCCTCTTTTCTTCTCCCTCTACACTATTCCTCTTTCCTCACTTCATTTAAACATTAATGTCACTTAAATCTGGAGCATTTTTGTTCTTCTTTTCTTTCTCTGAGAATACTTCACAATACTCCCTCAAACTACCTCTCTGCTATTCAGTCTTGGATGCACGCTCACACACACATTTACTGAGGCAGGAGTTCTCTTCTTCCCTGCCTCCACCCTCCCTCCTACTGTGTGTCCCCCTGCCCTCCTGTTCTCTCCTTCCTCCCTTCCATTTTCCTCTTTTGCTAAGAATCTAGGAATTTTCATTGACTATTCCTTCACTTTCTCTTCCCATATCTCAACTTCAGCTCATCACGGTCATTAACAGAGAAAATGGATTTCAGAGCATAGGGCGCGGTGCTGAGTATGTGTGTCTTTACCCAATTAAACACCATTGGCACCTGAAAGGTGCTAAGGGTGTTCAATTAAAACAAATATATGACTTTGTGGAGTGACCTTGCACCTTGCCGTATGTTCTGAAGTCTGTTTCTTTTTTGATGATGTCACGGTCATCAACAAAGGAAGTAGTGGCGCTAAAGTGTGCCATAAGGTAATTGTGTGTGTTTCTAATTAAACACTGCTAGCACCGTTATCCCTACATATTATCCCCACCAAAAATATTGTCGTACATATGGTCGTTTGTCTCGTCATAGGTGATATTTTTGGGGGGGATAATTTGTGGGAGCAGGGGTTGCAGGATGTCCCCCGCAGATTTAAAAATAATGCAGGGGTTGTGGGGGTTTCCCCCGCAGAGTCCATGGCTCTAAATCGCCGCAAAAATATGGCGATATTTTTGTATCGCGATATTTTTGCAGGCATATTAACACATGGAACCCTAGCACCTGCATGGCGCTAAGGGTGTTTAATAAAAATCAAACAATATGAAGATATGACCTTGTGATGTGGCGTTTTGCTGTGCCGTATGTTCCCTATTGATGCTGTCATGGTCATGAACAGATAAAATTGATTGAGGAACTAGGGTGTGGTGCTGAGGTGCGCCGCAAGGTAAGTGTGTTTTTTTGACCCCATTTCTTTTTACCCATCAAACAACCTTAGCACCTTCATTGGTTCAATAAATAAATAAATTGTGTGTGTGTATATATATATATATATAGATACATATTCACTGAAAAAACATTGTTAAAGAGATGTTAGGGTTACAAGTAAAACCAAAAAACACCAGAAATTCACCAGTTATGGTAAGCTGAGCAACCATAACTCGCACCACTACTGTGCACTGCTAACACTAACACCCAGGACATGAAAGATGACATCACAATTGTCATTGGTGTACCAAGAAGATGAGACAGAGGAAGTGCCTACCCCAAGCACCTAGAGAGAATCATGTGTGTGGCAGTTTGTTACCACTGTTGGGAATGTACCAAAGGCTAAAGCTACCAAAGTGAAATGCACTCAGTCACAGACTACCTGGACAGTACTCCTACGGGACCACTTCCATGCACCACCACACCAAATCCAACACTGCAATGCTCTCAGAAAGGTTGTTACATTTTTAGCAATTAGTAGGCGATCTTCCTCCATCTCATCTTCCTCAACCAATACTATAACCACACAGCCCACTTCTGTGGGACACAGGACACACAATCCCACCAGCTACCTTGCAAGTGATAAAAGAGGCTGTTGATCCATATCTTTCGAAGACAACAGTCCTCTGTATATACTGCAACACACCACTCTGCAGGGGGGAGCAATTTCGAAGTGCTTTTGAAGATGTCATAAAGGAGCATGAGAAACACTGTTGCCTACCTTAGATGTAACACATGTGCTACATCTTCCCCTGTCCACCTACCCCTCCATATAAATGGTTGATGCCTCTTCTCTCATTTCCCTCCCCACCTTACTTTCTGACCTCTCCTGCAAAAACCAAAAAAATAAAAAAAAAAGGTTCCTTTAGGAAGCACCTTTCACAGTTAAAAAATAGAACTAAAAGAAATAATCTTATAGACTCCATCTACTTTACATTTCTCAATATAGTAGATAGATTCAATAAGATTCTCCAACATTTGCATTTTGTGTTATGCTAATAAAAATAATGTGGGGTTCATCCCTTGTTCCAACCCAGGATATTGGCCCAAGTGAAGCAAGGGCGAATAACTAGGCCTCCAGACTGTTATCCCCCATTCCAGCCCCTGCAACAGGGCATGAATGCCATTAGCACCCTGGGTTGCCAAAGCGGTAACCCGGGGAGCTAAAATAAAAAGGATTTTCCTTCCTACAATTGGACAGGTGCAGCATCCCACTGTAGGAAGGTAAATCCTTTTCCAACTTAGCCATCATGGAAAGGGAAGAGGGGTTCCATACAGAGCCCCTCTTCCCTTTTGATGGTGGCCTGCGGGAGGCAAAGAGAAAGAGCAAATGTGGCGCGAACACCTACCGCTGCCAAAATAAGGTAAGGTAAGGTAAGGTAAGTAGGTTGGGTAGCGGGTGAAAAAGAAATAACAAATGTGACGGAGGGTAGGGGTGAAGATGGCTGTGGGGAGAGCTGGCCGTCAGGCAGCTTCGAACGTGGGCTTGTACTGGCAGTTCAAGCTCGTATTCCAAGCCACCTGATTGGATGGCTCCTTGCCCAGGGTGCTAATGGACAATTATATACTAGAGAAAAATATAAAATGACAGAAACAATTTTCTGTCCCAAATTCTTTTCTCTAGCTTACAATAAGGACCATAATCAATGAACCTTTATAACTATCCACGGTTTCCACAGTCCCCTTTCCAGGCCATGGATCATTAAAACACCCGGATGGCACGTGGACACATCGCACAGGACAGCCCTTCTGCCCTTTTTAATTTGATATTTGTAACACTGCCTCAATGCCTGCTTTCAAACAGTCACACATACATCCACCATTCACTACCAAAAACTGTACATATAACCCTCTGAACATATTAGGCTTCCACAGACCAACTGCCACTTAACAACTTTTACAAACCTTTTGCATCTGCATTTCAGATACCAAGGTGGGACACCACTAACTAACTACTGGAGGAGAGGAGTCCCAAGGGTGGAATGCATCTTAACCTTAACATCCCTTTAACAATGTTTTTTTTCTATCAATTTAATAGGTTTTTATAAGTGAAAATATTTCATGGTGTTACATCACTGTAGATAAGCTATTAATAATTCCTATTTTCATATATATGAAAGAACTATAAACCTCCTTTAAGAAACATAATTTTTGCAATGCATACTTATGTCTGTCATTATCAGCAGGGCATGTTGGGGATGGAAATCATTGTTCAATTGTCTACAGCATAAGCCTCCACCATGACCCCAGCAGAACCAAACCACCCCTATTATTCACTGCAACTAACCTGCATCCTAGCTCATTGTCCACTATGCCCTAATAATGTAAACAATGGCCAGTGCTCATGGCTTGCAGCCACGGCCTGTCTCCAAATCTATTGGGCATAGGCTTCGGCCAGGCCACATTCCCCAATAAGCAAATTAGAGTACACATTTGTATTTGGCAAGGGCCAGGCCCACTACCCAGCCACCAAATGTATATCACTAGTTTTTCTACTTACACTCTTACACTTTCAGAAAATAAAACACAAGACATATGTCCAAAAACATGCTTTCAGGTCCTTGCTAATGCTCTTTGTGCAGGTTTGTTGTAATCTAGTCCACCACTTCAGGTTGTAACCACAAGCAGAATATTTTTCCCATTCAAACCTATCCTCATTTCAAAAGACTTTACCACATACCGGTCCCTGGTGGCCATGTCCACTTCAATCCCATTGTTGGTCCCTAATGGTCATGGCCAGTAGCTACCTTGTCCCATTCATGACCTTAGGCCATGACCTGATCAATCTGGCCACTGCCCATAGTCACAGCCTATACCTCACTCACAAAAGGTATATCCCTATTTTGTCTACCTACATTATGACACTTTTCAAAAAATAAACTACGGACACCTTAGGAAAAACCATGCTGTCAGGTCCTTGCCAAATGCTCCATACATGAGTTTGCTACTAATCCGCCCATGTTTCAAAAGTGTCAAAATGTACATACATACAATAGTCATATAGCTTAGCCCCCACTTGATAAAATCCATTCAGACTTTGAACAAACATTCAAGGTTAGGTCTATAATCTTTCTGAAAACATTTGTCCACATTCATAAAATTGCAACACTTTTATAAGCCATCTAAAAATGTTGAGACCCTGCCTCTAATTCTGCCCCCTCTTGATGAAATCCCATTCACATCTTGGACTACAATCTTTTTGCAAACTTTTGTGCCTATTTGTCAAATGGCACCACATGTATAAGTTTTGAAAATATGGTGGGATCCCCCCTCAAATTTTGATCCCTCTTCACAAAACAGCACCACAGCACAAAACCATTCAGTGTCATATCTAGAATGGAATTCCAAAATGTCATACAGTTTCATTGATTTGCGCCAGTTATAAACCATCCAAAAACTGATTTTCACCAAACTTGTAATGCACAAATAAGCTTACATGTCCCGGAAGATCTCAGATGTTCGCCAACATCACAAGACTGCCCTCTACATCCGTACTGTTCGCGGATATTGGAGCCGAGAACTCATAATTTTTTTTTTACTTTTTAAGGCCATATTCCATCCCATCCTCATCGCCCCTCACCTCTCTAGAGATTGTTTTATTAGTTTGACAAGATTAATGTTGTGTTTTTTTATACGTTTTCACTGCGATGTCGGCGGACAACAGCGCAAATCCAACATAGCGGGCGTTTTCCAAAATCTGATGCACCTCACACTTTTCACCATCCAATCAGCGGGAGCGTCTAATGTCCGCTGTCCTCACGCTGTCCTCTAGTTCAATCGGATGCCAGTCCACAGACCAAACAGGAATGTAAGTCCGCAGACTGAACCCAGATATCACCGTTTTTTTACCTACTTTTTGGCCATTTTAAAAAGAAGTACTGGACAGATTTACACCAGATTTGCAAATGCATGCTTTCGGGACCGAACCGCAGCTCCTGCCGCAAATTTGGTGACAATCCATCCAGCGGTTTGGGCTGTAGACGTGAGCAAATTTGTTTTCCCATTGCGTCTGTGAGAAAAATCACACATTTTGGGACCCCCCTATAACTTTGCCTCCCCTGCATAAAACCTCACCAAAGTTTGCAAAATCAATCTGACTGGGCCATATACTTTTTTGCAAAGTTTAGTGAGGATTCGTCCAGGGGGGAAAACGTTATAAGCAGCCCAAAAAGTGCTCTTCCTATGGGTTGTGCAACTTAACCATACCAACACGGCTGTTACCGCAGGCCCTGTAATATATATTACAAATCCTGCGGTAGCGTCCCTGTAGTTATGGTTAAGATGCTCAACCCATAGGAAGAGCACTTTTTGGGTGGCTTATAACTTTGAATTTGTTCGACAAATCCTCACCAAACATTGCAAAAAAAGTATATGTCCACTTTTGAATGATTATGCAAAGCATAGTGCAATTTTCATCAACAGGGGCAAAATTATGGGGGTCCCAAAACTTTTCAAATCCTCATAGACATAATGGAAAAATGTTTTGGTCACGCCTGCAGCCCAAACCACCGGATGTATTTGCACCAAACTTGCACGGGGAGTGGCAGCTAAGTCGCAAAAGCAAATTTTGTGTTAATCCATCGAGTAGTTTAAAAAAAAAAATTCCCATAAGTGCTGGACGGGATTGGAGCAAACCTGCGCCAAGGACCTCTAAGCATGGATTTGCAAATCTGTCCAGTTTTTTATTTTATTCCAAAGTGTCAAAATGCAAGTATAAAAAATAGTGTAATAACTTTGGTGTCTGGGCAGTGGGCCTGCCCATGAGCAAGGACAAATGTGTACTCTGATTTGCTTATTGATGCATGAGGCATGGCCGAATCCCTAGGTTTCAACGGGAAAAGAATTCTGCTTGAGGCTAAATCCTGAAGTGCTGGACTGAATTACAGCGAACCCGCGTGAGTAGCATCAGCAAGGGCTTGAAAGCATGCTTTTGGAAATCTGTCTTGTGTTTTATTTTTTCCAAAGTGTCAAAATGTAAGTACAAAAAATAGGGATATAACTTTCCCTCAGCAAGGACAAATGTCTACTTTGATTTGATTATTGGGGCATGCGATATGGCTGAAGCCCATGCCACATCGATTGTGGAGAATGGCCATGGCTGCAGTTCATGATCACTGGCAATTGGTCACATTATGAGGGTATAGTGGACACTGAACTGTTAAGCAGCTTCACTTCAACACTACAGCTAAGTCAATGCCTAGTCTGGGATGCTGAGGGAAACCCTTATTGATATATTTTTAGGTCCAGTTCATGTACTCTGGATGACAACCCTTATATAACACCCCTCTCTTAGAATCCCCCTGACCCCACTGAGCCAAGAAGTGGGTCTGTTTTGCAAATTTAAAAGGTTTATTTGAGAAATATAAATATATATATATACATATATATATATATATCACACTTCTATAAATAAATTGATAATGGATATTACACTTGTGAATATGAGCAGTAATCAGGAAGAGGTAACTTATGAATAGGAACAGAAGAATAAGGTGGGAAAGAATGCTTCATATGGTTCAAGGAAACGCAATGATGAATGAAATGCAGTACAGAAAATAACTTGATATGGCTTCAACAAAAGACAATGTAATCACTTTTCCCCTGGTGGCAATTCACCCCCCCCCCCCATATGCAATGCAAGGAGATGGAAGTAACACACACAGTCTTCGGGAATACAATCAAATACAATACGGAATTCAGCCCCCCCCCAGCAAGCTTAGAGGAAACAGGCAGAAGTTTGTAACACAGGCCCAAAATTCTTTTAAATGTGATGGCAATGGATGGGAAAATGTGCTAACTGATTTTAATTCCCTCTAGAGATTCAGGGTGAGTGAGAGATGCTTGTTGGCATTAGTTCAGGCTCACTTTAGCAATGCTCTATGAGTTATTAACAGGTTGCAAACGGATTTTAACAAAGGAAAGAATGGAGCTGCTATTTTGACAAGTGGAGAAATTAAGCCAAAATCGCAAATCGCGGTAAATTTCGCGAGTGCGTAAATCGCGATTGCGGAAAATGTATAGGGAGTAGGTAAGTCGGTTCTAGGTTCGTTGGGAAGCCTAGAATCACAGCATAGGCAAAAATGGGTGGCAGCCTATTCTTCATGTTTTCCCAGTGCACTCTCTGGGGAGTTCTGGCCATCATGATATTTTCCATGCCAATACTGCACAGTTTTATGGTAGGGCTTGGATGCATGGGTAAAAACATCTCACAAGCCCCCCCTCTTGCGATGGCCATTCGGCCCTTTCACTGATGGAACTCGCAAGATCTGGGATGTTCGCCTCCTCTTCTTCCAATTCCATAGGTGGCACAGTTCAGCATCTTTTCTTCCCTCCAGTCGATCAATCAGTTCTCCTTGCTGGTCCTGATGGGAGGATTGGGAGGTACCCCGGGCCCCTCGGATCTTCGCTCCCGGTCCCCAGGTCACCTTCCGTGGTCAGTCTCCATGTTTTCTTTCTCCTAGGATGACAAAGGAAAGCGGCAATACCTATTCATAGACATTTCTCCCCCACTATTGATATAGTGGGGCGACATATACATTTTATACTTTAATTGACATAGCATTCCAATTTTTAAAAACAAGATATAATTCAGAGACAGTGGCTTACAAGCGTCATAATATTTTAGAGACTATATATGGGATATTTTAGGGTTGGAACTGAAATACTCTGGAGCGGCCCCCTCTGGTATTGCAGAGGACTCCTCCAGCTGCTGCAGGGTGTGCCTGGAATGGCAACACTTTAACTGATTTATATGTAACCACTTGTCTTCCCCCTCTGCCGAACTGCCTTTGTCAATGCGGATCTTGTACGCTACAGGGGAGATCTTGTCTATAATTTCAAAGGGTCCCTTCCATGTAGGCAAAAATTTTCGCCGTTTGGCCTGGTTCCTTTGGAAATTGTATAGATAGACCCGGTCTCCCACATCATATTCCTTCCTGGTGGTTTTCCAATCATAGTGCGTTTTCATACTCTCAGCTGATCTTTCTAGATTCCGCTGAGCATAGGCAAAAGCATGTTGGAGGTGTTTCCTTAAATTCTCCACATACTCATGAGTTGTGGAGGCATTTATCAGTGTCTGCTCTTGGGTCCTGTAGAGCAAATGCTGAGGAAGCACCATCTTGCGTCCGGTCATCAACTCAAATGGTGACATTTTAGTTGCAGATGAAGGGGTAAATCTGATGGCCATTAGGACCAGAGGTAGTCGGATATCCCAACTTGGCCCAGAATCTGCCACAAACCTTTTAAAGATACTCACAATGGTTCGGTTGTATATCTCTACTGCTCCAGAAGAAGCAGGCCTGTAAGCAATGTGTAGCTTCTTTTTGACCCCCAGTATCTCCCACATCTTTGTCATTACTTCACTGGTGAAGTGGCTACCTCTGTCTGACTCAATCCTTTGAGGTAGACCAAAACGGGAAAAGATGTGGTTAATCATCAGGGCAGCTGCTGTTTCTGCCTTGCAGTTTGGGGCCGGGAGACATTCCACCCACTTGGTAAACAAGCATGTAACGGTCAACATGTACTTGTTTCCTCTAGACGAGCGAATTACAGGGCCTACAAAGTCGATTTGCAAATCTGACCATGGCAGTGTCATCCCCCTCTTTTGGAGAGGCACACGGTGTGTGAGGGATGTTGGCTGAAATTGTGCACACACAAGACACCCCTTCAAGTATTGGTCGAGGTCCTGCCCCATGTGTGGCCAGTATGCAACCTCTCTTAAGATTTCCAGTGTTGTGTGAAACCCCCTATGACCGGCGGTGGCCGCATCATGGGCGTGACTTAACATCAGGCTTCGGATTGAGGTAGGGACCACCCACTGATCATAGCCAGCTTGGGATTTCCTTACTAACAAACCATCATGGATTCGAAACCTTTTTGGACATTTCATCAACACTCTTAGGTCCTCTTTCCCAATGTAATCGGTATCCGTCAGGGGAAAGTTCTCAGGGTCCTCAATGTGTTGGTAAAACTTACCAATTATTGGATCCCCCTTCTGAGCTGTAATCAAATCAGCATCAGGGGTCTCCTTACTCCATTGTGCAGTTGAAAGATCATTGTGAGCATTTGTCTGGGACCTAGTGATAGCAGTGACCTGGATTTCCCCCAACAGGGACTCTATTTCGATTAGATCCCCTTGGATGGCCCCGGTTTTGGCCAGCTGATCAGCTAAGTCATTTCCAGTTTTGTCTGGTCCCTCTACTTTGGAATGACCCTTGATCTTTTTCCAGTAGATGGTCATCCCATTCGATGTGACCAGATCATCAATATTTTGGATTAACTTCCCATGTTTCAGGGGTTTGTTATTAGCACATAACATGCCTCTGGTTTTCAAGTTAACCAGGTGCTCCACGAACCCGTTACGTACATAATCCGAATCTGTGATTATGACCAGTTCGTGGAGTTGATGTTGGACAGCAGTGAGGATGGCCTGATGCACAGCCATCAATTCTGCCACCTGACTACTTCGGGGACCAATTTTGTACCCAGCAGAGGGTTCAGGAAACTCCTTCACCCATGCATTCCCTACGCCGGCCACCAGTTCTTTCCCCCTGTTGTTGTAAACATGGTAAGAGCATCCATCCACATAGACAGTGGGCATTCCCTCACACTTGTCTTCTTCAAAGACTTTGTGGGGGGAAATAAGGTATGCCTCCATGTTGTCCTTGATTTTTAGACTTTCGTCCTCGAGACAGTTTTCTCTGGCACAATCATGCAAGTCAGCCAGACCTTGCGCGAGGGGACTCTTCTTGTTTTGGCCATATCTGACCTCCACAGGAAAGCCTTGCATTGACAGAATCCAGGAAATAATTCGGGAATTACTCACATTTCCGGGCCCTGGATTCTGTGACTCTGGAGATATTGCAGAGGCTGGTGTGGAGTCTCCACTATGATGTGTTCCCCCTGGATAAACGGACGGTAATTCTTCAATGCCCACACCGTTGCCAGGAGTGCCTTCTCACAATCGTTGAATTTTTCCTCCACAGAGGATAAAGTTTTGCTCGCATAGGAGATTACTTTATTGACCTTGTCATGCTTTTGGTATAATACTGCCGTCAAGCACGTATTAGAGAACCCTGTCTCCAGGAAGAACTCCTTGTTTCTGACAGGGTAAGCTAGGCAAGGTGCTTGTGAGAGGCTTCTTTTGAGTTGTCTTACTGCCTCGGATTGTTCTGGACCCCATTCCCACTTGACCCCCCCTCCCCCTTCAGGAGATGAATCAGGGGTCTCGTGATCTCTGCGTAGCCCTCAATGAACTTTCTGCTGTAATTAGTCAGTCCAAGGAGGCTCCTTAATTCCCGCAGAGTTGTGGGATCCTTCAGTTTCTGAAGTGCTTCCACTATCTTTTCTTGGGGACAGATACCCTGAGGAGTAATCTCATGCCCCAAGAAATTAACACGGGTTCTACACCACTGTGCTTTCTGAAAGGAAAGTTTTGCTCCGGCGGCCCTCAACTGTGTCAGAACATAACGGATCTCCGCTATGTGTTCCTCCACAGATGAGCTTTTGATGAGGACATCATCTACATAAGCCAGGTTACCCCTCGCACCCAGGTCGGGCATGGCCTTATGTAGGAAAATGTTGAATTCATTGCCGGAGTTGAGGTATCCGAAGAGAGTCCGGGTCCAGGTGTACTGCTGTCCCCCAAAGGTAAAAGCCAGTTTGTATTGGTCCTCCCTACTGACAGGCACGGTCCAGTATCCATTGGTCAGGTCTATTGCTGTGAATACCTATGACCCCTGAATCTGGGCCAGCCCTTGGTCAATGTAGGGCAGAGGCCATCGGGAAGTATGGACGCATTTGTTGAGCTCCCTAAGGTCGGCACAGAGTCTCCACTGGCCGTTTGGCTTCAATATTCCCAGCACCGGATTATTGAAAGTGCTGTGGACTGGACAGATTATTCCCCGGGACTCAAGATTCTTAATTATTTCAGTAAGGGACTCCATGGATGCGAGAGGCAAGCGATATTGCTTCACAAACACTGGAGTCATGCCAGGGTCCGTGGGAATTGTTGTCGTGTGGATGTCGGTGCGACCACAGTCATATGAGTCTACCGCAAAGAGATCTTGGAAATCCAAGAAAACTTGTTTCAACTTTTGCTTCTGTTCCAGAGTCACGCAGGCATCAGCTAGGTTGACCCTCTCTTCCACCATCTGCCTGAAGCCGGGAAAGACTTCTGGTTTGGCTATCTCAGCACCCTCCTCCAGCTGGGTGGAGAAGTCCCTGGTCAGAGTGCTGATTTGGACTGGAGGCTTCAGGTGGGAAAGGCAGCCCTCATGGACCTGGAAAATCGCCTCATCCCTCCTGAAGTCACAAGTCACATCTTCATTACCATAAGGGCAAGAAGTGTACACCAGGAAGCTCCCCCCATGCCGGTTGAAAATCCTGTCTGGTGTTGTGTTGTCATCACTGTCACTGTCAAAACAGTCCTTGGGGATTGGTCCTAACAGTTCATTTCCTAGATCAATGGAAAAATGTCGGTCATCAATCGCCATTCCAATGATGGTGCCTGCGGCTAGAGTAATACTCTGTAAGTCGCTGTTATCTACTCTATTGGAATGGTGTCATGTTCTATGTTGACTAATGGTGTTGGGTTTACCCCTAACCCTTGCTGTTGGAGAGAAGCATTTAGATGTATATAAGCAGCAGGTTTTTTCAATTTTTGTCCTCTTTTAACTTTCACTTCCAGGGAGAATTGTCGGGTCCTTTCTGGGATGGTGACTTCCTCTTTAATCTGAATTTCAACTGCATAAGGTAGCAATTGAGCTGACCTAAATGCTTTTTCTGGATCATCAAAGCCCATGGGATTATGCGCTAATCGGGACCAAGCTTTGAAGTATATTAGGTCCAAACTAATTGCAAAGCGATTGAGAATGTCACTGCCTAAGTAAAAGGCGGCAGTGACGTCTCGCACGACCCGACAATTATGGACTATGCTCTTGTTACCAATGGAGATTTTGAGCATACACCTGCTTGGCAGGAGATGTTTTGAATTGGGTGCTTCCAGGTCCATTTCCCATTTGTCTATCAGTTTGAATGTGGGAATGGCTGGATCTTTTGGGAGTTGGCGAAACATGGCTTCGCTGATGAAGCTCTTACCGTTGTTCACACACACTCGGGCGAGAACAGAGTCCTTCCCATCATTTAACTGAACAGGGATGAACAACTGCTCTCCAATTTGCTGAATATCAGCCAGGCTCTGAGCTGATTTCACCTCTTTCTGGACTATAGGAGTGGGAGTGTCTGATTGTGGATTGGTAAAGAATTTCAGAGTGTTTCCTTCCAGTGTGGAATACCACCTTAAACTGGAAGGAAGGTTGATTTTCAGAAATAGAGAGGACCCCCCAACACCAGTCTGTTGTCCTACTGCTATTACTGTCACATCTGGAATTTGGTTGTCCTGGAATTGAAATTCTACTTGGTCAGATTTTTGTTCAACCATGTGGCAGGTGCCATTCAAACTAACATGGTTGACACTCTGTTTTACTTTTATTGGTCGGCTAGTCTGGGTCCAGAGGACCTTGTTTACACAATCTATTAGGGGTGACAACCTTCTCAGGAGGTCGTTCCCTAGTAAACAAGGGGTGCCCTCTGGAGTCACTACTATGACCGAGTGTTTCACCTTGTGTCGCCCAATTTTGATGTCCAAATCTGCAGTCCCCTCGACAGGAATTCCTTCCCGTCAAAGTTCTGCAGTTGTCCAGGAAGAGAGGTGAGAGGAATACCGTAATTCTCCCCCCTTCCTGCATTTAGTTCATCAAAGGCCCTTTTGGACAGAAGGGTAGCTTGGGATCCAGTGTCCACCAGTGCCAAAATTGTACCCTGCCCCTGTACTTGTACCGGGGCATAATATCTTCCCTCCTTCTCTTCAAGGGGGCACAGATAATGCACATTTTTGGGCAACTGGTGGGCTAACTTTCTGGTTTTGGCCATTGCTAGCGAAGAGATTTGGGCAGAATTCTGTGGAGAGCCTGGGGAATCTGAAAGAAAAAGTTGGCAACTGGAAATGGTTTCGGGTTCTGGGCCGCCCCCCCCCTTTTTGGAGGCAGTCATCAGGATGGGTTTGACCCATGGGATTTTGGTATTGTCGGTTCTGGGATGAGATGATGGGCGGCAGTAGCTCAGTCTCCACATCTCCCCAGTCTGAATTGGCATCCCTTGGGACCCATTTTTCCTTGGGAGGAGTTCCCCCATCTCTGAAGGAGAAGATCCTTTTCCCAGGATCTTCTGAGGATCCCTCTCCCTCAAATTGGAAGACCTGTACCTCCTCCACAAAGTGGGTCTGTTTGGGTCCTTTGTTTCTCCTACCCCCCCTCTGCTCCTTGGGAGGCAGGCTTTCAGGGGTAGGAGATTTTGTTTCCGTTTCCTGGTTTTCCAGGGGCTGTTTACAAGTTGGGAAGGAAGCTTCCTCCAAGGCTTTACACCCCCTTTCCCCTTGTGCCTCCTCCCGGGGAACCGGTGGGTTATCGGGGTGCTGTCCCTGTCATTGTTCTGGAGCACCAGGCCCAGAGTTTGGGGCATTCTGCGGTGGCATGCTCATCTGAGGGTTCTGTTAAGCCCTCAGTATGTGACCAGATCCCATGCCATATTTTGGACCTGGCGCTCAAGTTGTGAAACCCGCTCAGGCTGATACGGGGCTCTATTTTCTCCCCTGGGCTGATCCCGGGAAGGGTAGCTATCCCTTCTCTGGTAGTACCCCTGGTTGGGAAGATTTTGGTACCCCTCCACCCTTGGCCTCCCCTCTCCCGGATTAGGTTGTCTGGGCTCAGGGAATTGGGGAAAGAAGGATGGATGATTTTGGGGCTGGAAATTGGGTGGATACCTGGGGAAAAAGTTCTGCCCAGGATTTGGTGAATTTCTGCCCTCCTGGGGGAAGTTATGAGGGAAGTTCCCCGGGTCAGGTGCTTGGCTGGATCCCCCCCCTTGGGCTGGAGGAGTCCACACATAACCCAGGATTGGTCGGTTTCCCTTGTAGTGGGGACTTACATAGTCAGGGGAGTGGGGGACCCCATTTGTGGGACTACCTCCTCGACTCCCTGTCTTTGACTGGCCCGAGGGCCTTCTGAGCTGTGAATTATTTGGTGCAGGCAGGTTTTTAGGCCCCCCATCTCCAAATCTAAAACGGGGGCAACCTTTACCTCTGCCACCTTGGCAGCAGCAGGGGTACTGTTGGTTTTGGGGTTTTTCGGCGTATTATTTTTATTTTCAATGGGCTTCTGCACCTCATAGATCCGGGTAGCCTGTTCAATGACCCAGTCTAAAGATCTTTTCTCATGAAAATCTCTCACGAGCTGGGTCATTACTTATTTGGGTAAGGCATGGAAAAACGTATTGATAAATTCTCTGCTATCCGTGCGCACCCTTCTGGTGGTCTGCGCAAAAGCACGCTTTAATTCTTGCACAAACTCTTGTGGGGCCTGATCCTCCCCACATTGCAAATTGTAGGCTGCCTTGCGAGCCTCTTGAGGATTTCTGTGCACAGAAAAATGTTTCAAGATGGCCGCCCTGTATGTGGACCACCTTGAATGGTTTTGATACTCCAGCCCTGCAAAGAAACTGGAGTATTCTGGTGAGAAGGTCCATTTGACGTACTGGATGCAGCTACTGCTGTCCTTCAAATGGAAAGTCTCCATCATTTGCTAATAGAGCTCCAAGTGTTCCAAAACAGAATACTTGGCGTTCTTATGATAAGGCGTGATGACACTCCTTATTGCCTTTATTTGTTTCAATGGGTCCTTAAGCAAGGCCCTTTTTGCCTTATTGGCCTTTTTGGTTCGGGTAACCCTGGTCCATTCATCCTCTGACTCAGAAGCACTGCTCCCAGAGGTGCCCGTCTGATCTTCCAGGTTTTCCCGTATTCTGCGAGCCTGGGAATGGCTGGCAGAATGTGGGGACCTGGTCTCCTGTGTCCTGTAATGCTCAGAGGAGTCTTCAGACCCCTCCTTGCTGCCAGGATCTGATGGGTACCCCCCCACTGACCTAACTGGGCAGAGGTTTTCAGGATGCCCTTAATGGGCCTACTCTCCTGGGGTTCCCCACTAAATTGCACTGTGCTTGGGTGCCCATACCCGGATGCCCGCCCATCCATTCCTGGGAGGTACTGGCCTATGAGCCCCATACTTCTAGCTGGATAGTAATCTGCCATCCCCGTGGCCCTGGGCTCATGTGCGCGAGGGGACATGGGGGTGGCAGAGTCCAGGGACTGGGAGAGATGAAGGCCTCTGGTACTAGGGCTCCTGAGGTTATGATCAGGAGTTTCTCTTTCCCAGCGAACCTCATCTCGATCCGCCCCTGTTCCCTGTTGCAATGCAAGAGCCTGCACTTTCAGTTCCTCAGTTAATGCCTTACTAGACTCTATCAGTCTCTCCTGCATCGCTACCTGTTGCTGGAGCCTATCATTGTGCTGGCAGAGAGCCTCATTCCGTCTCTGTGCCACCTGATTGGTCCTGGAGTACTGGGCCAGTCTCTGCTGCAGGAGGGTTACCTCCTGAGTCCCATCCCTACTGGCCTGCTCCTTTCTTGCCAGAGCTTCCTCCACCCTCCTGGTGTGCTCTAACAAGTTCTGGTGTTCTTTTTGGAGGTCACCCAGTCCCTGGAGGGCCAGGTGATTTTCTTCCATTTTCCTTTTTAAGTGGCAGACTTCCTGGCCTAAGATATTCCTTTCCTGACTAAGAGCCTGCATCTGTGCCGCCAGATCGTCCCTTTGCCTTTGGAAGGCACCAGCTTTCTGGCGCTCCTGGTCAAACTCTGCCTGGGTATCCAGGTCTTTCAAAATCAGTTTATTGCTTTCCTCTTTTTCCCTATCTAGGTGGCTTTGCAGGGTGACTACCTGCTCAGCACATGCCCTATTGAAATCTAATTGTTGCTCCGGCTTTTTCTGGCTCTGCAGTAGGGAGTCCAAACCTTCTTGGTACTCCTTCTGCAAGGCCAGAAATCTGGTATCCTGGTCCGCCTTTTCCTGTTGCAGCACATCCATATCCTCCTTTATTTTAGTGATGCACTGTCTGCTGTCCTTTTCTGACTCCTGGCTCCTGAGCAGCCTCTGCTCAGAAGAGTCCAGATCAGATTGGGCCTTCTCTAGCGCCATCTGTTGCCTATTTGCCAGATCTTGGCCTTCAGCACATTTGTCCTGCATGGCTCCCATATATAGGTACAAATATGCCGCTATCCTGGCAATCTTATTATGTTCATCTTTGGCTTTAGGGGCCATATATAGTTCACTCAGGGCCACATGTAGGGGACCCTGATCTCTCCATATATCTGACCCTGTTTCAGTGACCTGTTGCGCGATTGTCTGCAACCAGACCGTTTGTTCCTGATGAGTCCATTCACCTCTCACAAATAGCTTATGTAAGAAGTGCTCTCTGGCTATTTTGATGTCTACCAGTGTCGTCATTCTGGAATTTGAGTTCCTTCCTGACTTACAGAAGTGTGTATTTTATTTTTGCAAAACAGACTGTTTCCTTAGAGCGATCCTTTGAGGATTGCTTTAAAGTGTAACACAGCGTGGTGATCCGACCGGATGTATGTCTCCTGTCAGTTAGCACACTGTATTAATCTGCACAAGTGATAGATCTAACCCAGAATCCCGGACAAGCCCCCACTTTGTTAAGCGGCTTCACTTCAACACTACAGCTAAGTCAATGCCTAGTCTGGGATGCTGAGGGAAACCCTTATTGATATATTTTTAGGTCCAGTTCATGTACTCTGGATGACAACTCTTATATAACACCCCTCTCTTAGAACCCCCCTGACCCCACTGAGCCAAGAAGTAGGTCTGTTTTGCAAATTTAAAAGGTTTATTTGAGAAATATAAACAATATATATATATATCACACTTCTATAAATAAATTGATAATGGATATTACACTTGTGAATATGAGCAGTAATCAGCAAGAGGTAACTTATGAATGGGAACAGACGAATAAGGTTGGAAAGAATGCTTTATATAGTTCAAGGAAACGCAATGATGAATGAAATGCAGTACAGAAAATAACTTGATATGGCTTAAACAAAAGACAATGTAATCACTTTTCCCCTGGTGGCAATTCACCCGCCCCCCCCTATATGCAATGCAAGGAGATGGAAGTAACACACACAGTCTTCGGGAATACAATCAAATACAATACGGAATTCAGTTCCCCCCCAGCAAGCTTAGAGGAAACAGGCAGAAGTTTGAAACACAGGCCCAAAATGCTTTTAAATGTGATGGCAATGGATGGGAAAATGTGCTAACTGATTTTAATTCCCTCTAGAGATTCAGGGTGAGTGAGAGATGCTTGTTTGTATTAGTTCAGGCTCACTTTAGCAATGCTCTATGAGTTATTACCAGGTTGCAAACGGATTTTAACAAAGGAAAGAATAGAGCTGCTATTTTGACAAGTGGAGAAATTGAGCCAAAATCGCAAATCGCAGTAAATTTCGCGAGTGCGTAAATCGCGATTGCGGAAAATGTATAGGGAGTAGGTAAGTGGGTTCTAGGTTCGTTGGGAAGCCTAGAATCACAGCATAGGCAAAAATGGGTGGCAGCCTATTCTTCATGTTTTCCCAGTGCACTCTCTGGGGAGTTGTGGCCATCATGATATTTTCCATGCCAATACTGCACAGTTTTATGGTAGGGCTTGGAGGGCCAGGTGATTTTCTTCCATTTTCCTTTTTAAGTGGCAGACTTCCTGGCCTAAGATATCCCTTTCCTGACTAAGAGCCTGCATCTGTGCCGCCAGGTCGTCCCTTTGCCTTTGGAAGGCACCAGCTTTCTGGCGCTCCTGGTCAAACTCTGCCTGGGTATCCAGGTCTTTCAAAATCAGTTTATTGCTTTCCTCTTTTTCCCTATCTAGGTGGCTTTGCAGGGTGACTACCTGCTCAGCACATGCCCTATTGAAATCTAATTGTTGCTCCAGCTTTTTCTGGCTCTGCAGTAGGGAGTCCAAACCTTCTTGGTACTCCTTCTGCAAGGCCAGAAATCTGGTATCCTGGTCCGCCTTTTCCTGTTGCAGCACATCCATATCCTCCTTTATTTTAGTGATGCACTGTCTGCTGTCCTTTTCTGACTCCTGGCTCCTGAGCAGCCTCTGCTCAAAAGAGTCCAGATCAGATTGGGCCTTCTCTAGCCCCATCTGTTGCCTATTTGCCAGATCTTGGCCTTCAGCACATTTGTCCTGCATGGCTCCCATATATAGGTACAAATATGCTGCTATCCTGGCAATCTTATTATGTTCATCTTTGGCTTTAGGGGCCATATATAGTTCACTCAGGGCCACATATAGGGGACCCTGATCTCTCCATATATCTGACCCTGTTTCAGTGACCTGTTGCGCGATTGTCTGCAACCAGACCGTTTGTTCCTGATGAGTCCATTCACCTCTCACAAATAGCTTATGTAAGAAGTGCTCTCTGGCTATTTTGATGTCTACCAGTGTCGTCATTCTGGAATTTGAGTTCCTTCCTGACTTACAGAAGTTTGTATTTTATTTTTGCAAAACAGACCGTTTCCTTAGAGCGTTCCTTTGAGGATTGCTTTAAAGTGTAACACAGCGTGGTGATCCGACCGGATGTATGTCTCCTGTCAGTTAGCACACTGTATTAATCTGCACAAGTGATAGATCTAACCCAGAATCCCGGACGAGCCCCCACTTTGTTAAGCGGCTTCACTTCAACACTACAGCTAAGTCAATGCCTAGTCTGGGATGCTGAGGGAAACCCTTATTGATATATTTTTAGGTCCAGTTCATGTACTCTGGATGACAACTCTTATATAACACCCCTCTCTTAGAATCCCCCTGACCCCACTGAGCCAAGAAGTAGGTCTGTTTTGCAAATTTAAAAGGTTTATTTGAGAAATATAAACAATATATATATATATATCACACTTCTATAAATAAATTGATAATGGATATTACACTTGTGAATATGAGCAGTAATCAGCAAGAGGTAACTTATGAATGGGAACAGAAGAATAAGGTGGGAAAGAATGCTTTATATAGTTCAAGGAAACGCAATGATGAATGAAATGCAGTACAGAAAATAACTTGATATGGCTTCAACAAGACAATGTAATCACTTTTCCCCTGGTGGCAATTCACCCCCCCCTATATGCAATGCAAGGAGATGGAAGTAACACACACAGTCTTCGGGAATACAATCAAATACAATATGGAATTCAGTTCCCCCCCAGCAAGCTTAGAGGAAACAGGCAGAAGTTTGAAACACAGGCCCAAAATGCTTTTAAATGTGATGGCAATGGGTGGGAAAATGTGCTAACTGATTTTAATTCCCTCTAGAGATTCAGGGTGAGTGAGAGATGCTTGTTTGTATTAGTTCAGGCTCACTTTAGCAATGCTCTATGAGTTATTACCAGGTTGCAAACGGATTTTAACAAAGGAACAAATAGAGCTGCTATTTTGACAAGTGGAGAAATTGAGCCAAAATCGCAAATCACAGTAAATTTCGCGAGTGCGTAAATCGCGATTGCGGAAAAAGTATAGGGAGTAGGTTCGGTGGAAAGCCTAGAATCACAGCTTTAAAATGAAAATTAAATCTCGTTCCTAGCCCAAACTGTTCCAGAGATACGGACGATTTAATAAAGGTAGATTTTCGGATTTAAAGTAAAACTCAAAATGACAGGTGACAGCTTGCAGCTGCAGAATTGACAGGTGACAGTTGTGCAGCTTTAAAAATGACAGATGACACGATTTCTAGGAGGCAGTTCTACTTAGCTTAAAATAGCTTGAATTAGATTATTTTAACTAAGAGATTGGTTCTGCACAGTTCTGCTAGGTACTCACAATATAAATATGAACTAGGCCTCGTCACGGATCTGGTCAACACGTCCGGCGGCGGTTCTGTCTGCTCGGCGGGTGAATCAGGCACCGGTTCTGCTCACAGCGATCCGGATCTCTGGTTCTGCTCACAACGGTCTGGGTCTGGTCTGCGGTTCCGGCAAAAGTTCTTGGCACAGAATTCAAACAGCTCGCCCGGCTGTGGAATAGTTTGCAGATGATTTTAAGGATGCTGAGGCCTGCTGAGAAGAGTTCTCAGTTTGTGGGTTTAGGCCCTTGCTTTAAGTTCTGAAGTAAAGTTCTGGTCTTTGGAGATTGATGGATGTGAAGTCTGGAGTCACCCGGCAAAGCGTCCAACAGAAAATGGAATTGAGTGTCCCTACCTGTCCCAGCAGTCTCTTTTTATGTGTTTTGGAAGTGGGTGTGTGCGTGGCATAACTGAGCCTGCCCCTCTCTACTTGTCATTGGCCCAATTCTCCCCTCTCCCATGATTGGGGGAAGGAAATGGATTGTCATCATGATGAGGTCAGTTTATGGGTCAGAGGATCCTCCCCTGGTCAATTTGCCCACAAATCTATATTTGATTCAAATACATATTTCCCAGATACACAATTTGTTGAAATTACATGTACACATTATATATTCCTTATGGTCCATGCTTGTCCGCCTCTGATCTTCCTGGGGGCTTGCAGTCAAAAATGACAACATTTTGCGCTTTTTGACTGGTTTACCAATATCGGACATTTACCAAAAATTACACATGTGCGCAAGGAGTATGGACATTAATTGATGAAGTGTCAGATTTTTAACATGCAGACATTTGGAGTGAGATGCTATTTTCCGCTAGCAACCTCCCAGAATACACCACAGGGTCCTAACGCCTCTTAAAACGTGCACAGAAAATTCACAAGAATAATGATATTACTTATATAATTTTGACCAGTCCGCACTATGAGTTATCTATCTTTTTAACTTATGCCCTGGTCAAAAAGGGGTGTGGCTTCCCACATCACATGGTGGAAGAACTGGTTTATCCACTTCCCCCAAGCTCAGCAGGCTATTCACAGGCACTTCTCCTCCCACTTCTCCCAAGAGGAAGCCACTTTACGGCCCCCCCAATATAACATTTGCCTGAGTCCATTGTTCAGTTTCCTGCAGTCCCCAGGTAATTCAATCAGAGAGGTGTCACCTCCTTTTTGTGGGGGCAGCAGAATGCAGCCAGGCCTGGGAACACAGCTGTTGATCCAGTTTCAACTCCTGTCGGGGGTAGTTGTCAGGCAGAATACAGTTTCATTAAGCCAGGTTTCAGCTAAATGTCACTTTTTGTTCCCAGTTTTCTACATTCAAATCAAACTGACAATTTTTACACATACATTAAATAATGATTTCCTTCAAGTCATTTCCGAATATAGTTTTACATTGTATCCACCTCTTAGCAAGTCTTTCCTTGGTCTGGTTTGGGTTCCTCTGTTCAGTTTTACACAAAAGTCTGGTGGTTTTAAAACGCCGGCTTTCTGATAGTGGTGAGTACTGGTATTGCAACCATTTTTGGGATTAAGAAAATGAATTCCCCACAGTTCTGAGTTGCTTTTTGGCAATCAGCATTGCCATTCCCAATGGTTTCAGGCTACTGTGTGTGTAGCCCAATGGTGGTTTTAGGCAGTGCCCTCCTGTGCTCACAACATAGGCAAAAATGGGTGGCAGCCTATTCTTCATGTTTTCCCTGTGCACTCTCTGGGGAGTTCTGGCCATCATGATGTTTTCCATGCCAGTACTGCACAGTTTTATGGTAGGGCTTGGATGCATGGGTAAAAACATCCCACAGAACTAGGATGCAGGGTAGGTTCAATGGATAACGGGGGTGGTTTGGTGGGGCTGGGGTCATGGGTAAGCTTCATGCATTAGGCAATTCAATGATGACTTGCATCCCCGGCATGCGCTGCTGATAATGACACACATTAGTATGCGTTGCAAAGTAGGTTTATGGTTCTTTTATATATGTTAACAGAGGAATTATTATTAACTTATATACAATGATGTAACATCATGAAACATTTTCACTCATAAAAACCTATGAAATTCACTGATAAAACATTGTTATCAAATTCAGGGGAAAATCTTTCTTAAAGCGATGTTATTGTTACAAGTAAAATAAAAAAACTAGAAATTTGCCAGTTATGGTAAGCTATGCAACCATAACTCGCGCCACCGCCATGCACTGCTACCACTAACACCCAGGACATCAAAGATGGCATCACAAATGCCACTGAACAAAATAATGTCATCAATGATGTCAACGATGATGGCATTTGTGATGTCATCTTTGATGTCGTGTGTGTTAGTGTTAGCAGTGCAAGGCGGTGGCACGAGTTATAGAAAGATATGAAATGTTTCCCAGAATGCCCCGATTAAAAACACAATTTATTATGCTTAATAATGTAGGCAGCAGTGTTTGATACACTAGACCTCTGAGTGTGGTTTGCTAGAAGGGTAACATAGGCTTCATCCATATCTGCTTCTGCCATTTTCTTATTTCACCTGAAAATGCAACCCACTTTGAATATGTTTAAAGTATTCAGAAAGTACTGTGGCGGGTCGGAAGAAGAACACAGACTCTGATTTTTCACCTCACTGATAATCTTATTAAAGTAAATAATAAATGCCTATCTTTCCCTGTGCTATGGGGTTTCACTACCTAACAAGACTAACTATGGTGCTCGTCAGTCGTCAGGGAGAGTCAAAAATAGAATCTTTCCAATGTCAAAACTAACCTATCCTAACCCTACCACTATTATAGCAACCAAAACCAGGATAATGTCTCCCTTCTCCAGAATCCTGGATTTTCACACAGTTCAGTCCAGTAAATGATTTTTATTTTATGTTATTTTATTTTATTTTTTATTTCTAAAGCACCGATACTGCGGGCATTGGGGCACTAACATAAACACAAAGGACAAACATAATTGTGGCACAATGGGCAAGCCAGTGTTCCCTTGATCTAAAGACAGAATATGGGACATTGGGGCATAGAGCCCTATGAATTTAGCTGTAGAGGTGTGTTTTCAAGGTGTTTCTGAAATAACTCAAACTGGGAGTCTCTCTGATTGCTAATGGCAGGGAGTTCCAAAAGGAGGCTTCCTAAACCCGGAATGATCTACCTACGCCTCTGGCTCTTTTGATTCTGATTTCCTGGTGTTAGGCGAGAGCCGATGATTGCAGATCACTAGCCGGTTTGTATGGCATGATCATTGCTTTAAGGTATTCCGGGGCCTTTCCATAAAGGGAGCGATGTATTAATAAGCCCATTTTGAACTTAATACGTAGCTGTACTGGTAGCCAGTGTAGCTCTTTCCTGGTTTTGGATATATGAGCTCATCTTGGGATGGCCATTGCTACATGGACTGCGTCATTCTGAATGGTCTGGCATATCCGAAGATTACATTTTGAGGCTCCGCTCAACAATATGTTGCAGTAATCGAACCTTGACAAAATCATTGCACAAGCGATGGTCACTGAGTTCTTTTTGTTCATGAATGGCCATATAGTCCGAAGGAGCCTCAGATGGTAGTTTCATATCTTACAAAGACTTTGTACTTGGGCGTCTGAGTATAGGGAGGCCTCTAGGAAGACCCCCCAGGGTCTCCACTTTTCATTGGGCCAATATCTTGTTGCCTTGTAACATAAAGTAGGCATATGTGGGATCCAACATGGCACAAGCCTGGCGAGAGCCAAAAATCAACAGCTCAGTATTATTGTCATTCATGTATAGCCAATTAGATGACATCCATCTCTCAATGGCATTGTAAATGTTATTTAATGTTAGCAAATCTTGGAGGTGATCCCCGCTCAGCTCGATGACCAGCTGCGTGTCATCGGCATAGTTGGTAAGGAAGACCCCTAGATCTTCCAACAATATGCATAAAGAGCACATATAGAAATTGAAGAGGAGAGGTGATATTGATGCTCATTGGGGAACACCATATTTGATAGGGGAGACCGTGGAGGTGGCTGCACCCCATTGTATATGGGACTCGCAGTAGGATAAAAAAGACTTGACACAATTGACAACTTTCAAAGAACAAGCCCCTGGCTGTCGTAAGCACTCAAGAAGATGCTCTTGATCAACGAGATTGAATGCCGCCGAAAGATCTAAGAGGATCAACATCCCAGCTTTTCCGGTGTCTACAATGTCAAGCATATGGGTTTGGAGATTCACAAGAGCAGTGTCAGTGCTATAGGAGGGTTGAAAACCGGTTTGCCGGCTATGGAAAGTGTTGTTGGTTTCCATAAAAGCTGGTAGCTGAAATGTGGCTGCCTTGTCCTAGATCTTTAAGAGGAACTGGCTGTTAGTTATTGTTATTCCTATTGGGTGTAAGAACCATCTCTTTGTGTAGAGGAATAGTGGGGGAGTGTCCTCTTAGGACTCCTTTCTCTACAGAGATAGCCATGGAATTATCTACAATAGTTCTTTTAATTCGGTCAATTATTGCCAAGCGATTCAGGCGGAGTGTCAACAAAGATAAAGGTTTGTGCCTTAGGAAACCCATTGTGAAAGACTTATTGCAGTATTCGAAAGTATCGGATCAGGAAAAGCAAAATGCTCACAGCCGAGTTACGTCGAGGACCGGCGAAGACCGGCTTGCCCCAGTTGCGCTGGGTGTGTAGCGCCTGATGTTTCCTGAAGTTGCGAGCTTGGGTACCTGGGTAATGTAGTTCCCGAAGCTCTGCTAATGATACATGTCAAGTTTAAAAGCAAACCTGAATGCGAGTGCTTTTTCTCGCTGCAGTATTTCCAAACAAATTATGCACAGGATTCAGAGAACAATTATTTAGTGCAAGATGACACATGATCCTTAAGTATTTCTTGGTAACTGTTTTTATCAGTTGATAACATTCTGTTAAAGTTTTTTTCAGCTTCTGACTCCTCTCTCATGTAGCTATTCTCTGTTTCTCTCTTGCTCTTTCCTTGATTTATCTTACATGTATTTATCCTTCTATTTTCCCATGGTAATGTTATCCAATACTTAGGGCTCTGCCCTTTTGGTTTCTGATCTTTGACACACAGATCACAGTTTCTAGTTTCTCTTTGACCCCCTTTCTCTATTTCAAGCTTCTCTTCAAGCTTTCCTCTCTTATGATATCTCTCTTCTTTCCTTAGAATGTCCTGGCTTGGTTTAATGTCAAGGTGAACATTTTGGCCTTCGGGATATGTTCCCTCTTATGTTTTTGAGGTTATCAAGATTTTCTTCTTGACTGGGACGAGTATGAGTACTCCAGTAATGATTCTCAATCACTTCATTCAATATCAATGTGAAATAACTTGGTCCCCAAACCGACACACCTGGGCCAGCAGGTAAGTTACTGTGGCTTTATTCAGTAAGATGGTTCACAGGAACACCGGCACGTCCCTCAGCGCCAGCAAACACTTTCCAACTGTCCCACTTGGAACACTAGTTCAGATAACAACACTGACACTCCATAGTGACCTCACAGCACAGCGTGCACTCCATATTGCCATCACCCATTCAGAGAGCCAATTATGTCACTCACAAGCTACAAGCCAGACTTACATTACAACACCTCTCCCTCTTTACATTTCAGAACACCTAGAGGATTTGCAGCACTAGTACACTCCATCACCCCTTAAAAATAAGTGTGGCCATCATGTACCCGCACCAACAACACTGGAAACCCCAAATGGACACACAACCCAAATCCTGGAAGAAACTGTCGACCTGGAGCATCATTCACACCCAAAAACAACACCAATGAGCACCAAACTAATACTGCCATACAACACCCCTCGTTCACTAAGAACGCCTGAGAAACAATGATAAACCCCAACTAATATACACCCTAACCGTGCCAAAGAAACACATTCAATTCTGTTAGAACCCTAAACGTGCCAAAGCACACTACCAACTCCACTCTGTCCCAACAACAAAACACAGCAAGAGGAACCCACCGAATTAGAAAAAGGGCTAAACACCTCCCCTCAAACTGGACTGGAAAACACACGAGGACCAAAAACAATAAAATATGCATTCCACCTTTTCCAAGCTGCCCCTTGAAAGCTAGAGCTTGCCACGCCCCAGCGTTCCACAAAAGTACATTACACTAACCATCAAACACTTCCATACACCAACATCCTTCCACCCTGGTCTGCACCCCAAGGCACCAGGGCTGCCACCACCAGGCACTATCCCAGCTCAACAGAGCAACACCAAGCACACACCCTAACATCAGTCCACAACAGCTCCCACAAGGAGAACACACACATCCGAAAACCGACCGAAAACATGGTCAACCACAACGGCGCCAAACCATACGCCCCTGAACCACGACACCATGAGACCCCTTGTCTCTGCCGAACACCTACAAATGTACACCTGCAGTACACCGCACACCGGGACCCCTAGTCCTTGCCAAACATACACCTGCACCCTAACACTACAGTATACCTCACAACACCCCAGGATCCCTAGTCCCTGCCAAACATACACCTACACCAACACCACAACACCCGGGACCCCTAGTGTCAGCCAGACTGCAAAAAAACACAGTAAAAAACACATCCACAAATGTGGGACCCCTAGCGCAGGCCAGGCTGCCATCACCATCTTCACCAACACGCAAGACAGGACCATGATCCAAATAACCACGACAACAACAACAAATGTCACCCACCGCCAAGAATAGGTAAAGCCACTACAGGACCCGACCGGAATCCCGCAGGCCAGAGACGCACACGAACCCACCCGGCATTCTGCACCCCAACTACCTAAAACAACACCTCATTGCAAACTCTGCACATGCGCACACGCGCATACCATACAACTCCTGACACAGAAGACACAACAAATGATTGGATAACTCTAATGACAACGCAGTATGTCTTCACTGTAATAGTAGCACAAACAAAAGTGCTTTGTGATTTCACTGGACAAGGTACCTGCCCCCTTTAACGCCACCCCTATGATAACATTTAAACCTGGGCAGCAAAAAATTAAAAAGTCGAACATTGGATACCCAGGTCACAACAAAATTATGCATAATTCCACCCACGAGTCCCAGGTTGCGACCACGCATAGGTGCAAAATGCAACAGTACAACGTCTCCGTTAATTACTTGAAAACTGGCCCCAACACCCACCAGGCCAGACCCCACCTGCAAAGAAAGAACAGGTTAGGCAAAACCAAAGGACATGTTCTTTTAATTACAAGGCCACGACATAAACATACACACCATACCATATAGGCCTGAGACGCGAACACCCGACCAAACACATAAGGCCCAACATGTACACGAGACATCATACAAACCGGCCCGAACACCTACAGAAAAACTTTCCATGATAACAGGAACGTCCTCCTCATATCGGGCTGCCACAAGTCAAAGCCAAACTCCTCCAAGGCCCCTAAAACACTGTAGCTGCATCCGCAAAACCCCATACACAGGCTTTTCCTCCGCCTCACCAAACGAACACGTTGTCCTCCGAAGCTTCCCCACTTCGTGCTCCTGATGAAAGTCCACACCACCTCTCAGGGTGATTTCTGCTCTTCCAAGTGCACCATTGCTGGGATCCGCCCCACCCCAGTTCACAATCCACCTGCCGAAACAGGGTTCACCGGTGCTATGGGTTCCGGACCGACATGATTCTCTTCCAGTAACAGAATAAACAACATCACCCCATTCCCTGTGCACCGCACATGCAGTGCGTTCCAGATCTCTTCCGCGTTCCAGCCGCTCACGCTGGAACGCTTCGTGATGACTTGCCAACGTCATCATTATGCCAAAAGCACCGCAGAGTTCACATCTCTGACGCCTTCCATTTCGGCGACCTGCTTGGAGACCATGGCACTGGGGAACCTCCACGCCGGCGCCCTCAACGGCTGCAGACACCTACACCAATGATGTCACAGTCACTTGGTCACCCCAGCATCCCGCAGATGTCGCCGCTTTCCATGAGTACCTCCTGGCTGACTGAACCACCCGGCCTCCAGCCACGCCAGTCGGGGAAACTCAACCAGCCTCGGCCACACTTCTTTACAGAAATGCTCCTATGCACCCCCGCGAAACAGGCTAAGTGCAGCACAACCAACGCCACTGCTATTGGAGCCGATTCCTCTCCACAACTCCAACACAGGACTCAGGACCCAATGCCGTCTGGGCACCGGCTCCAACTCTCATAGGTACCACAAGCCTTCAGCACCACCCGGCATTTTGAAGAACAGTTCCATATCCGTATACCAAGAACTGTACAGCTGGCCTCAACACCCAGGACTTGAGCACATGGAGGGCGGTGTCCAGTCACAGCTGCTGCCCCCTCCACGACAGGATCCCATCCTCGTCGCCAGTGAAATAACTTGCTCCCACAAACCGACACACCTGTGCCAGCTGGTAAGTTACTGTGGGTTTATTCAGTAAGATGGTTCACAGGAACACCGGCGCATTCCTCAGTGTCAGCAAACACTTTCCAACTGTCCCACTTGGAACACTAATTCAGATAACAACATTGACATTCCATAATGACCTCACAGCACAGCATGCACTCCATAATGACATCACCCATTCAGAGAGCCAATGATGTGACCCACAAGCTACAAGCCTGACTTACATTACAACACCTGCTTTATCTCGACTGTGATGGGTATGAGCGTTCAAATATTTATTCCTCTTTCACTTAATTCAATATCGATGCTTTATCTGTACTGCGATGAGTAGGAACATTCCCATAACGATTCCTTGTCCCCCTTTCCGGGTCTCCAATATTCCCTGTCACCTACATTATTCAGGGATAACCTCACCAGGCTTATTGTTTGGGTGAGTCATTCACTTCGGCTTGTCAGAATGGCTTCTTGTGACTCCTGTGTCGCTCTCTTTTTGACTCGCTGCACAAGCGATCTCTCCGGCTTCTCGCTCGTTGGCAGATTATGCTTCAGATTTAGCATAGTGGTATCAGCGTTATTCAAGGGACCCCTGGTCCACCACAGGTTCAGTTGTGGTCACACCACCACTCGATTCTCCCTCTGGTTAAAGACACCTTGCGTCTACATTCACTTCTCTGATCTCTTTGGTTTCCCAACGCCAGACGTCCAATTCTGCAGTTTGCTCTCTCTCAACAATGGGACGCTGCGTGTCCACTCTCGTCTCTTTATAAGCAAGCATGCAGGCTTGTATCTCGTGTGCTTCCCCTCTGTCTCTCCAGTCTCCTCCCCTTTTCTTTATGACGTAGTCATGTGATCACCTTGGTGGAATTCCATATTACTTTTTCTCTGTTCGTTCTGCATTCTCTATTCCTCTGCAGATCTTCTTCATCTCAGTAAAAGAGGGGTGGGTGAGGGGGTTCAAATGTGTGTTCAGAGTTTCTGGACAGCAATAACACATTGTGATGGTTTCTTCATACCTTTCTTTACTGGATGTGCTTGAAGATGTACTGTTAGAAGGTTTCTTAGGGAGTTCCTCACAGGAACGGGTGTCCTTGTCCCCAAAGGTGGAGTCTCTTGCCTCGACCTCTAGGGAGGTGTTACGGAGCAGGCTCACCTCTATAGCCTTACAGGCAGGGGCTCCCCCTTGGGGAGAAGGGACGGTTTGCAGAGATTCATCACAATCCGCACACCCTTTTAGACTGTTGACATAAAATGCAGAAGATGCACATTAGAAATAAGTAACTTATTGCATTTCCTTAAATGGGTGTTGCTGAAATGCATTTGTGGCAAATGTGGAATTGTACATGGGTGACTATCAACTACCGGGAAATATTGCAGAGAGGGATCAAAGTCACGCCTGATAGACAGAGCGAAGAATATTTCTCAATGGTTGATAGTCATGCATTTACAAGGTTATTTTGTATATGTGTGCCTTTTAACTCTTTCAACCCTCTTAAAGGAAAGGTAGGGTCATTTCCTCTAGGAGGGCAATCACTTCCTGTTTTGGTGCGGCCTGGGGTGCTGAGAAGGGTCAGTTGGAGCAGTATGAGAAGGGACCTGACAAGTCTTTGTTAGGCAACGAATCAAGCAAGTTTTGTGACATCACCACAGTGAAATATTCCTATCATATTTCACTGCAGTGGTTTCAGAGCAAGGAGTTATGACTTTTGTGCTCACGTGTATTGTGCAACAAGAATTAAAGGAAGTTATATACGATATAGCAGTATGTTTCAAGGTTTTTGAATTTCAAATACACAAAACCGTTCAACTGCTCACATTAAAAATCACGAAATAAAATATACGAGACCTTCGAGCAGGACTAACAGATCAATACAATCTCACACAATATGTCCGCTTATAAAAGAAATAGCAATTTAATATATCAATCGGAGTCAGAATGTTTCTGAATATCCTGCTAAAAATGTTCAACAATTATAATATGTGCACTGGTTCTACGTTTTTAAAGGATTTATTAATAACTGTGCACTGAGTCTTTTAAAGACAGGCATCCAAAATGCAAACGTATATATTTCATTACATTAGTTTTAATGAACAACATCATTAAATATTCAAATCTTTTAATTGCCGTCTCTTGCCTATAATGTACTGACATGCTCAGTGGCAGAAAGTAATGCAGGGGTAATCTCTGCCCATGGCGATCCATTTCCCTGCTAGAAAGTAAATTAAAAGAAGCCCTGAACAGGGGGCTTGTTAGATCTAGTTTCAAGTTCATGGCGGTCCCCAGATCAGACAGCAGCTGAGCTCTGCTATGAATGGAGGTGGTGGTTGTGCGGGAAGGAGATGAGAGAGACCGCACAAAGGCTGCATTGAGCACACTCAGCTAAACACTGGTCCTCCAATAGTATATCATTGTAATGCATGGCTGCTGGGCTGGAAATGCTTTACAGTACAAGGAGCAGTGTCATTGAGATGAACACAATGCCAGCCAGTGCGGAGAACATTCTCCAAGCTGTTCCCTCGGGCCTACGGTCATTTCTTCATTAAAGATGCAAATCGAGGTCTCCTCAGTTTGAGACTACCATTGTTCCCCCCAAAACCGTCTATTGCATTGTCTCCTATATGTACATATAGTACACTTTGAGCTCAAAGACCACTTGTGTCTTGCAATGCAATCTCTCAGGAAAATATGCCCCAGACCTTTAACTATTCTCTGTTTTCCAAAACATCAAACCAATGGCACTAGAGCATCCCATCTGTGATGTTCTGTATGGCCATTAGCAACTATGGGCCTCATTACGAGTTTGGAGGCAACCATGGCGCTATTAGCGCCATGGTTGCCTCCAAACTCGTGTCCGGGTCCGGGTAGTCGGAATGGGGACTTACCGGGTCATTCCAACCTTGGAGAACCCAGTAGGTCCCCATTCTGAAAACCATTCCCCATTCCCATTCGAGCCCCCAAACGGCTCAATGGGAATGGGGAAGGAGATAATAACGGGCCCGCAAATAGCAGGCTGTTATTAGCTCCCTGGTCCCTTAGCGGCACCTGCTAAGGGCGGCTGATAAAACCAGCCGGCCTGAGTGGGACCAGCTAAGGGACCTCGGAATGTGGTAGTAGGGGGTTAACGGCACCGGCATCCTTACCGGTGCCGTTAACCCCCTACCGTCGTACCCATAATGAGGCCCATATGTCTCTTTCTGAACCCCCCCCCTTTCCTCCTACTTTGACTTCATGGGAGAGGATTGCGGAATAAATAATCAAATGTGTGACATCACAGTAAAGGGATACAGCATTTTCTCTGCAAGGATTTCTTTGTTAATGCTTTTTGGGTTGTTGTGTGGTGAGTGGCGAGGGAAGCTTGTATTTGTTTATGTTGTGTATAATTCTCTCGTACCCCCATTCTACACACCACCCACGTAGACCGTGTAGGGGTTGAAAAGGAACACAGTGGGACATACCCAATTTTAAATTATCGATAGGTAGTTCACAACTTTGGGGCATTTCACCTCTGGGTTTGCTCTCATAGTCTATCAGATGTCACTAGGCAATCTTGGGTGAAATACATCCCTGTAGCTGATAACTATCAATTTACACTTCTGTATGTGAAGCATATTTGTGTTTGGTGAAGCACCCTCTATGTAAGTATGTTGAAGGCACAAAGGTGAGAATTTTGCTGGTTTGAATAGATTCCTTTGACAACTGTATACAAACATTACCTTTGGATGAATTGCAAGCTATTATACTTGAGAAACCCATGTCAGCTGCCCAGAAGTCAGAGAAGGGTAATACTGAGTTTAGAATCCTGCTGGAAAGATATATGTTATGACAAATTGCTTTCAGGATGTGCAGGTTCAGGGATAGTGCTCACCTGCGGTTTCTGATGCATGGTCCTCTTGGTAGTTTTCTCGTTTAGAGTCTTCTTTTTTGTGCGGGTCTCTTGAAGGAAGGGGCGAGCCTCCCCAGATTCCACCCTGCCTGAATGGTAAACAATCCAGCAGGGTAACCCCAGGGAGACAACCTAATAGGCAGGAAACCCTCAGCGAGGGCAAAACACCTGCATGAGTAGTCTATGGGAAGTCTTGTGAACGGTAGAGGAGGCAGCAAGGAAGTTCCGGGAGCACGGAGAAGCCATTGGCAGACAGAGGTAGAAAAACTGGAAGGTAGACGGCCAGGAGGACAGGACAAAGGAAGGAAAGGAACGGAGGCAGAGAAGGGGAGAAGAGTAACGAGGAGAAGCGATGAGCTCGGCACAAGGGTTGCCGAGCATTGAGATGTGAAGCATACCAGCAGTGTTAGCGTTCATAAGGGTGGTCAGCTGAAGGACTGCAAGGACTAGAGGCGTATTGAATCACCAGGGAGAATAAGCGGTCGGCCATTTTGCGAGAAAAAATGGTGCCTGCGAAATGTGAATGGTGTCTCCAACTAGACCAGAGAGCCTTGTGACAGAAAAGCATGACATTATGCCCCCTCCAAAGGATCCGTCCCCCGGTCTTGCCCGAATGGAGATGATGGAATCACCGGAGCATGTGAGGTGCATGTATGTTGGTGGCAGATTTCCAGGAGTGCTTGCTAGGCAGGTAACCCTTCCAATCAACAAGATACTGTAGACATCCTCTTCCGTATCTTCTGTCGCACAGTCTGGCCACTTCATATTCCAGTTGTTGGTCATCAGCAATTATTGGAGGTGGAATGAGTTTCTTTTTAGAGGAGGATTTATAAGGCTTCAAAAGCGCAGTTTGAAACACCAGATTAATGCGTTTCAATGACATGGGTAAATGCAAATGAAAGTCCACCGGATTTATGACATTAATCACTGTAAACAGTCCATAAAAGCGAGGAAAAAGTTTGTTACCGTGGAGAAATTGGGTATAAACTTCCTGTAAAAATTAGTTAGGCCCAAAAAAGATTGGATCTGTTTCACTGTAGCTGGTGGAGGCCATGAAAGAATGGCAGAGACCTTGTTAGGATCCATGGAAATTCCCTGGTAATGATCGGTAGACAAATGGAACTGCATTTCTCAGATTTAGCTAGAAGTTGGTTGTCTCGTAGACGAGCCAACACCCTGGTGACATTGTCCTGATGTTGAGTAGGATCCTTGGAGAATATGGGTATGTTATCCAAATATACTACGACAAAGTGGAATAGCATGTCAGAGAATATCCGGTCCATAAAGCACTGAAAATCAGCAGGAGCATTGGTTAACCCAAAGGGCATCACCAAGTACTCAAAGTATCCAAAGGGTATCCTAAAGGCTGTCTTCCAGTCATCTCCAGCCCTTATCCGAATGAAGTGGTAAACCCCCAGAAGATCCAATTTAGAGAAAAGGACTGCTCCTTGGAGAGCCTCCAAGATGTCTGAAATAAGGAGTGGAAGATACCTGTCCTTCTGAGTGACTTGATTCAACCCACTGTAATCCAAACAGGCACATAATTCAGTCATGGGTTTTTTGGTACAAAAAATAGGGATGCACTAGCTGGTTACTTGGATGGTCTGATTAGTATGTGTTTGTGGTTGATCTTAAGATACTTTTCCAAGGCCTTCCTTTCCTGAGTAGACAGAATAAAACATTTTCTGACAGGAATGCTGTCTTGTTCTGCTGTTTCGATGGCACAGTCTTCTGGTCGATGTGGAGGTAAGGACTGAACAATAGATTCCGAGAAGACATCTGCAAATTCATGGTATTCCAGGGGTATGTGATTAAAATTTTAAAGAGAGACTGTCAGTTCTTCTGTGCATACTATTATGGAATTGTGGCTGTTATCCAAGTTTTGAGAGAGACAATGGGCAAGGCAATATTCTGAGCCTAAGAATAGAGAGCCTGCAGACCAGTTAATATAGGGGTTATGTCTATGTAGCCATGGCATACCCAAAACCACAGGGTAATGGGCTTCTTTAAAAATGTCAAAACACAGGAATTACCAGTGGTTGTTGATCGTCAGCCAAAGGGCCTTGGAGCGCTGTGTGATTAGCCCAGATGACAAGGGGCAACCATCAATACCTTCAACGGTCTGAACCTGTTCTTTATTTTCAAAAGGAATCTGATGAAGTCGGGCCCATTCATCATCCAGGAAAACTCCCATGACCCCACAATCCACCAATACAAGCACAGACTGGATATCTCCACGATCAGATTGCAAGGAGACTTGTAACACCACCAAGAAAAAGAAAGAGCATAATGGTGGTCCTAAATTGGCAGAGAAAAAGGAGCAAGTGTCATCCTCCCAGACTCCGGCTCCTGTTAGAAACGTGAGGTAGCATTTCCTGATCGCCTTGGTGGAACTATTGGACAATTGCGGACCATATGTTTTGGGGATGCACAATATAAACATAACCCCAATTTGATCAGTTTGTTTCTTTCCTCTGATGTGAGTGGGCCTTACAGAGAACCCATCTGCATCAGTTTGGGTTCTCCTGCAATGGAGAGAGGACTGATGGAAGGGGGACAATGTTTTCTTTTCTCAGTCTTCATTTAATCCTTTCCAAAAAAGGGTGAAACAATCATTGGCCGACCAATCTGCTTCCTTGGTGGGTTGTTTAAACTGGTTTATGTAGGTCAACATGTCCCGTGAGCCTTGTTGAAACTCCAATAGTTTCTCTTGAACTGTGAAGACCATATCCCTCGACGCTACCCTGCCTGAATGGTAAACAATCTAGCAGGGTAACCCCCGGAGACAGCTCAATAGGCAGGAAACCCTCAGCGAGGGAATAAAAACTGCACAAGCAATCTGTGGGAAGTCTTGTGAACGCTAGAGGAGGCATTAAGGAAGTTCCAGAAGCACAGAGAAGCCGTTGGCAGACAGAGGTAGAACAATAGGAAGGGGGCAGCCAGGAGGACAGGACCAAGGAAGGAAAGGAACAGGAGGCAGAGAAGGGCAGAAGAGGTAACGAGGAGAAGCGCGAGCTAGGCACAGGGGTTGCAGAGCGTTGAGACGCGAGGCATACCAGCAGTGTTAGCATTCATAAGCGTGGTCAGCTGAAGGACTGCAAGGACTAGACAGCGTATTGAGTTGCCAGGGAAAATAAGCGGCGGCCATCTTGCGAGATAAAATGGTGCCCGCAAAACGTGAATGGGGTCACCAGCTGGGCCAGAGAGTCTTGGGATGTAAAAGCATGGCAATTGCCTTTGCAAGAATTGTAAGGAGATTCAAGTTGAGCTTCGATAATCACTGTTAATTGCTCTGAAGACCTGCAAGACCTTGGAAGACCTGCAACATTTGTTATGGATAGCACTAGTCCCAGGATACAGGCCACAGAGGGCTTGGTTCCTAGACAGTCTTATGGTTAAGGAAGGTTTAAGCACATCCTTGAATGTCCTGTCATATCTCTTGGAAACTGGGGAGGCACAAATGACAAGATTGGTTGCCAGCTTGTTGAATGCATCCTGGAAGAGAAGAGCTAAGAACAGATAGGTTTAGGAGCTATGAGAATTTTGTGAGACCTATTTTTGAACTTTGAAACCTAACTCGAATGTATCAATATGGATGATGCTTGTCTTAATGCATGTGAATAGATTGCATCTTGCCATAGCTGAATTCATGGACTGCAGTTTAATAAGTATTCTATTGAAATGTTAAGTACATGTCTTGCTCCATTCGTATGTTTGGTAGAACATAGTTTCAAATCCGTATCTTTCCAAGATTGTAGTGTGATTGTTGAAGGGATAGTGTATTTTACCCTTATTCTGTGGACTGTTTTTTCATATTTTATGTTTTTTTCATGTTGATTGGTTTTATATTCTCTTCTGTCAGAAAAGGTCGGGGAGACGAAAGCATCAAATACATTTATTGAACTTGCTGGAAGGATAGCATCATCTTGAGTGTCTAAAGCACTGTAAATGCTGTGCGTGCCAGACTAGAAGTGACGTTTGTGTGTTCAACAAAGCAAACCTACGTTAGCAATCTTGAGAACCTCACAGCTTTATTAGATATTTGTTTTCCAAGCCTTCAGGGCGGGATCGGTCATTCCTTCATGCGAACGCACACCTCATCTTTATGAATGACGCTTCTTTCAGATTGCTTAAAATACTTTGGCGTTTTCTAAAGAAAAGAATCCTGCATTTTCCCAAATTCGTCTTTTCTTAAATATCATCATCGAGAAATGAATCTATGACAAAGGTTACTGTAGTATAATAAATTTCAGGAGGCAGGAGGCTGTGTGTTGTCCAGAAGGGCTTTATTGTACAAACATAAATTGTCCTTATAAATGATGCCAGCGGTGCTGCACTGTTGGATGCCAACGTGGCCAACAACATAAGGGGCTGTAAATGTAGAGTAGAGTCGCTGGCAAGTCCTGCCGATTTCCCGTGCTCGGAGGAGCCGGGGAGACGCTCCGATCGCGTCCTCCGCTAATCCCCGTAATGCGCGCGTAGCGCGCGGGGGCGGGGCTTCGTCGGGCGCGAGATCTCGCGAGAGCGGGCGCTCTCGCGATATCTCTACACACCTCCCTTTATCAAAAGGGAAGTAGGGTCACTGTAACACAAAGTCATTGAATCTTACCGGTCTTTTGTGCTCCCTTCTGGGCCTCTCACTGGTTCCCGGGCAAGGTCCCTGCGGAACCGGTTCAGGGCTTACATAGGGTTCTTCCGGTTCACTCTCTGGTTCTTCTCTCTCTCCATCGCTTCTCCCTGGTTCTGGTTCTTCATTCCCCACATCCTCCTTTTCTGCTTCTGTGCGTGGGGTTTCTGGAGTCCTAAGTCTTTCTTGTCTGCGTTGATACAAAGCTACTCTTTCGAAGTTCCACGCGCGCCCGTCTTCTGTGCGGACATGATTTGTCCCTTTATGGGTAACTTGTATGGGTTGACTATACCGGGAACCTGTGTCTTGATCTTTCCTTGGTAGTTTGATTTTGACCCAGTCCCCCCTTTCAATGCTGGGCGCTTGCTTCGTTCTCCTTCTTCTGTCGCTCCACAGTTTCATGCGTGACTTGTTTCTTGTGATACGCCATACAACTTCTGACATGTCTACCTCTTCATCTATTCTTATTTTTGACAGCCAAGGCGGGATGAGCGTTGATGCCGCACTCCTCCCTCTCAACATTTTGAACGGGGATACATGGGTAATGCCATTCGGAGTGAGTCTATGTGCTGCTATGGCTTCCTTTGTAGTCTTGAGGGGGTCCATGCCCGAGGCCATTGCAAGTTGGATAGCCCCTTTTATGAACCTGTTCGCCCTTTCCACGAGTCCATTTGCTTGAGGGTGATACAGGGCCGCCTTCTTTTGCTTGATGTGGTTCTTTTTGAGAAACTCCTCCATGTCTTTAGAAACTAGTTGCACTCCATTGTCTGTGACTACTTCATTGGGGAGCCCTTCCCTTTGAAAAATTTCGGTGAGCACCTCTATAACCGTCTCTGTAGTTATGTTTGGAACAAACTCTGCTTCCACCCACTTGGATAGGTAGTCGACTAGTACAATTCCGTATTTGTGTTCTGCTGACATCGCTTCCAGGGGTCCGATAAAGTCTATGCCCACTTTGGACCATACTGTTTCTGGTATCTCGGTGGGTATGAGAGGTGCTTGGCGAATCTTCAATCTTTTGTCGCTGTTTAAACACTCGTGGCATCGCTCTATCATGGAGCGGATTTCTTGGTCCATGGATGGCCACCAATATGCTTCTCTGACTCTGCGGCGAGTCATCGTGTTTCCCAAGTGCCCCGCATGGGCCCTGCAGAGAATTGTGCGTCTCATTCCTGTGGGGGGCACGATTTGATCCGACTTCATGATTATCCCTTGTGTTTCGGACAACTCCTCTTGTACCTTCCAATATGGCCTCATGCCCTCAGGTAGCACCCTTTCATCTGGCCAGCCTTCTTTGATCCATTTTCGAATGGCGGACATGGTTGGGTCTTTTCCTTCTTCTTCTTGCCAGTGCTTTTCGCTGAGTACAAGATATTCTGGCGTCCTTATGTCCGAGATGGAAGCAACAATGCACTCCCCTTGTAGAAATGGGGTAGCCCTTTCTTTGTTTTCCGGTAATCTCGACATGCAGTCAGCCTGCGAGTTTTTCCAGCCAGATATGTGGTGGATTTCAAATGTATACTCTTGTAATTTCGCGGCAATGCGAGCTAGTCTGGGAGTGGAGGCTTTGGTGCCTCCGGGACTGAGCATATGGATGAGTGGTTTGTGATCTGTCACCAGCTTGAACTTGGTGCCCCACACATAAGTCCTGAAGTGCTCCACTGCCCATGCGCATGCTAGCATCTCTTTTTCGATGGTGGAGTAGTTCTGTTCTGCTTCAGATAGCGCCTTCGATGCAAAGGCCACCACATGTTCGGTGTCACCCCTCCTCTGCGTAAGTACTGCTCCCAGTCCATATGCACTGGCATCAGTGGTGATGACTGTTTCCCACTTGGGATTGAACGGTTGAAGGCACGGGGCTTCCATAATATGTTGTTTTATGGTGTCTATCGCCGCCTTTTGGGGTTCTTGCAACAGGAATTCGGACCCCTTCTTGAGAAGATCACGTAGAGGTGACGTGGTTTCAGAAAATTTGGGTATGAATTTTGCGTAATATTCTGCTAAGCCTAAAAATGATCTCACCTCTTCCTTGTTGGTGGGATTGGGTGCTTTGATGATGGCTTGCATCAGGTTCTGTTTGGGGCTGATGCCCTTTTCTGAAATTTTGTATCCCAGGTACTCGACTTCTTTTACTCCAAACGAACATTTTTCGTATCGTAGGCGGACTCCCGCGTCTTGTAACTTGTTGAGCACTAGTTTGAGAGTGGCATCATGTGTCGGTTTATCACCTGCATAAACTAATATGTCATCCTGGAAGTAAACTACATTTTTGACCTTTCGAAGGAGGGCATCCATCATGCGCTGAAACGCTGAGGCAGCTGATGATAATCCGAAGGGCATTTTGGTAAATTGGAATGTGCCAAACGGGGTGATGAATGCCGTGAGAGGTTTTGATTCTTCATGGAGCTGGATTTGGTGATATGCATTTCGCATATCTAGTTTTGAGAAGATTTTGGCCTCTTTCATTAAAAGTATGAGTTCATTTATGCTTGGAAGCGGATAATTGTCTGTGACGACTTCCAGGTTTAAGCTACGCAGGTCTATACATACTCTTAATTCTTGCGAATGGGGTTTCTTTATGAGAACGACTGGGCTCAGCCATTCGGACGCTTCAATCTCTTCTATCACCCCTTCATTCTTCATTTTGTCCAATTGTTGTTTGAGGGTGTCCCTCGCTGTGGCTGGTACTGGTCTCACTCGGTGCTTGACAGGAATGGCATTCCTTTTGAGGACAATTTTGTGTAGAAAACCTTTGATGTGACCCGGCTCCTCCGAGAAAAGTGCTGGGTAATCGCTCTTGACTACGGTTTCACTCCTCGCACCTATGGATAGGACTTGCTCTTCCGTGCTGGGGTCAAGTCTGATCTTTAATTTGTCTTGGTCATCCCAACCTAGTACTGGAGGCCCTTCGTGGCTGAAGTATATTCTGGTGTAAGTTTCCCTCCCTTTAAATTCGACTTTTCCGTTGATGTACCCTAGTAGTTCAACCGATGCTCCACCGAAAACCGTCGGCTTGTGTTTCGTGGTGAGTACTTTTACTTTTTCTTTCCCGAGCATATCTTTGTATGTTTGTAGGGGTAAGATGGTAAGGTCAGAGCCGGAGTCTGCCATGACCCTTGTCTCTCTGCCGTCGATCTTGATCATGCAGTGTGGCTTTTCTCTCCTGGCTCGTGTACTGTTCACCATGATTACGGTGGGCCTTCCTTCTTCCTCCGACGAGGAATCCCTTTCTGCCACGCGTTCTGAGGTCAGACTTGTGACTTCCTTGTTTCGCCATCTGCACACTATTGAGAAATGCCCTATGCGTTTGCATACTGTGCATTCTTTGTCTCTGGCTGGGCACTCTCTGTCGAACGCTAGGTGCTTTGTGCTGGTGCACCTATGGCACTTGAGGGGTTCTTTCTTGTTGGCTCTCCCTTCTCTTGAATCTGGAATGAACTTTTCTTTTCTGGGACGGAACCCTACTGCTTGTACCTCAGGGGAACTTTGGGTACCTGCAAACTCTTTTCTTCTTCCTGCCGTTTCTTCCACAGCTCTAGCTATTTCCACTGCCTTCTCCAACTGTACTTCTTTTTCCATGATATATTTGTCTTGGACCTTCCGGCTGTTGGTGTGGACTATTAACATGTCGCATATCCGGTTCTCTGCATTGGTGCCGAAGTTGCACAAAGCTGCCAGTTCTCTCAATTTCGTGATATAATCGTCGACAGGTTCTGACGGTTCTTGTTTCCGCGTGTAAAACCGAATCCTGTGGAGCACTGTGTTTTCCTTACTGGCAAACCTCTTTTCTATTCTTCTGACTGCCTCCTTGAACACGTCATCATCGGCGTCTTCTACCGCAATCAAAGCCAGGCCCTCGAATATTCTTTGTCCTTCCACCCCTAGGGCGTTTAATAGCATGGCTCTGCGTCTTGCCGCCGTGAATCCTGCTCCCCCCATTGCCTCCACATACGTTGTAAACAGGGGCTGCCATTGTGGCCACGGTATAGCAGGCCTACCTGGCGTCTGTAAAAAGGGTGGGGGCGGTGTTGCTCCCTGCATGCTTCTGCGCGGTTCCTGGAGGTGGTCCTCGTCGCCAATTTATGTAGTATAATAAATTTCAGGAGGCAGGAGGCTGTGTGTTGTCCAGAAGGGCTTTATTGTACAAACATAAATTGTCCTTATAAATGATGCCAGCGGTGCTGCACTGTTGGATGCCAACGTGGCCAACAACATAAGGGGCTGTAAATGTAGAGTAGAGTCGCTGGCAAGTCCTGCCGATTTCCCGTGCTCGGAGGAGCCGGGGAGACGCTCCGATCGCGTCCTCCGCTAATCCCCGTAATGCGCGCGTAGCGCGCGGGGGCGGGGCTTCGTCGGGCGCGAGATCTCGCGAGAGCGGGCGCTCTCGCGATATCTCTACAGTTACAAAAAACGACTGATTGTGCCGGCTTGTCATAACCAAATCTAGTTGAAGAATTGGTATTTGATATAATACCCACAACCAGACATCATGACATAACCAGGCTGGAAGCAAAGATATGCAATGTATGAAACCCTTGAAAACAGGCATTACTCGGCATCCTGTCTCTGGAACAATGCACTGACTCAGATCAAAATGGCCCCCACCATCCCACACTTCAGAGAGAACTAAAAGACTGTACTCTTCAAAAAGCATGTCGCTAATCGCTTATCGCGCCACTCAACCTTATTTCATCCCCTCAGGTGTGCCGGCTCTCCTCTGCTCCCACTAAGCACCCCATGAATCACTGCTCACTATCTGTAGCCTGGGTGTGCCCCTTTCAGTGCCCTGCTGCTCCCCAGCTAGGTTTGTGCTTTATAAATCCCTGCATTCGATCATGGGCTGCTGAAGAAATGGCCACAGAGCAGAGCTGTCGCTCTACCATGCTGACGTATGCTGATATATGGGAATGCCCCATCCATAGTCAATAACCACAGGCTTAAATTCTATGGTATTCAAGTAATAGGAGAGTGTGCATCGTTCATATAATTTACACATGTATGTTAGCAAAGCAGTTACATAAGGAATTTAAAAAAGCATGACTATAAATGGAAAATATTTCACATATGGAGTCAGGCATTGAATACATGGGTCTCCCAGATGGATTTGGCACACGTTTGTGCTCATAAGAGAGAGATATTTTCAAAGCCCTTACACTGACAAACAAATGTATTCACCAAACCGCTCCCACCTACCTCTCTGAAAAAGTCCACCCTATCTCCACAACCAGACCTACTAGAACACCTTATGCAAACATGCTCACAGTGCCCAAATTTAAGAGAGCTCGAGATGGTGGCACCAGCTTCCCTTACCTAGCAGCTACGCAATGGAACGTCTTGCTACCCGCATTCCGAGGTGAAAGCTCACACCTAGCTTTCAGAACAGCTGCCAAAACACTACTTTTCACATAACCACGCCACACTTCAGCCGCCTAATCTACACCTGCCTAAATGCATAATGTAATGTACGGTTTCACCTAAATGCATAATGTATTGTACTGTTCCTGTAACTAAGTTTAACTACAAGTAACAGCGCTGCGAGGCCTAGGGGCTTCCTTGTGCACTATACACATGTAAAAATACATAAATAAAGTAAATAAGGCAGGATATACAAACATGAAGATAATGGAAATGTCGCCATCAGCAAAGAGGCTTGGGCTGGCCAGCAAGGCAATAAGGCAGTGCCCAGAAGGACGGACCACTTTATTTAGAACAAAGTATCAGTGTTTCTGTTTTGGATTCTTGTTTCTCACTTTCCTATACAGTGTTCTCTGATTCTTGTCATCATCTTTCAAGTAAATTTTACTCCTGAGTTTGTTCTTTGATTTCGTTCTTCTTCGATCCACTCTTCTGGCTGCATTTCGTTTTGGTGTCCATGGTGGCATACTGAGCAATCTCAGTGTTTCAAGTTTGCCTAAAAAGGTACCACAGTGAGAAATCCTTTCATTATCTAATGATCCCATCTCAGATTATTTGGTGTCACTGAGGAATTGTAACGTGTATTCTGTTTGTTAAGGATTCCTCTGTTGTTTTCTGAAGCTATTTCTCTTTGAGCTCACATGTGTTTGGATCACATTTTGGGGCAAAGGACTTCTCCTTTCTCGTGATCATGGTCTTGATTGCCATGAAGTCAATGTCTTTTCTTATTGCAGAACGCCTCCAGTTCTCCGCCTCAGTGGTTACATCATTGCCTGAGGGCCAGTCAAACCGAGAACTCCTTAGGTTTTATAGGAACAGCTGGGCCCTGCATTTATTGATGTTGTGAAGATTCCCAACATTGCAATTTAGAATGAATTGAATATTCCTGAGAAAGTACAGCAAATAAAAAAAATCTGGAAATCTGACGAAACCCAGCCATTCAGAGTTTTGTCTCTGACAACTATTTCCAGTTTCTGTGCGAAGATATTCTCAATTCATAGGTAGCACCACTGTAGGTTTCTAAAACACGTGGTTTGTGGATGAGAAAAGGAGCACTTTCTGTCGACATTTCCTGCCATGTTTCAGACCAGATTTCAACATTCTTTATGTTTTGGTAAAACATCTTTGGAGGTTTTCTTAAGTAAGATATCAAAATAGCCAGCAGCGTACAATAATTTATTATTAATTTATTTATTTCAATTTTTGAGCATTTGTTACGCGCCTATACAACAGAATGGTGTTTCCCGGCGCCACAAGGCAATGTGGGGAGGGAACAAGGGGAATAAATAACAGTGGCAAAACAGTAAATATACAATAGCGCCCTAGTAGTCCTTGTGGCATCATTTTGGTGTGCAGGTGCAGTGAAGAGAAGTGCAGGATATAGGTAAGGGAGCAAGGAATGGACAAGTGCTGCTGGGGGCCGGGGAGGGAAGTGCTAAGGGGAGCCAAGAGGCCTCAGGCTAAGGCCTAGGGCAGAAAAATTCCAAGGGTAGGATGCACAGCCGCTAGGCATGGGACCCGCAGAGGACAGTGCTAAAGGGGGGGTGGCTGGTGTCGACTGGGTACAGGGCCTGATATCCTGTGAGATTCATGAGGACCAGGCCACCAGTCTCAGCTCTGGTGGGGTGATTACCAAGGAAGAGAAAGAGGTAGAGAAAAGAAGAGTTTTGAGAAGTTTCTGGAACTTAAGGAAGTCTGGCTCAAGTCTCAGAGGGGCAGGGAGGCTGTTACAAAGGGAGGCACCAGCCGAAGGGAGAAACCTGCCTCCCACTCTCTTCTTGGAGAAGCGTTTGGCAAGTAGAGATTTGGAGTTAGAGGAGTGGGGGGCAATAGCAGGGGAGTATTTAGGGATGGAAAATAGCAGATAGCATGGTCCCAGGCGCAAGAAAGCCTTGTGGATGATGCAGAGGGTCTTTAATTTGATCCTTGCAGTCACCAGGAGCCAGTGGAGAGATTTTAGGGCTGGAGATATATATACAGCCCCTGGGCTTGAGGTCAAGGATAAGTCTTGCAGCTCTATTCTGGATTAGTTGAAGGGGGCGCAAGGAGGAATGGGGGAGATTGAGTAAGAAGCTTTTGCAGTAGGGCAGCCTAGAGAGGACCAGAGCTCTCGAGACATTGAGCTTCTGGGGGAAGGTGAGGAAAGGGAGAATGCCTGTAAGGAGGTGAAGCTGGAAGTGGGCCTTCCTGGCAACGTCCAAGATGAAAGGGGTGAAGGAGAGAGTGGAGTCGAAGATGACCCGAGGTTTCTGGCCTCACAGGATGGTGAGGTTAGAGGGCCCAATGAGGCCAGCCAGAGGAAGGAGGAAAACAGGGCACAGGTGTCCCAATGAGAAGAATCTCCGTCTTACTGGCATTAAGACAGAGATCATTAGCCGCTCACCATGCCTGGATGGCAGTCACACAAGGGAAGTTTGAAGGAAAGCTGTGTGTCATCTGCATGACACTGGAAATGAGGAGAGAAGGAGGAGATCATCTGAGCAAGAGGGGTGAGATAGATAGACGCGCAGTTAGAGAGTGTGGTGGTGGAGGAGAAAGGTCACAGTTACAACTGGGATGGGCGGTTAGTGAGGAAAGAGGTCAGCTATTCCAGTGCCCATTCCTTGGTGCCAAGGGGATCACAGAGTCGTTATATGAGGATAGAATGGTTGACTATGTCAAAGGCAGAGAAGAGATTGAGGAGAATGAGACTAGCAGGACAGTTAGAGCCAAAATTTGCCAGCATGTCTTCATGAGTGTTCAGGACAGCAGTTCCCATGCCTCTGGATGCCTGGAATCCATATTGATTTGCATGTAGTCAACCAACAAGTTCATTTTGGAGGGGCAGTTGGTGGAGGACCAGCTTCTCCAAGAGTTTATACAGGAAGGGGGTGGTGGAGATACGGCGATAGTTAGCCGGGCTGGAGGGGTCAGTAGATGGCTATTTTAGGAGAGGGTGCACAAGGGAGTGCTTGAGGGACAGAGTGAACTAGTCAGTGGCGAAAGAGTGATTACAGAAGTCGGCAAAAGCTGGGTCGAGAGAGATGTAGTCCTTAATGGTACTAGAAGAGCAGTGGAGCACCTGTTTGGATAAAACCTTCGTAGAGCAGACAGCTTTAGAGACCTCATCAGGTGCTATGGGCAGGATGGAGGAGAGTGCAGGGTGGAATGAGTGGAGCCATGGGATGCAGGGGAGCAGGAGTGGGAGTGCAGATGGGGGTGGTGGAGAGTGAGGAGAGGATGTCCTGAGTTTTAGATGTGAAATGGGAGGCCAAAGCGGTGTAGAGAGTCTCGGAAGGAAGGAGAGAGTTGGAGACTGCAGTTGGATTGGTGAGTTCCTTGCAGATTTTGAAAAGTTCACCCATTTTGTCAGTGGCTTCAGAGATGTGGCTTGCATGTGCCTCTCATTGGAGCGGAGAGAGAAACAATATTACCTTTCGAGCAGGCGACAGGCCAGTTTGTCAGAGGATGAATCCGAGGTCTGCCACTTACATGCAGAAAATCTTCAGTTGCGTTTCAGAGAAGCTAGTTCGGAGTCATACCATCCATTGATTGATTGTTTGATTGAATGATTGTTTATTTGTATAGCGCCTATATTTGTATATATATATATATATTTGTATAGCGCCAATTCACCATGTTTCAAGGAAATGGGAATGAGAAAATACTCATTGTGTATTTTTTCAAGGGAAAAAATACAACGTACATTCTTTCAGTCCTTGAAAACAGTTAGAATGTGAAAAGAACAGAAGATCAATTATCATAATCAGCCTAACGACATTTCAGATAGTGCAAGTGCTAAGGTGGATGGGGAGGGAGGGAGAAGGAAACAGACAAGCGGCTACATTACTATGCCTGACGGCAATTGAGGTAGTGCCGGAAAGTAAAACAGGAGGAGCGTGGGGAGGGGGGAATTTGAAAGGAGGAGGAGGAGAGGAATAAAACGAGCAACAATTTTACTATGTCTGACGACAATTCATATAGTGCTGGAGGGGTGGAGGTAGGAGGGAGAAACAGAAGGGAGGGGAGAACAAACAAGCTTCAACAGAAGTCAGGGGGACTTTACTGAAAATAAGAGCAAAAAAAACTGTGAATGGGAGGAGGGGTGGGCAGGAGAGTGAGACGCACAAGCGGCTACATTACTATGCCTGACAGCAATAGAGGTAGTGCCGGAAAGTAAACAGGAGGAGGGAGGGAGGGGGGATTGGAAAGAGGGAGAAGGAGGAGAACAGAACAAGCGATTATTTTACTAGGTCTGCCGACGATTTAGATAGTGCTGGGGGGTAAGGGGGAGGAAAAAGGGGAGCGGAAGAAAGAACATGTGGCTTTCTAAAAAGGACAGAGATGCCATATTTAGAAAAACATAAGTGCTAAGGGGGAAGGGAGCAAAGGAGGAGGGAAGAGGTAGAACAGGGGGAGGTCAAAGGAAAATAAAAAGGGGGGGACGGAGAAAAGTAGCAGGAATCAACAACAGGATAGACAAAAGGGGAGGGGAGAAAACCAGAGAAAACACAGGACAGGGAGAGGAGAGAGAGGGTATAAGGGGGAGAGAAAAGGAAGAGCGAAGGACAACGGAGCCGGAGGGGGGAGGAGAGCCACACGGGTGAATGGAGTAGGAGGTGGGGGGACACCTATAAACAACACGGGTCATGGGGAGGGGGGACAAATAAAAACATAGCAGGTCATGGGGTGGGGGGCACACAGGAAAAATCACGAGGTCATGGGGAGGGGTGGGGGGACAACTAAAAACAACGCGGGTCATGTGGAGGGGTGGGGGACAAGAAAACACATTGCAGGTCATGGGGAGGGGTGGGGGGACAAGAAAAACATTGCGGGTCATGGGGAGGGGTGGGGGGACAAGAAAAAACATTGTGGGTCATGCGGAGGGGTTGGGGGACAAAAAAAAACATCACGGGTCATGGGGGCTCACCTCACAAGCCCGCAACAAACAGGAAACAAACAGGGGCCTTACAACGGTCCTTGGAGGCGGGCCGGCATTCGCCTGCCGGCTCGCCTGATTGGTGGAGATGGCAGAGAGGTGCACCAATCACAGGTGGCACAGCAAGGCACAGGGAGGCCAGCAGACCCACGAGGAAGGGGTCGGCCTTGCACTTGGAGGCAGGATTCAGGTGGATCCTCATGGCAAGGGCAAGTATCTCAAGGGTGTTAGAGATGGAGAGGTCTAGGTCAGCGAGGACAGAGTCAGATGGGGCGTCAGAAGCAGGTGTGGGAGGGGGGTTGAAAGTGGAGGCAAAGTAGTGACTAGCACTCGCTTCACCGGTCGAATGACGGCGAAGAAGGCTGGCAGTGCCGGAGCTGGCTCTGACAGAAGGCCATGGGGCCCAAAGTGGGAAGAGAGGAGTTAATGGTAGGACCAGCGGAGGGTGGTGGTGACTGGGTTAGAGATAGGGATATCACCAGAGATAAGGGCATCCAGAGTGTGTCCGGCTGAGTGGGTTGCACCGGAAGGAAGAAAATTAAGAGAGAGGGAGTCACAGAGGTCACAGAACCATGAAGTGATGGATTCAGGAGAGTCGAGGTGGATGTTGAAGTCACAGAGGAGGAGGAGGTTCGATGTAGAGGTCAAGAGGGAGGAAGTGAGGTCGGCCCATTCCGAGTAGAAGAGAAGGATAGGACCAGTCGGCCTGTAGATGGTAGCGAGGGTGAGTGAGATATTAGGAGAGACCTGAAGCCTACAGACGAAGCATTCAAAAGAGGTGTAGGATTGATTAGGTATGATAGAAGCAGGGACCCACTCAGGGAAAATCAGGGGCACTCCACCTCCAGGCCGGTTGGGCCTGGGATTGGAGAGGAGTTTGTAGCCCTCAGAAGGAGAGTGTCATGAGCAGTGACAGAGCTGGCATTGAACCACGTCTCAGTAAGGTGAGGACGTCAAGGTCAAAGTCTCCAAAAAGGAGACATATATCAGAGGAGTGTTTGACAGCAGAACGGGCGCTCAAAGTAGCTAACTGAAGCTTATTACCACCTTTGAGAGTTTTCTGAGGAGGTATACAGGGGTGTGGTACTCCCTTTGGTGGTGATGGAGAGGTTAGAGGGGATGAAGGAGCAGTAGCAGGAGAAGGAGAAGGGAGGAAGTTAATATGAGAGAACATGCACTGGTCAAGAAGGAGAAGGGTGGGTTGAGAACCTTGGGCCAAGATAGTGCTGTCGTGATAGACATTAATGATGCCCCTAGAGGATGAGAAGTATGCCAAGAATACTTCACATCTAGTGCCACCATTAATGGGTGAAGGGGAAAAGGGGAAAGACTGGAGACCAAGTAGGGAGTCCATAGGTCTGGGGAATGCACAGAAAAGAAGATTTCAGTAATAGTCTGCCTAGAAGTAGCATTGGCGTAGGTGTCAGCAATGGGCAGGCCTGATTTGAAATCCAGAGGAGCTTTTTTAAGCTTTTTCCTTCCGGACTTCATGAGAGAGATAGGATGGGGGATAGAGTAGAAGTTAGAATAGATAAATAAAGAGAGATAGCACCATGCAGTTGGAGGGGTTGGGAGGAGGGAGACACAGTCAGGGGAGCTGCACAGTGCACAAATAAACTCACCAGGAGGCCTAGCAGCCAACAGGCAGATGAATAAGGGCCTTAGAGTAGAGTTCTGGCAAGGGCAATAGAATTAAGAACACCAAGGTGAACATCAGATGTACATGGAAGTAGCAACATCTCAACTGGGCAACAGATGTCAGAACGACTATAGATCATAAAATATAGTCAAAATGCAACTTTGAATAAGGTGTCCAGTTAAAAAGCAACTTTTAAGCATAGCTAGCAGGGTAAAAAGACAGCTAGTTTTGAATTTTACACAATGAAGTTGAAAAGCACCTTTTAACAAACATCTAAATTTGATTTCCATAACAGTCACAGAAACAATACAGTTCAAGCCAACTGTGTTGTCCATCATTATCAGGACATTCGTTTCACATACAGAGGGCAGAAAAGCCTTCAGCACAAGTCTGATTGCCTTCAGCTCCAAAAGATTGATGTGTAGTTTGGACGCTGATGGAGACCAACGACTTCTGATTATCAGATTGTTGGCGTGGGCTCCCCACCCCATGCGTGAGACATCTGTCACTACTGTTATCCCTGGCTATGGTTGCCAAAAAGCTTATCCCTTCAGAATGTTGTCCTTGCAGGCCCACCACAGAAGATCCTGTGCGACCCTGCTAGGAACCTGAAGTAGGTCTGACATGTTTCCTGAGAACTGGGCCCATCGTGTCCTGAGGGCCCATTGAAGGGATCTCATTCTCAGGCGAGCCTCTGGCACCATAAAATGCAGGATGCCAAGACGCTGAGCAACCTCCAAAAATCAAAGGCCGGGAGACACTGGGCACACTGACATTTGGAGACCATTTGTAGAATGTCTTGAGCCCTCACCTCGGGTGGCAAGCTCTTTCCCAAGGATGTATCCAGTACAGCCCCGATGAACTGGAGCTTTTAAGAAGGTGTCATATGGGACTTTTTATAATTGACGGAGAAACCCAGTCTGTGAAGAGAGTGGCAAGTGACGTTGAGATGATCCAGGACTTGTTCGGGAGAATGCACCCCGATCAGCCAATCCTCCAGGTAGGGGTAGATGTGAATCACCCTCACCTGAGGCTCACTGTCACCACCACCATCAGTTTGCTAAAAACCCTTGGGGCGGAGGTCAGCGCGAAAGGCAGAACTCGGAACTGATAATGAGAACCGCCAACAGCGAACCTCAGGTACTTTCTGTGTTTGAGATGAATTGCCACATTAAAGTAAGCATCCTGAAGGTCCAATGACACCATCCAATCCCAGAGGTGGAGGACTCGAAGGATCTGACAAAGTGTGACCATCTTGAATTTGTCCTTCCTGAGGAACTTGTTCAAGTATCTCAAATCCAAGATGCGTTTCAGTCCTTGTCCTTCTTGGGTATTAAGAAATAAGAAGAGTACAATCCCTTGTTCCTTTCCGCTACAGGCACCGGTTCTATAGTACCTTTTTCTAGCAGGGTCAAAATTTCCTGCACAAGGAACGGATCTGGAACCTTCAAAGAGTGGATCCCCGGTGGATAGTTCTGAGGTCTCTGAATGAAAGGAAGGCAGTAACCGTGTGCTAAGGTTTCCGATGCCCAAGCAGCCAAAGTAATGTAATTCCTGGAGGATAGCTCAGTGGCAACGTGCACGCCTTGGAAGCAAGATGAGACGAGGCAACACAGGTTCAATTCCCGGGTCCACGCTTAGAAACCTCTGGGTTATAAATAAACACAACTAAGACAAAAAGAAACAATTACGCAATAAAAATAAAATTAAAAAAACAATTCCTGTAGCAGCACCTCGGTGCCCCTGGGCTGTGTGAGTGCTTTAAAAATGCACTAAAAAATAAATAAAATGTCTCGCCATTATATCAGATGCTGAGACAGCCTGCCTCCCACTGGTGTTTTGTGATTCAAGACCTCAGAGAGGTTTTGAGGTGGTTGTTGGTAAGGATCCCCTGCTTGAGTGGGCTTCACACCTCTCCCTCGTCCACCATGAGGTAATCTTCTTTGGCCTCTTTGACCAGCCTTTCCTCTTGCTCTTCCAACTGAGGAGTAGTAGCCAAAAGATCTACCCCTCCAAGGCTGTCCACTGGGGTGAAAGAGCTGAGGCTGCCTAATAGCGTCACCTAAGGATTTTGCTGCCACTTTTGAGGTCTGCAACTTCTCAAGGCTTTCATCAGCCTTGTTGCCAAAAAGGTGAGGCCCGTCAAAAGGCACGCTGAGGAGTATGGATTGCACAAACACGCAAATCTGCATATTTTACAGTGCTTGTTGCCATGGCTCTGCTGATGGCGTCAGCAGAATCCAGACCCAATTGAAGAGACTCACACATGGTTTACTTGCCGTCACTAACAATAGCCAAGAACGCATTCTATTTCCTCCCCCTCGGGAAAGTGCTCTGCCACCATTGAAATACAGTCCTATAGAGTGAAAGAGAATTTTGCTAGGGCACATGTTGAGTTGGCTGGTTTAAGAGCCATGCTCCCTGAAGAAAATACTCTTCTTGCCCATTCATCTACTCTCTTGTCATCCCTATCTGGAGGGATAGTTGGATTAGCTGCCTGCTTGAAAGGTGTGGTAGCTGCCTGTACAATCAGACTCTCTTGAGTGGGGTGTTTGACAAATAGTCAGGGTCACTAGTGGAAAGCCTGTATTATTTGGTCAGATTTTTGTTTACTGCCGGATTAGTCCCGGGCTTTGCTGCCGTCCTTTTTTCGAGAGCGATATGAAATGGTAAAATAGGATCCATTTGCGGACCCTTATCAAGGATGTCCATCAGATCCTCCTGTTCAAAGGGGAGGGTAGGTCTACTCCACCCCAAATAGTCTACAACTTTAGAAATTAGTTGTCTATATGAAGTATCTGGATGCTCACCAGCTTCAGGTCTACTAAAATCCAGCTCTGGTGATGTGTCTACCCCACTGGCCATTTGTAAATTATCATAACGTTCTTTCAATCTAGACTTTTCCAAAATAAAGCTCTCAGGCACATTTGGTGTACTAAATTGAAGGGCAAAAGGTGCATCATTGTCTGATAGCTCATTTTCCTAATAAATTTAGGTGAGAGATTCGAAATAATCTTTCCATGGTAAAGGCATATAGGTCTTGTCTGGGATAGGCATTGAAGGCTTAAGACACTGTGAACTCAACACTTGAGGAGTCGTCTAAATCTTTCTTGGCTTCGATGGCACCATTGGTTTAGATGGCGCGGCTGACATCAACAACACATCTGGCGTCAAAGGCGCAGCCGGCGTCAATGGCATGGTTGGCGTCGCGGTGCAGCTGGCTTCGATGGCGCAGCTGGCATCGATGGTGCCGCCGGTGTTGAGGGCGCAGTTAGCGTCGATGGCATTGATGGTGTCGATCACCTCGACTTCGACTTATGTTTGGACTTATGGCTCGAAGGATCCTTTGATGACTTGTCAGCATGTTATGACCTCGACAGCTCTTGATGAGGATCTGGCATTGGTCCCGGGCTCGAGGGCATGCTCGAGCCCTTTCCTTACCGCCTTCTTTGGAAGGCACGGTAGGAGCATTGCTTGCTGAAGGTGTTTGCTTTTGAAATATTTTTAGCATTTCAGATGTAAATGCTTCCCATTCAGCAAGTGTGCGGCTCATCGTGGGACAAGATGCCCTCTCAGGGGAGGTGTCTGATGATGAAGTCGAAGAAGGCGACCTGTGGTGCCTCTTTCTTGACTTCCTCGATGATGATGAGGAGTGGTGGGAGCCACTCTTCAACCTTGATGTTTTACCCTTCTTCCTTCGCGGAGAGTCACCTCTCGGTTTGTCCACTGAAGGTTTCTTCGATGGGGTAGTCGATGGGGATTTTTGAGGGTTTTTACTTACTGCCAATTTACCCTCATTGACTGGCATTTGGGGCCGACTGAGGTCTTATGCTCCACCCTGAAACACCATAGACAAACCTGGTGTGGGCTAGTTAACAACATCTTAGAATCACAGTCCCGACACTTTTTGAACCCGGTCTTCGGGGTAGTAGGTGTCGAGGAAGAAGACATTATCGTAGTTAGAACAAAAGAAGCGCGCCATAGTTTCTTGAAGTGTAAGCTGACTCAGAAAAACAGAACTGAGGCCAACAGGTGCTGCCTGTGCCATATATACCTTCGATGACATCATTCTTGCAACAGAGGCCCTCACGGGACATCGAGTTGACTGCATCGACGCACAACGCCCTCTGCTGAAATGGTTTGTCTGAAGCAGCTGAAGCTGGATATTGAATAGCACAGATGTGGAATATCTGGGAGGACACAATCCATTCGAAATATTGTTTTCCACTCGATTAAATCCAATGGAACTACGATGAAAGGGAGGTGGATTGACAGAACTAGGCCCAGTTGTGGGTACCTCTGCCAGATATCTATACCAGCTCATAGGCTAGCACACCACTAGAAGACACAACTTTGCCAGACTGGAAACAAAGAACAGCTAGAGGAGGGAAACACAGAAACAGCCCTTTTGTTCCTTTGCATACTGTTTCTGGAAAAAGTCATGCATAATCTTGGCAGATGCTCAAAATGAACCAACCATCCTCCAGTTTGTAAACACTAAACACAAGCCTTTTTCAACAATACTTGCTGGGCAAACAAAAATCCCACCCTAACTCCACCAAAGTCCTATTCTACTGTATAAAATGGCAATCCTAATACTGGCACCCAACTGTTGTAAAACCCTTAGCTGTTTTTGAGCTTGGTTCATGCCATAAGCAATACAATAAAACAAAATGAAAGACTATCCCCCTCCATCCTACCTTTCATTAAGGCCCTGAAGACAGTATTCTTAGAAGAACATCTCTCCAATCACTCGACTTAATCCTACATCTCTGTCTCCATAGCCCTTCCTTCCCTACTCACTCTACCAAGTCCAGCTACCAGTGCTATTCACACACCCTATATCAAACCCCCTCGATGGGTCGCGAGTGAATAACCTTCATTGCTTCCGAGCACAGTCCATGCTTTATAAATTGCATACATATATAGATATGTACATACATGTTCTCCCTAAATACCTCCCTGCTAGAGACATTTGGTCCTCTAGCTCCAACTCTCTGCAGATCAGACCTTTCTCCAAGCAGAGAGTGGTGGGTAGATCTCTTTCTTCAGCAGGAGCCTCCCTCTGTAATGGCCTTCCCTTCCAGCCCCTCTCAGACTTGAGCAGGAACTCCTTAAGTTCTGGAAACATCTCAAGAATTTCCTTTTTTCCTCCTCCTTCACTCTCCCCCTGCCCCTCTAATGTCTCTCTGCCGCTGTAGCAGGTGCCTGGTTCGTTATGTGGCTTACAGGGGCCAGGCCCTCATCATCCAGTTTACTCCAGCACCCCTTAACAAGCACTTGCCTTGGGCACCCTTCCCTGATCAGCCTGAATCTAGTCCACCCTGTCCTCGCACTAGCTGACCCTTAGCCCTTGTTCACCTGGCACTTGCCCTCATGGGCTCCCCTCAGCACTTTCTCAGCCCCATGGGGCCCCTGCGTACCTGCACCTCTCCCCTCCCCCTTCACTTATCCCAGCCCTTCAGCCCTGACCTGCCCCCTTCCCCTGCACGTATTGTCACTGCACTTCCATGTTCTGAATGTCCTAGCAGGACAATTTACTATTATTGTTCTTTTTTATCCCTTGTCCCCCTGCCCGCCAATTGTCTTGTGACGCTTGGAAACACTTGTGTATAAGCGCCTTACAAATGTTCAATAAATAAAATAAAAAATACATATCCACAACTGTTTACATCTGTCCAATCTATTCTTGTGTTAGTTCTGGACCCACATGGAACAACTAGCTTTCCTTGGCATGCCATTGCAAGGCAATTCTCATGTACTGTGAGAAAGCTGTGTGAATCTGAGTCATAAATAATCTAGAAAAAACGTTCTTTATTGTCTGAAAACATTCATCAACATCTCTTGTTATCTTACAAGCACTGGCAATGCACACCTGCTTCCCTCAGGGCACTCTCCCTGCATGGAGTGTATGTTACCTGTGTGAAGCGCATCTCTTACCGGCAGATATAAAGATATAGCAAACATCTTTTAATTCCTTTTCTTTGCTGGTTTCCAAATAATTTCACAGTTAAAGAAGCACAAATCCTGCTACAGGCCATCACCTTTAATTCCTCAAACTACCGCGCTGAGAAGCTCAGGATCTCCGGAAGCCCACCCGAAGCAAGTACATCTGCAGACCTGAACTCTGCCAGTAAAGGAAGTAAAGGAAAAAACAAGAAGACAGGCCTTCGATGTCTAATCGAAACACTGTGGAACCTACCCCCAACACTTCCAGGCTCACCCTTTCACATCTACAAAGAATGGCTCCTTCCTATCACCTAGGTCGACACACCCTCACACTCCCAACACAACCTCAAACTTGGCAATCTGTTCCCCTGTTTCCTCCCCTGGTTCCCCTCCTGGTTGCTTGTCGATCACTCGCTACCAAATTGCCCGCCCTCCCTCATTGTTGGCTCCCTGCTACCTTGTACTGTGATCTTCTTGCCTCACCCTGTACTTCCTCCTAGTCCATGCTAAATAAATACCCTATTAATAATAGCTGTAGTTGTGGTATGTGCTCCTAAAAGTGGTGTGAAAAAACCACTCCACAAAGCACTCCTTGGTGTAATTGTTTCAGATTGAATCATATGTATATCAGGGTAAAGATATTGGCCCTCATTACGACCCTGGCGGAAATCGAAAAACGATGGCGGAAATGCAACACCACCATCGAATACCGCTCGGTGCGATTATGACCCGTCACCGTAAAGTACGATGCCATCAGCGACACCGTAGTGAACGCCAACGCAAACTGCACCAAGTACGCGCACGCGCGCCATGCAAAACCGTAATTACCACCATGGCGCAACGGTACGCGAATGCTGACCCTAGCGGACATTCACTTAACGCCATCAAGCATGGCGGAAAGTACCATTCCGCCATGGTGAGAATTACGGCATCGTGAACCAACCGTAAATGGCCCTACTGAGTGCCTGTACACCACTCCCTGCCCACATTGCACAACACCTCGTAGGTGCAATGAAGTTACACAATGCAACCAGTGAAATGCACAAGTCACCCATGCATGCTAACGAACAAATGAATGTAGGGGCTCCAAGTGCCTTGTGAGTGGCCATCCATATTTGGCATGGCACCATTGCCGTACTGATGCAGCACAGGCACGTGAAGGTTCAAGTACAGCAATATGAACTGAAACATGAGACAAAACAACAACAGGCCCCCATCGCTTGACACCAGTGTAAGGCAACATTCAAAGCAGTATCCTGAGGGAGACTGCACCAGCCCTGTACTCATGTCAGTAAACAAATCAACCATCAGCATAAGCATGTACCACACAAGTTGGCAGAGTGACTGAGCAGCCAGGCTCATCTCAAGAGGGGCCAATGGGAGCTGCAGGGCACAGATGGCACAAATACAGAAGCTATTCCAATGGACATGACCTCAGTCTCCTTCCAAGAAACGCACGCAAACACAGGCACCTGTGACCAGCCATTTTCTGATAATCACATAATTCCAACAATCCACCTGGCTGACCGGCATCTGTTACACAAAAGCTAATCCCCCGCCCCTGAGCATGACATCATTAAAACAGTCATAATGGCAGGCCCCATCCCTGACCTTACTGGGCTTCGTAGGCAAACGCGGCCAGTACAGTACCACGCAACTATACTCAGAAACCGGAACCCAATGCAGATCTCCTCACAATACACCGCTCCACAAATAGGAATATGCTACATTACTTGCAAAGAATAACGCTACACGGTTGAAATCAGAATCAAATTTTAATGCACATCAAATTCACCAAGCCCATACAGCTATTAGGTCATAAACTCCAATATATTTTTCATTACTGTGGGCTGCATCCGCAATAAATGACCAGCTTCTCCTTGTGTGATGCCCTGTTCCTTCATGGTACACAGGGGCTACATTCACGTTCAAAAAGGCAACATGGAAGCGCCGAGAACCGCAGGGCCGTCCCATTAGGTAGGCACTAGTCCAGCTGAAAGGCTGATATGTAGCTCCTAGCCACTAGTACTGCGTAAGGGCATGTGGCCCATTGGTGATCGTCCCATAAGATCGTAATGGTGCTCCACTGATTAACTCGAAGCAGCAGGTGTCGGGAGTAAAAGCCATCTGCAGGAGTGGCATACAGATGGCAGCGGCAAAAGGGGAGGAGATACCTGTCACCCAAATGAAATGAAAAAGAATAGCATGGGCATCAGAACTTCATTTGTATTACTCACTTCAATGATCACACTAAATCCACAGCCATATGCATGCTAGCCCACTCAAAAGGATTATTTCCACCCAAAAATCACTTGCGAATCATAACTATATAAATCGAGGTGAAAACACTATTACAAACGAGTGTTTGTGTGCATGCGTCTGTTAAGACAGAATCCATTAGATGGGATTCGTAACGTGCATAGACACAAGTGTTTGAAGGCGCGTCGAGACAGGGAGGGTTCAACAAGGGCAGATAGACGATGGTCCCACTATGGCAGCTCTGCATCACATAGCGCAGGGGAAGGGGATAGATCCCGAAAAGCCATGTACATGGCAAACTCTCAATTAAATCATCTGTCCATGCATCCATACATCATTCCCTCATCCCGGTATGAAAACGCCTGATTATTTACTCACATCACATTTGAAACTTCCATTGAGTCTGTGCGTAATGCAGTCTGCAAAATCCACTGTGCTCCAGCCCGGAATCCTAGTGTTGTGAAGTAACATGTATTTGGGAACGTCCTGCCTTATCGTCCACTACGCTATTGCGCATCCCATACTATTCATATCAATCATTGCATTCTCGCCATGGCCCCTGTCCCAAGGACATTAAACAATAGAACGTTATATTTGCAGTCAGACCTGTGGGCGTCTCCTCGCCGCTAGCTGAAAACCGAAAGCGCTGTCCTTCGAATTCCTCATTTGCAACATCACGTCGATAAGGCATCTGTGACCGCTTGAAATCACAAATTCATCCATGTAGTGCGGCAGTGTGTGAAAATGGCAACTGGCTTCACTCACAAATGGGACGCCCCGCCCGTCGGTGAACCTCGGTACAGTGCTCGCCCAAAGGGGATTGCAGCTGGCACAGGTGGAATGAATCACCACAGGTGGAGGCTATACAGCCTGAAAACACATAAATTGCACACCCAACCCCCTCCCACAACCACACCCACTTCAAAATGCTACCGGCAGGACTAGCGATGTTGGCCCTGGGGGACCTGATAGCACTGCAAGTACTCCAACTTCAAGAAGAAGACGAACACCAACTACTACAACAACCGGCCGCACAGAGGAGACGCAGGAGGAGGAGGAGGGCAAGGCAGGGCCAGCAAGGGCCACCAGCACAGCCACTACCACCACGCAGGCAGCCCGCAATCCCACGCCTCCGAGCTCATCCGTTCAACCTCACTGCTGAGCAGATCCACGGGACGGGGATTGGATTGGACGGGGACACCATAACCGCCATTGTGAACATGACACACGCTGACCTTGTCAGCATGATAGATAGCCCAACCGCCATCCCACCCCTACTGAAGTTGGTGTCTGTACTCCACTTCCTGGCCACAGGCACCTACCAGCACACAGTCGGACAGTTGCATGGCATTTCACAGCCACTGTTCTCACGGACACTATCGCAAGTGCTCGATGCCCTCCTGAAGCACGCAGACGACTACATCTCTGTACCACGCTCGGAGCATGACATTACTAACACAAAAGTTGGATTCCATGCACTGGCCGGCATACCGGGTTGCATTGGTGCCATCGACTGCACCCATGTGGAATTGGTTGTCCCACATGCCATGGAGGCCCAGTACCGCAACCGGAAACAATATCATTCTCTTAATGTACAGATGGTGTGTGACTCCAACAGGATCTTTACACATTGTTGTGCCCGATTTCCTGGATCAACCCATGATTCTATGGTCTTGAGGAACTCTACAATACCACGCTACATGGAGCGACACGCAGGGAACAGATCCTGGCTACTCGGTGAGTCTCATTTCATGCATGATAATGTGGGGTATGTGATGCGGAAATGACCTGGCAGGTAGGGGGGGGGATGCGTACGTAGCAATGTCATTCCACAAACATCCTTTATTGTCCACATACAGGTGATGCCGGGTATCCACTGAAGAGATGGCTCCTTACACCACTCCGGAACCCACAGAACCAGCATGAGGAGGACTACAACCATGCCCACTCACGTACCCGTGTAGTCATTGAACAGGCATTCGGCCTACTGAAGGCTCGTTTCCGCTGCCTCAGCAGGTCTGGCGGGGCACTCCTGTACCGCCATGAGAAGGTTGCAAAGATGGTCATGGCATGTGTCATGCTACACAACATGTGAGTACGTAGAAATGTGCCCATGCCCCCTGACGCAGAACTACAAGCACCTGAAGATGGTCATGATGAGGGTGGGGATGTGGCAGCACCTCAAGGAGTCCGCGAGGCACAGGAGGGCCGTGAAATTCGTCAGAATATCATAGATTCATGCTTCTAGCACTCACGCCTGGTGGCTGATACATGGACACGGGACTTGTGGCACTGTGTGTGTCTGGAACATGCACAATGTGGAATGTACGCCTATAAAGGCCTCGTACACAAAGATCAATGTCCACACATCTCATTGGGTGATTATGTAATGTTTATAGCATATGTGAAATTATATTACACACCCCATCGACCCGCCACCCAAGAAAGCCCAACACCCCCCTCCACCCTCCTACCTCCCCCCCGAACACCAGTGTCCAAAGATGCTCATTGTCAGTGGGCAGACGCTATTGCAAGCCCCCTCTCCGGGTATCAGGGTCACCCCTGCCTGTGGAGCGCAGGTTCCTCCCAGATCTACGTTGGGGGCTGCCCTGGACGGAACTTGCAACGGATGATGTCTCTGCCTGCTCACGTCCATGCATGTCCCTAAGGGTTTGTGAGAGCTCAGTGAGCACACGGCGCACAGCGGCAAGTTCACCACATACGTCTTTGGACGTCGCATGCAGTTCCCCCCTCAGGCTCTCGGTGCTTCTCTCCATTTGTACCCTCAGGCTCTCGGTGCTTCTCTCCATTTGTACCCTTAGTGTCTCTGTACTTCTCTCCATTTGTGCCCTAAGTGTCTCAGTAGATGTTTCTATGACTGCCTTAGTACCCCCACATTCATCAGCATGCTCCTTGAGGAGCGTGGCCAGTTGCTGCTGTTGCACGATCACCTGGTCGAGGGACTGTTGCCTCTGCTGGGCCATGGCCATTTGCGGTGGTGTCACAGAGGGGCTGATGACCTCATGTTGCCTTGCCACAGGGCTTGTGGGGGATGGCCAGTTGTCGTCTTGTGGGTGCCCCTGCGTGGTATCCTCATGGTGTACGGGATGAAACAAACAGGGGGATTGAGACAGGTCATGGATGGGTCCTACATCGACAGCACCGTTTTCTGTGTCGGAGCATGCTGCCATTAATGCAGTGTCACCTATGGTGCTGCTGCCACCAGAAGCAGTGCCTTCTGTGGCATCCATTGGGGGGACCTGTGGTGCTGCTGTTGTGGGCATGCTGGCTGCTGGGGTGCCTGTTGAAGTCCCCTCCTGTGTGCTGCCACTTGATTTGTGCTGCTGCCGTGTCTTGATCCGTGCAGCTGAGGTGGAGGGTCTTTGGCCGTTGGTCTTGGCCCTCTTTGCAGGTGTGCTGGTAGGGGTGTCCTGGAGCTCGTCGTTTGAATCGGACCCTGTGGTGGAGTAAAGGAGGGCGAGCGTTATTTATGGGTCTGTGGAAATTGGAATGGCAATGTATCACATGCATTGGGGTGGTACCTGAGGGTGATTTGGGTCAGGGCCTTGGAGGTGGTTTCATTTTTGTGTGGATTGAGGATGCAGTTGTTTTGCAGCCTGCAGTTAGGGTGTGCATGCTGCACGTGTAGAGAGTATTTTTAGGATTTTTAATTATTTATGTATTTAATGTGAGTTTTAAAGTGCGCTATCAGGCCAATGTATGTGGACGTTCTCCTGGACATGTGTTTCTGTTGCACTATGTGGACACATGGTACTTCACATGATTGGACATTGTGGATTTAGCATTGTTTTATTTGGCCCACCTACCTGATTCTTCGGATGTCTGCACTCCTTTCTCCATCCCTCCGACTCCCTCTATACTCTCCATTCCAATGGTGGAGGCACAGATTTCTTCCCAGGGGGTCAACTTGATGGGTGATTCCGATCCTCCCCCGGTAGCTGTGGCAATGTTACGGTTGGCTGATAGTATGCTCCGTACGCGTATCCGCAAGTCGTCCCATCGCTTTCTGCATTGCTGTGGGTTGCGGGGTGCGGTCCCCACCGCACTTACCCGCTGTGCCACCAGGGCCCATATGGCCTTCTTGTTCGCAAGTGCCGTCCTGGTCATTTGCGTCGAGAAGACGACGGCAGCATTCTCCTGGAGGGTCTCTGTGAGCACGTTGAGTTCCTCATGGGAGAAGTGGACCTGCCGCTTGCGGTCGCACGCTTTTTTGGCAACTTTTCCCATTTCGATTGTTTTAACTAGGGTGGCTAACGGGTTGGGATGTGTCTCAGGGTCGGATTTTTAATGGTTGTGTTGGGATTCTGATTTTATAGGTGTACGGCGTGCTGTTTCCCGTTCCGGCCCCATGTTTTTACTTCCGTTTCCGTATATTTACGGTCACCGTATTTTGCGATTACCGCTCATTACGGTGACCGCTATGATGGGTGGCGGAATTGCACCTAGGGCGCCGTACGACGGCGGTGAGGGGCGTTTTGGGGACATTTCCGCCATCGCGGACTTTGCACTTCCGCCATGGCGTAATGCTCGTGCCCGATGGGTCGGAATTAGCCGCACTTTCCTCCATCGTGCAATGGCGGAAACGCTATTTACGCTATGGCGGTCAGGTCAGTTACTTTCCGCCAGGGTCGTAATGAGGGCCAATCATTGTATTCAATATTTTGAGGTCCGGGGGAGAAAAATCAGTCCAGGCAAATGGGCTGACAATAATGGCGAAACAAATAAAAGTTCCCAATGGTAGAGAACTCCCATCCCCTGGCCACTTTCACAGGCCAAACCATCCACCAAGCATTTAACGTATGATTTTCAAAAAAAATATTCATAATTTCACTCAATATGCCGTCCTCCTTCTAAAACGAGAACAACTCTGGATCTTCCATTTGAATACCATTCAGTGGCATGACTTAGCTGTTAAAAGGTAAATTGGTAACCACCAGACATTCTTATGGTTACTGCCCCATAGTCCCCTCATTCACTAGTGCTAAAAACATCAGCATTCTTAAGTGCTGCCCATATGTGACAATCCAACGGGTGCCAACACATGGTTGTAACTCTAGCTTTGTGGCAGATCACCCACATTATCTAACTAAGGGTGACGTACAAGAACATACACTGTTTGCCCTAGGGTGTTCTGTACGCCCCTTGAGGGTCTAGTCGTACAAAAGTTGCAAATAGTTGTATTTGTATTTATGGCCCTGTTGGATCTGATTAAGTCCTTCTAATATATATGGATGACATTGGTCACCTTTGTAACGTACACACGATTCAGAAAGACAAGAAGGGACAACCTCCCCAATCCAAGATGGCCACCACGCAGCATTCGAGTCAGCATCTCAGCCAGGTCACACCCACTTCAAGGACAGCTTATGGACGGCGCAAGCACAGACGGTGGTGTAGCAAGTCCATACAAGACCCACTCTAGTGAAACACAGTGATCATACCCCTGGAACCTGACTTATGCTCCAATACAGTAAGCATTCGCTGCACTCCATCCCGCTGTTAGTGAGGGAAAGCAGAATTGTAACACCGTGCCGGCTCATGTAACCCACGTTCGGCGGTTTGCATACGAGTCCCAGACTCTTTGTTGTTTACCCCGCCGCGGGCGATTACACACAGGCAAACCCAGATTGTAATCATTTCTGTTGGATGGCCCAAGCCTACCAATCTGTAATACCGGTTCATGCCATTTGGACATAATTATCCACCGAACATCATGTTTGACAATTTCGAACTGCATATGCGATTGATTGAATAGCCCAATTACATGTTCGGTTATTGGAACAAACTAATTGTTTCAGTTCATTTTGTTTACAACATGGAGATGTGCCCCTATCATAAGGTGCTCACCCATCGGGCAAACTCATGCCCTTCGAGCCCTCAGAGACACTGACTGGGCCTGAAGGTATGTTTAGACCTCCCTTTTATTTTTTATTGCAGGTTGGCAAATCTGACAGAGGGTAAATACTATAATAGGATGTGGGTGAGATAATCCACTGGAGAAATGGTAGATACAAGAGGTTATGAAGACAACTGTCGCTATGTACTGACAATAGCATGCAGTAGTTATAACCTTTGTGAAAGAAATATAAGCCCACAACGTGATCCTTAGGTGGATAATTTGTTAATTGTTCTCCCATGTCACGGGAGGGCTGCCAGTTCTCCCTTGATGGATGACAGTGATTGATTCCAGTAGATGAAAATAATTGGTCCTGAAGAAGATGACATCAATGAGCTAAGTCATCGAAACCGGTAGACCATTTTAAGTGCCGAGATTGATAAAAGAATCCCAATACGGCTAGTTAGATCTTTTTAAGATAGACCTGCCCAATGATTGTGGTAGTGGTTTTCCAGCAAGCACTCATTGTGGGCTCACACAGTATTTTGTTAGCTGTTGCTCCTGTAGCTCGCATCAACTGTGCACACATCAGTGTGGGTGAATAAAAAAGGCATATATGTCGTATAAATAGTCCCTTCTGACAATATCCAGGATGCTATGAGATGACAATTGTGTTCACCTCTTTTTGCTGAGGATAGGCAACTGCATTTACACTTACTTGTTTTAGTTATTTGTATTGCATATGGTGCAGAGATAGGGAAGGTTTCTCTCTTCCTTTTCTGACCTCGGGTGAGCATCCCCTGACAGGGACAGGGTGTGCTTCCGTATAGGGATAGTGTTAGTGCCATGATAGATTAACTCTGATGACAATTATTGATGGATGTCTATTGAACCTAGGTTCTCAAATGATTCAAATCCACGATACATTCTGTAATTTCTCAATTCTCCCATTAATAAAATATTACATAGGCAAAGTGGTACCATGCCTGCTCTTTGGTGTGGAATGTAACATCCAAAGTTTTGAAATTGATTGTGATAAATTAGAGGCGAAACTGTGGAAGAGAACGCTGAGCCTCCCAAATTCGGTCCCCATGGTATCGATCTGGTATAAATTGGGCTTGACTTCGCTCTTAGCACGGATGGAATGAAGATGGCTATCTCTATACAGACTAGTCCTTGAGCCTCCTCTACTGTCTCTTTATGAAGACGTTGCTAACACAATTTAAGAAGGGTGACAATAGCTTCTTAAATAAACTCAGGGATAGATGTAATGAGATCCGAACTAAAGCAGATTCTGACTTAGAAATCCTGGTTCAAAACCCACTAAAAACAAAAGAGAGTATGAAGGGATGGGACTTGATCAGAACGATCCCAGCTCCCCTGGGAGAACCTGAGCAGGGGAGCTGGGGGAACCTGCCAAGCAAGTGAAGTTGTGAATGAAAGGCAGGCAAAGACCCAACATATGAATGGAAAAGAATATGAGCATATAAGAGTGTGACAACATTGGCAAAGTCCTGGCAGCATAGTATACCAGGAACCTTGAATGTGATTCTGGGACCCACACCCATATTAAGAAAATAAAGAAGTCTGATAAAGTCCTGTCAGGACACTATACCATGCAATTTGAATGTGAGTCTGGGAACCAACACCCAAAAACAAATAGGGAAGTTTTAACCAAGTCCTGGCAGGAGAGTACACTAGGACTTTTTTGTTTGTGAGTCAGGAGACTTCCACCTGAACTCTGTGGAAAGCAAGCCAGAGGGGTAAGTAAAGAAACCTTGCAAATGTGTGAAACCTAGGGGAAGGGAAACAAGTCCTTTGGAAGGAAGAGATTGTAAGGAGAGTAAAGGACAATCTCTTGATACAAAATCCTTACCATACATTTGAAAATGAAGGGAAGTCATAGAGGAGGCAAACACCATATTTGAGCTTGTGAAACTCTGAACTGTGAAAGAGCTAGGAAACCTAGGGGAAGGGTAACCACTTCAAATGATGATGGAACTTTTGGTTGTTTATTTCTTTGATAGCCTTTTTGAAATGTGTGTTTAACTTGTGACCTATGGCTGCAAGACTCAGCTAGAGAACAGGATGCCCTTTTGCACGTTATGATAGGTTTAGCGTGTGAGGGTCAGCGTAGGGTTTTGGACATAGGACGGGAAGCTTTTTTACTATGGACATCTTGACAGAGACCGTAGGTAGTTTTGTTGAGGCATGGAAACCCCATCCTAGAGTTAGGGAAAGGCAGGCTTTGGATGTTGACAATGACATTTCTTTATGGAAGGTATGGAATTCTTATCTTTTTAATGTTCATACTTACAAGGCTAGGGTTTTAATTACAAAAATTAGATTTTCGCAAAATCCACTGTATCAGCATAGAAGTAAAGGGGATATTGAGCAGCCCTTAGCCTGTGACTGGGATAATTGTTCTAGAGAAACCACAATGCACTTTCTTTTTGTATTATGTGTGTCTGTTTTTATGATGTGCCCAAGGAGTTTGTCATGTGCAATGTCTTCTAGTCTTCTGTTATATTTAACTCCCTGGTATGTGGCATATGTTTATCGCGCTATCTGTAGTTGTTAAGTGTTAAGCAGGGTTTCTATGATAAGTAATAAAAATAAAGTACAAAAAAGTAAGCCAAAGACTTGTATACACTGTGCAAGAACCACACAGCTTTATTAACCCCCAGCAGCTGGGAGAATATGTTCAGACTTTCCTCTGACTGAACTAGATGACAGAGTTCTCAACTCCGCCTTCTGCACCTGCATCCATTATAGAAAAAGACAACAAGATTAAAATAAAGCACATTAGTTACATTTTGGGGCAAGTCGAACAAGATGATTGGTGAAACATTTTCAGGCCCCCTACAGTGCACTATAAAATTGTGTAATTCTATTGGATACAACATTTCCTGGAACAAAACCCTCTAACAAGCCGTTTATCATGTCATAAAACTAAAATAGTCTGCCCTTTTGTTACATCACTTAAGCTGACCAGCAGAAATACTCAATTCGACAGACATAGATAATAGCAATCAAGCTAATTGGACCCTGTGTTTGGAAATTGCATCATGCCAGCTTAATTTAGAAAAATCTTTGCAGGACACCATTGGTGAATTTCTATTACTCCTATTTAATACTCTTTTACTATTGTTTACGCTGCCACGGCCCCTAGTATCCAACCCTTTCCCCTTGAAACTGTGGCACTGCAGCTGGTATCTGGCTGGAGCTCTCTTCCCATGAGAAACTTTTCCCTTGGCAATCAATAATTAGCTACTGTGGGCTTCTTTGTTTCTCAACCTTCGTGAGATTATCCACTGTTTCTTCATGTCAGTAGAAATTCAATGTTAGTGTGCTGTGGTCTTTTAAACACTTAATAATAATGGAGTTTATCAAGTCTGCCCTGGGCCTGCTAAAACATGGCAAAGCTGTGGTTCAGTAATACACCTAACACTTAACCTTATTATACTCCTATCTTACTCCTAATACTACCTCTAGCTATTTCAATATTATAAGACAAATGTGGTTACCTCCATGTGTCAAAAACAATAAGAAATGTATGTTGTTATTGCAACCAAAGAGCAACAGTTCTGCTCCACCTATGCTAACAAAATGAAAGACAGACAAAAAATACCTATTGGCTCACATAAAATGGTGCATAAATGTGCACTAAACAATCTATACCTACTTATCTACAATCCGGGAACACATCTATGTTTTCTGTTTTTGTTCGTGTATTTCCCTTTTCAGCATCCTGCTCTCTGACGAGTGACACACCAGGTGCTGTGTGTGTCGAGATGTCACACTGCAAGTTACTTTTTGGCATTACTGCATTACTTCTTTAGCTTGTACATGTGCCCCCCCCCCACCTGGTCACTATTGAATTTGCCCCTCACATAAGTCCAGGCTGAAGATGTTCCTTGATGGGGGGATAAAACAGGCATTACCCACAGTTTTTCTTACCATAAGAAAATATTGAATGGTTTCCATGAATTACTGGATTTAAGGTTCAGCTTCTGATGCTTCCATCGGGATATTGCCAACGTTCAGCAGGGTTCTGCAACCTGTTGATCTCTAGGTATGTTGGACTACAACTCTCATAACCCCTTGCCTTTGATTATGGTAGCTAGTTCTCAAGGGAGCTGTAGTGCAAAATATTTGGAGAGCCGTAATTTGCAGACCACTGGCATAGAGCAGGTCCTATTTGTCAACTGGCTTTGACTTTGTACCTTGTTTTCCTGCTGTAAGGACCAATAGTAATAAAGCCTTGACAATTGTCCCTATATGGTGAGTTAGTGACAACAGCTAGCCAATAACAGTTGGTCTGATCGTGAATTGGGTCCTTGTTTGCAATTGATAGCTTCATTAGGCACAAATAAGTGCGTTCTCTACATTGAGTGACAAATCTATCATGGCATTGTAATGGCCTGCTAGGAATTATTTTAGCTTGTAATTCTAATTATGTATGATTGACCTACAGGGTTTGAGCATTGTTTGACAGGCAATGTTTTTTTTGGTGCCAACATTTATCCACAGGATTGGGCATTATTTCAGTCATTTATACAGATTGTATCCATATTCCGGTGCGAACCGGTGTGAATGTATAGAGATATTCTTTAAAGCTAGGGCAGGATGCCACTTCCTTCAAGTCCTTACTTTCTTCCTACAGCCAGTCAGTCTTGTTTTCTGGTTTGCCTCTTGCCTGGATGAGGGCTGCTGGTTATGTGCATGCCTGTTGATGGTGTGTGCCTTTTCTCAATTTGAAAATAGACTGTGCCCTTTGCTAGTCCTGAGTCCTGGATTGTTTTTTTTTTTCTGTTTACCATTGCCTCCTCCTCAGCACAGTGCCACCTGCAGCTCACTCCTATAATTGCTAGATGTTCTAGCGGCACTTCACTCATACCCCTGGCTTTCGCCTTACCTTTGGTCCACCTGACTTATAACACACTTTCCTTCAAACCCCCCTACCCCGCCACCCCCGTCTATCCTGAGGCTTTAGACTTTTCTTTTTTGTTATGTATAAGGCTGTTCTCTATCCACCTGAAATCAAGACTTGGTTGCTGCAATGTCAATGTGTCCTTTTAGTTTGGTGAAGCAAATTCCTCCTCTGTAGCCAAACTGACAACTCTGGAAACAAAACATAAGACAACAGAGTGCACACTGGAATGAGTGAAAATGTCAATGAGAGGAAGCTGACTAGAGATCCTGAATAAACAGGATACATAAACAGTGCCCATGATGCATGATGCATGCAAGAGTTGTGAAGTACCTAAATGAATACATAGTGCTACGAGGCCAAATGACAAGAAAGGGGCGTGCCAAGAAAAAGCACCACTTCAAATCATCTTAGTGATAACTCACAGTAGACCATCAGCCATTAAGCAACTGATGATGCTAGCATCTTATATTGCATTAACAAGTATAACAAAAACACTAGTAATCTAACAGACATCTCAGCAGAGCGAGGCAAACGATGCCACCAAACCCTCAATCACGTACACAAAATACACAAAAAATCCGAATGCTGGTGCCCAATGCCCTGTGCTGGATATGACCCACAAGGATGCAAGGCAGGTCTTCACTTCCCAAGATGCCATGCTGTTCACAATGACTCGACTGGCCTTGCTGGTGGTCTGGATGCTGTTGTAGTCCACGCACCCGTCGCTGGTGAGCTAAACACAGTGGCTAAGTATGACAGCATACACTCTCACTAATTGTGGTCACCTCTTTATTCAGGAGGTTCAGGATACAAATCACAGACAAGACAGGATCAGTAAACGAAAGGCGCATGTACCTACGACCTACCACAATAATGGTAGTCTTTCCAAAAGTCCAAGTGCTGCAAGTGACCCCAACACATTCCGAGCAGCACAAAGTTCCAAATGTTAGTCACCTGATGAGCATAAATTGAAAACAAACAAGGGGGTGGGGTATATCTGAGCCAACACATATCAAAGGAGCTCCCTATAGAAATATAAAGCACTGGATGTATCCACATTTAGCAGGACACCAGAGGTGAAGAGCTACAGGATTAAACATATACTGTGGGATTTATTTCAGGAAAAAGCTGAAGACCACATTAAAAAAAATATATATATAAGTGTATATTCAAAGCAAAGTTTGTTGTAAGAAAGTTAAAAACCAATTTTCCAAAATGACCCCTGATTAGCCACCATCATTGTCTCTGATTTGTCTTTTCTGTCGATGCCTTCCGATTCACACGTACCACAACGTCACCTAGCAGTCATCATTGGAAGTTCACCTCCAGTTCAGAGACACATCAGCAAGGCATTGTGGGTATGCACATTAGCCCAAATGCAGGACTTTTGCTCCAGGAAATTCTCTTTGTCTGGCAGGGCAGTTCCACTTTATATATAGCTTATTATAGATCGAGTTTGTTGGTGTTTTGCAAACATGCCCGAATGCTCCAGTCACAAGGCTGTCAAGAATATTCTGCATTTATTTTCCCCAATAAGGGTGAAACAAGGTATCAAGTTGTCTGCAGCTTTGAGAAATGTCTGTCTTGGGTTGATTAAGCTATCTATAATGTAGAACTGCCCTGTTACACCAAGACAATTTCCTGGATTAAATGGCTTGCATTGGGACCAATGTAGCTCCTTCCCACAGTCTCCGGTGAATTACCCAATTCTTTATTCACTATAACATATACATGTCCAAGTAAAATGTGGCCACATTTGCTTATAAAGTTAATAAGTAGAACAGATGATTTTGCTGCATTTACTCTATCAAGCCAAAAGCATTCTTTTACTAAAGCATACATTTCATTTTCTTTAAGTAGAGATATCAGATTGGCTTGAAGCTGTTTATTCTCCCATTTGCCACAGTCAATAGGTGCGCCTTCTCCCGGTGATGTCATGTATTTTCCTTTTTTTCCGCCTGCCTTAGTTTACTCTTGTAGTTTCAGAAGGCTGAGAAATTGCTGCTCAAACAGGCATTGAAGATCAAAGAAAATGCACGATGGGTAGAGCGCCTCGGCCGTGTGTGAGGCTTGCGGTTGCCTGGAGACGGTGTCTCATTATATGTTGGAATGTGTGAGGTTTTGTGTGCAGAGGGATTTGCTCAGTTAGGATCAAAGGCATTGGGGTGGTTGTAGGGGGGTTACCTGATTTGTTCTGCTGGAAAAGAGGTGTGGAGGATAAGAAATGTAGGCTCCTGCTTCAGTTTGTACGGGAGATCAGGATGGGAAGGGACGTGGGAAGGGATCTATTGGTGATGGTTGCTTGATTGGTGCATATTTTGGCGAACATCATCTACATAGATCTCGCCGGCTGCAGGTTTCTGGAGTCACCCTAACAAGAAGAAGAGGAAAATGTGTATATGTCCCAGGCAATAATTCCGTGGCACACAGTTTGTTTCAAAATTACCTGGTAAAGTGATGTACAAGAAGAGTTGGACATGTATTAATTTGTAAACACGAAACAACTAGTATCTGCCTGCACCATATACCCGCTGTAAGCCAGCACTTCAGCAAATGAAATCAAGAGTCTATATATGTCTTGATAAATGATTTTGGAATTAGTGAAGGTCGTGCAATGGTGAGTAAAGACCAAGATGACAAATGGCTTATCTATTTGGATACCGCTAAGAAAATATAGATTTCAATAAGAGTCAAAAAGTTTAATTTTTGTTATAACATCCAGTAGAAGAGTATCAAAAAACATGTGATGAATGAGTATTTGATTTTTAAAAGTCACACATATCAATTAATCGTATTATAATTCTTGATATCAGGCTATATGTGTGGGCAGGTACACTTAACCCCATGCACGGATGTTTAAAGCCACCAAGGATGGGTGAAACTTCATTGCACAAAACAAGTAAAGTATGTATTGAGAGAAAATATTTGAATGTGAAATGTACATTTGGTACAGAAATTAATAGGCTACATCACTATACGGTTTGAAAAAAAAATAGAAGCTTTTCATTGGACACTTGATTTGTTGCTAGAGACATTCGAGTTTCGGGGGAAGTCGTTGAGGTGTTTCCAGCCAACATGCCAACAATCACACTAATGCTTTAACTGGTAAAGAGCCATGTAATGAACACAATTAACAAGAAGTCACTAAGTTCACTGAGTTTAGTCTTGGCCTCATTACAGTACTCAATGCTGGGCAGAGATCCCTGTGGTTTTTCAGAGGAAGTCCAGAGAACATGCAATGATGAAAAGCTGCCTTCAGGCTCTGCCCAGGCATGTTACCACAAAATTTCATAATGTTTGTGAAACTATTATTTCTTTATATTGTGCTCTGTACCAATAAGTGTCTGGTTTGTCTCCATCCTGTGTGGTAGATAAATGTTGTTCAGCAAACTCGAGAGTAGAGGCTTTGCACACACATCCTTCCGATGGTACTGTTATGAATTACATTGTGTGTTGTTCAGGTCCACTGCTGCCTGAAACTTCAGTACATTTCGAAATTATTTTGTTTTACTGCTGGGGTTAGCATTTAATTCACCACCAACAATAGTTGTGTATGTTTGAGGAGAAAAAGGCAAAGTCAATAGTGTTTTTCCCCTATGGCTAAGTAACTTGGAAGTGGATAAAATACCACAGTGCATACGTGTGTGATAGCATCACAAATCACAACAATAATTACACAATCATATATCAGGTAGAAAGATGATACCATATTCCTACATTTTGCGTTATGCTCGTTCCAGGACCTTTCAAGAATCTTTACGCAATTAGTGTTGATATTGTTTAACATCCCTGATACACACTGTCGATTCTCACCATGTAATGCATAAGGGCCTCCTTATGCTGTAGAACAGTGGACTGATGCCATAGATGAAGATGTTTGCCTTGTTTTCCATTTTAAATTCAGTCATAAAGTCACTTAATAGCAGAAGCTGCTATTGGTGTGTTTCAGGAGGCAATTGAAGACTGGTATGGAATGCCTCACGAGGCTATACGTGAATGGGAGCATTTGTGTGGCCTGATACCGTGCCAACTTGAGCAGGTGTTTCAATTAAACCAGCTTTACCCATTAACTGATCACTCCCAAGCTCCTAGTGTCCAGAAAGACTTGCCCAAAGACAGTGGAACATACAGGTCAACATGCTAGGATTCTCCCCATTTTAAAGGTATATATGTTCTAAGGCAAAATAGACAAGTTTTTGCATCTACAATGACTGGTTTGTGGTGATAATCATATATTAACTCTGCATTTTATGTGGTGACAACGAAAAAATATAGTTACATATATATAAAAAAAATTCCAAGGAAAAACTATTATTTAAAATGCAGTTAAGTTGACTAAACTAAACGTACCACAAAGAAACCCTTGAAATCCAAAGCATCGGGGGACACAGGATCCCTTCTCTTATATAATATATGTGCTCTTTGCTTTGCAATGGGAACGCGCTTAGTTGAACTGGTCCTGACTTTCCCAATGCACTGAATTTCAAGGGCTTTGTTGTGTTATGTTGTTGCGTTATGTTAAGTCACCTTAACTGCACTTTACCTAAAGTGTGTCCTTGAATTTCAAGGGTTTTGTTATACCATAGTTTTTTCAGTGCCACAGGCCTTTGGCCATGGCCACTGTATATTTTTCGGCATCACTGGCCATGGCCTTCGGCTGTGCCAACTGTATATATATATGTTTAAAAAAACTGTTTTTGTATTGTTAAAGTATAACATACAAAAGACAAAACTAAAAGCCCCATCGGGGGCGCAGCACCTCTTACCCTGCCCCCCCACACATTCAAATGCTCACAAACTACCAGAAAAGCAAATACGACAGTACCGCACACAAGTTCTGTATGCCATTTAAGTTTCCAGGTATCACAGTGGCTGGTATTAAAAACGTCTGTGCTCAGCCTGACCAGAGTGCAAAAGCCCTGTCCTCCCGGCATCGCCCGGGCTGGCCATGTAGTCACTCCCGCCGGCATTCAGTGATCGCGGGGGGTTCCTTGGGGGAGTGTCGGTGGGTAGCTGTGGAGAGGTGTCCTTGCACAGAGGGGAGGTCCATGGGATCCGATCCTCCGCCATGTGGCTCCTGAAGGCCACCCAGAAGTCCTTGGCCTTACTATCTGGTGGAATTGTCAGGTTGAACTGTGTCTCCCTCTGTTCACAGTTTGACATAACTTTCAGCCAGTGTTGGAATGTTGGGGGTCTGGCGGCTACCCACAACTGTCCTACAAGTGATCTAGCTACCACTGAGGACATACCCACAAGCCTTTTCCCGCTACTGGTGCCCTCCTCAACTAGGGCGAGAAGCCACAACTCGGGTGACAGCGGTATGTGCATATCGACCATTTCCTACATGACCTCGCTATCTGAATCAACAGGGGCTGGATCTTGGGGCATAGCCAAGTAACGTGGAAAAAGTCAGCTTCTGCCAGGTTACATCTCTTACAATTTGAGGGTCTGAGTGGATAAATCTTGTGTAGCCGAAGAGGGGAGTAATATATTTGATGTAGGTATTTAAAATATATGAGGTGGAATCTATTGTTGGCGGATATGGATTTGGATTGGGTGCAAATTAGATCCCATTGTCTATCAGTCAGAGAGTGTCCTAAGGTGCCATCCGGTTTGACTCTATAGTGGGTTGTACGGTGGGGCCTGAGGGACCAGGCCATGCAATATAGAGTAGATACCAATTTACCGTTGGACATCGGGGTGGTGATGAATGTCATGATCGGGGAGGTGGGAGGGGGATTTGGGAAATCTGGCCACCTAATTCGTAACATTTCCTGCAGTCGATAGTACAGGAATAGTGTCATCTGGTTCCATTTGCCCTTGGCTTGAAGGTCTTCTCACTATATGAATCTGCCCTTTGGGGAGACATCTCCTAGCGTCTCGATCTGTAAGTGCGTGAAATGTTGAATAAAGAGTGTCTTGTGTGTGAGTGGTATTGCCCCGGACACAGTAGATGGCCAAGGAAGGGGATTACCATTGCCTCAGATCCCCCAGGATAGCCAACCGGTCCCATGCTCTAAGGGTAATTGCCATTGGTTGTACTTCAGCCTTGTCGTGGCATTCCCGCACGCCCCCCAGGAGGCCCCTCAGATAATCTGGCCGGGCAAGGGTCTTCTCAAGGATTGTGTGGGGTAAGTCAGTTTTGGGGGTCCACCACCAAACAGCGTATTGGGCCTGGGCAATCAGGAAGTAGAAGAATAGATCAGGTACCTTCAGGCCCCATGGGAGCTTGGAAGGCACAGTGTGTCTAGCGAGAGACGGGATCATTTGCCCACCCATATCAATCTGTTCATCATACTCTAGAGTTTATCCCAAAAGTTTTCCGGGGGCCAGATCGGGGCGTTACTAGAGACATATAGACGTTTAGGTAGGACCACCATTTTTAAGAACAAGATCCTAGTGGCCTGGGACATTGGAAGCTGCACCCAAGTGTCCAACTTCTGTTCCAACGTTAGGTGGGTCACATTATAATTCTCCTAGTAGAGCATAGTGGGGGATGTGGAAACCTGAATGCCAAGATAGTGAATGCCTTGTGGACACCAGGCAAAATTACTACCAATGACCTGTGGGGTTACACTCGTGTTGAGAGGGAGGACTTCTGACTTGGATCAGTTGATCCGCAGTCCGCACGGTGCCCCGAATCTGGAAACTTCTTCCACAACTGGGCGCAGGTTGGTTCGTAGGTGTTTATTGTATATTAACATATCGTCCGAGTATACGGAGACGATGGAGGTTTGTGAGTGAAGGGTTATCCCTCTGTGTGCATGGTATTCTCTGAGGGCACAGGCCACTGGTTCAATTGCCAAGGCGAATAGTATAGGTGAAAAGGGGCAACCCTGCTTAGTACCCCGGGATTGGAGGATAGGTTCGGATTGTTTACCGTTAGTGTACACCAGGGCTCTAGAAGCTGTGTATAGTAATCGGGTCCAATGTAAGAATGTATTGCCCAGACCTGAGCGGCGGAAGGACCTCAAACAGAAATGGCCATTCGACAGAGTCGAATGCTTTTTCAGCATCCAAAGAGGCGATTGCCATAGGGACAGCCTGGTTCACATTGTGCATTAAAGTAAATAATCTCTGCAGATTTTTTTTGGTAGCTCGGCCTGGTATGAACCCCACCTGATCCAGAAGGACCAGGCTGGGCATGTGGGGTGAAAGCCTGTCTGCCAATAGTTTTGCTATGATTTTATTGTCGTGTTCACCAGGGATAGGGGCCTGTAGGACGAGCATTTGCTGGGCTCTTCATCAGGTTTAAGGAGAACCGTCAGCAGGGCGTTCTGGTGGATTCCGGGAGGATACCCGACGAGCTAGCTGTCTCGAACATGTTTCTCAGGTGGGGGATGAGGAGATTGGGAAATGTTTTGTAAAGTTTGGCTGTGATGCCATCAGTACTGGGGGCTTTGCTATTTGGGAGTGAACGGTTAACTTTGAGGAATTCTTCGTCTGACGGGAGGGTTGTTAAGCAAGTATCCAGTTTCCGGGTCCATCCACCCCAGGGCAACCCTGTCTAAATATTGCGCAATATCATCATGCCCAGCCTTTGACTGTGTGGACTAGAGACTCTCGTAGTATTCCCAGAATGTGGCATTTATTTTCCCCGTCAACCTGGAGAGTTCCCAGTCAGACAATTCGATCTCTACTATGGAGTTGATGTGGCGTTCCTGCCTGATGGCCCATGCCACGGTCCTACTGGGGCGTCCCCCCTCCCCATATCTAGCAGTTATTATCGGGTCAACCAGGAACCATTCCTCGCTGGTCATTAGTGAGCGAGTCTCCTCCCTCTTGAGCTCTAGTTGTGATCGAAGCTAAGGGGAGTCTTGGCGAGCCTGACTGGTCTCTAGATCTTTTAGTTCCATTTCCTTGGAGGAAATAGATCTGCAGATACTTTTCAAGACCCCACCCTATTGGAAGATGCACCAACGCCGGATGTAAACTTTAAAGGTTTCCAATACTACCCTGGGGTTGGGGACCAAAACAGCGTTTATTTGGAAAAAGTCGGTGATGGCTTTGCGCATGTCTTCACGAAAATGCTATGCCCTCGAGCGTGTGTGCCCTAAATCTCCAGCGGAGTTGTTTAGTGGGGGATACCGGACCCGTGAAGTGAACCAGGATGGGGGAATGGTCGAAAAGGGCCCGGGGTAATATCTGCACATTGCGGGTTACCCTAGCCAGCTCTGGGGACTTATGTATATAATCTATCTTGGACGAGCTCCCAAGGGCACTTGAATAGTAGGTGAATTTGCAACTATTGGGGTGAAGGAGATGCCACACATCCACAAGGGCGTAGTCTGCCACAATGGACTTCCATTTATGAACCGCCCTTGGGAGGGTGGTTTGTACGGAGGAGGACCTGCCCTGGAGTATGGACAGCGCAATGTTATAATCCTCAGCCCCCACCACCTCGTAGTCAGGGCAGTCATGGTTAGGGCCATATATATTAATAAAGAGAACCAACCACCCCACTATCTCCCCAGCTACCAGGACAAAGCAACCCTCTGTGTCCACCCTCACAGTGTGCAGTTTGAATTCCAAAGAGCAGTGTATATAAATCACTACTCCTCGAGAGTGAGAGGTGTAAAATGAGCCATATCTGTGGATGCCCCACCCTGCCATGGGGGGGGAGTCTGTATTCCTTACTCAAATCGGTCTCTTGGAGGCAGAGGACATTCACGTGGTGGTTCTTGGCATAATTCGAGATCATTCAGGTTTTTTTCCCGTTAGTGAAGCCTCGGATGTTCCATGACATTAAGGTTATGTCTGTGCTAGAGTGTGATCCTAACCCAGGTGGGACCGTCATGTTGGGGCCGGGCTGAGATGCGTGACAGCAAAGTGGATGGTACCAGTTATGACTTCACGAGGGTGAGCTAGAAACTTGGTGGTTGCCTGATATACACTGAGTTGTGAGACTTCAGAAGGCAATTCTCTCCCCCCTTCCCTCTGGGCGCTGTATAGTAACTTCCCTTAAAGCTTGAATTTCCTTCCCTTCCCCCTCCCACGCCAGAAACACCAACCTACCGCCCATCTTAAGCCCACCCCAACCTATACAACATTGAACAACAACCCCAAATAGGAAAATGTTGCCACTGGGCATGGGGGGAACCAGCCGCCTCTGTGCCTCCAGTTGTCAAGAGGCATATTACCATATCCTTTACTTGTCATTTACATTCCTTATGATAAAAGTAGTTCCAGTAGCTGCTGTGCAAAACTTGGGCGAGGCTCTTGTGGGGCCCAATCAATCGACTACGTGCTGGTCTGATCTTCTGCCCTCTTGGTTCAGGGGGAACATCGGGGGGAGTCCCCAGGGTCCGGATGTTTTGCGGCGAATCTCTCTACTGTATCCAGGGAAGTGAAGAATAATGTTTTACCATCATGGACAACCCTGAGTCTGGCTGGGTATAGCATTGCATAGTGAACATCTTTTTTCCTCAGGGTGTTCTTTGCATTTTAGAACGGTTTCCTTTTGTCTTGTACCTGCTGATTAAAGTCCAGGAAGAGGCGTATCGTCACTGATCCCCACCTCAGGAACTTCTTCTCTCTCGCCGCTCGGAACAGTATGTCCCGGTCTCGGTAATTGAAGAAGCGGGCAATGACGGCCCTCTTTGGGGACCCGGGCGGAGGGTCTGTTTGCTAGCGACCGGTGGGTCCGTTTGCTAGCGACCAGTGGGCCCGTTCCACCATGTGACCGGTGGGTTGTCAAGGATTTCCAAAAGTAATTTTTCAATGAACTGTTCCATATTGTCTATTTGGGTGGTCTTGGCCACCGCTGTGATCCTTATGTTGTTTCTCCTAGATCTGCCTTCAAGATCTTCGTTCTTGGCCGCAACTTTTTGTACCGTTTGCTGCAGGGAGGTGACTTTGCGTTGGAGTACGGTTATCTTATCCTCTTCTTCCCCGATTCTATGTTCTGCTTCGGACATCCTGCCACATAACTTATCGATTTGGATCGTGGAGATGTCAACTTTACATGTCAAAGTGTCAATTTTGGCCCCAAGATTGTCTGTTCTACCCTTTAGCGCTAACAGGATTTGGTTGAGAGCCGAGATCTCTATCTGGGGGTGGCCGGGTTTATCTCCTTGTTGTGGAGGGTCCCGATCTGATCTGGCAAACTGTTCCATTTTCCACTGTCTCTTTTGATTTCCCATTCCAAACATTCTCCCTGAAGTTGAAGCTGCTGTTGTGGTGCGGTGATACTGGACCCCTCGAGATATAGTCGTGACCCCAGAGGGGAATAGGAGCCCAGCTGTCTCCACCAGGGTATGGATGTTACGATGTGTCCCCTCAGAGGCGAAGTCAATGCAGGTAGAGATCACCAGAAGTTATACCGCAACCGGACTTGCCCCAGAGATTGACAGTGATAGAGTGGTGGATGTTCAGGGCCAGCCGGTAGATCAAACCACATGGGGTCAAGGAAGGGTCCAGCTTTATGGGAAAAGGTCACTGTAGGTGAGCAGGTGTGGTGATCAGACTTGTAGTATCCTTTCTAGGCTTGGTATTCTGTCTGAATGTTCCTAAAGCGAGAACTGAGGGTATCCTCTGTGAGGGGGCCCTCAGGGGATGGCCCCCTGGTGATGTAGCCACCCTCTGGGGGTATCAGGGAGAGTCTGCTGTTCAGAGGATGTGCCAGGCACGGCCAGCACCGGTCGAGGCGGGCGGGATCAGGCCCGGGGTGATTTGGGTCCGACTCGACCCCCCAAGATGCACCATCCGCGGGCTGACTGGCGGAGGGGGATAGCAGGTGGTGGTCTTTAGGTGTGTGACTGTAACAGTTTTGTGGAGATGGGACCTTATGGCGTCAAATGAGTTTGTTGCCCCACAGTGATCGCGGGTGTCACGTCCCGTAAACTAAACTCGCCTCCAGTCAGAGTGGGGCAAGGGTGTCCCGGCCGTGGGCTATGGGGGAGGGAGGACAGCCCCGTGGAGATTCCTCTTGTCCCAGCGCCCCCACTCATCATGGACCCAGGAGGGGTGCCGGTCCCCGCTGTGTGAGGATGGGGGGGGCCTCGGTTCGGATGCCTCTTGCCGGGAGGGGAGGAGGCCAAGTCAATTCCTCTGTCTGAATTGGGGGGCTGATTCACTTATCTCCCAGACTGGGTTGCTGTGCTCCCGCTGTAGGTCCAGAGCGCGGGCAGATCTCCTCCAAATCTGAGCAGGGCCACGTGTCTCTGCAGGTTGGACTCCGAGGTTGTGCGCAAAGGGACCACTCAATCCCAGCACTCGGTAGGCCGTGAGACTGTTTTGCGGGGCACCTTGTATGGCCCACGGGTCCGAGACACTGTGTGTAGCAGGAGCGTGGGGCAGGGTTGCATCCGGCACGGGATGAGAAAGTTCAGAGGTGTTATGTGGTAATCGGGATACCACAGCCGCTCTCAGCTGGCCCCCGACAGGGTTGGTGTTCCGTCAGATCTCGGGACCCCTCCCGGGAGGCAATTAGCTCCTGAAGACAGGTAATACAGCGCCGGCCGACACAACCGGAACGAAGCCGAGATAACAGTCGCTGAGGGATGGGCTTCTCGCCACAATTCGGGCGCTCCATGCCCAGAGAGTCCGGGGGTTTATGTAGATATCTCGGGGTCTGTGGAGTCCTGAAGGATCGCAGTGAGACCGGCGGGTTCGCCAAGTGTTCAGGTTCAATTCCACATCAAGATCTTGGTTCCCAGCTGCCTCAAGGTGCAGGATATTGGTCCATATGTAGTGGCCTCAGACAGAACACTTTCAGGCTTTGGCCATTTTGTCTGCCACGCAACAGCGCCCCCCCCACCCCCGTGCCAACTGTATATTTTAAATCAGTAACGGCCCACTGGCCTCATCCATGGCTAGTGGCCACGGTCTTTGGCCGTGCCCATTCTACTTTTTAAAACACTAATTGTCCACTGACCATCGCCTTTGGCTGTGCCACCTCTAGTTTTTAAATCACTCCCTAGACACTAGCCATGGCCTTCAGGCATACCCAGTTTCTATTTTTTGTTTACATTAATAGGCCACTGACCATGGCCTTTGGCCATGCCCCGTGATTTCTCACCCATGACCTCACTGTAGCTGAATAACTATCCTTTAAAAAAAAAACTTTTACCCATAAATCTGGCTGTAATAACAATGTACTACTTATAGCCGCATTATCTGTAGTTTGCACATAGCCGCGATTATCAGGTAAAATTGAGGAAATAAAATGTTCCCTTGGACCCCCACTGACTCACCAAGTGCCCATCTGGTCATGGCAAGGTCCCCTCGCTACTCCAACTCCAATTTGCCTGCCCAGGCCGCTCCCATAACCCCTCAAACACTTGTTGTTTTCGTGTGATGCACTTTAATTTCCTGATCTCGTTTTCTCTGGCATCTGCAATAATCAGACTGAATAACCTCTGCTATGCCGACATATTCGTGCTTCAAACTCGGTCCCCAACCCACCTCCAACTCACATATTTCACATGGTGCCACCCCCCTCTACCCTGAAGACATTTCTCAGTTTTTCCTCCTCAAAATGCCATTTTCTGCTTTTTGTTTCCGATATTCGTGGGTCTAGCCACGGCTAGCTCTCGCATTGGGAAAACAAGGCAAGTTTTTTATTTCTGTAAAGCCTCTCTGCCGCAATCCATCATGTGGATATAGCTCTAATTCTGGGAGAAGGGGGCACCCCTGTAAGTGACTTCAATCGAGCAGTCAATGCCTAGAATGGGATGCCCAATGACATATGAACGTTGCCTAAGAAAGTTCTTTCTAACATGTCTCTGTTTTTTAAAACATTACTTTAGACAATCCATTATAATTGTATGAATGTATTTTTTGTTTTATAGTCTCCCATTGAAATTTGACAAACGGGGACTGGAGCCTATGAATGTATCGTCATCCCATTAAAACAACATTTTGTCCTGAAGAGGGCTCTCAATAACAACAGCGGAGCATCAGGGAAGGTGTTCACGAGACTCTGTTTAGCCGAAACATATGTAGACATCCCACTGACACTCTAAATAACGTTGTCTTTCTACAAATAACATCTGTTTAAACTGTCATCTGTATTTAGATAGTTTGCTCCTTTGTCAAAAATTCTGGCACTAATATCCTACTTGTATATTGAAAATATGATCGTCATTTACTAACCCTAGCCACCACTGGCATCAATTCTGAAGGGTTTCTTTAAATTGCATGTCACAAATTCTTAATTTTTAAAAAAAATAGTGGTAATGCCTTGTGGAAAGCATATACCACATGATGTATTGAACTTAACTGTTGATTAAAATGTGTTTTTATACATATTTCTCTGGCACGACAAACTTTTGTCAATACATATGATACATGGGTAAAGAATTCTATCCTTTTGTTGAGTTTCTATCTGACCACCTTATTAGGTAGACTAAGAGAGAGGTAATTGAGCACTCCCTTCATTGTGTAACACTCTCATCACCGGGTCAAAATTTCCACTGTAATATGCCAGGGGTTTGTACCACAATGTGGTTCTCTGTGTGAGCATTGCCATCATAACGCTGCCAATCGTGTGTGAAAACAAGTAGAGTTCCTCTGTATTATTGGGAATCCCTAAAACTGTTGCCGTGCAAATGGCTCTCTTGAGTTCGGCAAACCTTTCTTCCATGGTCTCAGACCATTCAATTTTCCCTTTTGTCACCTCTGCCTTCTTTAGGGCCTGTAAAAAGGGCTTGGTATATGAGCTGTAGTCAAAGACCCATGCTCTGACATTATTGCAAAGACATAAAAAGCTCTGCATCTGCTTTATTGTGTGTGGCTTGGTTGTGTTCAGTATGGCTTCAGCCATTTCTGGGGTAACCCTTTTCCCCTCATGTGAGATTAGCTGGCCGATGTACAGCACTTCTTGCTAACAATATTGTAATTTCTCTTTGTCAACTTTATATCCTTTCTCAACCAATAGGGTCAATAGCTGAATAGAATCGTGTCTGCATCTTTCCTCTGTAGTGCTGCAAATCAACATATTGCAAGAGAACACTTTCTAATGAAATATTGCTTAGATCCATCTGCAGGACCCTGTTGAAAATAGAAGGAGACTCACAGTACCCCTCGGGTAACCTCGTGCTTTTCAGACGCATTTATCTGAACGTAAATGACATCAGATCTTGTGAGTCTCGGTGCAATGGGATTGAGAAAAATGCATTTTTCAAGTCAATCACTGTGAAATATTTTGCCTCAACAGGTATATTACATAGAATTGTAGCAGGGTTAGGGACTAAAGGGAACTCGGACTCTACAATATCCTTTATTGGGCGTAAATCCTGGATTAAATGCCAAGATCCTCCCTTTGGTTTTTTTAATCAGGTAAACCGCAGTGTTGCGTGATGACTCTGACGTCCCTAAAATGCCCTGCTCCATCATAGCCAAAATTGTCTTAAAAATCCCTTCATCTGCTTCCATGGACATGCAATATTGTCGTGATTTTGGTAGAATTGCTCCTGGCTTCAGTTTAATTTGTACTTCTCCGACTCCTTTCAATAAACCTATATCATAGAGGCCTGTGGTCCATACTGAGACAGGCACCTGGGCCATATCGTCGTCAAAATATTCAGGATGGTTCTGTGCCAACATCATTCTTTGAGGCACTTCTCTTTTGATCATTTTCACCCAGAAGGTGAGATTTACCTCAACTGTTGTTTCTCCCCCATCTGTTTGCTCGTCATCAGCCTAAAATGAAATTCATCTGGGATCCTCATGGTTTTGTCTGTAAGGCCTGGCAGCCCTGCCATTAGCACATGTATTCCATATGCAAATATCTCTGGCTCTAATGGGTTAGCTCTCATAGCTGTGTGCCTGCGTATGCTCTAATCATCTTGCATACGTTCAAATAATGCATTCCTAGAGTTGAACATATTATGCCCTTCTCTGTGAACGAGATTGTCATTTTTAACTTTGTCATTAGAATCCGACCCAAGATATTTACTGGGGTTTGTTGTGAATATAATAGTGGTACATTCATATCACATTCTCCTATGGGGAATGGAAGTGTGTCTGTAAAAGGAACATGATTTGTAGCTCTTGTGAAGCCCTGAGTATTTATAAGATTGCCAGATAGAGAAAACCTGCCTTCACGTATACATGAGCGTGTTGCACCCATGTCAACTAAGAAGGAATATTCCTCATCCCCTACAACGACAGCCACCCTTGGTTCCCGGTGAGGGTCTGGTGTCACTGATAGGATAGACCACATCAGGGTTCCCAGTGACTTGTCCTAGTCCATATACAACTTTGTCCCACCTTGCATGAATGGACTTCCTCCATCACCAGTGTTACATCTTATTCCAGGGTTTGCAGCCTGTCCTACACTTACTGTCTGTGACAGTTGCATCAGTGATTGTTGCGACTGACCTTGTGCAAAGCTTATCAAATTCTGAGGTTGCAAGTTTTGCTGCACTCCTGGCGTTTGTTGTTGTACCGTGTGATTCTGTGCAATTCCATTCCCTCCCTGTTGTAAAAACACAGGTGGATTCACCATACCTGCTCTTGTTCCTTGGTCCTTGGTCGTTTTGCACCATGCCTTGACTTATGCATGTGCGTGCTAGATGTCCTGTCATCCCACACAACCAACATATTGGCGGTGGTCTGATTATTTGCCCATTTGCCCATTTGACATATCTTGATTGCCATTTTGCATATTTTGAAAGCCTCCTTGATTATTCTGAAAACCTCCCAGATTACTCTCCTCTTCCCCTAAATCCTCTTCCCCTGTGGTAAAACCCAGTATTACCCTGATTATTCTGCTGTGGACTATTGACCTGCTGCACACTTGACCCATCTGTGTTAGTTATCATTGCCCCTTCAATGGCATACTTTGACAATTTCTTCTGCACTAATTTTGCTTCTTCACCCTTTCGTGCAGCCTCTTTTTTGTGATTCTTTTCTTGCAGCAGCCTGCAATAGTGCGCTATGGTCAACTGTATTTCAGACCATGGTTTGGCCTCGATTCCTAACAATTTCTTGAGTTGTTTCTGTACCAGATCTGGCAGCCCTTGGCATAATATGTGGTAAAACACGGGTATAGATTTCCCCCAAGATTCATGAGTCTCCAGTACCCACGCGTCTGGGATATTCTGGATGTAAAGCAAAAGGTCTTCCGAATCCTTCATTTTGCAAGTCATGATGGCTCCCATGTCAGAAGTATCTGGATATAGCAATCGTAATGCTTTCCATATCGCGGCTCTAAAGATGTTAAACGGTGTTCCATCATGCGCAGTATTAACTGTGGTCACACCAGGGTAACCTGCCCGTGTCCACCCATCATCTGCTCTATCACCAAGTATGGCGATTAAAAGACCTTAGATATCCCCTATAGCTAACGTGTTCCCTCCCGTCATTTTTTCTAGCTCGTGCATCCATTTTTCAGCTCCCGATGTCAACATTGGAAGCTTATTTTTCAGTTTTTCCTGATCCATTTGTGGCCATGGAATATACTGTGGTCTCGTTCCACCTTTCTCAAGCAAATGAAATTGGGATGCATAGCCCTCTCTATCTTCTCTCATTGTTCTTCTGTCTATTGCAGGAGTAATGTTCCTGCATCGCCGCCTACCTGGCAATGTCCTTAGCCAGCTCACATAGGGTGGTGTAGACATCCCCCTCTGACCGTGAGACACTTCTACATTTCGGTCTGACTGTGTGGCTGATTCTGATGTCCGTGGTGCAGTCCCACTAGAATCTGACCATCTTTTCCCTTTCCCTCCTGAGAATTGTTTTTCGCGTCTCTTCTCTTTCTCCTTTCCCTCATGCTCTTCTCTTTCGGTGTCTGACATTGTCTGTGCCCAACTTGTGCGACTTTTTGCATCCTCCTTATTCTTACTGATTTCCAACCTATCAAGGGACAACTCTCTTTTCCTACTACTTCCGGAAGCATTCTCTGCGTCATAAAGCTGAGTGCTCTCCAGGCGCTCATCTTCCCCCTCCCCTTGAGGTACTTGTTCTAGCCCCATTTCATCATATATTCTATCGATCATCTCTCCGATGCTTCTGGTGTCGAAGTCATCCTCAATATCTGCCCTAGATGTATCTGGTACTGAATCATACTCAGGAAATAATTCTTCTATATCTTCCCAATCTACTACTGGATTGGGTTTTCTAACTTCCCTTTCCAGATATTCAAGATCGCGTGCTCTTTGTCTCTGCTTACGTTCTACGTCGTCATCGAATTCACTGCGCTTCCTCGCTTCTTCTCTGACCCTATCTTCTTCCTCTTTCTTTGCGTTTCTACGTTTCTTTGCCCTCTTTATTGTTTTCTCCTGGATCCTTTGCTCTTCTTCTATTCTTCACTGCTCCTGTCTGTCCGGATCATTAGCTGCTCTCTGTTTATGATCGTGTGACCTTTCTTGCTCTTCGCGATATAACTGTTCTCATCTCTCCCTGTCTTTTTTCCTTATTCTTTCGTCTCTCAATCCATTTTATTTTTCCTTCTCCTTTCTCTGTAACTCGTCTAGCTTCCCTTTTTGTTTTGCCTCGTTAATGCCTTTACCATCGAGTTTCAATAAAATCTGACCTCCCATCCATTTATTCTGTGTGAATGCTATCAAATCAGTTCTATCCTTGTTTCCTTTCCATCTTTTGCCCTTTCTCTCCGTGTCAAGAGATGTACTTGCTTGTGTTTGGTCTTTTCTCTCATTCTCGTGTCTCTCCTTGTCCCTCAGGACTTTAGAGGTGATATCTCTATCTCTGTCTTTGTCAGGATTTTTGTCACTACTTTGTTTAGGTGACTCATATGCCGGGTTGCTGTTCCCTGTAGCTGCTTTATGTTCTCTTAGTGGGTATAACCCTTCGTCCTTACTGTCTTCAGATTTTGTTTTAGATGGGGCTGGTGACGTGGAAGGCGCCTCACCCCCATCTGTGCATATGTTAAGTAGCCAATCTAATGGCGGCTCCTCCTCCTTATCGTGTTGATACATTTTCAAAAACTCTAAACTAGCTAGGCATTTGTCTAACTTTGTTCCAGTGTATGTAGCGTGCAAGTATGTCGTCATGTGCTGTAGGGCTGTCTTAGATAATGATCCACCCTGGGCCCATGGCATAAACATTTTGTTTGCGGTTCCTTTAACCCATTCTGCACTGTACTTTTTCAGCTTAGGTGCATGTTTTGGCAACTGTTTGCACAGGTATACCAATGGAGTCATGTCTTCCATGCTTAAACCTGTTCACCATCTCTTTATATAACGCTTGTTATGTCTCTCGTTACTTAAACAATTTCAACAGTATGAGCGAACACCAATCTTCGCAAGCTCAAATCCCGTTTTTTTCACAGTTTTATATCTTCTATTTTAATCAATAAACATCAGGTTGTATTCTACAATATTTCAAGTATCCAATCGCTTTATTTTCATGTTAGTTCCTCAAAGGAAAAATGTCATCCTATGACATCACAACAAATAACACATAAGACAGACGTTAACAGACTACATGAACTCCAGCTGGCTACACAGACCTCTGCCCCTAATGTTACCCCGACATGGAGTGTAAACTCATCCCTTTCACAAGCGTCTTAAACCGCTGTGGTTACCTATTTGTTCCTATATCATTCAGGACTATGGATGCAAGTTTCTCCTAGCCGCTGTATTAAAGCGTAGGAATTTAGGCGTATCCTTTCTCTTCTTGGGTGTCCCCCCGGTATCCTCTCTCTTCTCGGGTGTCCTCCCTGGGATCCTTTTCTCTTCTTAGTCACTCCTTGAATCACTATTTCCTTCCCCATATATATATATATTTTTGTTCTCCCTACTCCCTCCGTTACCTTTCCCTTACTTGTCATAAGGCATGCACTCTTTGCCAAAGCATTTAGTCTTTTTCACTCACCGTTGCCATGTTTCCTCTCTGGATGCTCGGGATCACCGCCTTCGTCACCGCCTCTCCTGCCGTTCGCCCGCTCAGCTGCCCGTAGGAGTGGGAAGGGGTTACGTGGGGAAACATAGGTCCCTTCAGACCTCTGCCTGCAGGTTCTGCTTTTTACTCTAACCACTATCTACGGGGAGCTTCACGGTCTACTCAGCCGGATGGCAAAGGACTTGTGATATTGCCGAGGACCTAGAGTTACTTATGTCAACGGTCAATGGGTGTCTTATCTAATTGATAATCGATAAACCATCTGATCTCTGCTACCAAGTGTGCACCAGGACCCCCAACTGGCCCATAGAGCTGGGCTTTGCCAAATAGCACTTTAAGATGGAATAGCAGCACCCGTGAGATGGATGGGGATGCAGATTTATACTCAAGCATCAAATCAATACTGACAACTCAACGGTTTGGCAAAGGGAGTCCGTTTAATGACAAGTACAAAAATGGGGAGTCATATGAATATCAGTGGATGCGTGATATTCTCTCTCGCTTCACAACTCCAACGAACTTCATCAAAAACATAACATTTATACTAAAAACTCGTCATCATTGACGTTTAACGCTTAAAAGTTGGCATGCAATTCTATTGGTTTTAAGAAAGTAACTTTAATATAGGTACTATATCTGTATATGGTAATGGAGTAAGGGGATTGGATAAACACTGTCAGGTGGGGCATCTAAGCCCTTCCTTCAAAATAGCTACTGTAGACATCACTAAAAGTACAACGTCCCAGTGGTTCTACTAACTATAGGACCCTAGATTACTTGGTTCATTATGATTGGATTGGCACCAACCCCACTCATACCTTTCCACTTTACTTAGCAGCATGCAGAATGTTCGGCCAGGTGCAGGGTCCCCCTAGCTCCCCTGGCCTTCCACCAATTATTGTTAACAATCAATTATCATTTTAGTGGCCATGTGTCAATTGTTTCACAGTGGTTGGCCTCGAGACCGCATCTCCTGTCTGGAAAAGTTCTGATATCTTCGCCTGGCCCACTGCCATGCGTAGGTGTGAAAGTTTCACTTCTTCTCGCTCGACTGGTCATGTGATTCAGACATGGCGAATTTGCCTCTTCTTCATGTAATTTGTGTATTTGATTCTTGTTTTATCCACCACCTGCCTTCAGTTTCTTATCTTGACCTTTTTGTAGCAGGATATTCTGTTCTTCGCTTCAATTAATTGTAGCTACTTTTCATCTATTTTAACTGATACAACCTTGGCTTCTTTGGCACGATTTTGCCTCGGCTGAGTTTCGTTTCTGCCGCTTATTCTCGATTTGATAAATATGAAGTTCTCCTCATGTGGCCTCTAGTAACCTTTGGTTAATTCTGCTTCTTGTGCATAGTTGTAACGCTCACCTGATTCTCGCAGAGGCGCCGGTCTTGACTGGGCGACTACCGTATCTTCAAAGGTGATGTGTAGCACCCGGTTGGCTCTTTGGGCTGGACCTCTGTGCACTGTATGCCTGACGTGTAGAGTAAGATGTCTGCAGATAGAAAATATGGGGTTAATGAACTGGGGTTATTGGGGTGTCCCTATCTCTTTCCTCTTCTACTCTCCTGTAGACCCCCAAAGGTTAACGCTCTCACCTTAGGTAAGTGAATGCCGAGCTCTCCATCTGCCTCGGGGCAGGGTGCTGTAGCCAGTTTCTTCACTGGATAGGTAGCGCAGGCCTCTTGACTTCAGAGGACTGCTGTCCGTCGTTTACTGCACGAACGGTAAGTTTCGAGTCATTCAAATGTCTTTTTAAAGTCTTTAGTAATGATGTCTCTTGTTTTGCAGGGTTCCGGCGATGGCGGATGACGGGCTGAAGTGAGTTGAAGATGGAGCCCGTGTGATGAATAGAAGCGCCTGGAAGCACGTGAGTAAGCGCTTGATGCCTGCTTCACGATGCGCTCTAACTGTCTTTTTATTTTGCAGGTACGAGTTCGGAGCGGCTGCAGGGTGCCGGAATACCCACTGGATTAGATGTGGAAAGGAGTAATGGCACGTGAGTATTAAAGTTCCCCAATGTCTTTAAACGCACCTTGTTTTGTCTTTCAGATGCAGATGCAGCGCCGAAGGCCTCCGGAGCGTGCGAAGAGTTGGTAAGCTTTTGTCTTTCAGATGCCGGAATGCAGTATGAAGACCTCCGGAGCGCACGAAGAGTAGGTAAGCCTTTGCCTTTCAGATGCCGGAATGCAGTGTGAAGACCTCCGGAGCGCACGAAGAGTAGGTAAGCCTTTGCCTTTCAGATGCCGGAATGCTAACCTGTTCTTTCTTGTCTTTATAGGTGTTGCTGAAGACTGGATTCAGGATGGTAAGCCTTTTTCCTTAGGCCCAGGACTGGATGCAGAAGACACGATGAGCGTCCTGCTGCAGAGGGTGCAGAATAACGCAAAGCAAGATTCATCCACCGGGTGTGGTTTAAATAGCCTCCTGTAGTGCTTAGGTGTCTCCTTCCACAGCCACGCCTAAGTAAGAAAAGAGTTCCTGGTAAGAAAAGAGTTCATGCCTTCCAGAAGAGTTCCAGTGTTCTAAATCTAGGGAGTGGCTCCAGCCCCACCCAACAGGAAAAGTAGTTCCAAACAGAAGAGGATCAGAGGCTCAACTGGCAGGCAAGTAAGCAGCATGGTCTGCTGCAGGTAAGTCCACCCAAGCATTATGAGCCCGGCGCTTCCAGCGCTGGGACTGGGCATATTTATGAGCCTGGTGCCACTGGCGCCAGGACTGGGTCCAAAAGGTCCCAATTGGGACTGGTTGGCACTCGGAACCTGGGTTATGGATCTGCTTCCAAGGGAGTTGGGAAAACCCTGACCTTTTGGAAGCAGAGATCATGACAATAGTGGAAGTATACTTATATAACATGCTTCTTTTGAGGTAGATATGTATAGGTGGCGCTTGCCGCAATCTGTCTTCTACTAATCATAGCAAGCTGCATGATTTTCTTAGCTTTCTTGCGGTTCCAAGCATATGTACATCTGTAAATTGGTTGAACATCTTCATCATGCTCACAGCATAAGCTTCTTGCGTTTGACATTGTTCTTTCACTTTAGGTTCACAATGTCCCTTGTCCATGGTATTTCGTCTCTTTATGTCATTCTCTGGTCGTCGTACCTTCTATATGTGAATCTGTCCGGGTTCTTGTGATGTCACCATTCATCTTCCATTAAGATTTTTTTTGCTTCTTCAGGGACTGTACTTAGAAGATCTTCATTTCGTTTAATTTGTTGATATGGTTTTCTCAATGGGTACCTTACTGTCCATGTTTTCCTTGGTATCGGTACTTCAATAGGCGTTGTTCCTCTGATTGGTACTGGATAGAGCCCCACTGCCGCTCTTTGCTGGTTTATTTGCTCGTCATACGTCACATACTTTGGCGTGAATGTTCATGATACTTCAAAATGGACGGTTGGAGTGCGGCCTGTACTTGGGAACTACTCTACAACTGATAAACTCTTGACTTCACTCATTTTTTCACGCCTTTTTTGCTCCTCTTCTTCTCTATTTGGTCTTCCTCTATCTCGTCTTGCTCCACTGAAATCTTTTTTTAATGCTTCTATTCAACTTCTTTATCTCCTCTCTCCTCGTGACTCTATTGCTTCTTCTCTCTCTACTCTTGGCTGACTCACATTTCATTCTCGACTTAAATTAACATTTTTGTATATTGTCTTTAAATCTCTTTATGGCCTTGCACCTGTCTATCTTTCTTCCCTCGTTTCATTTCATACTCCTTCTTGTTCTGTTCACTCCCATTCTCAATTTCTTCTTGTAGTCCCCCGTCCTCCTTGTGCTCAATCACGTTTTTGCTCTTTTTCTTTGTTAGCTCCCTCACACTGGAATACTCTTCGACTTTCTCTTTGTTCTATTCCTCTTTATTCTTTATTCCATGTCTCACTGAAGACTTATTTTCTCCAATCTCACATACAAGGCTGATTGCTTCTACTTGCATTTACATTTTATTTTACTGTTTTTTAGACTCTTTGTACAGCGCTTTGGTTTAAGGTGCTATATACATCTCAAAATACAAGAAATATAAATAAAAATAGCTTCATATGGACCAGTATCCTGTTCATTTGCTTGTGGCAGTTATTAGACTACTGCATAGTGAGCTTCTTTATTTGTTAGTTTCATTTTTATAATGCTATTTCCAGTTCACGACAGTATGGCATTAATATTCGACGCAACAGCATCTGTGAGGAGATAATACAATGGGACATCAAACTTATTTCTTAACATTTCTTTCACTGCTCATATGATCCTAAAATGCTTAAATCTATATACTTTTGATCATGTATATAATGCTAGGCAAATTAAGTGTCTTCAGTACCCTTTGATTCCTGTATTAGTGTTACGTCAGACTTCATAGTTTATAAACAAAAACAGTGTTACTTTGTAACTATTGTAAGTACAGGTCAATGGATGTCTCTGCATAAGGATAACAATCCAGGAGAGTTGCTTGTTTAGTTGTACATTGCATACAATCCATGTGACAGGGAAAGAAAGAGAGAGAGAGAGAGAGAGAGAGAGAGAGAGAGAGAGAGAGAGAGAGAGAGAGAGAGAGAGAGAGAGAGAGAGAGATGGGAGAAGTGTGTGCAATGTGAACTAGGGAAATAAGACCTGTCTGCATGATCTGCATGAAGCCAGTGGCAGGTGTGCAACACATCAATACTACCCAAACCAAGACAAACCTCTTTATCCCTACCACACTTTCCCACCTCAGTAGCTAACCAGACCCAAGATATCGCAACCTATCAGATTTGGGGCACTTCAGTACTTCCCTATGCATAACATACTTCCAAGGTTCTCCGCCAAACTCATAGAAAGCAGACTGGCGCCCGGGAAGTACATTCTTCTTACCTGCACCCATCAACACCACATGTGCGCATCTGCCTCTCCCACTTTCCCCAGTAATGACTTCCCTGCTTTTTCTTACAGAGCCATGCACTGTGAGGCCACCAATAGTTTATGTTTATTGAATTTATATAGCGCTTTAAGCCAAAGCGCTTTACAATATAACAACAGGTGCAAAAGTGAGAGAAGCATATTTACAAACATGAACAGGTCATTAGAGCAATAGGTAGAGCTATTTACAAGGGGGAGAGGGTGGGGATAGGGTAGAGGAGGGGGTAGGTGAAGGGAGTTACGGTGTAGGATTTGAGGTAGCAGGGAGAGAAGGGGGGTGGGAAGGGAAGGGGGGTGATCAGGTGTCCTCGTTGCTTTAAGTAGAAGGGCACTGTACAAGGCTACCCACATTACCTTGAATCACAAACTGTACTTTATGTAGAAGTGCGTTAGTCATCAGAAGCTAGCCCCTAAATTGCACATACTGCACCGTACATGGTCAGGGTTTAGACAGCATAACTACCCCACTAAATTGCACATACTGCACCGTACATTCGTCAGGGTTTAGACAACTTAGCTTGCCCCCTTTATTGGCACATATAATATTATACACGTTCAAGCTCTAGACAGTAGAACTAATCCCCTAAATCATCCATACAAGGCCAGGCTGTAGAGATCAGAGCCCTGCACCGTACCGATTGTGCCCTTTTGTGTTTCACATCTAGGTATCCTTAAGAAACCCACTAACAAGCTCCTATTTCAACCACTCTCCCTCACCACATGGTGAATATAAAAAATAACACAAATGCCTAAACAAAACACTCTCCGCCGATTTAAACAATTAAAAACTGTACATCTCTCGAAACAACTTGCAAACCTCACCAACAGGCCAAGCCCCCTGACAAGTCAAGCACTTCATGCATCCCACCTGGAAACAAAACGCCTCTTGTGTACAAATCAATACCCACTTGGAAAACAAACCCGCATAGACGCCAGCTGCTCCTGTTCTACAAGCACCAACAGTTAAACCAACGCCTTGTCTTTCCCCTCGTACCCCCTAACAATCCCCCTCCCCGGCTTTCCTTTCAGATCCAATTTTGATTTGAAATTTGAGAGCTCCTTGAGATCATGTAAATAGCAGCAGTGTGTGGTGTAATCCCCCATAACATTGCATTACATAACATGAGAGGAAAGAGACAGTGATACTTAGATGTTGATGGCACATAAACCTAACAATTTATAGAGTGTCCATGTTGCCTTACCCTTCACACTAGTATGTTTGCTGGTAGAGACCCACTGATGTTAGCACCAAGGCTGATTTGATTATGATTGGTCTTTTTTTAAAAATTATGTAGGTAGGTACAATGGATGGAATGCAGACTGCCCAGTGGTTATGATTATTTGAAAAGTGGTGATCCCTCAATCTTTGGCATGGTTTAATTGTTGGCTCTGCAGAGGGAATCAGGCTGCACAAACAAGGCTTAATCGTATATGGGGTTGCTTGTGTTTCCTCGTAGAGGGGATATGGTCTATCAGTTTGAACTGAACTGCTGACATTGGTTGCGCGTCTTGAATTGATCCACTTATTGATGGGTCCCTACTTTACGGCTACATACAGGCTAATAAATAACGGAATGGAAGCTGCCCATGTAGTGGGTCTACACGCCGGTGGATAACTGCTGCAAGGGTGGAACCGCTGTAGAGAGGACAACGGGCAGGAAGAGGTGGTGCAGTGGGATGTCTAGTGATCTGACAAAGGGTAAGTGTGTAGCAGGGGTAGATAGGAAACAGAAGGAACTCCTGATTTCAAGGGCTCACGGGATGCTTGTGGACTCACATGAAACAAAACTCAAGACCTTGTGTGCACTTGTAGCAAGAGAGCCAGTGGTGTTTGGCACAGCAATCAACCGGGGTGCCATTTCGAAGGCTGGTGAGATGACACCAGCCTTGTGGGGCAGCGCTATTAGAACCTCCTCTTTCTAAACCCCCCAATCCACTGCCCAGAATAATCTGCCATGGTAACACTTAATAGAAAGCCATGCATCCATACCTTTTTGGTAGATACATAAAGAAAGGACATTGTGGAACTACATCTATAATTCAATACAGTCCCAGCCTATGGGAGACTTAAGTTGCTTTTCTAATGTGAGTTTCTGGATGAAGATATTAATGAAAAATTCAATAAGAATAATTCAATTTGTGTTGTGCCCATCAAATGATTCAGTTCCTATGTTCATTCTAAATTTGGAGCTGTTGCAACACGACACCTAGTGCAGCAAACCTTTGGCATGAGATTGTAAAAGGGAGCTGGGTGTGAAGAGGAATAGATACACAGCCTCTGCATTTTGGCATATAGAGCTGCCATGTTGGAATGGGGTTTTCAAAGTGTAAGAAAATGGGGCCTTCTCTATCATGAATCATCTTACACAAACATTGATTGGTTTCGTTAGTATCATTATTATTGATTTTATTTATCCTGATGTAAAGTGCAGTTGTGGACTATATATTTACACCAAAACACACAGAATTCACCAGGACTGCACACAATAGCAATATGCACACAGACGGACACACACACGCAAGCACACACACATATTTCTCATACCATGCACACACTGTCCACAAAGTATTCCGCTCACACACACAGCCCATTGGCACTGCACACTCTGCCCCTATTGCTGCACACACAATGCCCTTAGCACATACCATTTAAACATACAATGTTGAACAACTGTGCAGGGAATGCTCACTAAATGAGAATGTTTTGGCCATGCAATATGCTTGTCAAGTATTGCAAAGCCTGAACTTCAGTCATTTCCTGCAGGGTTAGATTGCTATATGTATACATATTGCTTACTCCAACATTTAGTGCAATGTCACCATACCAATTGGATTGGCCACATGCCGAATTTGATCCTAGCCATCAACCATACATTCACTGGCATTGCCAATCACCCTTAATATTTCACCCAACATATTAAACCGCTAAACATAACATTACTGTACTAATCAACCCAAAACATGTCATTTGCATGTAATAGTGAATGCACAGTATCATTCAATGTCCCTCTCTTGCACTGAAATGTACTGTCCATGTATGCTCAGACCATGGTAATACAGTGACAGAAAATTGATGTAGGGTGCATGTAATGTGTTTCAAATTTGCAAAGAGTGTCCTTGTAATGTGCCTCTAAAGGATTGCAGAGCCCTCAACTACAGTCAGTTGCTCTCGAGACAGAGAGTGCATGTGTACATGTTTCTCTCTTCACCTTTCAATGCAGCATCCCTATATTAGTTGGGTCAACCCCACACTAAATCTGATCCATACCAGCAACCACATATTCACGGACATAGCAAATGACATGCACCAAACACCTACATCTATTAAATATAACATTACGGTACTAGCCATCTCTGCCACATTGTGCCATTTGCATGCAATAGAAATGTGAATGTATCATTTAATTTTCTCCTGTAATGCAATGTACTGTTTATCATGTACGTTAAGACTAAAGTTTGTTGAACTCTCAGACAACAAACACCACTTTGAGGCCATCACAACGGAAGTTAAGCACTATACAAATATCCTATAACATGACATAACTGTGCACACACTGCCTTTGTACCTCCCCCACCTCCTGCGTGCACGCTTGCACACACACACGCACACACATCTAGAATGAAGTCTGACCTTGAATTGCCATCTGGGAAAATTAGAATGAGGGATTGCTATGCTTTCCAGAGATAATGATGCTTATCTTTACTGTTATAATTCTCAATATTAGAATATGGCCATATCGTAATAACCGGACTTAATGGAAGCTGTCACTGTTATGCTAAATAGGCATAGTGGAATATGGCGCTGCTCTGCCAACCACCCATATTATTAACAATGGTTTCAGTATCAAGGAATCAAATGGTAAGGGTGTTGATGGAGACTTAGTATAGGGATTTTCTTATAGTCTAAATTCGTTAGCCTTTGATAACATTACCTGGTATATTATAGCAGTGCCTGATATTCACTTACCAGAGTCTATTGTGTTACTAGCTGGCAAATGATGGTACTCACTAAACATATGATGGCAAAAGATGGTGAATAATGCGAAGACAAGGAGACAGGATACCATTGCCTATAAATCAGCCAAAGCTCTTGCCTGTTTCAAGGCTTGCTTATAGAGTTACCAGTTATTGAAATAATGTCTTACATCACTTGCTGAGGCTGCTCTGAAGGTAGAAGAAAACTATTCTGTTGTGACATATAGTACCACTGTGATTTTGAAACACATGAGTTATGGCTTCTTGCTGTTTCTCATTGTGAGTCATTATATATATTCAGTGAAAAAACTTTGTTAAAGGGACGTTATGGTTAAGTTGTGCTACTAAAAACCTATGAAATTCAGTGAAAAAACTTTGCTAAAGGGACGTTATGTTCCAAGTAAAACCGAAAAACCCCTGAAATTCGCCAGTTATGGTAAGCTAAGCAACCATAACTCGGGCCACCACCGTGCACTGTTAAGACTAACACCCAGGACATCAAAGATGACATCACAAATGTTCCATTTTCATTTCCATTCTCTTGGCATAACTCAGACCGTAACTCTCACTGCATGCACACCAACGATTCTTCATAAACTGAATTTACATGTATGTCCCTTACACACTTTTAGAATGCATAACCTTCTCATATCTTCATAATTACAAACCTCCTTTCATTGAATTCCTGTGGGAATAGTCCCTTCCTCTCAAGGTCAAAAAACAATTGAACCTTTTACTATGTGTCTGATGCGTGGGCTTCCTTAGCTCGCAAACAAAAATTCAAAGCTGGTGACCCTCAGAATCAAAATACATTCCTACTTCACAACAACTTGCCTCACCGCATCTATGAGAAGTGTTATTCTCATCCGCGTCCATCAGGCACTGCAGGTGGCTGCCTGACGTACCAGGCTCTAGGGGGCGCCACTCTGATTCCATTATTATTTTAATTACATTTTAACACAGACACATTAGCCCGTTATTTGCCACGCTCTGGGAGTACCACCATCACATCAATTTATAAACATCAAGCGTTTTACTTAAGAGTGTAAAATAACCCGAAATTGCTTCTATTTAATATTAATAAATATTGGGCAACCAATATCAACAATATAGAGGAACGGACATTCGGACTGTAGTATTACTCTGTAATACCACAAGGTAAGTTACAAGATAAGGTTGGGATTGCAGACTGCAGAAGCAACAATCTACATTTAAAAGTCCACAATTCCATGATTATACATCTCCATCCCTTGGATGCCAAAATGCAATGTCTTTCGCCTGTACTTTACACATATATTGTGGAACACCTCCAAATGTACCGTGTCACTTTCGCGACAAAAAAACACCAGTTTTTTGCTTCTTGCAGCCATATCCCATCCCATCCTCATCATCCCTCATCTCCCCAGAGATTATTTGCTAAGTTTGACAAGTGCAATGTTGTGTTTTTTAATGTGTTTTTACCGCGATGTCCGTGGACACCAAACAAGGATCCAAGATGGCGGGCGCATCGGAACAATCTGACGCACTTCACGCTCTTTACCATCCAGTCAGCGGACATGTCACATGTCCGCGGACATGACGTGAGTTGATTAGCCAATCGGCATCCCAAGCGTGGAGAAAACAGGGGAGTGCGTCCGCAGAGCGGACATAGATATCAGATATCACTAATTTTTTGTGACCTACTTTTTGATTGTTTAAAAAGAAACTACTGGATGGATTTTCACCAAATTTACAAAAGCACGCCTTTGGGACCAAGCAGCTGCTCCTGCCACAAATTTGGTGAAAATCCGTCCAGCAGTTTGGGCTCTAGGCGTGAGCAAAGTTTTTTCCCCATTCAGTCTATAGAAAAAAAGAAATTTTGGGACCCCCTAAACCCCCCCCCCCCTGGAAAAAATCTCACAAAACTTTGCAAAATAATTCAGAGTAGGCCATATACTTGTTTTGCAAAGTTTGGTGAGGATTTGTCCAGGGGGACCGAAGTAATAAGCTGCCCAAAAAATGTTCTTCCTATGGGATTAGCAACTTAACCATAACTACTACACAGCCACTACCGTAGCTGTGTAATATACTTGAAATTTCATGTCAATTAGATAAACTGCAATGGGCCTCATTACGAATGTGGCAGCCATGGAATGAACGGTGCTGGTAAGGGACCAGCACCGTTAATTCCGGGTCGCCACATTACGAGTTCTGCAGCGGGTCCCGCTCTGGACGCCAGGCCAGACCAGACGTGCAGAGCGGGACCCGCTAGCAGTCCAGGATGCTAACAACGGGCCCGTCATTAACGGGCCCGTTGTTAGCATCCTGCACATTCCCATTGAGCCCTATGGGGCTCAAATGAGAATGGGGACGTACCGGGTCCGGGTCCCGCAAAAGGGAATTAACTTGTGTTTAGGATTAACACCCAATAAGGTAAAGTACATTACCTTCTTGGGTGTTAATCCTAAACACAAGTTTGAGAGGTGAGGCATGAGTTATTTGAGTTATTTTGAAGAAGGATGAGGAGAGAGCAAAAGCTGGGTGATAGACTCGACAGAACAGGCAAAATGAGTCAAGAGGTTGAACACGAGGCATGGAGAGTGGTTTCCTAAAAGGGTGACAGTATTAAGGAGGAGGGTGATGTTTAGATGAGTCTAAAGGGTTCCCACAGGGTTGAAGAAAGTGAAGAGACTTAGCTCTTCGTTTGCTTTACAGTTAGGGTTACATTTTAACCCTCCTCCCTGGAAGCCACTAACATGAAACTTAGCATCCGTCCACCCAAACAACAGTATGACTGTTTAAGTCCTTGTCCAGACTGTGACTGACTTCCCTCTCTCTTTTCCCCCCATTACAAGTAGGGTTAGATTTTAACACGCTACTCATTAGGTACCCCCATCTTGCAGCTTGGAGGCCCCCTCCACAACCCTCCATGCAGCTCCTGACTTCATCCTGTTCTTGTCGTTCTTTTTAAGTCAGAGATAAAGGACTGACTTGTTATTCCCCATTTGTATCTGGTTAATGCTAAACTACTTCCAGGTTAATTTGGGAATAAGAACCCTGTTGTGAGTGTTCAATCACTGAGGTGTTCAAAACAAAGTCGCAGACAGACCTAACACTCCCCTTACATGCTCTTTCCCACAGAAACATGGCTGAAACCCCAACACACATCTGTCATCCCTGACATGCTCCCCCACACTATTGCTTCCACCTCAGAGATCCTCTCCACAAAGAGTCACTCACACTTGGCAACCCCACACACCTTCCATACACATCTTTGAAGCCCTCTCTCCCAGTTGCTCCAATCCATCAAACCCTAATCAAATTTAATTTTTCTAATTTACCACCCCCAATGCACAACACCAACTCCCACACTGAGTTGGCTGACTTCACTTCTAAAAGTACAGCACCAACATCTACCTAGGCAATTTTAACTCATGTATTTCCCATCAAGAACTATATCCTCATTCTGAGCAGTATCCTCACTTTACTCTATACGTACAACTTCACTCAACAGATCACCTACCCCACTCCCATAGCTAGCAAAACCCTTGGACTTCTGGCTTCTTGCAAAAATCCCAACTTTTTCTCAAACCAAATCTGGTTGTCGTGGTCTGACCACTTTGTAATCTTCTTCACAATCACTCTGCCACACAGCACCCGCCTATCTGCCACACACGCCCCCGCCATCAACCAGGTAAAACAAACACTTCACAGCCTTAGCACCTCTTATGCAACATCTCCTCCTTCCCTCACACACATTCCTCCAATAATTAAAACAATACCTTCACACTGGCATTCGAATAAATAGCCACCTCGAAAACACCAAATCCAAAAACCACCACCTCAAACCATGGTTCAAGAAACATTCATTCATCAAACCTCCAGATGCCTTGAAAGGGCCTGGAATAAGAACCCATAGCCTGTAAAAAGACACCCTTCAAACACTGACACAAAAAATACAAGAGGACCATAAGCAACATCAAAACTGTCCACTACCACTAAGGACATCAATCCACACCAATTTCACAAAGAAACATTTTAACATCACTAAGTGACTTTCCAAACCACTACCCACACCTTCCACGCCTTCATCCACCTCAGTGTGTAACTCACACATGGATCACGTCAACTCCAAAATGCACAACATAAGACAAGCCCTCCCCTCTGCAGACCCCATCCCTTCACCTACTAAAAAACCTTCCAGCGTATGGGACACATTCCACTCCATCGACCTTGATATGCTCATCACCCTCACAGCAAAAAACAAAACCAACACAATTACAGGATGATGCTCACTCATGCGAACCCACATCCAACTGCATAAGCAGACTGGCTCCAATCTGACTCAGCATCATTAACTCCTGTCACACACATGACACAATCCCTTCCATACTTAAAACAGGAAACATCTCCCTCTCCTCAAGAAACCATCCCTGACCCAACTCTCCCTGAATTCTACCATCCCAAAAAATTGAATACCTACTCATCTGTCACTGCAGGTAAACATTTGGCCCACACCCTGGATCAAATAACTCTTATGGATAACCCATCCAAACATATCCCTCTCAACACATGTCAGAGGCTTCACCAACAACCCCCAATGTTCCTTCATGAACCACATAGCTGTCATAACCGAAACATGCGGCTTACAAATACACCTCCTACACAAGATAACACAAATCGTTCCACCTGTCGACTTCAGCACCACAGTCGAAGTACTAGTTCCATCTAAGCTGGTCTACAAGAACGCTCTCCTCACCAAACTCCACACACTCACATATCACCCCAGAACTCTCCCAGCTTCAATGTCTCCCTGTGCCTCAGAGATCAGCTTTCAAAGGACCCTGCATTGTATTCAAAGTCATGCACCTCAAAACCCCATTCTACCGTCACAGCAAACTGGAACCCAGCACCCACAAAAACTCAAGGTAGCCGTAATCCCCTGTGCATTCCAGTCTGCAAGCTAACATGCCCACACAAAGAAGCATTCACCCAGTGGGCACCCAAAGCCTGGAACACCCTACCACTAGACATCTGCACCACACTCCCCATCCCACTTTCAGAAAAACAATCAATACATACCTCTTTCCCCGCACCTTATCCAGCCACACCAGCTCCCTTCTCGTCACCTCTCTTTGCAATCCTCCTATTTTGCCCTGAAAAAACTCCTTGAAATATGTACACTGCTCCAAGACCATCTGGGTAAGGCCAACACTGGACAAAAATTCAAGCAAAATACAATAAAATAAATATGTATGCGAGTGTGAAAGCATGGAGGAGGGTGGTGCTCAGAGGGGAAAAGAAGGTGTCCAAAGTTGTGAAAAGGGTGGACAAGCAAGGAGCAACCTGCATAACCCTGATATTAGCACCTCAATGAGTGAGTTAGGTGAGAGTGAGAAGTGAGATATGAATAATGGTGGCCATAGCACCCAACGTGGCAAAGAAGTAAAGAGAAAGAGGCAGGAATTGGAGAGAATTCAGAATAGTGCCCAAATGGGTAAAGAAGGAGACTGCAGAGTAGATGGCAACCCTTTAATCTTGCCTACCCATCCAGACTCCCATCCTGATCTCTGGGAGTTGCCACTCACATAACTGAGGCCCCTCACTCATTGGCACGGGACACCAATGTTTCAGCTTTGGCAGGACCTCTTGAGGAACAGCCTGGGGATGAGAAACTGACCACAGCCCGACAGGACAAGGTCAGAGTCAAAAGAGGAGAAAAGTGGAGAGGTCATGACAAAACCAATTCTTGTTGAGGATTATCAGAGGAACCCTGGAAAAATAACAATCATGGGCAGCGGAAAGCTAGAGACTTCATACAAATATACTTTTTGTTTACATACTTTCTTCCAGGAAAGGGAACCTCAGAACATGGTGAGACTGGGAAGAAACCTCTTTGAACTTTTAGTTTTCCTTGAACTTTTAATTAGTCAAAGTCACCAGATCAATCCTTACATTTTCATTGCACTTTATGCCTTTGTCTTTTATTATTCCCCCCACTCACTGTAAAGTTTCCCTAAAATAAAACGTTAAACCTAAGTTTTATGATTCTTTGATCGCCATCACAGATGTGACACCAGGCAGACTGCATTTGTGCATGGACTGGTTGACACCATGTTAGTCCAATTTTAAAATCACACAACATTAAAGTGTTGATATTTTGTATTGGACTAATTGAAAACATTATGCTGAGATGGTACAATACAGTAGCTTTCAAAGTCCCACTTAGTTCTTGGTCCCAGGGCTAACGAGTAGCAAAGAAACCCACACTAGACGTGCATTTCCCATAGAAAAATACAGATTGTTTACTGTAAACTCAGTTGGGAGAAGCAAGAGTATGCATGAAATGCAGGCCAAGGAGGGTCATAATATCTACAGAAATATATCTGGCAATAAAGGGTATTACAAATTGAAACTGACATTAAAATTATTGCATTTAAAACCTCTGTTAGATCTGTTATCTGTTTCTAAGGATACTTTGCCATAGAGGCATCATATTGAATGTGGATATATATTTATTTCAGGATGTTTGGTCTACATGGTACATTAAATATATAAACGAATGTAAAGCATGCTAATATGCATTACAGTCACCCTTATAAATGAGCAAAGTGTGCGAGATCAACAATATTAATGTTATTTTGATTTTTCTTTAGTTTGCAATAAAATGCAATTTTACTTGGTTTGTAATATTACAGATGGCCTAATTAACATGCCAACTACCCGAGATGACTCATAGGTGTTTATAAAAATGTTTGTGAGGGTGATAAAGCTATACCTGGCTTTCTCGTTGAGATGAAAAACAAAAGGTGATGGCTGGAATATTTTGAATCAATCATTCCCACTGGTACAGCTCTGGGCAACCCTCCAGACCATTGCTTTGTAGTCTGTCAAGCCATTACAAAAGGGGGAGACCATATGCAAATCAGGATGAGTCCCACCCCAAAAGGGGCAGTCCAGCCCTTCTGCACATGAGCCCAATCATCCCCAGACGTGTGTCTGCCTCACTGGGTGCTATCAGTGAGACGTAGCTTGGGAATCTAGGCCCAGTAGTCCCGGGACCCACATCTGTGCACACCCATCCCACTCAGGGTGACTAAATCAAAACCAAAGGTGATGACTGGAAGGTTTTGAATCAATCATAACCACGAGTGCAGCAACACTGCAGACCGTTGTTTACAGCCTGCTAAACTATTATAGAAGGGGAAAGACCATATGCAAATCAGGTTTGGTCCCAACCCTTGCTTAAAGTCACCCCAAGTAGGACCTCCTTCTGAATTTCCAGTGTCTCTCTCTCTCTCTCCTTCTATCCTCTACCTCCACACTACAATGATTTTTACTGTTATACCATTCTCCCCTCTCCACTCTACTAATACTATCCCCCTTCTAGTCCACAAATACTCTCCTCTTTCCACTATACTACTACTCTTCTCTCTCCGCTCCACTACTACCCTTCCCTCTCCACTACATTACTACTCTAGCCCTACTTCTACTGATTCACCCCCTTTGTCACTCCCTTCTCCATAATTTCTTTTCCACTCTCTCCCACCCACTTTACACACACACACACTCACAACACAGTACCACTTGCTCGCACCAAGCAATTCCTCACCTTTTCTACAAAACACTTCAACACACCCCAGCCCACCATTCTTCATCTTTGTGGTATCTTGCTCTGCCACCTCACTACTCGTCTGATCTCAAACAACCCACACCTTCCTGTTTCCTGTCTCCCTTCTCATCTACTCCCTGCCTTTTCTCATTGGACTACTTGCTTTGTTCTGACTTACTCACCTGCGAGGGGTCACAAATATCAAAATGCATAAAAGGGGGCCAAGCCCCACTCCTTTCATCTGTGTGGGGTGCCATGCTGGGAAAAAGGTGGCCCACATTGGAGAGAGCTCTGGTTCGTGTTAGGGGGCTTTGTTACTGTGAAATCTATGGTAAGTGAGCAACAGTCATGGTTTCTGCTAGCGAGGTGTCCCACCACTAGTTCATGATGGTGTGTTTTAGGCAGCTCTGGTTCAGCTGTTGGAGTGTGGGGTACCCAATGTTGGGGAGTGGTGTGCAGCATCCCTGGCTGCTGAGCAGGCTTTCTTTCACTTCAATCAGTAGTTCTATCGCTCCCTGTTGAGTAGCCTGATGACTGGAGTCATCCGATGGAAAGATCTGGTGGGTTGCGGCCTTGCGGGCGTTCTGCTCTGACTTTGGCTGCATCTTGATATTGTCTTAAAGGAAAATAAATAAACTGACCACCATTGTTTTCAGGAGGTGTGAGCAGATCCACAGTGTTGCTGTTGTGATATATACAGGCATTTAGGGAGAGGACAGGCGTCCCACTCCATGCTGTGAGGGGTCCCCATCCTTTCTTGACCAGGACAGGTTATAGTAGCTATATACATGTTGTCACCTCTGCAGTGATAACCAATGGTTATCATGAGTTTATGGCCCTTGGAACGTGCATCTGTTGCTGGATGGGATTACACCAGAATAATTCTGAGTCCAAATAACCTGACAAACTCAAGAAGATGTCAAGCTGCTGTTTTATTAGCAATTATCTAAAACAGGGAGGTTACAACAAACATCAACGGATGTATGCTCATTCTCTATGCAATTTCCACAAAAATACAATCATATACGTCTTTATGCGTCAGAATGACGTCATGCTACGTTTCAATAGTGAAAAAACTATCAAGGGTTGGTATTGGTCCAGGGACACATCTAGATATACAATCATATAGGAGCTAGGTTTGTTATCGGCTGTTCGATATTAGGTGTACAACTTATGCCTACCTCTTGATACGTGACATGTAAGAAAAATCAGTTACACAGTGTTTCATTGGTTTCTTAAGCTATAAGGTCCTTCGTTATACAGACTAATACAATTGAGTTGGCACGCTTGTACCATGTCTGGAACATTAGGTTCAATTAGCAGCACGTAAGCCAAGACCCAGGTGCAAGTAGATAGGACATGAGGCTGCTTTACCACCCAATTAGCCTAACATCTCTCATCACCCATGCCTTCTGCCATGACATTCTCTTTGTACTTGGCCTTGCAGAGTATTCTTGTTCTGGGAATGCATTGGGTGTGAGGGCATTCAATATCATATCTGCAACTCCAAGTTCAAGCCCTATTTCCATCCTCATCTCACGTGACAAGAGAGCACGATTCTGTTCATTCTCCAAGCTTTTAAATGTTTTAATGAATTAAGATTTGGCATCCTTTGTTTTCTTTCTTGCAACTTACCGTGAGAGGATTCATCCTGCGCACACACGTTCCTCTTCAGCGTAGATAGCTGACCTCGACTTCTCAGTTCTTGACTTCAGGCCAGATAGCCTCCCAATGCATCTCCAATAACGTGCTATTCTGCTGCGACACAGCTTTCCATTTTCTTCCATGATTTTTTTGCTTATTATTTCATGATACCAATGTGCAGTTTCTGTACAATGGCGGGTCCGTCTGCATTATATTTACTACTTATAGCTAGCCTGTACAATGATTTGATCTATCTTGCGTTTCAGCATTGTTAAATGCCATTGTCGAAGTGGGCATAGGGGCACGGTTAGGATTGGTGCTCTTCTACTTTTTTTAATTGTGTTTTCCTGTTCCTATACTTTTATTTTAAAAATAAACTGTTCCTGGATGGTTTTGTTTTAAAATAAAAGTGTAGGAAGAAGTTGAAACTTGCACTTCTAAACTAAAGACTAACACATGCAAGGAAAAGCTCCCTGCCCAAAGCCATACCTCTCCTCACTCTAACTTTATCAGCAACAAACCTCTGCTAATCAAAGATGCCTTGATCCACTCACGATCGTTGGTTGCCCACACGGTTGACATTGCTGACCTGATTATCTCTAAACAACTTGATTTCTTAGCTTTAACAGAGACGTTGCTCCATGCGGCTGCTGGCCCGTCTCTATCCCTAGCAGTCCCTGAAGAATACACTATCTTAAGACTTGACAGAGAAATTACTAAAGGAGGCGGCATTCCCTTCATCGCTAGAACTAGCTTGGGGTTTGGAGCCTCCTCTCATCACCTAGTGACATCTTGCGAAGTAATGTCTGTGAAAATACCACTCAATAACTCTTGAACCTTAACCACCCACCTGCTTTAAGACCCCCAGTGCCCATTGGGTCTTTCGAGGAAGACATAATAACGCTTCTTTCAGATAATACCAAACCTACATCATAACTATTAGTGTTGGGGGACTTCAATCTCAGCCTATGTGACCTGAAAGACTAGCACGCTGTGTCAGTGATGAACGCGCTCACTGAACTAGGCTTCAAGCAGAGGGTGAATCTACCTACCCACGCCAAAGGCAGAACCTTGGACTGGGTAGCGGACTTCAACTGTGACACAACAATCACGTCCATTGAACCCTACGCATGGACAAACCACTATTTACTAACCTTTCGACATTGAGGACAGCCTACCCTTTCGCATGTCTACTCCGATACCCCCACCTATCCTTACTAGGAACAAGCAGAACATCACATTAGACAAACTTAGACCACACCTCCTCCCTATTTTAAACTCCATACCTCCTACCTCTGACCCAGCCGCTCTAGTAGAGCTCCACACTTCTACTATCACCGCTGCCTTAGATAACATTGCACCCATCAAGATGTGCAAAAGTAAACCCAGAGCCCACCTCAACTTTACTGGTTTACTGCAACACTCAAATCCCTGAGGACTGAAAAAAGGAAAGTTGAAGCCAAGTGGAAAAATGACCCCTTAGTATCCAACAAATTGGAACTACTAAAAATCACAGGCAAATACAAACTTGAAATCCCTAATGCCAAATGTGAGACATATAACGATCGGATCAACAAAGCTAGTTCTAGTACTAGAGAACTCTTTGTTATCCTAAGGGAGCTTGAATCTGCCACACCCCCTCGGACATCTGCAATAAGGATAAAGCATGGTGCACGGATATCCAAAACGCATTATCTAACAAAATATTTCTCCTACAAAACAAAATAGCAGCCAACAAACTCAACCTCCCGCCTCCAACTGCCCTGCAGAGTGCAGCTGCCAACACTGCCAAACCCCCTAAAGGATCACATTTGACCCAGTCTCCATCAAAGAAGTGGAAAATATCATTGCTTTGCTGAAACCGTCTAGATGCCAGGGAGATACCTGTCCGGCCTCAGTTATTAAAGAAGCTGCCAGTAACCTAGCCCCTTTCATCACAACGTTAATCAATGCTTCATTTATAACTGGCACGGTCACCACCAACCTCAAAATGCCTGGTTTTACCACTCTTAAAAAAAACTCCCTAGACACAAGTATACCGACAAATTATAGGCTGATTACAACAATTCCCTCAAGATCATTGACAGAGCTGCCTACCTCCAGATACAAACATATCTGGAGATCAACAAACTACTAAGGCCCTGCTAGTCTGGCTTCAGACCTCAACATGGCACCGGAACAGCCCTGATCTCAAGGGTAACAGGAAATTAGCCCTACTCCTTCTCTTAGACTTGTCAGCTGCTTTTGACATGGTGGACCATCAAGTCTTGTGCAAGCACCTGTCCACTTCAGCCGACATTTCACCTGAAGGAACAGCATAGGTCCATTCCTTCATCAACAATAGATCCATGTGAGTGTTCTCTCCATCAGCCTCAGCAGACCTGACACCCAAAACATGTACAGTACCACAAGGCTCTTATGTTTCGCCCACTATGTACAGCATCTTCACCTAGCCTCCATTTGATGATCTGGATCACATGGTTGTCATCTATACAATTATGTTCTCGACATCCAGATTTTCATACCATTGACTTGTGACAATGATACAGACTTAGCCTGAATGATGAGAAGACTGAGCTGCTGATCTTGGGAGCCGCTGCTAGCCTCAAAAATCTTAGCAATCACTACCGCTCTTTCAACATTGACGGCATCAGCATTAGTGTGGCTAAGGAGGTGAAAACCCTTGGTTTCTACTTTGACTGAGCCCTAAACCTGCATAAGCAAGTGAAAGTCAAAGCCTCTGCGACTGTGTACACAGGTAAGCTAATCCACGCTGTTAACCCTTTCCTATCTACCAATAGCTGTATTACCTTAGCGACAGCCCTGATTCTCCCCAAACTCGACTATTGTAATGCACTCTACCTTGGTGCCAACCAATATATCGTCAACAAACTCCAAATCCTCCAAATCCTCCAGAATAACGCCCTTAGAACTGCGTTAAGCATTCCCAGAAGACAACATATGACGGAGGCTAGAAGAAACAACAAGTGGCTCAAGAATAGGATACACCTTAAAACGGTCTCCCTCACCTACAAATGCTTAAACAATTTAGCACCTAAATATCTAATGGAAAATTGAGTCAGAAGTACTTCACCTCGTCCCATGAAAACATGAAAACAGCAAACTCCTTTTGCCTCAAAGTCCAACGATACAAACGTGAAAAATCTGGGGGAAGCAGCTTCCCGGTCATGGCTGCCACCCTATGGAATTCTATGCCTACAAAGTTGAGAGCTGACCAATCCTTCTTCAGTTTTCAAGAAAACACTAAGAACTGGCTTTTTGACAAAGATTCTTAAACCCTTTCCATCAGACTGCCTAATAGTATCTATGTTCACCGTCTACTGTATATATCAATTGTATAATATCTGGAATTTTCTTTGCATGTAAATAATGTAATCATTGCACTATGTATGTATGTATTCTTTAACTTGTATTAAAAAAAACGTTTGTAATGCGCCCAGATACCTCTGGGTGAGGAGCGCTATATAAATAAATAAACAAACAAACAAACTTCAGTACACTGCACTGGACGTTCCCTTAAACAGCAGGCGCATGTGTTTGGGGGTCTGTATTGCTCGTGAGGGGGGGCGTGGTGATAGGGTTTGAGGGGAGTGGGGACAGGCCAGGAGGGAGCATAGTTGCACTACCTCTTTTCGTACACTTCAACCACTGATTACATGCGTGTTCCAGTGTGGCTATCACTGACAAGAATACCATGGTCCAGTGCAACATTTTCAGAAAGGGACAAACGTTGTTTTGATTTATTGGTTGCAATTGAAACAAGACTTTATTGATACACCTCTTTTGGAATTGATTCAAAATGAATATTAGTTACTAAATGCAATTTGCCTGTTAGTTACCAATCCACAGCTTTACTTTAGTCTCCACGTTGCTACAGGTCTAGCAGGAGTTCACATATCAGAATGCCTTTGGGTTGTGAGTT